>NC_073745.1:173685648-174358148 GCF_029784135.1 Toxorhynchites rutilus septentrionalis
TTATTGTGTTATCGAATTGGACTTAATACCAGTGCCGGACCGATGCACATACTGCGTACTGCGAGTGCTGGCTTGCGCAGTGACAAATTAAACAAACTGTTGCGCTGTTGTGTTGTGTGCGCTGTGCGGGGGACTTTTCCAACACTTGACACATTGCATTCCGGGACGTGGACGCTTTCCGGGTCTTGGTGTTATTGCCGACGGGGCAGCGTTATACACATTTCGTACTGCGAGTGCTGGCTTGCGCAGTGACAAATTAAACAAACTGTTGCGCTGTTGTATTGTGTGCGCTGTGCGGGGGACTTTTCCAACACTTGACACTTTGCATTCCGGGACGTGAACGCTTTCTGGGACTTAGTGTTATTGTCGGCGGGGCAGTGTTTTACACATTGCGTACTGCGGGGGTTGGCTCGCGCAGCGCTGTTGTGTGCTGTATGCTGGGGGGACTTGGACGCTTTCTGGGACTTAGTGTTATTGTCGGCGGGGCAGTGTTTTACACATTGCGTACTGCGGGGGTTGGCTCGCGCAGCGCTGTTGTGTGCTGTATGCTGGGGGGACTTGGACGCTTTCTGGGACTTAGTGTTATTGTCGGCGGGGCAGTGTTTTACACATTGCGTACTGCGGGGGTTGGCTCGCGCAGCGCTGTTGTGTGCTGTATGCTGGGGGGACTTGGACGCTTTCTGGGACTTAGTGTTATTGTCGGCGGGGCAGTGTTTTACACATTGCGTACTGCGGGGGTTGGCTCGCGCAGCGCTGTTGTGTGCTGTATGCTGGGGGGACTTGGACGCTTTCTGGGACTTAGTGTTATTGTCGGCGGGGCAGTGTTTTACATATTGCGTACTGCGGGGGTTGGCTCGCGCAGCGCTGTTGTGTGCTGTATGCTGGGGGGACTTGGACGCTTTCTGGGACTTAGTGTTATTGTCGGCGGGGCAGTGTTTTACACATTGCGTACTGCGGGGGTTGGCTCGCGCAGCGCTGTTGTGTGCTGTATGCTGGGGGGACTTGGACGCTTTCTGGGACTTAGTGTTATTGTCGGCGGGGCAGTGTTTTACACATTGCGTACTGCGGGGGTTGGCTCGCGCAGCGCTGTTGTGTGCTGTATGCTGGGGGGACTTGGACGCTTTCTGGGACTTAGTGTTATTGTCGGCGGGGCAGTGTTTTACACATTGCGTACTGCGGGGGTTGGCTCGCGCAGCGCTGTTGTGTGCTGTATGCTGGGGGGACTTGGACGCTTTCTGGGACTTAGTGTTATTGTCGGCGGGGCAGTGTTTTACACATTGCGTACTGCGGGTGCTGGTGTGCGGGTGTTGTGCACTTGAGACTTGTCATTCCAGGACATGGAATGGTTTCACACACACACGCGGTTGCATACTACCAGGCGCAGGATGAAATAAAAAAAAAGTAAAGTAATATCCAGCGAGGGGAATGGCTTCACACACGCACTTGGTGTTATAGCATTATCGTACTTATGGCCGATGCTGCGTACTGCGGGCGTTGGCTCGCGCAGACTGTTGTGTGCTGTGTTGTGCTGGGGGACAACACTTGACAGTTGTTATTCCCGGTCATGGGATGATTTCACACACACGCACGATTGCATACTACCAGGCGCAATGCGATTTAATGAAAAAAGAGAGAAGCCGCCAGCGCGGGCAGCACTAAGTTACCACGGTGGGACTTCTCTCTTACGGGACACGACGCACCCGCCCATCACATAGCGCATCGCAAGGGCAATACTGCACAAGCTACTGTGCCGCGCCGATGCTGATGGGGCATTGTTACACGTACTGCGTGCTGGGTCGCGCAGTGAGAAATTGAACAAACTGTTGTGCTGTGCTGTGCTGGGGGGGGGGGGACTTTTCCAAAACATGCTACTTTGCATTCCAGGACATGGTGCACAGCTTATACCGCTAGCAGAGACACCTCGTTCGATCGGGGCAACTTGGGACACCGTAATCAGTACCAGTGCCGGGTGTGGGTCGGATTCCGATGGGGGGTGATCCGGGAACATATTTCTTGGACTTAGAATATTGTTCGGACTTAGAATTTTTTCGACTTATGACCTCGTTTCTGGGACTTAGCCGTAGAACCAGATGTAATGCGTGTTGCATAGATTAAGGCGCAGGGGAATTTAATAAAAAAGAGAGAAGCCCCACACATTTAGGGGGGCTTCTCTCTTTTTTATTGGACGATACACAACACATAACATACATGACATAACACTGACCTAGAAGCAGTATTTACCACCGTATTTTATGACCCGCTTCCACCTCGCAGGTAGGGAATCTATGCCTCTGGCATAGAACGTAGGAGGCTTGCTATCGAAGAACTCTTCTAGGAATGCGCTCATCTCGTCCTTAGTCCTGAAGAGTTTATTCCTAAGCTTATTACTCAATGACCTGAATAAATGGTAATCCGATGGACTGATGTCTGGTGAGTAAGGAGGATGGTTCAATATGTTAAATCCCAGGCTCCTCGCCTTATCTATCGTTTCATGTGCCCTATGGCACGGAGCGTTATCGTGTAGTAGGGGTACCGGCCTATGTTTACTCACTCCCAGTATACCAGCCACCTTTTCCAGCTGCTTCTGATATCGTTTACGGTTAACAGATACACCCTTGTCTAGCAATTCCCAGTGTATAATGCCTCGTCGATCCCAAAACACACAGAGCATGTTCCACTTGCGATTCATCCTGTCTTTGGCGATTGTCTTCGGCATGGCGCCTTTTACGATCCAATGTATGCCTCTGTGAGGCGCAAACATGGGTATCTTAGATTCATCACAAGTGACCAAATTATCGAGCATACCCTGGTCTCGTTCACTTTGTCTGAGTAGTCGTTGGGCTAGTTTCACCCGCTTTGCAAGGTTGACTGGGTCTAGCTTGTGTGGGTGGTATCCCATTCTTTTTGGCACATAGTTTAGTTTATGCAACGTTCGCATAACAGTCGCTGCCGAACAGTTGTATTTCTGGGCCATAGACCTCGTAGATTGCTGGCTGTTTTGTTTCACATCAGCAAGCAGTGTTGCTGTGTTATCGATTGCCTTCGGACGGCCTTTGCGTGGACGATCCGCGCAGTTCCTGTCGGTATCGAACCTTTTGTACCACATCGTAACCGTTCTACGAGTAACAGTTTGTCCATATGTGGAATTCAATGCCAAGAGGGTGTCCGACACTGAATCACCCATGTCGTAGTGGTGCAAGATGAACATTCTTGTTTCAGTTCTAGATAGTCTTATGGTTTGTATATCATATTGACTAGCATCTATCGGCTCTAGGACAACTCTGAGTTCTTTCAGAGAGTCTAATTGGATCGTCTGCTGTGTATCAAACGACTCTATGTCTACAGAAGGGGACTGGGGTAGTTGCATCACTCTGGATGACGATGCTAGTGGTTCCCATGATACTGATAAGGGTGGCGTTGCTAAGGGGTGGTCAGACCATTGCTGCTCACTATTCGATTCCACGTGTAGTGGGTCTTGTGTCATTTCGGATGACGATGGCGATGCTAAGGGGTGGTCAGACCATTGCTGCTCGCTCTTCGATTCTTCGTACAGTGGGTCTTGTGTCATTTCGGATGGCGATGACGGTGCTAATGGGTGGTCAGACCACTGCTGCTCGTTCTTCGATTCTTCATCCGGATTTATATCTATAACCGGAGAAGGGAATAGCGATGAGGACGAGGACGAGGACGAGGACGAGGACGAGGACGAGGACGATGATGATGAGGACGATGATGACGATGAGGACGACGATGAGGACGACGATGCCACTGAGTTCACACAACAAGGACACTTCTTAGGGTGATGAATACGCTTCGATCTTCGCATTGGGTTGGTTTTGCTTTTCATGTGGTTCCCACGAGTCGCTAGGGAAAATATATGGTCGACTGTGGACTACCCTGCCATACCACAGCAAGGGCAACATTACTGTGAGGTTTGCCCCGGTACCCCACAGGGTCCGTTCGCGGCTTCATATTTGTATCGCCCCTTCCACCATTCAGCTATCGGCACGGATCGTATACACACCTTAAGCTTTGGGGCCCGAGTGCCCCCTTCTCTGTCTGCATACGACCTAAGGTCCCACCGAGGTTGGTTACTCGATCTTTCCGAAGGTTGCTCGTATCCCAGTCGGTACCACGGGGAGGTAGAGATAGGAGTTGCTGAATCATAGGCTACCATCATAAATGGATCATCATAATGAGTTATATGTTCGCTGTATTCAGCCATTTACCGACCACTGTTTAATATATACATGTGGCCCCGAAAGCAGTGCATAAGTATTGATCCATCCTTTCCAAAACTTTTGCAACACACCAATAGACGAGCATCGAAGCTGTGTGGTCAATAGGCTAGCTGTGCCTCACATCAAGCTTCTATGGCAGTATAAGCATCGACAAACTACTACTACTCTACTAGTGGCAGCAGCAAACATCGCGAGCGGAGCATTTTGGGCACGCTCTCTCCATCAGAAGTGCGAGCACACGCTTCTTGGAATCGTGAAAGTGCAGCAGTGAACTTCAAGACGAGCATCGAATCTGAGCGGCCAACAATTGAGGTGTGTCTCATACCGAACTTAAGTGGCAGTAGCAGCAGCAGCGGCGGTAAACATCGAGGCCTAACATCAACAATCGAGCTGTGTCCCGCATGGGTCCAGTACTGATGGCAACAGCAAACATCATGAGCAGAAAGTTTCAGGCATGTTCTCTCTTTCGGCTGATGCTGCTACTCAGTCAGATTTCTCATTTTGTTCGACGCTCAGATCGGTAAACATATGTTTTTAGTGTTTTAAGTGTGGTCACATCAGATCAACATCAACCAACATGACTCATTGCGGCAAGGAAGGCAAAGGAGGATCGAAGCGTATCGCAAGGTTTTACATGACAATATCCAGTGTATCAAACTCGCTATTCGCCGTTTAGCTCGACGTGATGGTGTCAACGAAAACCACTAAAATAAAAACAGAAATAAGCAGCAGCGGCTCCGAAAAAGCTACCGCTGCCAAAAAAACAACAGAAGTGAATTGTTGTTTTTGTTGCTCCATAAAGTTTTACGCGAGTAAATATGTCGGAATATATGTTCACGCAATATGAGCGCCAATCTCGTAAACGTGCCTCGGAGCTGAAACAACTTTCTATCACTGATACCGAAAGCTCGATTGTAACACTGGTGAAATGAACAAAAAATACCCAACAACCAAACCAAACGGCCCTTTTCAGGGCCATCAGATCATTATCAAAGAGTTTAACAATATATTTTTTCAAACATCCAAAATCAGCATGCGACAAATAGCCTAACGTTATCCTACGTCAACTATGTGGTCGTGTCTCGGACACAACCTTCTGTGACTTTTTTATTATTTTTTTTCAATAAAATGATTAAAATCGATCAATGTATTTCCTTTTCATTTTCAACAACAAACCAATACAAACAAACAGCAAGCAGTGCTGGAGGCAGGGCTGCAAACAGGTCGACGTCTTGCACATGTTGGCGAAAAAGTGGCGTCAAGTTGTTCGATGAATGCATATGAAAGGTCGATAACTCGATTGCAAGGTGGCAGCATTTGAGGTCGATTGTTGACATTTCATCGACCCGATCTTGGCAGGCAAAACGGAATGTGGGTGGTGACAGACATACAATTTTCGAAGTACAGCTGTATGTCTGTCATAAGTATAACAAACCAATACAAACAAGAGGCGAGCAGTGCTGGAAGCAGCGCTGCAAACAGGCCTTGCATATGTTGGCAAGAAAGTGGCGTCAAATTGTTTGACGAATACATATGAAAGGTCGATAACTCGATTGCAAGGTGGCAGCATTTGAGGTCGATTGTTGACATTTCATCGACCCAATCTTGGCAGGCAAAACGGAAAATGGGCATTTTCGGTTCCACCGGTTGGACTATAGCGCAGTCCATTGATCGATTTGCACCTCGCTATCAAAACGGCAGCACAAACTCGAGTAAATTTGTTTTATGTTTGCGTTCACCAGCTAGTCGCGTCGGTCTTGTTTTACAAAATGCTTGCCAAGTGCTTTTGATGATTTATATAAAAAGGCTTACCTCTCAATTAAGTATGTTGAATGATAAATCTGCATTAATTTTTACAACGCCAACTGAAAAAGACAACAAAAAAAAGTCAATTATGTTGATTTGTAAACCGATGTTTCTTCCCGACGGAAATATGGAAAGGATTTTTCGTCTCCCGCGCTTCATGGCATGACGTCAGTTTGTTTTCGTGTATCCCTCTTCGTACTTAAGCTTTAGCAGAGATGCCAGATAGGAAAAAAGGTTTTGACGTAGGACTACGTCTTTCATTTCTATACCGGGGTGTAAAATCAAAGTTTCGAAAACGAAAGCGTTACGCCGGAGACCGAGATTTTGAGCCTTAATAGCTCTTAAACAACTGAACGAAATGGTGTGATAAACATTTCATTCGAAAGATAAAATGTCTACGCGTTCTATACTTGTTACTTTTTGATCCAAAAACTTGTTTCAATAGTCTTAAAATTGCTTTCAAAACAAGCTATTGAAATCACCAATCGGTGTATAAGCGAGCGCCGCTCGGAAATCCTCTCAGTTCTAATTGAACAGCGATGGGAGCATGTTGTCACTGTTGTGGTGAAGCTCTTCGTTTATCATGAAAGCGCGGATGAACGGTGTCACCAAGAGCCTGTTTGTGCACCCTAGGCCAGAAGGGAATCCATCAGGAGGAGAGTGATGCCATAAACGGTTCCCCGGGAAGACATCGCTACACACACATACAGGCGCGGAATTCTTTCCGTTTGGCTTTCCATTCAGCATCGAGAAAGTTCCGGAAAGATCTAATCATTTCTGGAAAATAATCTGCAAGTTCCTCTGGGAATTTAAAAATACATTCATGTGAAAGAGTTTATTTGAATGTTTTCTAACCATATAACATAGCGATCAAATACATTTGATTTTGTAATTTTTCAACCAAGTGTAATTAGCAGGAAAGCTTCTGAAGATTATTCTTCCCCATCAGTAGGATATTTCCTTATCCAATATTGTATGCGTAAGCAATCGATTATTGCTCAGTCGCCGAAAGTTTCGAGCTCAGAGAGTTCATTCCCCTCTAGTATGTCTTCCAAATTGCCATCGTAAACCACACCTTCTCTCGATTCAATCACACACAAAAAGCATACTTAAGCGATATTCTGGTGGTGAGACACATTTATTTTTCGTGAGGACATCGACAAGACAACATCGTTGCCTAACGTGCTGGAAGAGGTGGACGGCGAAGGGTCGACACATACACGCGCAGAATTTTTTCCGTTTGGATGCCATTCAGCATCGAGAAAGTTCCGGAAAGATCTAATCTGTGCTGGAAAATAATCTGCCAGTTCCTCTGGGAATTTAAAAATACATTCATGTGAAAGAGTTTATTTGAATGCTTTCTATCCATGTAACACTGTGACCAAATATGTTTCAATCAAGTGCTATTAACAGATGGTTATCGAATTAGCATTAACCACTGGTGGGCTTCCAGTATCGAGGAAAACGTGGAAATATCTAATCGTTACTGAAAATAATCTGCCAGTTCCTCTGGGAATTTAAAAATACATTCATGTGAAAGCGTTTATTTTAATGTTTTCTATCAATGTAACACTGTGACCAAATATGTTTCAATCAAGTGCTATTAACAGGTGATTATCGAATTAGTATTAACCACTGGTGGGCTTCCAGTATCGAGGAAAATGTGGAAATATCTAATCATTACTGAAAATAATCTGCCAGTTCCTCTGGGAATTTAAAAATACATTCATGTGAAAGAGTTTATTTGAATGTTTTCCATCCATGTAACACTGTGACCAAATACATTTGGTTTTGTGATTTTTCAATCAATCGCAATTAACAGGATAGCTTCTGAAGATTATTCTTCCTCATCAGTAGGATATTTCCGTATTCAATATTGTATGCGCCCGCAATCGATTATTGCTCAGTCGCCGAAAGTTCCGAGCTCAGAGAGTTCATTCCCCTCTAGTTTGCCTTCCAAATTGCCATCGTAAACCACGCCTTTTCTCGATTCAATCACGCACAAAAAGCATACTTAAGCGATATTCTTAAGCGATATTCGACAAGACAACATCGTTGCTGAGGATTGCGGACGGCGAAGGATCGAGATCTGCCCTGAAACGTGAGCAGTTTGTTTGAAACTGTGAGGGAGCACAGAGAAGCCGATCCTTCAGGAGAAGAGAAGGTGACCATCGAAGCAGCCGCTACACATACACATACACGCACGGATTTTTTTCCGTTTGGATGCCATTCAGCATCGAGAAAGATCCGGAAAATAATCTGCCAGTTCCTCTAGGAATTTAAAAATACATTCATGTGAAAGAGTTTATTTGAATGTTTTCTATCCATGTAACACTGTGACCAAATATGTTTCAATCAAGTGCTATTAACAGGTGGTTATCGAGTTAGCATAAACCATTGGTAGGCTTCCAGTATCGAGGAAAATGTGGAAATATCTAATCGTTACTGAAAATAATCTGCCAGTTCCTCTGGGAATTTAAAAATACATTCATGTGAAAGCGTTTATTTTAATGTTTTCTATCAATGTAACACTGTGACCAAATATGTTTCAATCAAGTGCTATTAACAGGTGGTTATCGAATTAGTATTAACCACTGGTGGGCTTCCAGTATCGAGGAAAATATGGAAATATCTAATCATTACTGAAAATAATCTGCCAGTTCCTCTGGGAATTTAAAAATACATTCATGTGAAAGAGTTTATTTAAATGTTTGCTATCCATGTAACACTGTGACCAAATATGTTTCAATCAAGTGCTATTAACAGATGGTTATCGAATTAGCATTAACCACTGGTGGGCTTCCAGTATCGAGGAAAATGTGGAAATATCTAATCGTTACTGAAAATAATCTGCCAGTTCCCCTTGGAATTGAAAATTACATTCAAGTGAAAGAGTTTATTTTAATGTTTTCTATCCATAAAATATCCATATAATACATTTGGGTTTGTGATTTGTCAATCAAGTACAGTTAGCAGGAAAGCTTCTGAAGATTATTCTTCAGAACAAGGTTTTTCGTATCCTATATTGGATGCATAAAACCATGTGCCTCCAACGTAACGCTCTTGTTTACGAAGTCCCCCAAATATTCATTTATTCATTCATTCAGAATGGATTTAGATTCAACTTCAAACAAATGATCTCTAAATCAACGATAGTCCTACGTCACTCTTGCGGTTATACCATAGATATAACCCACTTTCTGTTTTTGTTTTGAAGATATTCAATCGTTCGTTACTTCATTAAATTTTTCTTATATGGCCAAACAAAATAATACACATTATTATATGCTTGTAAATAAATTTAATATATTACATTGTTATTTAAACATTACTGTGGAAACACATACATTTATTTCCGCGTGCTGAATCAAAACAATTCAGAAAACCACCCGGCATAAATGTTGATGATTGATACTGGTCCTTTTGTTACCTTTGGGATCGCGAATAATTATTTCTCGTTGCACCTATTAGTGGATTTATTTTTATATCCTCGGATGCAAAAAAAAATCTCGATGGTTTTTTTTTCAAAAAACGTTGTCTCGGCCAATATTCCTGGAGGCATTCTATTTGGCTACTGCTGGTTTTTCTGTTGTTTAAGTTCAGCATATCCTAAGCATCTTCTATGTTGGATTTCAGCATTCAGTATTTGTTGTATATTATATTATTAGAATTCATATCAGTTTTAGTTTTTGTACAATTACGAATTAAATTCGTTTATTTTTTGCTTTCCGTCTATTAAAAAAATGCACACTATGCAATGTCTCATGGTGATTACGTTTCATATGCAATTGTGTGGACAACTGCAAAATTCAACTGAGCTGAAGAGCTGTTCCAAATGAGCAGCTCACTTGTATGAGCTGAACGGCTCTGAGCCGCTCACCATGATGAGCTGATTTGCCCATCTCTAGCTTCCACTAGAGAGATCGCGATTGCACACACAGTTGCCAGGTATGACAAAAAACAAGTTTACTAATACTATGCAGTGAAATGTACGAATCTCTAGTAGAGATGTATATTGAATCTGACGTCAGTTTTACAAAGTTTTGGTAGTATTTACAAAAAAATATGTATATTTTACCAATGTTTCGATTACTAAAGATTTGGTAGCTGCGGATACAAATCTTTTTCTCCAGTGTACACCGCGCGGTTAGAGTTCTTATGCACTTTGCTCTTCTCTGGAGCCACCAATGTTACTCGCGTTAAAAAGTCTCCCCGCGCGAATGTTCGGGTTCACGAGACTTTGTTAACCGACGAAACTGAAATTACCGACGCTGTATCAACTGTTCTATGGCGGGCCACTAAACGCACTTAGATGATACTCGGCCTTTCCCGCTTCCTACTAGTTTCCGTGCTATTAAGAAGGCCTATATCACTGGTTAGTTACAGTAGATTCTCTTGGCCTGATCCGACTTCTAGCTAGTTTCCTTACAATTTTGAAAGACTATGCACCTTGAAATGCGACAAAAGACAAACTTCTGTATAACTAGAAGATTTTCGGTTTTTACCAACACAACATGAAAATGATACAGGGCGGACTCGATTATATACAATTTCTGATTTCTTTTAACTGTATATAATCGAGTCAAAAAAAAGTTTTTGATGGTTTTGTTTTTTTTCCATTTTTTGAATATGAAAGAGGAATTTGATTTTTGATTCATCCTCTTAAAGTCAGCAAACACCTTTCTCGCATGAAATAAACTTATCCAGGTTCTCTCAGGAGGTAATAGACGATCATATTTGATGAAAAAAATCCTTTTACGCGTATGTTCGAATTTCAACAATGAAATAGTTATAGAACTTTTTTTCTTGTTTCGAACTTTGTTGCCTCCAACTGCCTCTACTTTAAAAACTACGCTACGGAAGACGATTCTGTTGCTTTCATTTGAAAGATGAGAAAATTTTGTACAGGATATAGTAGTGGATTTTAATAACATTTTGTAGGTGGATAACTTGAAAATTAATAATTTTTAATGTGGTATTATTAATTTTATCCTGAAAACTTATATTGAACTAGATCCTATCAATTCAATTAAAGTTCTCTAACCGCTTTAAAAATTTTCTTTGACACCCAACTTCTACCTTTTTGATTTGGCTGCAATAACGATATAACGATATAACTGGTGAAACTTCAAGCAAAATCTTCAAAAATGACGATTTTTATCCCACTGTACATGTAATACCCACTTAAATTTCACCTTATCGTTAAAAGGTTACCATTCTTCTTGAAATAAGTCATACTTGAAATATAAAAGAAAAATATTATTTCCAAACTGTATATAATCGATTTCAAAATTGTATATAACGAATCACATATTATCGAGTCTGTATATAATCGAGTCCGATCTACATTTTTATCGCACCAACATACAATTTCTGCTGTTCAAAATTATCTGTTCTTCGAATGTTGTTGAAATAGCTGATTTGTTTGAATATTTCTGCTTGTTCCCTATAACTACTAGTTCTAAAGTAAGTAGTGAGTAAGTAGTAAGTAGTAAGTAGGGTAGATAGGGGAAATATGACCAGGCGGGGCGAAATGGGCCACCGTTCGTTTGGGCTTGTTATTGAACCAATAACACTTATTTGCCAACAATTGTGTTAGAAATACTCTTATTAAGTATCTCCGTGAAAACCGTATTCAAATTCAATTGTTGTATAAATATATTGAGAGAAATATCACACTGACTGTTTAGAGGCGAATGAACTGAAAAGTTTAAAGCCTCTTTAATCCAACAACATCATCATCATCATCACACTGACTGATTATCACGAAAAACATATAAAAAACAGTCAAGAAAATAAGCTCTGTACGCTGTAATTTATCACTCTGCTCTTTATATCAATTCGTACTGGTATTATTTCTGAACATTTTCACTGATTTGTTGTGCTGTTTTGCCGTTTCATGTTCGGTTTATTTTTATTGAGCGTAAACGTACGGGGCGGAATGAGCATACCTGCTTGGGGCATTATGACCAGGTATTTTTTCAACATAAGGCGTCGTGCACAAATTACGTAACGCAAAAAATCCGGAATTTGGGCCCCCTCCCCCCTACGTAACGCAATTTCCTATCTCTAATACACAGAAAGTAACGCAAACTGGAGCCCCTACATCGATCAATAGGGTTTCAAATCGTGAGGTTTTAATATGTAGCATAAGTTATAGATGTTCCTTTATGAATTAGGACGTTTCGTTCTTAGGGGGACCATATTGCCCCTATCTACCCTATATTTATAGAATCATTGACCACTAGTATGGTATATTTCCCTTGGCACTCTGAATTTGAATACTACTATTTTAGAACGGGAGCTGAGACCACCTTCTTCAAGTCCGCATTTCACTTCAGCAGACCCTGATTCTTCTTCTCAGTTTCCTCCACCACCAAGGAATCATTTACATGCTTCAAACAAATTTTGCACTGTGTTTTCTGAAAAAATGGTTCCCTTTTTCATTAATCGTGATTACTTTGCGTAATTATTCGATGTAATCATACCTTGATTTTTCATTATTCGATATAAAATTACTGATGCAGATATTCGATTATATGAATTAATCGAACGATTAACCGACGTCTCTAGCTGCAAAACGCGGGAAAAATATCTCCATCACCAAACGAGAGTCGATTTATTTTCTTAGGGTGGGTTTAGACTAGTGATATATTCATGTGAAGAAATATGATGAGATTTATAGAAATCGCATCAACCGTTTACACTAGCGTGAACTTCTATAATGAATATATTCATATTTTCGATGAATTTATTCACCTGAAGTAGAACTGCATCCAACTTTAGTGATTTCTCACCAGTGAGAAATTCACAAGCGTTTACATATGCTGAATTTATTCAAGTTATATATACCTCGAATAAGTGTATCATATTTATTCTCCCCCGTTTATACTTATGACAGACATACAGCTGTACTTGCGTTGTACTTCGAAAATTGTATGTCTGTCACCATGTACAGCGCTAGAACCATGCAAGCAACTCGGTACAATCGCTGTACCTGTACCGACCTATTTTTCCGCTGTACATGGCTACAGTTGTACTGTGCGCAGCGTCATAGACGGTTAGTGGTGGATAGCATGAACAAAACGAATCAAAACATTTGGTATACATTCTTTTCATTGACTTTCTCTTGAGTTAATAACTCAGATTGAAACATATTTGTTGTGTTCGATAGTTTAGACGCTAAATAAAAACTCTTTTCATTGAATGAAAATGAAAAGTGAAATCGCCGGTGAAAATACAATGCAATAAATTCAAACTTCTGATTGTCAGTCTGACATGCGGTACAATGTACAACCAAAGTATGTGTGTCATGCTATCGTGGTACCTGTACAACGCTGTACACGTACAGCGCTAGTACAGTTGTATGTCTGTCCATGGTATTACACCTATTTTCACGTGAATAAATCCATCTATAGCTATAGATTTCCCTAATGTAAACCCGCCATTAAGCTGAAACATATAATAAGATAGAGTATATTACAAACCTAAAGGCTGATTTATACCAGGGACAGACATACAGCTGTACTAGCGTTGTACGTGTACAGCGTTGTACAGGTACCATCGTAGCATGACAGACATACTTTGTCCGATCTTTAAAAAGGCGATGGCGGCAATGGCAAAATGGAGATAACACAGATAAACCTAAACCACTGTGACACTGCACAACAACTGCTATGGCAGTCTACAGCAGAAACAAAATGCGATGTGGCGATCATAGCTGAACCGTACCAAGTCCCTTCGAGCAATGGAAATTGGCTGGCCGATAAAGCCAACATAGCCGCACTAATGACGATGGGGAGATACCCAATACAAGAAGTGGTATCCACCGCATACGAAGGGTTCGTGATTGCCAAAATTAACGGACTCTTCGTATGCAGTTGTTATGCACCCCCGAGATGGACGATTGAGCAATTTGACAGGATGCTCTTTAATTTGACAGAACAGCTCATCGGACGGAATCCCGTTGTTATCGGTGGGGATTTTAATGCTTGGCCAGTGGAGTGGGGGAGCAGACTTACAAATGCAAGGGGATTTAGCTTGCTCGAGGCCTTGGCAAAGCTGAATGTAAAACTGGTAAATGAAGGATCCACCAGCACCTTCCATAGAAACGGTCGGGAATCCATTATAGATGTCACATTTTGCACCCCGACACTGGCACCAAATATGAACTGGAGAGTCTGCGATAGCTATACTCACAGTGATCACCAAGCGGTTCGCTACACAATCTGCAATAAGAATTCATCAACAAGACGAGGGATGATAGAAGACGGTCGAAAGTGGAAGATAAAATTGTTCGACAAAAATCTCTTTCTGGAAGCACTCCAAATGGAGCGACCTGTCACCAATTTAAATGCAAGCGAATTGACAGAGAGTGTTGTCCGAGCATGTGACATCGCAATGCCACGAAAAATAACGCCAAAAAACGAACGACGATCGGTCTATTGGTGGAATGAAACAATTAACTCTCTCCGGACGAGCTGCCTCCGAGCCAGGAGAAGAATGCAAAGGGCTAAGACTGTAACTGACAGAGCAGAGTGCAGGGTAGCGTTCAGAGAGGCAAGAACCTTACTTAAGCATGAAATCAGTCGCAGTAGACGGAACTGTTTCAAAGAGCTGTGCCGGGACGCAGAAGCGAACCCCTGGGGTAATGCTTATAGAGTGGTGTTGTCAAAACTCAAAGGTCCATCGATACCCAGAGAAGGGTGCCCAAATAAATTGAAGCGTATCATAGAAGTGCTCTTTCCGCAACACGATTCGGTGAGTTGGCCACCTACGCCGTACAATCATGATGAAGAAAACGTAGAGAGGGTGTCAATAGACGAGCTGATCCAGATCCAGATGGAATTCCCAACGTGGCACTCAAAACAGCGGTGCAAGCATACCCCGAATTGTTTAGGGAAACGCTGCAAAAATGCCTGAATGAAGGAAACTTTCCAGATATCTGGAAGAGGCAGAAATTGGTTCTACTGCCAAAACCAGGAAAGCCACCTGGTGAGCCATCTTCTTATAGGCCCATTTGCCTTCTGGACACTCTAGGGAAACTGTTGGAGAGGATCATTCTCAATAGAATAACAAGGTGCACAGAAAGTGAGCACGGTCTCTCGAAGATGCAGTTCGGGTTTCGGAAAGATAGATCCACAGTGGATGCTATCCTGTCAGTCACTGAGACAGCCAGAAAAGCACTGATGAAGAAAAGGTGTGGAGATCGCTACTGTGCAGTGATAACGATCGATGTAAAGAATGCATTCAACAGTGCCAGCTGGGAAGCCATCGCCGAGGCGTTGCATAGATTGTTAGTTCCCGACTATGTGTGCAAGATCATGAAAAGTTATTTCCAAAACCGGGTTCTTATCTACGACACAGAGACAGGACGAAAAACGTACAATATCACAGCGGGTGTCCCACAAGGATCCATCCTAGGTCCAACGCTGTGGAACGGGATGTACGACGAAGTGTTAACGCTGAAGCTTCCGCAGGGCGTGAAGATAACTGGCTTCGCAGATGATATTTCGCTGACAGTGATTGGCGAGACAAGAGAGGAAGTTGAAATGTTGGCTACAGAGTCAATTCAAATTGTTGAAGAATGGATGAAGAATGCAAAATTACACATAGCACACCAGAAAACAGAAATGGTGCTGATCAGCAATTGCAGAGTGGTGGATCAAGCAGAAATTATTGTTGGGGATCACAAAATTACGTCCAAACGAGAGCTGAAATATTTGGGTGTTATCATCGATGACTGACTTAAATTCAAGAGTCATGTAAAATACGCATGTGAGAAAGCAGCAAGCGTCGTGGCAGGGATGGCAAGAATTATGCCGAATAATGCAGGACCATGTAGCAGTAAGAGGCGCCTTCTTGCCAGTGTATCCACGTCGATACTCCGTTACGGCGGCCCGGTCTGGGTGGCAGCACTCGGAGTGAAACAAAATCGTACTCTGCTAAACAGAACACTTAGAGTAATGGCGACGAGAGTAGCGAGCGTATATCGGACGATATCTGCGGAAGCAGTATACGTCATAGCGGGAATGATTCCCATCGACATCATTCTAGTCGAAGACAGCGTATGCTACAAACAAAAAACGACGAATGTGCAAAGAAACAGAGAAGTGCGGAAAAGAGCAAAATTAGACTCGATTCAGAAGTGGCAGCAGGAATGGAACAACACATCCAACGGTCGATGGACCCATCGATTGATACCGAACATCGCAAATTGGATTGATCGCAAACATGGTGAAGTGAATTTCCACCTGACGCAATTTCTGTCAGGCCACGGATGTTTCCGACGGTACTTGCACAGATTCGGACACGCAAGTTCACCGTTCTGTCCTTTGTGCGATCAAATAGAAGAAACACCGGAGCATGTGGTTTTTGACTGTCCTCGATTCTTCACAGAGAGACAAGAAATGATCTTAGCGAGCGGTCCCGATGTGAATGCTGAAAATATAATACAGGCAATGTGTAAAGAAGAGAACACGTGGAATGCAGTGAACCGCGCAATATGTAAAATAATGGTAGAACTTCAACGAAGATGGAGAGAAGATCAAAGAGTAACCAGAACAAACATTGAGCAATGAGTGCATAAGCACAGCCTCCTCCCCGAAGTAATACCAATTGGTGGTTCCAGGGAAGGTCTGGTATGAAGTACAAGGAGGTGGTTTTAGTGAGTAGAAATCTCACACTACCCAGTCAACATGGCGATTGGGTGTCTATTGAAGATCTCCACCTCCTTGCCAAAAAAAAAAAAAAAAAATGGGGATCAACACTAGGGTAGGAGCCTGCCCGTTGGTCTCAAATGTTCCTATCTCACGCCTCCACGAAGATCATATGACGACATTTTTAGATCGGACGTGAACTGGAAACACACACCTGGTCTTGGCTCCGAGAACGGGTGTCGAAAGTGGCTAAGTGAGGGGGTGCGAGCGAGTCAGAGCGCTATATCTCTCCCGGGGAAGGCATCCCGGGTCATGGAGGCCTTGCCAACCCGCTGTCTCCCGGGCAAAGGAGATACACCCAGAAAATGGAGCTACGTTCACGAAGAATACTTAGAATGCGATCGCCCGAGGAGGGTCCCCGAACTGGAGCTGGTCCTGGAACGGAAGTAAGAGCGAGCGGCCAGCGGCTGGAGGGCGAGGTGCAAGAGCGGGCCACCAGCCGGGTTCAACCCGAAGAGCTACCGCCACACGGAAACAGCAGCCATCGACATCACCAACGAAACGCTGCGCCTACGAGGCGTGTTGCGACTGTCAGACGACAGTCGTCCACACTTGTGGGTACTACTAGTGTGGACACACGAAATGAACGAATTCGTGATCCGCGCCTATTACATCTGCACTGCTTTGGAGGCGGACATGAGCGGTCGCCCTCGAATACTAACAATGTTCGAGGAAGCGTATCCAGAGTTCGTCGGGAGGCTTGACCAAAACGCGATGAACGCGAGGCGTAGAGCGATTGTACGCAACAATATGCTCTCCCAAACGCAAGTCGACGAGATCAAGCAGCAGGTGCAGAGAGAACTAAGCTCCAGAACAAGCAGAGCAAGCGATGTGTCGAGACGAAGTTCAGTACGGCTGAGCAATTCATTCGCGAGTGGGGCACGCGAATCAGCACCAGTGGAGGCCACAGTACAACAACCCCCTGAGCCGGAAGATCCACAGCCAGATCAACAACTACTACGCGATCTGGTCTTCCATTACGACGAGGCGATCTCACAGTTCCGCGACACGGACCCTTTGTCGCGCCCCAGGATCCCGAAGTTGCAGCATTCCCGCAGGCTGACAAGTGCAGTAAAGCTCATGAACGAGCACGTTCTTCCGCTGCACTTGGTTGATGCTGAGAACATGAAGGAGCTGCAACTGAAAGTTTACTGTGCTGCTGTGGCGACCGCCAAAAGTTTAGGATACCGTATTAGGCCAAGAGGCAGACTGCTCCAACATCTCCGTGAAAGGCGTGAGCCTCCATGGCGAAGGAGATTGGAGCAACGGATCCTAAACAAGCGCGCCGCTATTGGAAGACTGATGGCGTACAAAAGAGGCAGCAGATCGGCGAAATTATGTCGCCAAGTTGCTGTGATCGTGCGGCCTACTGAACTTCGCCAGCTGGGAGCTCACCAGCTGACGGAAAAACTCGACACACTGGTACAGCAATTGAGCGTCCTAACAAAACGGCTGAAACGTTACTCTGACTCTGCAAAGCGCCAACAACAAAATCGGATGTTCAGAGATAACGAAAAGGCGTTCTACGACCACATTAGCGACGAGAAGCCCGACTACCGCGAAGGTTTGCCAGATATTAGCGATGTGACGAACTTCTGGGCTGGTATCTGGGAGACCCCAGTAGAACATCGCGACGGGCAAATGTGGTTAAGACGAGAGGAGGAGAGTTGTGGTGAAATTGGAGAGATGCCAGCTATCATCATCGGAGAGAACGATGTCCGCGAAGCCTCGCGGTACCTGAGGAACTGGGCAGCACCGGGCCCCGATGGTGTCCAGAACTTTTGGCACAAGAAGCTGACCGTCGCACATCCAAAGATAGCTGAGTGCTTCAACAAGGTGCTACGTGACCCACACAACCTTCCTGAATTCGCCACCCGTGGCGTCACCTTCCTCCTCCCGAAAGACAGCAACACATTGAACCCATCAAAGTACAGACCGATAACGTGCCTATCGAGTCTGTACAAAATACTGAGCAGCATAATTACCGCCAAAGTTTCTGCTCACTGCGAACAGCATCATATCATCGCAGAAGAGCAGAAAGGATGCAGGAAAAATACGCATGGCTGCAAAGACCAGGCCATCATCGACGCAGCCATAGTCGGCCAGGCGGTATATAACCAGCGGAACCTAAGTATGGCCTACATCGATTACAGGAAGGCTTATGACTCCATACCTCACTCGTTTCTCGTCCGGGTATTGGAGCTCTACAAAATTGATCCCGTCGTCGTTAGGTTCCTGCAGCATGCGATGAGGCAGTGGAGTACGTCTCTGCACCTCAGTGATGGGGAAAATGTGTTGCAGTCTAGAACGCTGCAGATAAAGAGGGGGATATTCCAAGGCGACTCTTTCAGCCCGCTTTGGTTTTGTCTGGTACTGAACCCCCTCAGTAGGACGCTCAATAGAAACGGTCATGGCTATAAAATAAGGTATGGCGACGGCGCCCACGGAGAAGTGACCCATACCTTCTACATGGATGATCTCAAGGTCTACGCTGATTCACGTCAGCGTCTAGGTGTAGCTATCCGGGTTGTCGAAGACATAAGCAGGGACATCTGCATGGAGTTCGGCCTTGACAAGTGCCGCTGTGTCCATCTGCTGAAAGGGCAGCTTACCGAATCCGGAGGTTACGAGGTCTATGACGGCGAGTTCATAAGAGACATGGTTCGTGGCGAATCCTATAAATATCTTGGATTCCGACAGCTCACCGGGATTCGCCACTCCGACATCAAGACGGAGCTGCGAGACAAGTTCTTGAGTCGAGTGAACTGTGTCCTGAGGACTTTCCTCAACGCGGGGAACAAGGTACGCGCGATCAACACATTCGCGGTTCCCCTGCTGACCTTCAGTTTTGGTGTAGTCAAATGGAGCAAAACTGACCTAGAGGACCTTGAGAGGAGGATGAGGAAAGCATTTAAAGAGGCCGGAATGCACCATCCTCAATCGGCACTGGAGAGAGTTTCACTGCCACGCAAAGAAGGGGGACTTGGAATAGTCGACATATCTGCACTGTGTGTTGCCCAGGTACAACAACTGCGCGAGTACTTCGCAGAACGCGTCAACCAAAACGCGCTATACCGGGCTGCCGACAGAGGATACAGCGCTCTGCACTTGGCGCAAGCGGAGTACCAACTCAACTGCAATCTGCAGACAGTGGAGGAGAAGATTGCAGCTTGGAAGCAGCATGCAGTGCATGGTGCCCACCCCCATCAACTGGACCGGCCACACGTCGACAAGGCCGCATCTAATCTGTGGCTAACGCGTGGTGAACTCTCTTCAGTAGTAGAAGCCGACATGATAGCCATCCAGGACAGGATAATGCCGACGAGAAACTGCAGGCGGTACGTCTGGCATCAAGACGTTGATGACATTTGCCGGATGTGCCATCAACCAGGTGAAAACATAGAGCACATTATGGGAGGCTGTCCCGTTTTGGCCAACGCAGCCTACACCGAGCGCCACAACAACGTGGCCCGTATTGTTCATCGACAACTGGCGCTCCAATGTGCTCTACTGGAAGACAACGTACCAAACTACCGGTACCTGCCTGCACCTGCCCTGGAAAATGACCGTTTCAAGCTGTACTGGGATCGCACTGTTCTGACCGACCTCTCGATCCACCACAACCGGCCAGATATAATGGTTTACGACAAGAGCGACCGCAAAGTCACCATCATCGATGTCGCTATTCCACTGAACCAGAATCTGGAGGAGACCCACGGTCGCAAAATCTGCAAGTACCGACCATTGGCCGTGGAGCTCAAGGAACTGTGGTGGCTAAGGGAGGTCCCAAGAATTGTTCCAGTCGTTCTCTCTGGAACTGGAATTGTCCCGAAGACACTTCTATAAGCGCTAAAGGTGTTGAATATGGAGAAGGAATTGGCCGGCATCCAAAAGTCGGTCATCCTTAGCACCTGCGCGATTGTCCGACAATTTCTCGGTCAGGACTGAAACAGCACGAGCATGCAGATACGTGCATTCCGCAGAGCCTAGTCCCCTTTTGGCATTCAGAAGCCCGGGGGCAGGTGAAAATTCTGGCTAGGTTCGCCTAGTTAAGAAGTGAGATAAGTCTGCCAAAAAAAAAAAAAAAGTTTTGGCCAACGCAGCCTACACCGAGCGCCACAACAACGTGGCTCGTATTGTTCATCGACAACTGGCGCTCCAATGTGCTCTACTGGAAGACAACGTACCAAACTACCGGTACCTGCCTGCACCTGTCCTGGAAAATGACCGTTTCAAGCTGTACTGGGATCGCACTGTTCTGACCGACCTCTCGATCCACCACAACCGCCCAGATATAATTGTTTACGACAAGAGCGACCGCAAAGTCACCATCATCGATGTCGCTATTCCACTGAACCAGAATCTGGAGGAGACCCACGGTCGCAAAATCTGCAAGTACCGACCATTGGCCGTGGAGCTCAAGGAACTGTGGGGGTTAAGGGAGGTCCCAAGAATTGTTCCAGTCGTTCTCTCTGGAACTGGAATTGTCCCGAAGACACTTCTATAAGCGCTAAAGGTGTTGAATATGGAGAAGGAATTGGCCGGCATCCAAAAGTCGGTCATCCTTAGCACCTGCGCGATTGTCCGACAATTTCTCGGTCAGAACTGAAACAGCACGAGCATGCAGATACGTGCATTCCGCAGAGCCTAGTCCCCCTTTGGCATTCAGAAGCCCGGGGGCAGGTGAAAATTCTGGCTAGGTTCGCCTAGTTAAGAAGTGAGATAAGTCAGCCAAAAAAAAAAATCTATATATATCTCTATATCTATACGCTATATCTCTCCCGGGGAAGGCCTCCCGGGTCATTTGTTGCGCCCCAGGATCCCGAAGTTGCAGCATTCCCGCAGGCTGACAAGTGCAGTAAAGCTCATGAACGAGCACGTTCTTCCGCTGCACTTGGTTGATGCTGAGAACATGGAGGAGCTGCAACTGAAAGTTTACTGTGCTGCTGTGGCGACCGCCAAAAGTTTAGGATACCGTATTAGGCCAAGAGGCGGACTGCTCCAACATCTCCGTGAAAGGCGTGAGCCTCCATGGCGAAGGAGATTGGAGCAACGGATCCTAAACAAGCGCGCCGCAATTGGAAGACTGATGGCGTACAAAAGAGGCAGCAGATCGGCGAAATTATGTCGCCAAATTGCTGTGATCGTGCGGCCTACTGAACTTCGCCAGCTGGGAGCTCACCAGCTGACGGAAAAACTCGACACACTGGTACAGCAATTGAGCGTCCTTACAAAACGGCTGAAACGTTATTCTGACTCTGCAAAGCGCCAGGAACAAAATTGGATGTTCAGAGATAACGAGAAAGCGTTCTACGACCACATTAGCGACGAGAAGCCCGACTACCGCGAAGGTTTGCCAGATATTATCGATGTGACGAACTTCTGGGCTGGTATTTGGGAGACCCCAGTAGAACATCGCGACGGGCAAATGTGGTTAAGACGGGAGGAGGAGAGTTGTGGTGAAATTGGAGAGATGCCAGCTATCATCGTCGGAGAGAACGATGTCCGCGAAGCCTCGCGGTACCTGAGGAACTGGGCAGCACCGGGCCCCGATGGTGTCCAGAACTTTTGGCACAAGAAGCTGACCGTCGCACATCCAAAGATAGCTGAGTGCTTCAACAAGGTGCTACGTGACCCTCACAACATTCCTGAATTCGCCACCCGTGGCGTCACCTTCCTCTTCCCGAAAGACAGCAACACATTGAACCCATCAAAGTACAGACCGATAACGTGCCTATCGAGTCTGTACAAAATACTGAGCAGCATAATTACCGCCAAAGTTTCTGCTCACTGCGAACAGCATCACATCATCGCAGAAGAGCAGAAAGGATGCAGGAAAAATACGCATGGCTGCAAAGACCAGGCCATCATCGACGCAGCCATAGTCGGCCAGGCGGTATATAACCAGCGGAACCTAAGTATGGCCTACATCGATTACAGGAAGGCTTATGACTCCATACCTCACTCGTTTCTCGTCCGGGTATTGGAGCTCTACAAAATTGATCCCGTCGTCGTTAGGTTCCTGCAGCATGCGATGAGGCAGTGGAGTACGTCTCTGCACCTCAGTGATGGGGAAAATGTGTTGCAGTCTAGAACGCTGCAGATAAAGAGGGGGATATTCCAAGGCGACTCTTTCAGCCCGCTTTGGTTTTGTCTGGCACTGAACCCCCTCAGTAGGACGCTCAATAGAAACGGTCATGGCTATAAAATAAGGTATGGCGACGGCGCCCACGAAGAAGTGACCCATACCTTCTACATGGATGATCTCAAGGTCTACGCTGATTCACGTCAGCGTCTAGGTGTAGCTATCCGGGTTGTCGAAGACATAAGCAGGGACATCTGCATGGAGTTCGGCCTTGACAAGTGCCGCTGTGTCCATCTGCTGAAAGGGCAGCTTACCGAATCCGGAGGTTACGAGGTCTATGACGGCGAGTTCATAAGAGACATGGTTCGTGGCGAATCCTATAAATATCTTGGATTCCGACAGCTCACCGGGATTCGCCACTCCGACATCAAGACGGAGCTGCGAGACAAGTTCTTGAGTCGAGTGAACTGTGTCCTGAGGACTTTCCTCAACGCGGGGAACAAGGTACGCGCGATCAACACATTCGCGGTTCCCCTGCTGACCTTCAGTTTTGGTGTAGTCAAATGGAGCAAAACTGACCTAGAGGACCTTGAGAGGAGGATGAGGAAAGCATTTTAAGAGGCCGGAATGAACCTCCTCAATCGGCACTGGAGAGAGTTTCACTGCCACGCAAAGAAGGGGGACTTGGAATAGTCGACATATCTGCACTGTGTGTTGCCCAGGTACGACAACTGCGCGAGTACTTCGCAGAACGCGCTATACCGGGCTGTCTGCGCCGCCGACAGAGGATACAGCGCTCTGCACTTGGCGCAAGCGGAGTACCAACTCAACTGCAATCTGCAGACAGTGGAGGAGAAGATTGCAGCTTGGAAGCAGAAGGCAGTACATGGTGCCCACCCCCATCAACTGGACCGGCCACACGTCGACAAGGCCGCATCTAATCTGTGGCTAATGCGAGGTGAACTCTCTTCAGTAGTAGAAGCCGACATGATAGCCATCCAGGACAGGATAATGCCGACGAGAAACTGCAGGCGGTACGTCTGGCACAAGATGTTGATGACATTTGCCGGATGTGCCATCAACCAGGTGAAAACATAGAGCACATTATGGGAGGCTGTCCCGTTTTGGCCAACGCAGCCTACACCGAGCGCCACAACAACGTGGCCCGTATTGTTCATCGACAACTGGCGCTCCAATGTGCTCTACTGGAAGACAACGTACCAAACTACCGGTACCTGCCTGCACCTGTCCTGGAAAATGACCGTTTCAAGCTGTACTGGGATCGCACTGTTCTGACCGACCTCTCGATCCACCACAACCGTCCAGATATAATGGTTTACGACAAGAGCGACCGCAAAGTCACCATCATCGATGTCGCTATTCCACTGAACCAGAATCTGGAGGAGACCCACGGTCGCAAAATCTGCAAGTACCGACCATTGGCCGTGGAGCTCAAGGAACTGTGGTGGCTAAGGGAGGTCCCAAGAATTGTTCCAGTCGTTCTCTCTGGAACTGGAATTGTCCCGAAGACACTTCTGGAAGCGCTAAAGGTGTTGAATATGGAGAAGGAATTGGTCGGCATCAAAAGTCGGTCATCCTTAGCACCTGCGCGATTGTCCGACAATTTCTCGGTCAGGACTGAAACAGCACGAGCATGCAGATACGTGCATTCCGCAGAGCCTAGTCCCCCTTTGGCATTCAGAAGCCCGGGGGCAGGTGAAAATTCTGGCTAGGTTCGCCTAGTTAAGAAGTGAGATAAGTCTGCCAAAAAAAATACTTTGGTTGTACATTGCACCGCATGTCAAACTGACCATAAAAAATTCGACCAATTTTCACCACATGTTTCAATGAAAATGTTTTTTATTTAGCGTCTGTACCATCAAACACAACAAACAAGTTTCCAATTTGAGTTATTAACTCAAGAGACGGTCAATGAAAAGAATATTCACCAAGTGTTTTGATTCAGTTTGTTCATGCTACCCACCACTAACCGTTTATGGCGCTGCACACAGTACAACTGTAGCCATTGACAGCGGTAAAATAGGTCGGTACAGGTACAGCGATTGTACCGAGTTGCTTGCATGGTTCTAGCGCTGTACATGGTGACAGACATACAATTTTCGAAGTACAACGCAAGTACAGCTGTTTTAACTTTTCAATGCTCTCATTGCCACCCAATGTGCGTGAAATAAAGGTGTGAACGTGTCGTCAATAAGTGCGCGAGGGGAAACGGTATAAATATACAGAGGACTGCGGAAAGGGATTTGACTGTAAATAGAGATGTTTCGATTTTTCGTTTATTCAATTGTCGATTAATCGTGGGGTCATTTTTAAATATTCAATTCATTCGAATAATTGTTTTTCAGTATTCGATTAACCGAGCGAATATTTATTTCTTGTAATCAAAAAGAACAGACATATTTGTAATAAAAAAGTATGATGTCATAATTTTAAAAGTTACATTAAATATAATTTTGAAATAAACATGGTGCAGAATAATTGTTTTTGAATGAAATGGTATTTTAGTATATTGATAAATTTACCATTTCATGGTTTTTTGAGGACGATTGAAAAAACAGGAAGTGGGTTATATCTATGGTATAACCGCAAGGGTGACGTAGGACTATCGTTGATTTAGAGATCATTTGTTTGAAGTTGAATCTGAAATCATTCTGAATGAATTAATATTTGGAGAACTTCGAAAGCAAGAGCGTTACGTTGAAGGCACAAGGTTTTATGCATCCAATATTGGATACGGAAATATTCTACTGATGGGGAAGAATAATCTTCAGAAGCTATCCTGTTAATTGCGATTGATTGAAAAATCATAAAACCAAATGTATTTGGTCACAGTGTTACATGGATAGAAAACATTAACATAAACTCTTTCACATGAATGTAATTTTAAATTCCCAGAGGAACTGGCAGATTATTTTCAGTAACGATTAGATATTTCCACATTTTCCTCGATACAGGAAGCCCACCAGTGGTTAATGCTAACTCGATAACCATCTGTTAATAGCACTTGATTGAAACATATTTGGTCACAGTGTTACATGGATAGAAAACATCAAAATAAACTCTTTCACATGAATGTATTTTTAGATTCCTAGAGGAACTGGCAGATTATTTTCCGGATCTTTCTCGATGCTGAATGGCATCCAAACGGAAAGAATTCCGCGCGTGTATGTGTGTGTGTGTGTGTGCAGCGGCTGCTTCGAGATCTTCCCGGGGAACCGTTTGTGGCATCACTCTCCTCCTGATGGATTCCCTTCTGGCCTGAGGTGCACAAACAGGCTCTTGGTGACACCGTTCATCCGCGCTTGTATGATAAACGAAGTTGGCTTCACCACAACAGCGACAACATGATCCAATCGCTGTTCAATTTGAACTGAGTGGATTTTCGAGCGGCGCTCGCTTATATACCGATTGGTGATTTCAATAGCCTTTCAAGCAATTTTAAGACTATTGAAACAAGTTTTTGGATCAGAAAGTAACAAGTATATAACGCGTAGACATTTTATCTTTCGAATGAAGTGTTTATCATACCATTTCGTTCAGTTGTTTAGGAGCTATTAACGCTCAAAATCTCGGTCTCCGGCGTAACGCTTTCGTTTTCGAAACTTTGATTTTACACCCCGGTATAGAAATGAAAGACGTAGTCCTACGTCAAAAAAAGTACACAATGAGAATGATGCACAATATTATTATTGTACCAACATAATTTTTTTTCAGAATTACCTGTTCTTTGAATGTTGAATGAAATAGCTGATTTGTTTGAATATTTCTGCTTGGTCCTTATAGCTACTAGTTCAAAAGAGGTACATTTATAGAATCATTGACCACTAGTATGGTATATTTTCCTCGGCACTCTGAATTTGAATACTACTATTTTAGAACGGGAGCTGAGACCACCTTCTTTAAGTCCGCATTTTACTACTGCAGACCCTAAATTCTTCTTCCCAGTCTCCTCCACCACCAGGGAATCATTTTTATGGTTCAACCGTACATGATTTAGCATATCCGAAGAATTTCGACGAAACACCATGACGGTTAACACTCCTATACTCGCGCATAGGTCTGAGAGACCAAGAAATCAATAATTCGTTAATTTCTCAGAAAACATCAACACTACGACATTGCGATTCTCTCTAGCTTCGTCATTCGTTGTTCATCATCGTTTAGCGTATCGTATAAGTTGGTACGAAGGGGACGTATGTCACTTTTTCACCACCTTCGGTCTAAGACACCGACCCGCGTACAGGAGTAATTTTTTTGGACATGTGACTTTTTTCCTATTTTAGAATATTGTTCAATGAAATGTATAAATTAATGTCAGTGGCGTGGAATATTTATTAAATATAATGCATAATATCATTTTCGGACTATTCTTATTTGATTTTAGTCCTTTTGTCACCGGATTGAACGGATTCAAATATTATTCGTCGATATACTCGTTGTTAGATTCATACGTGCAAAAGTAAAGTACAAATTTTTGATATTCGTTTAGTTGTTCACTAAATATAATGGTCACGCATATACACACTTGTGAAATAAATGGACTTGCGGAAGAATTGTGAACTGTAAATTATAAATTAATCGGTGGCTTATGGTTATTTTTACAGTTACAGCTTCGGGTTTTTTTCTATAATATATGAGCTGAACAATATCGACGATAAGACAACTCGCAGGAAGATCCTAGAAATCCTTTTATATCATCTTTTTATGCCCCATCAAAAACAGGCATTAGGTTTTTGTTAACCAAGAACACAGAAGCAAAGAATATTAGATATAGGAAAAATTGAAATTCCAGAAACCTTACAATCGAATAATTAACCGACGTCTCTCACTGCAAAACGCGGGAAAAATACCTCCATCACCAACCGACACCGAAAGTCGATTTATTCTCTTGAGCTGAAACATATAGGGCCTGATTCTCGAATACACTTCGAATACACTTCACGGTAGAAACGGAAAGAAACGTATTCGCGATGACAACGGTACGGTGTCGACATCTGGATACGAGATTAGTTTCTAACTAAAGTTATCATTATAATATCAAATTATCTTCAGATGAAATTTTTGCATGAGATTATTATATCACATGAAGAAAACAAAGTTTTCCACTCGCATTGAATACCAGTTTGATACGAAGAAGTTAATTTTCATTAATGATTTTTTATTTGAAAAGTGCTCATTCTGCCTGAAAACTCATTATTATCTTCGACACTTTACTAACTCGTAAAACGTAGTTCAATGGCGTGCCGTTTATTTCGTTTCCACCGTGAAGTGTATTCGAGAATCAGGCCCATAAGATAGAGTATATTACAAACCTAACTTTAACCGTAAAAGACTTACCTTTCAACTTTTCAATGCTCTTATTCCCACCAAAATAACACCACACACAAAGAGCAAAAAAAAGATATTGCAAAATATTGCAGATTGTTTACATACAAAATCCAAGATGGCTGAAAGGCCTTTCTCATAAGTCGCGCTACCATATTGTATCTATCGTGGTGTTAGGCTATGCGTGTAGCGCGGGTCTCAATATAAACAAGTGCATTATGCTTATACTTTGAATGCCCTGGTTAAGTGATCGAATTCTACAATTTTCTCTGAGAAAGAAATTACGAATATTACCGAATGGAATGCTCGAATTTTTGACGTGGGACTACGTCTAACCGGAATATATGGAGGGTAAAATGAAAACCTAAACACAGAACATGCAGGAAAAAATGAAAGATTTCGAATGCTTATAGCTCGAACATTTCGTACTGGATAGGAGAGATGTTTGCATCACTTGCATCACAATTTGAGTTATTAACTCAAGAGACGGTCAATGAAAAGAATATTCACCAAGTGTTTTGATTCAGTTTGTTCATGCTACCCACCACTAACCGTTTATGGCGCTGCACACAGTACAACTGTAGCCATTGACAGCGGTAAAATAGGTCGGTACAGGTACAGCGATTGTACCGAGTTGCTTGCATGGTTCTAGCGCTGTACATGGTGACAGACATACAATTTTCGAAGTACAACGCAAGTACAGCTGTATGTCTGTCATAAGTATTAGACGATGCCAGTCAGCGCTCTAGTTGAGGTATCCAGTGAACAGAGAACAGACACTCTGTCCAAGTTACTTGTACCAGTATCGAACAAGTAATTGGCCTCTAACTTGAACAGAGTGTCTGTACTCTATTCACTGGATACTTCAACTAGAGCGCTGACTGGCATTGTCTAAATCAGCCTTAACATTAACCGTAAAAGACTTATATTTATGACAGACATACAGCTGTACTTGCGTTGTACTTCGAAAATTGTATGTCTGTCACCACTACAATTGCGCTAGAACCATGCAAGCAACTCGGTACAATCGCTGTACCTGTACCGACCTATTTTACCGCTGTACATGGCTACAGTTGTACTGTGCGCAGCGCCATAGACGGTTAGTGGTGGGTAGCATGAACAAAACGAATCAAAACATTTGGTATACATTCTTTTCAATGACTTTCTCTTGAGTTAATAACTCAGATTGGATACTTATTTGTTGTGTTCGATAGTTTAGACGCTAAATAAAAACCTTTTTCATTGAAATATTGGTGAAAATACAATGCAATAAATTCAAACTTCTGATTGTCAGTCTGACAGCGGTACAATGTACAACTAAAGTATGTGTGTCATGCTATCGTGGTACCTGTACAACGCTGTACACGTACAGCGCTAGTACAGTTGTATGTATGTCCATGGTATTATACTTATGACAGACATACAGCTGTACTAGCGTTGTATTCGAAAATTGTATGTCTGTCACCATGTACAGCGCTAGAACCATGCAAGCAACTCGGTACAATCGCTGTACCTGTACCGACCTATTTTACCGCTGTACATGGCTACAGTTGTACTGTGCGCCGCGCCATAGACGGTTAGTGGTGAGTAGCATGAACAAAACGAATCAAAACATTTGTTATACATTCTTTTCATTGACTTTCTCTTGAGTTAATAACTCAGATTGGAAACATATTTGTTGTGTTCGATAGTTTAGACGCTATATAAAAACTCTTTTCATTGAAATATTGGTGAAAATACAATGCAATAAATTCAAACTTCTGATTGTCAGTCTGACATGCGGTACAATGTACAACCAAAGTATGTGTGTCATGCTATCGTGGTACCTGTACAACGCTGTACACGTACAGCGCTAGTACAGTTGTATGTCTGTCCATGGTATTACCTTTTAACTTTTCAATGCTCTCATTGCCACCCAATGTGCGTGAAATAAAGGTGTGAACGTGTCGTCAATAAGTGCGCGAGGGGAAACGGTATAAATATACAGAGGACTGCGGAAGGGATTTGACTGTAAATAGAGATGTTTCGATTTTTCGTTTATTCAATTGTCGATTAATCGTGGGGTCATTTTTAAATATTCAATTCATTCGAATAATTGTTTTTCAGTATTCGATTAACCGAGCGAATATTTATTTCTTGTAATCAAAAAGAACAGACATATTTGTAATAAAAAAGTATGATGTCATAATTTTAAAAGTTACATTAAATATAATTTTGAAATAAACATGGTGCAGAATAATTGTTTTTGAATGAAATGGTATTTTAGTATATTGATAAATTTACCATTTCATGGTTTTTTGAGGACGATTGAAAAAAAAAGTACACAATGAGAATGATGCACAATATTATTATTGTACCAACATAATTTTTTTTCAAAATTACCTGTTCTTTGAATGTTGAATGAAATAGCTGATTTGTTTGAATATTTCTGCTTGGTCCTTATAGCTACTAGTTCAAAAGAGGTGCATTTATAGAATCATTGACCACTAGTATGGTATATTTTCCTCGGCACTCTGAATTTGAATACTACTATTTTAGAACGGGAGCTGAGACCACCTTCTTTAAGTCCGCATTTTACTACTGCAGACCCTAAATTCTTCTTCCCAGTCTCCTCCACCACCAGGGAATCATTTTTATGGTTCAACCGTACATGATTTAGCATATCCGAAGAATTTCGACGAAACACCATGACGGTTAACACTCCTATACTCGCGCATAGGTCTGAGAGACCAAGAAATCAATAATTCGTTAATTTCTCAGAAAACATCAACACTACGACATTGCGATTCTCTCTAGCTTCGTCATTCGTTGTTCATCATCGTTTAGCGTATCGTATCAGTTGGTACGAAGGGGACGTATGTCACTTTTTCACCACCTTCGGTCTAAGACACCGACCCGCGTACAGGAGTAATTTTTTTGGACATGTGACTTTTTTCCTATTTTAGAATATTGTTCAATGAAATGTATAAATTAATGTCAGTGGCGTGGAATATTTATTAAATATAATGCATAATATCATTTTCGGACTATTCTTATTTGATTTTAGTCCTTTTGTCACCGGATTGAACGGATTCAAATATTATTCGTCGATATACTCGTTGTTAGATTCATACGTGCAAAAGTAAAGTACAAATTTTTGACATTCGTTTAGTTGTTCACTAAATATAATGGTCACGCATATACACACTTGTGAAATAAATGGACTTGCGGAAGAATTGTGAACTGTAAATTATAAATTAATCGGTGGCTTATGGTTATTTTTACAGTTACAGCTTCGGGTTTTTTTCTATAATATATGAGCTGAACAATATCGACGATAAAACAACTCGCAGGAAGATCCTAGAAATCCTTTTATATCATCTTTTTATGCCCCATCAAAAACAGGCATTAGGTTTTTGTTAACCAAGAACACAGAAGCAAAGAATATTAGATATAGGAAAAATTGAAATTCCAGAAACCTTACAATCGAATAATTAACCGACGTCTCTCACTGCAAAACGCGGGAAAAATACCTCCATCACCAACCGACACCGAAAGTCGATTTATTCTCTTGAGCTGAAACATATAGGGCCTGATTCTCGAATACACTTCGAATACACTTCACGGTGGAAACGGAATGAAACGTATTCGCGATGACAACGGTACGGTGTCGACATCTGGATACGAGATTAGTTTCTAACTAAAGTTATCATTATAATATCAAATTATCTTCAGATGAAATTTTTGCATGAGATTATTATATCACATGAAGAAAACAAAGTTTTCCACTCGCATTGAATACCAGTTTGATACGAAGAAGTTAATTTTCATTAATGATTTTTTATTTGAAAAGTGCTCATTCTGCCTGAAAACTCATTATTATCTTCGACACTTTACTAACTCGTAAAACGTAGTTCAATGGCGTGCCGTTTATTTCGTTTCCACCGTGAAGTGTATTCGAGAATCAGGCCCATAAGATAAAGTATATTACAAACCTAACTTTAACCGTAAAAGACTTACCTTTCAACTTTTCAATGCTCTTATTCCCACCAAAATAACACCACACACAAAGAGCAAAAAAAAGATATTGCAAAATATTGCAGATTGTTTACATACAAAATCCAAGATGGCTGAAAGGCCTTTCTCATAAGTCGCGCTACCATATTGTATCTATCGTGGTGTTAGGCTATGCGTGTAGCGCGGGTCTCAATATAAACAAGTGCATTATGCTTATACTTTGAATGCCCTGGTTAAGTGATCGAATTCTACAATTTTCTCTGAGAAAGAAATTACGAATATTACCGAATGGAATGCTCGAATTTTTGACGTGGGACTACGTCTAACCGGAATATATGGAGGGTAAAATGAAAACCTAAACACAGAACATGCAGGAAAAAATGAAAGATTTCGAATGCTTATAGCTCGAACATTTCGTACTGGATAGGAGAGATGTTTGCATCACTTGATAGGGAATATTTCTACGCATCTATCGCAACTAACAAAATGTTGTTTTTCATTAGATAAACAATTGAAAACAGGAAGTGGGTTATATCTATGGTATAACCGCAAGGGTGACGTAGGACTATCGTTGATTTAGAGATCATTTGTTTGAAGTTGAATCTGAATTCATTCTGAATGAATGAATATTTGGAGAACTTCGAAAACGAGAGCGTTACGTTGGAGCCACAAGGTTTTATGCATCCAATATTGGATACGGAAATATCCTACTGATGGGGAAGAATAATCTTCAGAAGCTATCCTGTTAATTGCGATTGATTGAAAAATCACAAAACCAAATGTATTTGGTCACAGTGTTTCTTGGATAGAAAACATTAAAATAAACTCTTTCACATGAATGTAATTTTAAATTCCCAGAGGAACTGGCAGATTATTTTCAGTAACGATTAGATATTTCCACATTTTCCTCGATACTGGAAGCCCACCAGTGGTTAATGCTAACTCGATAACCATCTGTTAATAGCACTTGATTGAAACATATTTGGTCACAGTGTTACATGGATAGAAAACATTCAATTAAACTCTTTCACATGAATATATTTTGAAAATTCCCAGAGGAACTGGCAGATTATTTTCAGTAACGATTAGTTATTTCCACATTTTCCTCGATACTGGAAGCCCACCAGTGGTTAATGCCAACTCGATAACCACCTGTTAATAGCACTTGATTGAAACATATTTGGTCACAGTGTAACATGGATAGAAAACATTCAATTAAACTCTTTCACATGAATATATTTTGAAAATTCCCAGAGGAACTGGCAGATTATTTTCCAGCAATGATTAGATCTTTCCGGAACTTTCCCGATGCTGAATGGCATCCTAACGGAAAGAGTTCTGCGCGTGTATGTGTCGATCCTTTGCCGTCCACCTCCTCCAGCACGTTAGGCAACGATGTTGTCTTGTCGATGTCCTCACGAAAAATGAATGTGTCTCACCACCAGAATATCGCTTAAGTATGCTTTTTGTGTGTGATTGAATCGAGAGAAGGTGTGGTTTACGATGGCAATTTGGAAGGCAAACTAGAGGGGAATGAACTCTCTGAGCTCGGAACTTTCGGCGACTGAGCAATAATCGCTTGCGGGCGCATACAATATTGGATACGGAAATATCCTACTGATGGGGAAGAATAATCTTCTGAAGCTATCCTGTTAATTGCGATTGATTGAAAAACCACAAAACCAAATGTATTTGGTCACAGTGTTACATGGATAGAAAACATTCAATTAAACTCTTTCACATGAATATATTTTGAAAATTCCCAAAGGAACTGGCAGATTATTTTCAGTAACGATTAGATATTTCCACATTTTCCTCGATACTGGAAGCCCACCAGTGGTTAATGCCAACTCGATAACCACCTGTTAATAGCACTTGATTGAAACATATTTGGTCACAGTGTAACATGGATAGAAAACATTCAATTAAACTCTTTCACATGAATATATTTTGAAAATTCCCAGAGGAACTGGCAGATTATTTTCCAGCAATGATTAGATCTTTCCGGAACTTTCCTGATGCTGAATGGCATCCTAACGGAAAGAGTTCTGCGCGTGTATGTGTCGATCCTTCGCCGTCCACCTCCTCCAGCACGTTAGGCAACGATGTTGTCTTGTCGATGTCCTCACGAAAAATGAATGTGTCTCACCACCAGAATATCGCTTAAGTATGCTTTTTGTGTGTGATTGAATCGAGAGAAGGTGTGGTTTACGATGGCAATTTGGAAGGCAAACTAGAGGGGAATGAACTCTCTGAGCTCGGAACTTTCGGCGACTGAGCAATAATCGATTGCGGGCGCATACAATATTGGATACGGAAATATCCTACTGATGGGGAAGAATAATCTTCTGAAGCTATCCTGTTAATTGCGATTGATTGAAAAACCACAAAACCAAATGTATTTGGTCACAGTGTTACATGGATAGAAAACATTCAATTAAACTCTTTCACATGAATATATTTTGAAAATTCCCAAAGGAACTGGCAGATTATTTTCAGTAACGATTAGATATTTCCACATTTTCCTCGATACTGTGGTTAACCAGTTATACCAGGATACCAGTGGTTAATGCCAACTCGATAACCACCTGTTAATAGCACTTGATTGAAACATATTTGGTCACAGTGTAACATGGATAGAAAACATTCAATTAAACTCTTTCACATGAATATATTTTGAAAATTCCCAGAGGAACTGGCAGATTATTTTCCAGCAATGATTAGATCTTTCCGGAACTTTTCCGATGCTGAATGGCATCCTAACGGAAAGAGTTCTGCGCGTTTATGTGTCGATCCTTCGCCGTCCACCTCCTCCAGCACGTTAGGCAACGATGTTGTCTTGTCGATGTCCTCACGAAAAATGAATGTGTCTCACCACCAGAATATCGCCTCAGTATGCTTCTTGTGTGTGATTGAATCGAGAGAAGGTGTGGTTTACGATGGCAATTTGGAAGGCAAACTAGAGGGGAATGAACTCTCTGAGCTCGGAACTTTCGGCGACTGAGCAATAATCGATTGCGGGCGCATACAATATTGGATACGGAAATATCCTACTGATGGGGAAGAATAATCTTCTGAAGCTATCCTGTTAATTGCGATTGATTGAAAAACCACAAAACCAAATGTATTTGGTCACAGTGTTACATGGATAGAAAACATTCAATTAAACTCTTTCACATGAATATATTTTGAAAATTCCCAAAGGAACTGGCAGATTATTTTCAGTAACGATTAGTTATTTCCACATTTTCCTCGATACTGGAAGCCCACCAGTGGTTAATGCTAACTCGATAACCACCTGTTAATAGCACTTGATTGAAACATATTTGGTCACAGTGTAACATGGATAGAAAACATTCAATTAAACTCTTTCACATGAATATATTTTGAAAATTCCCAAAGGAACTGGCAGATTATATTCAGTAACGATTAGATATTTCCACATTTTCCTCGATACTGGAAGCCCACCAGTGGTTAATGCCAACTCGATAACCACCTGTTAATAGCACTTGATTGAAACATATTTGGTCACAGTGTAACATGGATAGAAAACTTCAATTAAACTCTTTCACATGAATATATTTTGAAAATTCCCAAAGGAACTGCCAGATTATTTTCCAGCAATGATTAGATCTTTCCGGAACTTTCTCGATGCTGAATGGCATCCTAACGGAAAGAGTTCTGCGCGTGTGTGTGTCGATCCTTCGCCGTCCACCTCCTCCAGCACGTTAGGCAACGATGTTGTCTTGTCGATGTCCTCACGAAAAATGAATGTGTCTCACCACCAGAATATCGCTTAAGTATGCTTTTTGTGTGTGATTGAATCGAGAGAAGGTGTGGTTTACGATGGCAATTTGGAAGGCAAACTAGAGGGGAATGAACTCTCTGAGCCTGGAACTTTCGGCGACTGAGCAATAATCGATTGCGGGCGCATACAATATTGGATACGGAAATATCCTACTGATGGGGAAGAATAATCTTCTGAAGCTATCCTGTTAATTGCGATTGATTGAAAAACCACAAAACCAAATGTATTTGGTCACAGTGTTACATGGATAGAAAACATTCAATTAAACTCTTTCACATGAATATATTTTGAAAATTCCCAAAGGAACTGGCAGATTATTTTCAGTAACGATTAGATATTTCCATATTTTCCTCGATACTGGAAGCCCACCAGTGGTTAATGCCAACTCGATAACCACCTGTTAATAGCACTTGATTGAAACATATTTGGTCACAGTGTTACATGGATAGAAAACATTCAATTAAACTCTTTCACATGAATATATTTTGAAAATTCCCAAAGGAACTGGCAAATTATTTTCAGTAACGATTAGATATTTCCACATTTTCCTCGATACTGGAAGCCCACCAGTGGTTAATGCCAACTCGATAACCACCTGTTAATAGCCGCGCGTGTATGTGTGTGTAGCGATGTCTTCCCAGGGAACCGTTTGTGGCATCACTCTCCTCCTGATAGATTCCCTTCTGGCCTAGGGTGCACAAACAGGCTCTTGGTGACACCGTTCATCCGCGCTTTCATGATAAATAAAGAGCTTCACCGCAACAGCGACAACATGCTCCAATCGCTGTTCAATTAGAACTGAGTGGATTTCCGAGCGCCGCTCGCTTATATACCGATTGGTGATTTCAATAGCCTGTTTTGAAAGCAATTTTAAGACTATTGAAACAAGTTTTTGGATCAAAAAGTAACAAGTATATAACGCGTAGACATTTTATCTTTCGAATGAAGTGTTTATCATACCATTTCGTTCAGTTGTTTAGGAGCTATTAACGCTCAAAATCTCGGTCTCCGGCGTAACGCTTTCGTTTTCGAAACTTTGATTTTACACCCCGGTATAGAAATGAAAGACGTAGTCCTACGTCAATAACTGTAAAATATTAGGCGTTATCTAAACGCCCTAACTGCATCGTTTTGATTGGCCCGATTTACGGTTTCCCTAACACAGCCATCAAAACCAAGCAGCCTTGGGGAAATCGGCATTGCAAATACATGAAAGTAGGGGGACTTTTGTTCTCATCGAAAAATGTTCCCTAACACAGACTTTAAAACCAAGCAGCGAAATCGGCATTGCAAGCACACGAAAGAGCCTAGAGGCGAGTGAACTGAAAAGTTTAAACCCTCTTAAAGCCAAAAAGAAGAAAAAGAACACACGAAAGTAGGGGGAGCTTTTGTTCCCACCGAAATCGGTATTTCAAATTCATGCAAGTCGGGGGTATTTTTGTTCCGACTGGAATGTGTTTCCCTAACACAGACTTCAAATCCATGAAGCGTGGGGAAATCGGCATTGCGAATTCATACAAATCGGGGGTATTTTTGTTCCGATTGAAATGTGTTTCCCTAACACAGACTTCAAAACCGAGGTTTCTGGGGAAATCGGCTCTGCAAATAAATGCAAACTGCGAGTACTTTTGTCCTCGCTTGCCTTTGTGCAGAGTGGAATATGTCTGTCCTAACATGATCTTCTAAACTTAGGAACCTGGGAAAATCGTGCAGCCACTAGAAGCGAATGAACTTCCCAGTTTCAAGCAAATTCGAGATTCGAGAAGTATGTACACTTTTGGTATGTAAAATAAAATAATCGTTTGATAATTTTTTTTTGTCTTTATTGGAAAGATTTTCAGCCTTAGGCTGGTTCATCAAACGTTTGATAATTCTTCCGTACATATATTTTGTTCTAGTCATCATACCAAACGTAAAAGGTCCGTCATTAAATTTACTTGTAACGAAGAACAATCAATCACAATAAATGAATTGACTTTACACGGCATTTGTTCATTTTTTTCACTCACAGAGCAAATATATTGAACTCAATTGAATTTACAAATCAATACAAACGAATGATTGCTAAGCTAAGGTAGTTCCACGTGAACCTTGCGGTTATATCATAGATATAACCCACTAATTTTTTTGACGTAGGACTACGTCTAACCGGAAGATATAGGGGGTGAAATGGAAATCTAGGCACTGAACAAGTAGGAAAAAATGCAAGATTTGGAACGCTTATAACTCGAGCATTTCTCAATAGATCGCAAAGGTTTTTGCATCAATTGATAGGAAATATATCTACGCATCTATCATAACGAATAACATTTCATTTTTCTTGAGATAAATTATTGAATAGTTGTGTCAAAATGCACTATGTGCCCATTTTTGATTGGTCCATTTTGTGCTCCTCAAATCGTACCGACCAAAACGGGCAACCAGAGCAGCAGCGAAATAGAATGAAGCACGATTGGAAAGGAAAAAGAAAAAAATGAACGAAACATTGGTCGCAGTCTCACACATGCGTAATTCTCGAGCCAGCCAGTCAGCTTAAAAATCCCCGCTCCGCTGCCGTAACGATCATTCTCATTCAAACCGTACACCACATCGGTTCGCATCACAACACATCAACAAGCCAACCCAAGCAGCCATGTCTGGACATGGTAAAGGAGGAAAAGTGAAGGGAAAGGCAAAATCCCGCTCGAACCGTGTTGATCTGGAGTTCCCCGCAAGGGTAGCTAGGCCGAGCGCGTTAGTACCAGTGCACCAGTCCACCTAGCCGCCGTTATAGAGCTTCGGCTGCCGAAGTGATCGAGTTGGCTGGCAAAACTGCTCGCGCTTTGGTTCGGTGGACATCAAGACAACAACAGGCAGACACAAACGCAATCGCAAAACGGCAGCAGGTAGCAGAAGAAAAAAGTTTGTTCTTTATACAAACTGCTTCAATGGCAAATCCAGAACAAGGCGGCATCGAGGGTGTTCGAAATGGTTTTTTTCAAAACCACGAGTACTAAGTTTTCTAAATTGGAACCATTCCATAAAACAAGGCGCTTTTCAGGGCCATTAAACCTTCCAAAAAAGAGTTTAGGAAATACAGTTCAATGCTTTCTAAAACAATATCCAAAATAATAATAAAACACAAATTGATTTTTTCATAATTTGTTTGCCAGGATATGATGAGTATGTGAATTTGGCAGTTGTTCTGAGCTTATTGATTTTCACCAATTCTTAAATTGCTTCTAGATTGAAAGTACAGTAATTCACACTTATCTCGACATTTAGCTAATTGGACGGACCTGTAATGCGACATATTTAGTTGGACATTTTTGTAAACATAGAGTTCGGGGTCCAAATTATGACCCCACATTGAAAGTCGACACTGTACCACTGTCATCGCAAATGCTCAATTACAGGTTAAAATTACCTCCAATCCGATACTGAGTGGTGGTAATGCGACGTGCCATTGAATGTAATTTATTGTAAAATATGTCACAAGCTGGATGGGAAGAATTTTTCCAACTGTGAAAGCTGTGGCGAGTGGCAAATGCAATCGCTAAACAGAAAGGTTTAGCCGAACAAGATGGGGATATCGAGTGATAACAAAACAATAAACTCTTTAGATTGAAGATAATTTTGTGATCCTAAAAAGGACCCTTTTTAGCCTGCATGTGAATCCAACGAGCGAACAAATCGTAATGAATGTATTTTTTTGCCATCGCTTCCTTTTAACGCTCATTCGTTCGTCTCGTTGGACTCGCCCCTCTGGCTGAATCTGCCGATTTGTCTCTATCCTGTGAGTGTGTACCGCTAGAGTATAAAACACGCGGACCCCAAAAAAATATCTTATTTTCTTTCAAACCGTAAACCCGTGTGGTTGTACGGCATCGGCATCGTGGACGTAACAAAGGAGGACAAGTTAAGGGAAAGGCAAAGTCCCACTCGAACCGTGCAGGTGTGCAGTTCCCTGTTGGTCGCATTCACTGATTACTCCGCAAGGGTAACTAGGCCGAACGGATTGGTGCCGGAGCACCAGTATACCTAACAGCGATTATAGAGTTTCGGCCGTCGGAGTGCTCGAGTTGGCTTGCAAAGCTGATCACGACAATCAGAAAACCCGCATCAAGAACAGAGCAGCTTCGGTTCGGCGCTCATCAAGGTAACAATTAGTTTCAGTGAGTGGCAAAGTGTTTCTCCGGCACGTCGCATTAAATGTAATTTACTGAACAACATGTCACAATCTGGATGGGAAGAAATTTTCCAACTGTGAAAGCTGTGGCGAGTGGCAAACGCAATAGGTAAACAGGAAGGTTTAACCGAACAAGATGGGAATATCGAGTGATAACAAAAACACAACACCAAAGGTTCTTTTCAGAACCATCAACATATTCATAAAGAGTAAACAGTGAACTAATCCATTTTTCAGGTAGATAGGTAGGTATTCACGTAGGAGAAGAAAATAAAACAATATATTTAAAATATATATTTAACAAAAGCTGTCCCCTTTGTATAGTCCTACGTCACTCCGGTTATGTCCCTGACATTACCCACCCGTCTTTTTTTCTTAAATCTTTCGTTTATTAAGCCTAAAACAAAACTTATTCAAGGCTGTTGATTCGCAGCAGCCGCACTGTCAAGCAACTTGATGATTTTTTCATACTGCAAGCTCCACCCCACAGCGACGGAGTTGGACATCCTGAGGCACTTTGTGTCCGCCAGATATAGCCGATCTGGTATTTACAACATCATATCCCTGCTGCTCCTCAAGCCGGGACATCGAAGCAACCGGCCAAACGGTGAAGGAGAATCTGGTCAAACTGGACATTTTTATGTGGAAACGTCAGATGAGACCGGCCGTATCTGAGCAGCAAACAATCACCCAGAAGGAGTAGCTTGAGGTGCTGGTGAAAATTCTCTTTCCGGCCAAAGAAGTGAAAAACTTCTTTTTCACTGGTGAAAAACTTCTTTCCGTGCTTATAATAAAAGACGAGACGTACTTGATGCTAGAATTTAACGAATGGCAGGGGATCGGGTACTTTACGTTCCCCAGGTAAGCGATGACTTCGAATATATCATTCACACCGAGTTCTCGAAGAAGGTCCTTCTCTGACAGATGTGAAGCGAATGTCCAAGCCGCTCTTCTTCCTAATCATATTGTGAACGGGGAGATATATAGTACGAAGTGATTGCCGGAAGTTGCGAAGATCACGTGGTCTTTATGGTCTTCAGCCCATTATGCCAAAAGATCACTGGAGGATGGATCGGCTGGAGATAAACATTATCGCGAAGACCGCCAACCTTCTCAACACTCCCCAGCTGCGACCGTTAAAAACTTTTGGGTGAATGGCCAAAATGGAGAGACAGTCGACCACCAAAGCCACGAAAATGTAAAAAAACACGCCGACATACATCTTTTCATCGACCATGGTTGAGGTTCCGACCAACTTCCGTAAGACCGCCCAGCGCTTCATTCACGATACTTCATCAAACAACCCTCCCTCTTCCTCTCGAGTATACGATAGTTTCTCCGGCTTATTTAAAACGTTAAGCCCTGACCGAGCTAGACGACCAAAGATGATCTTTTCGTTTGGCTCGCGTTGGTCCCTGCGGATCAATAGGGGACTTTTATAAAAATAATTTTCCATTTTTGTTGCTGTCGCTTCCAGTTGACACTCTCTAAACAAAAAGCCCACTGTCGGTGCGATGAAACCAGCTCAACGTATTAGTCTTAGGATGTATTAGAAGCGCTTTTGAACAGTCTGCCAAATAAAAGTTTTTTTGACGTAGGACTACGTCTAACCGGAAGATATAGGGGGTGAAATGGAAATCTAGGCACTGAACAAGTAGGAAAAAATGCAAGATTTGGAACGCTTATAACTCGAGCATTTCTCAATAGATCGCAAAGGTTTTTGCATCAATTGATAGGAATTATATCTACGTATCTATCATAACGAATAACATTTCATTTTTCTTGAGATAAATAATTGAATAATTGTGAAATATCAAGCATTCTCAAAATTCACTATGTGCCCATTTTTGATTGGTCCATTTTGTGCTCCTCAAATCGTACCGACCAAAACGGGCAACCAGAGCAACAGCGAAATAGAATGAAGCACGATTGGAAAGGAAAAAGAAAAAAATGAACGAAACATTGGTCGCAGTCTCACACATGCGTAATTCTCGAGCCAGCCAGTCAGCTTAAAAATCCCCGCTCCGCTGCCGTAACGATCATTCTCATTCAAACCGTACACCACATCGGTTAGCATCACAACACATCAACAAACCAACCCAAGCACCCATGTCTGGACATGGTAAAGGAGAAAAAGTGAAGGTAAAGGCAAAATCCCGCTCGAACCGTGTTGATATGGAGTTCCCCGCAAGGGTAGCTAGGCCGAGCGCGTTAGTACCAGTGCACCAGTCCACCTAGCCGCCGTTATAGAGCTTCGGCTGCCGAAGTGATCGAGTTGGCTGGTAAAGCTGCTCGCGACGATAAGAAAAACCGCATTCAGAACAGAACACATCAAGACAACAACAGGCAGTTGCAGCGAGTGGCGAGTGGCAAACGCAATCGCAAAACGGCAGCAGGTAGCAGAAGAAAAAAGTTTGTTCTTTTTACAATCTGCTTTGGTGGCAAATCCAGAACAAGGCGGCATCGAGGGCGTTCGAAATGGTTTTTTTTTTCAAAACCACGAGTACTAAGTTTTCTAAATTGGAACCATTCCATAAAACAAGGCGCTTTTCAGGGCCATTAAACCTTCCAAAAAAGAGTTTAGGAAATAAAGTTCAATGCGTTCTAAAACATTATCCAAAATAATAATAAAACACAAATTGATGTTTTCATAATTTGTTTGCCAGGATCTGATGAGTATGTGAATTTGGCAGTAGTTCTGAGCTTATTGATAGTTGGGGACTTTCAAGATTATTCAATTTTCACCAACTCTTAAATTGTTTCCAGATTGAAAGTACAGTAATTTACAATTAGTTCGACATTTAGCTAATTGGACGGACATATAATGCGACTTATTTAGTTGGACATTTTTGTAAACATAGAGATCCAAATTATGACCGCACATTGAAAGTCGACACTGTACCACTGTCATCGCAAATGTTCAATTACAGGTTAAAATCGCCTCCAATGCGACACTGAGTGGCGCTTCGGTACGTTGCATTGAATGTAATTTACTGTAAAATATGTCACAAGCTGGATGGGAAGAAATTTTCCAACTGTGAAAGCTGAGGCGAGTGGCAAATGCAATCGCTAAACAGAAAGGTTTAGCCGAACAAGATGGGGATATCGAGTGACAACAAAACAATAAACTCTTTAGATTGAAGATAATTTTGTGATCCTGAAAAGGACCCTTTTTAGCCTGCATGTGAATCCAACGAGCGAACAAATCGTAATGAATGTATTTTTTTGCCATCGCTCCCTTTTAAAACGCTCATTCGTTCGTCTCGTTGGACTCGCCCCCTCTGGCTGAGTCTGCCGATTTCTCTCTATCCTGTGAGTGTGTACCGCTAGAGTATAAAACACGCGGACCCCAAAAAAATATCTTATTTTCTTTCAAACCGTAAACCCGTGTGGTTGTACGGCATCGGCATCGTGGACGTAACAAAGGAGGACAAGTTAAGGGAAAGGCAAAGTCTCACTCGAACCGTGCAGGTCTCCAGTTCACTGTTGGTCGCATTCACTGATTGCTCCGCAAGGGTAACTAGGCCGAACGGATTGGTGCCGGAGCACCAGTAAACCTAACAGCGATTATAGAGTTTCGGCTGTCGGAGTGCTCGAGTTAGCTTGCAAAGCTGCTCACGACAATCAGAAAAGACGGGTGGGTAATGTCGGGGACATAACCGGAGTGACGTAGGACTATACAAAGGGGACAGCTTTTGTTAAATATATATTTTAAATATATTGTTTTATTTTCTTCTCCTACGTGAATACCTACCTATCTACCTGAAAAATGGATTAGTTTACTGTTTACTCTTTATGAATATGTTGATGGTTCTGAAAAGAACCTTTGGTGTTGTGATTTTGTTATCACTCGATATTCCCATCTTGTTCGGTTAAACCTTCCTGTTTAGCTATTGCGTTTGCATCTCGCCACAGCTTTCACAGTTGGAAAATTTCTTCCCATCCAGCTTGTGACTCCGGCACCAATCCGTTCGGCCTAGTTACCCTTGCGGAGCAATCAGTGAATGCGACCAACAGGGAACTGGAGACCTGCACGGTTCGAGTGAGACTTTGCCTTTCCCTTAACTTGTCCTCCTTTGTTACGTCCACGATGCCGATGCCGTACAACCACACGGGTTTACGGTTTGAAAGAAAATAAGATATTTTTTTGGGGTCCGCGTGTTTTATACTCTAGCGGTACACACTCACAGGATAGAGACAAATCGGCAGACTCAGCCAGAGGGGCGAGTCCAACGAGACGAACGAATGAGCGTTAAAAGGGAGCGATGGCAAAAAATACATTCATTACGATTTGTTCGCCCGTTGGATTCACATGCAGGCTAAAAAGGGTCCTTTTCAGGATCACAAAATTATCTTCAATCTAAAGAGTTTATTGTTTTGTTATCACTCGATATCCCCATCTAGTTCGGCTAAACTTTTCTGTTTAGCGATTGCATTTGCCACTCGCCACAGCTTTCACAGTTGGAAAATTTGTTGCCTTCCAGCTTGTGACATATTTTACAGTAAATTACATTCAATGACACGTCGCATTACCACCACTCAGTATCGGATTGGAGGTAATGTTAACCTGTAATTGAACATTTGCGATGACAGTGGTACAATGTCGACTATCAATGTGGGGTCATAATTTGGACCCCGAACTCTATGTTTACAAAAATGTCCATTTAGTTGGACATTACACATTACATTACATTACGCATTACAGGTCCGTCCAATTAGCTAAATATCGAGATAAGTGTAAATTACTGTACTTTCAATCTAGAAGCAATTTAAGAATTTGTGAAAATCAATAAGCTCAGAACAACTGCCAAATTTACATACTCATCATATCCTGGCAAACAAATTATGAAAAAATCAATTTGTGTTTTATTATTATTTTGGATATTGTTTTAGAAAGCATCGAACTGTATTTCCTAAACTCTTTTTTGGAAGGTTTAATGGCCCTGAAAAGGGCCTTGTTTTATGGAATGGTTCCAATTTAGAAAACTTAGTACTCGTGGTTTTGAAAAAAACCATTTCGAACGCCCTCGATGCCGCCTTGTTCTGGATTTGCCACCAAAGCAGTTTGTATAAAGAACAAACTTTTTTCTTCTGCTACCTGATGCCGTTTTGCGATTGCGTTTGCCACTCGCCACTCGCTGCAACTGCCTGTTGTCTTGATGTCCACCGAACCGAATGTGTTCTGTTCCGAATGCGGGTTTTCTTATCGTCGCGAGCAGCTTTGCCAGCTAACTCGATCACTTCGGCGGCCGAAACTATATAACGCCGGCTAGGTGGACTGGTGCACTGGTACTAACGCGCTCGGCCTAGCTACCCTTGCGGGGAACTCCAGATCAACACGGTTCGAGCGGGATTTTGCCTTTCCCTTCACTTTTCCTCCTTTACCATGTCCAGACATGGCTGCTTGGGTTGGTTTGTTGATTTGTTGTGATGCGAACCGATGTGGTGTACGGTTTGAATGAGAATGATCGTTACGGCAGCGGAGCAGGGATTTTTAAGCTGACTGGCTGGCTCGAGAATTACGCATGTGTGAGACTGCGACCAATGTTTCGTTCATTTTTTTCTTTTTCCTTTCCAATCGTGCTTCATTGTATTTCGCTGCTGCTCTGGTTGCCCGTTTTGGTCGGAACGATTTGAGAAGCACAAAATGGACCAATCAAAAATGGGCACATAGTGCATTTTGACAATGCTTGATATTTCACAATTATTCAATTATTTAACTCAAGAAAAATGAAATGTTATTCGTTATGATAGATGCGTGGATATATGTCCTATCAATTGATGCAAAAACCTTTGCGATCTATTGAGAAATGCTCGAGTTATAAGCGTTCCAAATCTTGCATTTTTTCCTACTTGTTCAGTGCCTAGATTTCCATTTCACCCCCTATATCTTCCGGTTAGACGTAGTCCTACGTCAAAACCCGCATCAAGAACAGAGCAGCTTCGGTTCGGCGCTCATCAAGGCAACAATTAGTTTCAGTGAGTGGCAAAGTGTTTCTCCGGCACGTCGCATTAAATGTAATTTACTGAACAACATGTCACAAGCTGGATGGGAAGAAATTTTCCAACTGTGAAAGCTGTGGCGAGTGGCAAACGCAATAGCTAAACAGGAAGGTTTAACCGAACAAGATGGGAATATCGAGTGATAACAAAAACACAACACCAAAGGTTCTTTTCAGAACCATCAACATATTCATAAAGAGTAAAAAGTAAACTAATCCATTTTTCAGGTAGATAGGTAGGTATTCACGTAGGAGAAGAAAATAAAACAATATATTTAAAATATATATTTAACAAAATCTGTCCCCTTTGTATAGTCCTACGTCACTCCGGTTATGTCCCCGACATTACCCACCCGTCTTTTTTATTTGGCTAATTGATATTCTACCAAACCGAGCAATTCCACTCACAACAATTCATCGGTTTTCCTTTTTGACGTAGGATTACGTCTTTCTGGAACATATTGGGGTACAAATTGAAAATCGAAAATCGAGCTGTACAGTCACCACTGAAGGTCGACGGCTTGACTCCTTTTGTCGAGTGACTGCTGCAGCTGGTGTTGAGTGGACTGTATGGGGATTCCCTTGAAGCCGATCTGGCTTCTGCTGAGATCCAATCGGTGTCCAAAGGGGAATACTGTGGGTCAGTTCCGCCAGTGGATTCGAAAGGACCTGGAGGAATGATGATAAAAATCAGGGCAACAAGGAAAACCTCCAAAGATTTTAGCACGAGGTGTACACTGTGAAGGTTGGAGGAATACTGAACATTTTATTTGACGGTATTGAAATTAAATACAAAGGTATAAATCGGACGCGATTTGGCTTGACCAAGCCGAGCACAAGAGGTATTGTTTTGTAGGCTCTATTGTGTCCTAAGCTGATGGCAGGTTGTGTTGGTCAGGGGATTTTCCATACCCCTTTCGGGCTGGGGACGCTCATTCGATGACGGGAGCGTACATTCTCCCCGGGCGGATAGCAGCTCGTCGTTGTCCACGGTCGGAATCCTTCCCGGATACGTCTTGATAATCCTTCCTAGGTTCCACGATTGAGCTGGAGAATTGTCTTCGACGATTACGACGATCATATCTGGTTGTAGGTTTGGTTGCGTTCTTGTCCACTTGCTTCTAGCTTGGAGCGTAGACAAATACTCCTTAGACCATCTCTTCCAGAAATGGTCGCGCAAAAAATTGAGGTATTGCCACCGTGACAGACGGTGTACTGGCACATCCAAATGTGTCGGCTTCGGCACTGGTTCCAGCGGTCTTAGTAACATGAGATGCGCTGGGGTGATGGGCAAAGGATCGTTAGGATCCTCCGACAGAGCATACAACGGGCGCGAATTAAGAACTGCCTCGATGTGTGTTAAGACGGTGTAGAACTCTTCAAAGGTGAGGATGGCTGACTGGAGGACCCTCTTGAGGTGTGTTTTCACCCTCTTCACCCCGGCCTCCCACAAGCCACCAAAATTGGGGGATAGAAAAGCCATTCGATCTCCTTGGATAATAGGAACTCCACAATCTTGGCTTGTGTAGTTTCGTCCTTCAGAAGCTGATAAAGGTGATGCAATTCCTTAGAGGCTCCAGTGAAATTAGTTGCATGGTCTGAGAGTATTCGTTTCACCAGACCTCTACGGTTGACGAATCGATCCAAGGCAGCCAAAAACGCTTCGGTGCTCAGGTCCGACACCAACTCGAGATGGATTTCCTTCGTTGCTAAGCACAGGAAGACGGCGATGTACCCCTTTACATGCTTCGGCTTGTATCGCCCTTCCTTGATGGTGATAGGACCAGCGTAATCTACACCGGTGTTCTCGAAGGGAAACGCAGGCACCACACGGTTCTGTGGTAAATTTCCCATTAGCTGATGGGATTCCTTCGGGTTGACCTTGAAGCAGCTTATGCATCTTCGGCAAACCTTCCTAACTGTTGACTTCGCCCTCGTTATCCAGAACATCTCCCGTAGGATGGCTAGAAGTCCAGATGGCCCTACGTGAAGATGTTCTACGTGTATTGCACGTACCAGCGCTTCGACGACAGGATGTCCATGAGGTAGAAGCAGTTGGTGCTTAGTATCTTAGTATCGCAGGTTTGAATTTTGGAGGCGACCTCCGACTCTGAGTAGGCCTTTGTCATCCATAAACGGACTAAGGCTGGCCAGTTTTTTGGGAACTTCTCCCCTGGAAATACAGCTAATTTCTTCAGGATATTCGATTGATTGAACTAACCTGATGATGCATTCTAACGAACTTCTCATTTCAGGGACGGATGACGTAAGTTGCTGACGTATCTTAATACGAATGCAATTACCCTTTGTAGCCTCCGAAAGTCACTTGACCTTTCGAAAATCGGTAGAAAACTTGCAGCGACGGGGTACGGCGATGATATCGCCCATGACTTCCGGAAGCTCTTCATCCGGAATTAAAATGAGCGGAGAAGTCGATTTTGGGATCTTCACTTGTCAGGAAGGAGGGACCCTCCCACCATAACCGATTTCTGTTGAGGGCCGCAGGAAAAAGACCCCTCGAAATGATGTCGGCTGGATTTTCACTGGTGTGGACGTATCTCCACTGCTCACTCTTCGTTAGACGGTCCATTTCCACCACACGGTTTCTTTGGAACACCTCCAATTGTTGTTGTGGCTTCTTCAACCAGGCTAGCACGATTTGACTGTCTGAATAGAGCTTAACACTGTCGACAGTTGATTTTATAGCTGCGAGCACCTTGGATAACAGTCGAGCTAATAGGAAAGCAGCGCACAACTCCTTCCTTGGGATGGACATCTCGGTGAGCGGTGCAATTTTAGACTTGCTACACAGCAAACGAGCAGATTTTTTTCCATCAGCTGTTTTTTTTCCAATATATATATTTTTATCAAGACTCATATGGCGTTAGCCTGACGGGGCCGGAGTTCAATATTTTGACAATTTTTCTTATTATCAATGTTAGTAATATTTAACCGATTACTCGCGGTCGGCTCGAGGTTAGTATTACAAGTGTTCTCGTAATTGGGATGTTGCTGTCTCCAATGCTCTATACGTGTGCCCGACACGGGATACTTCCTATTGGGATGCAGCTGACCATTAATCAGCAACGCCCCCTAGTATGTACCCCATATCTAGCGTGGTGCGTCTTCTTCATCAGCTGTTGTACAAGCAAGATAGAGGCAAGCTCCATAGGCCTTGCCAGATGCATCTGCGAAGCCATGAATGTCGCAGCGAACGGTATCGGGTGATATTACGCACCTGGGAATGCGCAGCGTGCTTAGCTCGGTCAATGAGTCACGAATTCTAACCCACTCTTGGAAGAGAATTGGGTCCAAAATATCATCCCACTCCAAATTGGCCGACCAAATGCGCTGCACCAGCGCCTTAGCTAGCACTAACACAGGTGACACGAATCCGAGGGGGTGTCTCGATCTTTGCGATCTCACTGAAGACATACCTCTTGGTGATGGGCTTATCACCAATTAATTTGGAAACGGCGATCCGGAAATCATCTTGTGTTGGGTCCCACAGGAGACCAAGTGTCTTGATCGATGCGTTAGTGGATGAATCATCTACGTCGAATATCAGCTCACGATCTTCTTCCGGAACGTTCCGCAGTACTTCCGGTGAGTTTGAGCACCATTTCCTCAGTGGAAAGGCACCCCTGGCGAGAAGTTCTTGCAAATCAAATTGCAGCTGGATTGTGTCTGCACCAGATAACACGTCGTCGATGTAGAAGTCATCCTGTACCACCTTGCTGGCGGTTGGATAATTATCCCCTTCGTCTTCTGCGAGTTGCCTCAGGGATCTGGTTGCAAGGTAAGCAGCTGAGGCCGTCCCGTATGTGACGGTGGTCAATTCTAACACCCTCAGGGATTCAGTAGGTTTGTCGCGCCAAAATATTCGCTGGAAACAGGTTTGCCTCTCGTCAACCCGGATTTGTCGGTACATTTTGCAGACGTCGGCGGTGAAAGCGTACCGATACTTCCGGAAACGTAGGACGATTGAAAACAGGTCACTTTGTACCGTTGGTCCTACTTTCAACACGTCGTTGAGCGAGTTTGTCGATGATTTAGCTGTGCTATCGAACACGACTCTGACTTTCGTTGTGGTGCTCGAAGGTTTCAGCACCGCATGATGAGGTAGATAGTAAACTTGTTTGGCTGGTGGATCATTTGATTCTCGGACTTCCTTGCAGTGTCCGAGATCCTTACGGCGCTGGAGCATGAAGCATTAACAGATTCTCCAACCGGCGGAACAGATTGCCACGGAATTGGAGCCTGTATCTCCGTTGGTTGACGGGGTTGATTGATCGTGTCTGTCGTTAACTGCTGATTCCTTTCGAGATGGAGCAACGTGTGATGCTTGGCTGCGCACTTAGCACAGGTTCTTTCGACCGGACAGGCACTGACTTGGTGGCCCTTACGAAGACAATTGAAGCACGCTTTCTCCTCTTTGATTTTGGCGTGCCGCTGAGCAACGGACATGTTGCGAAACACGGGGCACTTGAAGTTGAGATGCTGTCCGGGGCACAACTCACATGTAACGCTGGCTGGCGATGTACTAGCATGATACGCTCGTGACGCACCTTTCGACAGTGCAAAATCTTTCTGTTTCAATTTATTTATTTATTCAATTTATTTATTCATCGTCTTCGAGAGTATCGTACAGACTGGTTATACTTATGATATATTCTTAATCCTAGCTTTAAAATAATCTTTGGTCATGTTGAAATCAAAAATTTGGCAGACATTGTTGAAGGCTCGAAGGCAGGAACTGAATGGATTATTGTAGCCATAGCATGTTCTATGTCCGGGAACAGCAATTAATGCGGAGAAACGCAGCTGACGTTGAGGAACGTTTATTGGAATATGCAGAAGAAGATCGGCACACTCGATGTTTTCACTGAGGATGTCGAATACAATCAGTCGTTGCATCTTCAGTCGCCTTGCCGTGAGCAATTCCAAGTCGATTAGACGACAACGTTCCGAATAATGGGGAAGATGGACGGGATCATTCCACGGGAGATGTCGCAATGCAAATCGAATGAAACATTTCTGTACACGCTCGATACGTACAATCTCGGAAACGTGGTATGGGGAGCAAGACCGGTGCAGCGTACTCTAAGTTGCTCCTCACTAAACTACAGTACAAAGCTTTTAGTGCATATACGTCGGTGAACTGTGACGCATTCCGACGTATAAATCCCAGGATAGAGAATGCTTTGGAGGTGATAGCTGAGATGTGATCGTGGAAACGTAGCTTTGAGTCCATGATAACACCCAAGTCACGGATAGAATGTACACGATCCAAGAAAAGAGTGTCGATCTTGTATCGGTAGTCTATCGGCTCGTAGCAACGACTAAAGGTGATCACCTTGCACTTACTTGTGTTCACACGCATGCCGTTGTCTTTGCACCACTGCGCTAGAGAATCGATATCGGCCTGCAAGCTGCAGCAGTCCGCAGCTGATTTGATGACTCGGAAAATTTTAAGGTCGTCGGCAAACAATAGTTTTCCAGAAGATATTCGTAGGCACAAGTCATTAATGAAGATTACAAATATCAATGGCCCTAGTACACTTCCTTGGGGGACTCCGGACGCTATATCGAATGTTGTGGATCGTGCTGAGTTCACCTCAACAAAAGCTTTCCTACCGGTCAGGTAAGACATCAACCAATCGGATATCCAATCAGGAAAACCCATGTGCTTCATTTTTCTCACTGTAAGAATATGCGGAACAGTATCGAAAGCTTTCGAGAAATCAATATAAACAGAGTCCACTTGATTTCTGTGTTCAACTTCACGAAAGAGCACGTTGGTGTAGCATAATAAATTGGACGTTGTGGAACGATGGGGTACAAATCCATGCTGGAACTCAGATATCATCGATTTCGCTGCAGACAGTAGCACTGTGTGGATCAGTGATTCGAGTAGCTTCCCTAGGCAACAAAGGATGGATATTCCACGGTAATTTTCAACGCGCCGCAAGCTGCCTGATTTGTAGATAGGAATCATCTTCGCAGTTTTCCATAGGCTAGGGAATGTTCTTTCCTCGAGCGACTTGTTAAAGAGTATTGTCAGAGGAAAGGCCAATGATGAAGCGCAGTTCTTCAACAGGATAGGTGCTAAGTCGTCCACTCCAGTTCCTTTCGTCGCGTCTAGTTTTTGCAATGATCTTAAAACTTCCTCGTGGGTAAAATTGAAGAAAGGTAGGTGGATATGATGCGACGGTAGGTTGCGAAAACATCCAGATCCTGGTTGAGGCAGCTCAGTCTTGAACACGCTTTGGAAGAATCGTCGAAAAAGATCAGCAACTTCATCAGGTAGGTTTGCTGTTGTGTTACCGTATTCGACAACTTGTGGTACTCGATTACTCGCTCTTTGCTCTCTAACGAATTTCCAGAACGCCGTAGGGTTCCGTTTCATATCAGATTGAAGTCTCTGCTGATAGGCCCTGTAGCTGTTCTCTACAAGATCCTTATAGCATGTTTCCACGATGCGAAGAGATTCACGGTTTTCGTTTGATTTATCGATGAAGAATCGTTTGCGTGCTTTACGCAGTTTGTTTCGCAGCCTTCGCAACTCTGCAGTCCACCAAGGCTTCCTGGTGTTCCTATTAATAGAACGGTGGCGTCGGGGTACTTTCGAATGTATGATCTCAAACAGGGTATCATAAAACATATGGGTGGCGGAATCAACTGTACGATCTTGAAGAAGTACCTCCCATTCGACCAATGAAAATACGCTATTTAAAGAGTTGAAATCACATCGTCTAAAATCCAGGTCAAAGGAATCAGTTGTGGCTGAAATATGCACACAGCTCTGCATGTCTATTTGTAGTTCGAATGGTGGGTGGTGCGGATCAACGGGTAGAAGTGGTGATATCGGCGGCTGGCCTTCAAAATTATCGGGAGCGTTTGTAAAAACCAAATCAAGTAGTCTGCCATTGATGTTTGGAATAGAGTTGATTTGTACGAGGCCATAGGATGAGATGGATTCAGTTAGCACGAGTTCTGGATCGCTAGAAGCATTCACAGGCAAGTATCCGTTGACATCCTCATCAAAACCCCATTGCAGATGCGGAAGATTATAATCGCCGAGCAATAAAACGATATCGTTAGCCGAAGATCGGTCCGTCAAGGACTGAACAGCGAAAGTGTGGTTGGAATACAACGCCGTCTCAGAGTTTGGTCGAAAGTAAATGCCGAGGAGGTACAAATATCGGTTGGATAGTTTCACACAAACTACCATTTGCTCAAGCGTACTACAATGAGGTATCGAAACCTCGGTACAGTGCAGTGTGGCTTTCACTGCGACAAGCACTCCGCCACCTCTTGTGAGGCTACTGGTTGCTTCACTACGGTCACAACGAAAAAGTGAATAATCGGATGATAATTCAGCGTCGCATATATCGGACCGGAGCCATGTTTCAGTAAGAATGGCAACATCATAATGACTGCTCGACAATCCTAGCTGTAAGCGTGAAGTTTTAGTGCGAAGGCCTCTGACATTTTGGTAGTAAATGGAGAGAAAGTGTTGCTTTGGCGAGAGACTATCACAATCACCACAGTCAGTAACCGGAAGCACAGGATGATGAGCTACAGGATCGTTCCGCTGTGTCGATGCGTTTGTCGGACGCTGGTGGCCCGAAGATGGCGATGAGCTAGAAGTGTTTCGCATTTCAGGCAGCGCATTGTTCGGAATGAAGGTGTACTTGCCTGCATTTATGGGTTGGATGCCAGCTGCCCCGCACTCGAGCACAGGACCGGGACGACTGGGTGTCGCTGACATCAATGGCTCGACTGTGACGAGGGAGTCAGAGGCATCCATAGAGTTTCACCGTATTCGAAGTTGAAATTGATGAGGCTTCCTCGCACCTCTCCAATACCAGGTACCAGTCTTGAAGGAAATCGATGGTGTCTTGATATTTCGGGAGTTCTCGTTTGTTTAAACTCTTCTCCCAGATTCCACGACTTTCACGATCCAAGGCTGCAGTCAGGATGTTGACCACGAATAGTTCTGATACTCCGGTTAGCTTCTGCTCCATGAACCGCAAACCGTCGACATGGCGCGTACATTCGTCGAGCAGAGGTCGCAGTTCCTTTGATGATTTCTTCTTCATTTTCGGAAGATTCTTGATGCCTTGGATATGGGTGTCAACGATCAGCCGCTTGTTGTCGTATCTCTCTTTGACGCCACGCATGTTCGTAGTTGCCGTCTCGGATGGTAGCAGCGTCTATTACATTCTTCGCATCACCGATCAAGCACTTCTCCAGATGGTACAGCTTCACTGCGTCGGAGTCACGAGAAGCGTCCATCAGGTCCAGAAACATCGCCTTAAACTTGGGCCAATTTCGATACTGGCCGTCGAACGTTGGCAAGGGGGCTCGCAGCGCTTGTTGCTGGACGATTATCTGTGGTGGAAGTGGGACTCTTTGTTGTACAACACCCTGAGTGGTACGATCAGTAGAGTAGGCCATCATCATTTCTTCGATGGTCGTCGAAACCTCGTTGAAACGTTCTTCGAAGTTGGTATAGATTTCTTCCTGAGCTGGAACATACTCCTCGTCAATCGACGCCATTACTCTGCTATGGAAGTCGCTGAATTCGGAGTAGGCTGCGTCGATGTTCTTCATGTATGTCTTTAACTGGGCTAAACTAACTTGGCCCTGTGCAGCCAATAGGGAATACTGCACACGGACCAATTTTTGGTTCACCTGCTCACGCTGACGAAGAAGCGAAAGATAACCTTTCTTTGCCTTGGTGTTAGATCCGATTTCCTGGGTAGAAAATCCTGCGAACGAGTCTTCATCTTGGAGTGATGTTTCCAGTGATGGTCGGTTGACCTTTTTCACCGGAGAATGCTTGATGGACATATTGTCGCTACCCAGTTCGTTGTTGGAAACCACAAAGGTGCTCCTTTGTTTTTATTCACAATAGAAACGTATCTATTGTTCGCTGTCTGAGCCGCGTGTACGCTCCCTTACGCTGTTTTAGCCGCGAAGGACGCTCTTACACCGATGAGGTGCGGATTTAATTACGCACTTGACTTGACTCCCTTTGTCGAGTGACTGCTGCAGCTGGTGTTGAGTGGACTGTATGGGGATTCCCTTGAAGCCGATCTGGCTTCTGCTGAGATCCAATCGGTGTCCATAGGGGAATACTATGGGTCAGTTCCGCCAGTGGATTCGAAAGGACCTGGAGGAATGATGATAAAAATCAGGGGAACAAGGAAAACCTCCAAAGATTTTAGTATGATGTGTACACTGTGAAGGTTGGAGGAATACTGAACATTTTATTTGACGGTATTGAAATTAAATACAAAGGTATAAATCGGACGCGATTTGGCTTGACCACGCCGAGCACAAGAGGTATTGTTTTGTAGGCTCTATTGTGTCCTAAGCTGATGGCAGGTTGTGTTGGTCAGGGGATTTTCCATACCCCTTTCGGGCTGGGGACGCTCATTCGATGACGGGAGCGTACACGAGCAAATCGTGGAAATTGTCCAATTTCAAACGCTTATTGCTCAGTCATTTCATGATGGATTGATGAAATTTTGGCGTCAATCGATTTCGGCACCCCATAACAATTTTTTATATTGAAGAAAATAATATATGTTATGAATCTAACTATCGACCAATTGATAAATCTCAACTCCTATCCTAACGGAAATACCCACTTCTGATAGCTGGATCTGGAAAATCAGATTCTGATTGGTCGAAATTGACGACACATGTGGCGGGTCCCTAACAGAGACATCAAAACCAAGCTGCTTGGGGGAATTCGGCATTGCAAATACATAAAAATAGGCTCCCACCAAAATGTATTCCCTACCAGAGACATCAAAATCAAGCCGCTTGGGGGAAATCGACATTGCAAATACATGAAAGTGCTTTTGTTCCTACCGAAATGTGTTCCCTAACAGAAACATCAAAACCAAGGTGCCCGGGGGAAATCGGCATTACAAATATATGAAAGTCGGGGGCATTTTTATATTAAAAGTAAGGTGAGTGACACGATTAATTCTAGCAAATAAAATTTAAATTTGGAACTTTAATGTTGTTTGCTTCGTGAAATTTGATATCAATGACAAATATACGATCGTGTATTTTTCACAGCGCTGCATTCAAATCAACAAAATCAGGGACTCACGGGAAGCATAGACGTGAATAGTTAACCGTAAAACAGACAACAAATTTCTGTAATCAAGAATAATACCGACTCTTTCAAAAAAGGGAAGTATTTTCGCTTCAAGGATCCATCTATAACAATTCATCAAATTCTTTTTTATAGCATTTTATCCAAATCAAGGAAATCAGTATCTGGAGACTCAGCTATCATGTGAAGCACAGGCGTAAATAGTTGGTCGTAATACAGACAGCAACATTCTGTATTCAAAGAAACATACCTACTCTTCTAAAAAGGGAAAGTATCATCGCTTGAAGGATTCATCCATAACAATTCATTAAATTCTTATACAGCTTAATCCAAAACAATGGAATAAGTATCTGGAGACCTAGCTGTCATAGGAAGCATAGGCGTGGATAGTTAACCCTTTCGTTACGAGCGTCGTCTATAGACGACATCCGCGCGACGTCCTGTGTGTACGAGTGTCGTATAGACGACATCCACGCGACGAGCTGTGTGTACGAGCGTCGTCTTTAGACGACATGAAATTCATACTAGAGATGTGCCATCCGCTCATGAGCTGTTCCGAAGAATCGACTCTTTGAAGTGAGTTGACGCGGAACAGCTCGCAAAAAAAATCAAACAGCTCTTCAGCTCACTTTGATGATGATGAAGGAGAGAAAAGAGCTGTAGAATTGAAGAGAGTGTGTGAGCTGTAAGATTCAAATGAACTGACCGTCTCTCGCTCTTCGTGTTAAGACATCAGTTTAGTTTCATTTGTCCCTCGTCTTTTCAACTGTTATATTCGCGTTGACGGCATTGAGCTTTGTTTACCAGTTTAGGGGGCGCCAAAAATAATAATTGGCTCTCAGGCAGAATGAACACGTTTTTAAAATTCAAATTATTAATGAAAATTAACTTCTGTGTATCAAATGAGTATTCTATTTCAATGAAAAACACTTTGTTTGCAGGCGGTGCAAAAATCTCATAAGATTTTTTTTTTGACGTAGGACTACGTCTAACCGGAAGATATAGGGGGTGAAATGGAAATCCAGGCACTGAACAAGTAGGAAAAAATGCAAGATTTGGAACGCTTATAACTAGAGCATTTCTCAATAGATCGCAAAGGTTTTTGCATCAATTGATAGGAAATATATCTACGCATCTATCATAACGAATAACATTTCATTTTTCTTGAGATAAATAATTGAATAATTGTGAAATATCAAGCCTTGTCAAAATGCACTATGTGCCCATTTTTGATTGGTCCATTTTGTGCTCCTCAAATCGTACCGACCAAAACAGGCAACCAGAGCAGCAGCGAAATAGAATGAAGCACGATTGGAAAGGAAAAAGAAAAAAATGAACGAAACATTGGTCGCAGTCTCACACATGCGTAATTCTCGAGCCAGCCAGTCAGCTTAAAAATCCCCGCTCCGCTGCCGTAACGATCATTCTCATTCAAACCGTACACCACATCGGTTCGCATCACAACACATCAACAAACCAACCCAAGCAGAAAAGTGAAGGGAAAGGCAAAATCCCGCTCGAACCGTGTTGATCTGGAGTTCCCTGTAAGGGTAGCTAGGCCGAGTGCGTTAGTACCAGTGCACCAGTACACCTAGCCGGCGTTATATAGTTTCGGCCGCCGAAGTGATCGAGTTGGCTGGTAGAGCTGCTCGCGACGATAAGAAAAACCGCATTCAGAACAGAACACATCAAGACAACAACAGGCAGTTGCAGCAAGTGGCGAGTGGCAAACGCAATCGCAAAACGGCATCAGGTAGCAGAAGAAAAAAGTTTGTTCTTTATACAAACTGCTTTGGTGGCAAATCCAGAACAAGGCGGCATCGAGGGCGTTCGAAATGTCACAAGCTGGATGGGAAGAAATTTTCCAACTGTGAAAGCTGTGGCGAGTGGCAAATGCAATCGCTAAACAGAAAGGTTTAGCCGAACAAGATGGGGATATCGAGTGATAACAAAACAATAAACTCTTTAGATTGAAGATAATTTTGTGATCCTGAAAAGGACCCTTTTTAGCCTGCATGTGAATCCAACGAGCGAACAAATCGTAATGAATCCCTTTTAACGCTCATTCGTTCGTCTCGTTGGACTCGCCCCTCTGGCTGAGTCTGCCGATTTGTCTCTATCCTGTGAGTGTGTACCGCTAGAGTATAAAACACGCGGACCCCAAAAAAATATCTTATTTTCTTTCAAACCGTAAACCCGTGTGGTTGTACGGCATCGGCATCGTGGACGTAACAAAGGAGGACAAGTTAAGGGAAAGGCAAAGTCTCACTCGAACCGTGCAGGTCTCCAGTTCCCTGGTGGTCGCATTCACTGATTGCTCCGCAAGGGTAACTAGGCCGAACGGATTGGTGCCGGAGCACCAGTATACCTAACAGCGATTATAGAGTTTCGGCCGTCGGAGTGCTCGAGTTGGCTTGCAAAGCTGCTCACGACAATCAGAAAACCCGCATCAAGAACAGAGCAGAGCGGTTCGGCGCTCATCAAGGCAACAATTAGTTTCAGTGAGTGGCAAAGTGTTTCTCCGGCACGTCGCATTAAATGTAATTTACTGAACAACATGTCACAAGCTGGATGGGAAGAAATTTTCCAACTGTGAAAGCTGTGGCGAGTGGCAAACGCAATAGCTAAACAGGAAGGTTTAACCGAACAAGATGGGAATATCGAGTGATAACAAAAACACAACACCAAAGGTTCTTTTCAGAACCATCAACATATTCATAAAGAGTAAACAGTATACTAATCCATTTTGACGTAGGACTACGTCTAACCGGAAGATATAGGGGGTGAAATGAAAATCTAGGCACTGAACAGGTAAGAAAAAATGCAAGATTTGGAACGCTTATAACTCGAGCATTTCTCAATAGATCGCAAAGGTTTTTGCATCAATTGATAGGAAATATATCTACGCATCTATCATAACGAATAACATTTCATTTTTCTTGAGATAAATAATTGAATAATTGTGAAATATCAAGCATTGTCCAAATGCACAATGTGCCCATTTTTGATTGGTCCATTTTGTGCTCCTCAAATCGTACCGACCAAAACGGGCAACCAGAGCAGCAGCGAAATAGAATGAAGCACGATTGGAAAGGAAAAAGAAAAAATATGAACGAAACATTGGTCGCAGTCTCACACATGCGTTATTCTCGAGCCAGCCAGTCAGCTTAAAAATCCCCGCTCCGCTGCCGATCATTCTCATCGAAACCGTACACCACATCGTTTCGCATCACATCACATCAACAAACCAACACAAGCAGCCATGGTTGGATATGGCAAAGGAGGAAAAGTGAAGCGAAAGGCAAAATCTCGCTCGAACCGAGTTAGTCTGGAGTTCCCCGCAAGGATAGCTAGGCCGAGCGCGTTAGTACCAGTGCATCAGTCCACCTAGCCGGCGTTATATAGTTTCGGCCGCCGAAGTGATCGAGTTAGCTGGCAAAGCTGCTCGCGACGATAAGAAAACCCGCATTCAGAACAGACCACATTCGGTTCGGTGGACATCAAGACAACAACAGGCAGTTGCAGCGAGTGGCAAACGCAATCGCAAAACGACAGGAGGTAGCGGAAGAAAAAAGTTTGTTCTTTATACAATCTGCTTTGGTGGCAAAACCAGAACAAGGCGGCATCGAGGGCGTTCGAAATGATTTTTTTTAAACCACGATTACTAAGTTTTCTAAATTGGAGCCATTCCATAAAACACGGCGCTTATCAGGGCCATTAAACCTTCCAAAAAAGAGTTTAGGAGATACAGTTCAATGCTTTCTAAAACATCCAAAATAATAATAAAACACAAATTGATTTTTTCATAATTTGTTTCCCAGGATCTGATGAGTATGTGAATTTGGCAGTTGTTCTGAGCTTATTGATAGTTGGGGACTTTCCTGATTATTCAATTTTCACCAATTCTTAAATTGTTTCCAGATTGAAAGTACAGTAATTTACATTTAGCTCGACATTTAGCTAATTGGATGGACCTGTAATGCGACATATTTAGTTGGACATTTTTTGTATACATAGATTTCGGGGTCCAAATTATGACCCCACATTGAAAGTTGACACTGTACCACTGTTATCGCAAATGTTCAATTACACGTTAAAATTACCTCCAATCCGACATTGAGTGGTGGTAATGCGACGTGCCATTAAATGTAATTTTCTGTACAATATGTCACAAGCTGGACGGAAAGAAATTTTCCAACTGTGAAAGCTGTGGCGAGTGGCAAACGCAATAGCTAAACAGGAAGGTTTAACCGAACAAGATGGGGATATCGAGTGATAACAAAAACACAACACCAAAGGTTCTTTTCAGAACCATCAACATGTTCATAAAGAGTAAACAGTAAACTAATTCATTTTTCAGGTAGATAGGTGGGTATTCACGTAGGAGAGGAAAATAAAACAATATATTTAAAATATATATTTAACAAAAGCTGTCCCCTTTGTATACTCCTACGTCACTCCGGTTATGTCCCCGACATTACCCACCCGTCTTTTTTCAGATAGACAGGTAGGTATTCACGAATTCAAAATAAAACAATATATTTAAAATATATATTTAACAAAAGCTGTCCCCTTTGTATAGTCCTACGTCACTCCGGTTATGTCCCCGACATTACCCACCCGTCTTTTTTTTTTGAAGAAAACTTTCTATTGTAATGTAAAGCCTCAGTAAAAATGTCGGAAATGTTGTACTCGCCGAGTCTGTTGTAAATAATAGTCTGGAATACGTGTTTCAAGTAATTAATAATATGGTGTGAAAAATTTCATTTGAATTTTAACATTTTCAAACTGGCTTCGTGGCTATCGAGTTTGGGACCCAAATTGAAAGTCGGCACTGACAACTGAGCTGAAGAGCTGTTCATAAAGAACAGCTCATTTAGATGAGCTGATATGATCAGAGCTGTTCATCATGATGAGCTGATTTGCACACCTCTAATTCATACTGCTCTTCGATCACACCTAAGATTAGATCAGACAATAGGGGGTCTTTTACGGACCAAATTTCTGTCAGATACGGACCAAACTTCTGTCAGTCGTTCTGATTTCTGATTGGCTGATTTCGATAAATATTGTAAACAAAGCCGATTTTTTCAGTGTTGCCAATAGAAATAATTAGCGTTGGATTTGTATTGAATTTATAAATGGTGAATTTAATGAATATTACGATATTTAATTTAAAGAAAATGTGAAGGAATTATAGGCAAGTTTCGGTATGTGTTTTTTCACAATGGAGTAAAGTGAACGGCAAAACACTCATTTATCAATTAAGCTTCGTTAGGTCCGTAATGCGATTTCATATTTCGGAATATAAATTCCATTGCTAAGAAGAAATGGAAAGTCTCATCATTCACTATGCAGATGGCAGAGTTGTTAGCTCTAGCTCGTAAATATGAAAAAAGAGATGGTTGATACCATCCAGGTTGTGTTTTGCTGACTACCAATTGTTACACTGCTGACATGTTCATTCCCGCTGACTTATTTTGATGATGTAAGACTACAAATTTTGTTCTGTTCTGTCGAGGAAAGTTTTCGCTTCATCGACGGTGTACTCATAGTCGAATTCAATATTCATGTCATCCACATTATCACTAAAATTAGATGAAGCTGAAATTCGATATGATGTCGATGCTGCTTCACTGTTTAATCAATTTGTGGGCTGAACATTTTTCTCGCCGCTTTGATAGCAAGTCCATCAATCCAAAAAGACGGGTGGGTAATGTCGGGTACATAACCGGAGTGACGTAGGACTATACAAAGGGGACAGCTTTTGTTAAATATATATTTTAAATATATTGTTTTATTTTCTTCACCTACGTGAATACCTACCTATCTACCTGAAAAATGGATTAGTTTACTGTTTACTATTTATGAATATGTTGATGGTTCTGAAAAGAACCTTTGGTGTTGTGTTTTTGTTATCACTAGATATTCCCATCTTGTTCGGTTAAACCTTCCTGTTTAGCTATTGCGTTTGCCACTCGCCACAGCTTTCACAGTTGGAAAATTTCTTCCCATCCAGTTTGTGACATGTTGTTCAGTGAATTACATTTAATGCGACGTGCCGGAGAAACACTTTGCCACTCACTGAAACTAATTGTTGTCTTGATGAGCGCCGAACCGAAGCTGCTCTGTTCTTGATGCGGGTTTTCTGATTGTCGTGAGCAGCTTTGCAAGCCAACTCGAGCACTCCGACGGCCGAAACTCTATTATCGCTGTTAGGTAGACTGGTGCTCCGGCACCAATCCGTTCGGCCTAGTTACCCTTGCGGAGCAATCAGTGAATGCGACCAACAGGGAACTGGAGACCTGCACGGTTCGAGTGAGACTTTGCCTTTCCCTTAACTTGTCCTCCTTTGTTACGTCCACGATGCCGATGCCGTACAACCACACGGGTTTACGGTTTGAAAGAAAATAAGTTATTTTTTTGGGGTCCGCGTGTTTTATACTCTATCGGTACACACTCACAGGGTAGAGACAAATCGGCAGACTCAGCCAGAGGGGCGAGTCCAACGAGACGAACAAATGAGCGTTAAAAGGGAGCGATGGCAAAAAAATACATTCATTACGATTTGTTCGCTCGTTGGATTCACATGCAGGCTAAACAGGGTCCTTTTCAGGATCACAAAATCATCTTCAATCTAAAGAGTTTATTGTTTTGTTATCACTCGATATCCCCATCTTGTTCGGCTAAACCTTTCTGTTTAGCGATTGCATTTGCCACTCGCCACAGCTTTCACAGTTGGGAAATGTCTTCCCATCCAGCTTGTGACATATTTTACAGTAAATTACATTCAATGGCACGTCGCATTACCACCACTCAGTATCGGATTGGAGGCGATTTTAACCTGTAATTGAACATTTGCGATGACAGTGGTACAGTGTCAACTTTCAATGTGGGGTCATAATTTGGACCCCGAACTCTATGTTTACAAAAATGTCCAACTAAATATGTCGCATTACAGGTCCGTCCAATTAGCTAAATGTCGAGATAAGTGTAAATTACTGTACTTTCAATCTAGAAGCAATTTAAGAATTGGTGAAAATCAATAAGCTCATAACAACTGCCAAATTCACATACTCATCAGATCCTGGCAAACAAATTATGAAAAAATCAATTTGTGTTTTATTATTTTGGATAATGTTTTAGAAAGCATTGAACTGTATTTCCTAAACTCTTTTTTGGAAGGTTTAATGGCCCTGAAAAGCGCCTTGTTTTATGGAATGGTTCCAATTTCGAAAACTTAGTACTCGTGGTTTTGAAAAAAATCATTTCGAACGCCCTCGATGCCGCCTTGTTCTGGATTTGCCACTAAAGCAGTTTGTATAAACAAACTTTTTTCTTCTGCTACCTGATGCCGTTTTGCGATTGCGATTGCCACTCGCCACTCGCTGCAACTGCCTGTTGTCTTGATGTCCACCGAACCGAATGTGTTCTGTTCCGAATGCGGGTTTTCTTATCGTCGCGAGTAGCTTTGCCAGCAAACTCGATCACTTCGGATCAACACGGTTCGAGCGGGATTTTGCCTTTCCCTTCACTTTTCCTCCTTTACCATGTCCAGACATGGCTGCTTGGGTTGGTTTGTTGATGTGTTGTGATGCGAACCGATGTGGTGTACGGTTTGAATGAGAATGATCGTTACGGAAGGAAGGAAGGAAGATATTGTATTATAGAGACTTTAAACTTTTGCAGTTCATTCGTCTCTAGCCTTGAGAAAGGCCCTTTGAAAACTCTACTCTACTCTACTCCAGCGCTACCACCTCCGCCCTCTTGCCTTGAGAAAGGCACTCGATCCCTCGCCGTCCAGCTCGTCCAGCAACGATGTTGTCCAGTCGGTGTCCACACAAAGAATGATCGTTACGGCAGCGGAGCGGGGATTTTTAAGCTGACTGGCTGGCTCGAGAATTACGCATGTGTGAGACTGCGAGCAATGTTTCGTTCATTTTTTTCTTTTTCCTTTCCAATCGTGCTTCATTCTATTTCGCTACTGCTCTGGTTGCCCGTTTTGGTCGGTACGATTTGAGGAGCACAAAATGGACCAATCAAAAATGGGCACATAGTGCATTTTGACAATGCTTGATATTTCACAATTATTCAATTATTTATCTCAAGAAAAATGAAATGTTATTCGTTATGATAGATGCGTAGATATATTTCCTATCAATTGATGCAAAAACCTTTGCGATCTATTGAGAAATGCTCGAGTTGTAAGCGTTCCAAATCTTGCATTTTTTCCTACTTGTTCAGTGCCTAGATTTCCATTTCACCCCCTATATCTTCCGGTTAGACGTAGTCCTACGTCAAAACAGGAAGTGGGTTATATCTATGGTATAACCGCAAGGGTGACGTAGGACTATCGTTGATTTAGAGATCATTTGTTTGAAGTTGAATCTGAATTCATTCTGAATGAATGAATATTTGGAGAACTTCGAAAACGAGAGCGTTACGTTGGAGCCACAAGGTTTTATGCATCCAATATTGGATACGGAAATATCCTACTGATGGGGAAGAATAATCTTCAGAAGCTATCCTGTTAATTGCGATTGATTGAAAAATCACAAAACCAAATGTATTTGGTCACAGTGTTTCATGGATAGAAAACATTAAAATAAACTCTTTCACATGAATGTAATTTTAAATTCCCAGAGGAACTGGCAGATTATTTTCAGTAACGATTAGATATTTCCACATTTTCCTCGATACTGGAAGCCCACCAGTGGTTAATGCTAACTCGATAACCATCTGTTAATAGCACTTGATTGAAACATATTTGGTCACAGTGTTACATGGATAGAAAACATTCAATTAAACTCTTTCACATGAATATATTTTGAAAATTCCCAGAGGAACTGGCAGATTATTTTCAGTAACGATTAGTTATTTCCACATTTTCCTCGATACTGGAAGCCCACCAGTGGTTAATGCCAACTCGATAACCACCTGTTAATAGCACATGATTGAAATATATTTGGTCACAGTGTTACATGGATAGAAAACATTCAATTAAACTCTTTCACATGAATATATTTTGAAAATTCCCAGAGGAACTGGCAGATTATTTTCCAGCAATGATTAGATCTTTCCGGAACTTTCCCGATGCTGAATGGCATCCTAACGGAAAGAGTTCTGCGCGTGTATGTGTCGATCCTTCGCCGTCCACCTCCTCCAGCACGTTAGGCAACGATGTTGTCTTGTCGATGTCCTCACGAAAAATGAATGTGTCTCACCACCAGAATATCGCTTAAGTATGCTTTTTGTGTGTGATTGAATCGAGAGAAGGTGTGGTTTACGATGGCAATTTGGAAGGCAAACTAGAGGGGAATGAACTCTCTGAGCTCGGAACTTTCGGCGACTGAGCAATAATCGATTGCGGGCGCATACAATATTGGATACGGAAATATCCTACTGATGGAGAAGAATAATCTTCTGAAGCTATCCTGTTAATTGCGATTGATTGAAAAACCACAAAACCAAATGTATTTGGTCACAGTGTTACATGGATAGAAAACATTCAATTAAACTCTTTCACATGAATATATTTTGAAAATTCCCAAAGGAACTGGCAGATTATTTTCAGTAACGATTAGATATTTCCACATTTTCCTCGATACTGGAAGCCCACCAGTGGTTAATGCCAACTCGATAACCACCTGTTAATAGCACATGATTGAAATATATTTGGTCACAGTGTTACATGGATAGAAAACATTCAATTAAACTCTTTCACATGAATATATTTTGAAAATTCCCAAAGGAACTGGCAGATTATTTTCAGTAACGATTAGATATTTCCACATTTTCCTCGATACTGGAAGCCCACCAGTGGTTAATGCCAACTCGATAACCACCTGTTAATAGCACTTGATTGAAACATATTTGGTCACAGTGTAACATGGATAGAAAACATTCAATTAAACTCTTTCACATGAATATATTTTGAAAATTCCCAGAGGAACTGGCAGATTATTTTCCAGCAATGATTAGATCTTTCCGGAACTTTCCCGATGCTGAATGGCATCCTAACGGAAAGAGTTCTGCGCGTGTATGTGTCGATCCTTCGCCGTCCACCTCCTCCAGCACGTTAGGCAACGATGTTGTCTTGTCGATGTCCTCACGAAAAATGAATGTGTCTCACCACCAGAATATCGCTTAAGTATGCTTTTTGTGTGTGATTGAATCGAGAGAAGGTGTGGTTTACGATGGCAATTTGGAAGGCAAACTAGAGGGGAATGAACTCTCTGAGCTCGGAACTTTCGGCGACTGAGCAATAATCGATTGCGGGCGCATACAATATTGGATACGGAAATATCCTACTGATGGGGAAGAATAATCTTCTGAAGCTATCCTGTTAATTGCGATTGATTGAAAAACCACAAAACCAAATGTATTTGGTCACAGTGTTACATGGATAGAAAACATTCAATTAAACTCTTTCACATGAATATATTTTGAAAATTCCCAAAGGAACTGGCAGATTATTTTCAGTAACGATTAGTTATTTCCACATTTTCCTCGATACTGGAAGCCCACCAGTGGTTAATGCCAACTCGATAACCACCTGTTAATAGCACTTGATTGAAACATATTTGGTCACAGTGTAACATGGATAGAAAACATTCAATTAAACTCTTTCACATGAATATATTTTGAAAATTCCCAAAGGAACTGGCAGATTATTTTCAGTAACGATTAGATATTTCCACATTTTCCTCGATACTGGAAGCCCACCAGTGGTTAATGCCAACTCGATAACCACCTGTTAATAGCACTTGATTGAAACATATTTGGTCACAGTGTAACATGGATAGAAAACATTCAATTAAACTCTTTCACATGAATATATTTTGAAAATTCCCAGAGGAACTGGCAGATTATTTTCCAGCAATGATTAGATCTTTCCGGAACTTTCCCGATGCTGAATGGCATCCTAACGGAAAGAGTTCTGCGCGTGTATGTGTCGATCCTTCGCCGTCCACCTCCTCCAGCACGTTAGGCAACGATGTTGTCTTGTCGATGTCCTCACGAAAAATGAATATGTCTCACCACCAGAATATCGCTTAAGTATGCTTTTTGTGTGTGATTGAATCGAGAGAAGGTGTGGTTTACGATGGCAATTTGGAAGGCAAACTAGAGGGGAATGAACTCTCTGAGCTCGGAACTTTCGGCGACTGAGCAATAATCGATTGCGGGCGCATACAATATTGGATACGGAAATATCCTACTGATGGGGAAGAATAATCTTCTGAAGCTATCCTGTTAATTGCGATTGATTGAAAAACCACAAAACCAAATGTATTTGGTCACAGTGTTACATGGATAGAAAACATTCAATTAAACTCTTTCACATGAATATATTTTGAAAATTCCCAAAGGAACTGGCAGATTATTTTCAGTAACGATTAGATATTTCCACATTTTCCTCGATACTGGAAGCCCACCAGTGGTTAATGCCAACTCGATAACCACCTGTTAATAGCACTTGATTGAAACATATTTGGTCACAGTGTTACATGGATAGAAAACATTCAATTAAACTCTTTCACATGAATATATTTTGAAAATTCCCAAAGGAACTGGCAGATTATTTTCAGTAACGATTAGATATTTCCACATTTTCCTCGATACTGGAAGCCCACCAGTGGTTAATGCCAACTCGATAACCACCTGTTAATAGCCGCGCGTGTATGTGTGTGTAGCGATGTCTTCCCAGGGAACCGTTTGTGGCATCACTCTCCTCCTGATAGATTCCCTTCTGGCCTAGGGTGCACAAACAGGCTCTTGGTGACACCGTTCATCCGCGCTTTCATGATAAATAAAGAGCTTCACCGCAACAGCGACAACATGCTCCAATCGCTGTTCAATTAGAACTGAGTGGATTTCCGAGCGCCGCTCGCTTATATACCGATTGGTGATTTCAATAGCCTGTTTTGAAAGCAATTTTAAGACTATTGAAACAAGTTTTTGGATCAAATAGTAACAAGTATATAACGCGTAGACATTTTATCTTTCGAATGAAGTGTTTATCATACCATTTCGTTCAGTTGTTTAGGAGCTATTAACGCTCAAAATCTCGGTCTCCGGCGTAACGCTTTCGTTTTCGAAACTTTGATTTTACACCCCGGTATAGAAATGAAAGACGTAGTCCTACGTCAAAAGATGTTCTTGTGTATCGGCTGTATGCGAAGCATTCGGTACTACGGTCATGTATTGCGAAAGAGTCACGATTTCCAAGTTGTTTCTGAATTACAATGGAGTCGAGCAGCGTTGTTTTGCACGAATCAACGAGAAAAGATTCTCCAGACAATTTGGACGAGTTGTTATAGATATCATTATTATATTATAGATATGGGTATTATTACTTATTTTATCCTTTATTCTTTTTGAGATTGCCTTACTTAAAATATGCAAAATCATTAAATTCGCACCAACCAAATGTTACGATTCATAAAAACAGAAATTTTAAAAATCCGAAATTTTATAATATTTGGCAACTCTGGCATCCTCATGTCATGGCTTCGTTTTTGTACGACGAAGAAGAGTAAGAAGCCAGTTGTCTTAGGATCACACCAACGCGATGTGCTTACTTTTTGGCGCAGTGCTCCGTACAGAGGTAGCACTTCGGCGGAGCACACTGTCGTAATAAAAGGGTTAACCACAATACAGACAAAAACTTTGGGGCCGTGCATTAATTACGTAAGAGGTTTTTTCGTTTTATTCAACACCCCCTCCCCCCAAATAAGATTTAGTAAGATTTTCAAAAACACCCCCTCCCCCTTCAAAAAAATCTTACTAAGATTTTCGAAAAAAACAAAGTTAAATTTTATTCAAAAAAAGCAGTTTGTAGAACAACACAGTCGTTAACAAAATTCTAGCACAGAGTGATAAGTGTACAAAGTCAGTGTATACATATCGAAGAAAAATCGGAATCAATTGTCCGTTGTAAATTCATTCGTGATCCACTCACGGACAGAACGAATTTCAGCATTCATGTTGTTATCATATGTTTGGATATACTCAGAAAATCCTAAAGCATGCACGTTATCAGCGTCGATCCATTCTATGTCCTCTGAACCCGTTTCCTTGTCAAGTAGAACACATAGAAGTTCTTTGCCTCTTCTGGCTGAAACGCGAGATGGTTTAATCTTGGTATTGGCACTGCGTCGTATAGAATGTATAGATCAGGAATGACCATCCACGGCTTTTTTCGAAGCAAAGTATAGACCACATTCTGAGCATATGCGGCCATGAAGATCATTGGCAACCGATGGACAATACATGTCGTAAGGCATTTTACGTACGCCTTGCGGGATTGGGATGAAAATTTGCAAAAAAAGACGTTGGAATAATGGTAAAAACTGATCATTGTTTTTGACATCAGATGGCTCTGGAACAAGTAGTCCGGTTGTTGTTTGTCTGATCGGGCAAGGGGGAGGCAGGAACCTGTCCGGCAAAATACTGAATAGGTTACTGCGCATTTCCTTGCAGCAAGAAGGGTTCCTACACTTCACAACTTGTAAGACATATTGTGATTCACGTACATGAATACTGTACCACAAGGAATCAGGAAGCTGTGGAAGTTTTTGCTCATTTCCGGGTGGCTTAAATTTTGCTACAACTCCATGTCCATCGATTACTAAATCGCTCCAAATCTTAGTACCTCTCCTGCCGCTGTGAAATTTTTGAGTTCAAGATCTGGATCTGGTCTTTCCTTGTCTATCCAGATGCGATCCATATGTTTCAGACGGTAGTATCACACCAGCCAGCTGTGCAATTAATGGAGCCATTCGACGTTCAACCCTGTTAAAAGCGCTACGGCCTGGTGCATTAGTCATGACGAAAACGGCGTCCAGATCATAATCAAGGAAATGCTCTATAGTAAATGCAATAACTTTGGGGTACCTACAAAGTATTCATAGATTAAATTTGATCTTATTTCATGAAATGTCACTTTAAGTGAATCCCTAGGGAAAACCTAGGGTTTTCGTCAGGCCCACCGTCTACAGAAAAAATCAATATTTGTTTTATTTGTCCATCAGCAGTTTTGACTACAGGCTACAGGCAGTTTTGACTACAGACTACGGGAAGCTGCTCAAATTCAATAATATCTCGAGATCATTTGCGTGTGTATTTGCGTTTGATGGTGAGTGTTGAGGGCTTCGAATGCCTATATATGTTGGCCCTGAATAGGATACCGCATCCGGTGATCCAAGACCTCGTTCCTTGATTACCATTGCAATATAAACCGAAGGCGTAAGCTTGTGCTTGGGTGCAACCACCCAATCATGATCTGGAAGAGTTACGCGATACTCTAAATGCATCATCATAGGGCTTTGTTTATTTGCAGCCGTCAGTCCTATTGGTACCTTAGCTTTATAATCTTGGCTAATGAACACGACCTGTTCAGGACCCAAGAACGATGCCAAAGCCTCAACATTCCTGATTGATGCTGTGCAAAAAACTCCGTCGACATGTTTTTTGTGTTCATCTGTCTGTGCTTTGCACAGCTTGACCTGAAGAAGTAAAATGTTGAAAAGTAAATTAACCTCTGCTGATTCACTATAAGGTTAAAAATTACCGGGGCTGTAACCACGTGCCTCTTGCCTTCGATTGTTGTACAGTTTCTTGGGAGCAATCGTAAATAGAGGCCAGTTCTTGAAATCTCAAAACCTTGCTCAATGTCCGCCGCGTGTAGATCATCCAACGTTCTGTAAGTTCTTATCATTTCCGTTCTCCGTCTTTCGTCCGCGGCACTTTTCAGCAAAACCAAATCCACTATTGTTTCAAGCAGTTTATCCTCTTGCTCGAAACGTGGTCTTCCAGGTTCGTTCTTTACTGCCAGGATGTGGGCATTTTCAGGATTCAAAGCTGTTAGCTTTCTAATTGCGTCCGTCCTTTTTCGTCCTGCTTGAGAAGTTGTTCCTTCACCTTTATATCCGCTTTGAATTTTTCATCTTCTGATCATCATCACTCAATCCAGCATCTCTGGCAGTTACAAGTGCATCTTTTTGGGCTCGCAGTGTTGAAAGTTCTGCAGAAATGCGGTCTTGTGAGGAAGTGCTATGATGCTTCTTTTCGGGATCGGATCGTTTTGTTGAGGACGTACCGGCACCTGTATCACGAGACAAATTAGTCGTGATACATCGGTCGATGTAGAAGCTTGTGGTTCTGGATCTTTTTGTTTTGTTTGAGTTTGCGTAGCAGCCTGTCAAAGAAATGTTGGCAATGCAATTTTTTGACGTAGGACTACGTCTAACCGGAAGATATAGGGGGTGAAATGGAAATCTAGGCACTGAACAAGTAGGAAAAAATGCAAGATTTGGAACGCTTATAACTCGAGCATTTCTCAATAGATCGCAAAGGTTTTTGCATCAATTGATAGGAAATATATCTACGCATCTATCATAACGAATAACATTTCATTTTACTTGAGATAAATAATTGAATAATTGTGAAATATCAAGCATTGTCAAAATGCACTATGTGCCCATTTTTTATTGGTCCATTTTGTGCTCCTCAAATCGTACCGACCAAAACGGGCAACCAGAGCAGCAGCGAAATAGAATGAAGCACGATTGGAAAGGAAAAAGAAAACAATGAACGAAACATTGGTCGCAGTCTCACACATGCGTAATTCTCGAGCCAGCCAGTCAGCTTAAAAATCCCCGCTCCGCTGCCGTAACGATCATTCTCATTCAAGCCGTACACCACATCGTTTCGCATCAGAACACATCAACAAACCAACCCAAGCAGCCATGTCTGGACATGGTAAAGGAGGAAAATGAAAGGAAAGGCAAAATCCCGCTCGAACCGTGTTGATCTGGAGTTCCCCGCAAGGGTAGCTAGGCCGAGCACGTTAGTACCAGTCCACCTAGCCGGCGTTATATAGTTTCGGCCGCCGAAGTGATCGAGTTAGCTGGCAAAGCTGCTCGCGACGATAAGAAAACCCGCATTCGGAACAGAACACATTCGGTTCGGTGGACAATCAAGACAACAGGCAGTTGCAGCGAGTGGCGAGTGGCAAAAACGCAATCGCAAAACGGCATCAGGTAGCAGAAGAAAAAAGTTTGTTCTTTATACAAACTGCTTTGGTGGCAAATCCAGAACAAGGCGGCATCGAGGGCGTTCGAAATGGTTTTTTTCAAAACTACGAGTGCTAAGTTTTCTAAATTGGAACCATTCCAAGGCGCTTTTCAGGGCCATTAAACCTTCCAAAAAAGAGTTTAGGAAATACTGTTCAATGCTTTCTAAAACATTATCCAAAATAATAATAAAACACAAATTGATTTTTTCATAATTTGTTTGCCAGGATCTGATGAGTATGTGAATTTGGCAGTTGTTCTGAGCTTATGATTTTCACCAATTCTTAAATTGCTTCTAGATTGAAAGTACAGTAATTTACACTTATCTCGACATTTAGCTAATTGGACGGACCTGTAATGCGACATATTTAGTTGAACATTTTTGTAAACATAGAGTTCGGGGTCCAAATTATGACCCCACATTGAAAGTCGACACTGTACCACTGTCATCGCAAATGTTCAATTACAGGTTAAAATTACCTCCAATCCGATACTGAGTGGTGGTAATGCGACGTGCCATTGAATGTAATTTACTGTAAAATATGTCACAAGCTGGATGGGAAGAAATTTTCCAACTGTGAAAGCAAATGGCAAATGCAATCGATAAACAGAAAGTTTTAGCCGAACAAGATGGGGATATCGAGTGATAACAAAACAATAAACTCTTTAGATTGAAGATAATTTTGTGATCCTGAAAAGGACCTTTTTTAGCCTGCATGTGAATCCAACGAGCGAACAAATCGTAATGAATGTATTTTTGTTGTTGTTTCTTTGTTTTTAAGAGGCTTTAAACTTTGCAGTTCATTCGCCTCCAGCCCAGTGAAGAGCCACAATAAAACCAGTCCAGAGGGGACTGGCGAAAGGGAAACCAACAAAATCACTCATCAGACCCGTCCGCTCGACTCTCGGTTAAAGAAGAAGGTAGGAAGGGATCCTATGCTTCATAAGATATTTAATATATGCTGTAAAGAAAAGTAAAAATTTACTGATCCGAGGACCAAAGCAGTAACGAAGCACAAGTGACCTAGCGAAAGGCGTGTTCCAAAGCCAAAAAACAAAACGGCCCCTCTCAGGAGGATAGGAAGGAAAGGAGTGGAAAGGATTTGGGTGGGATTAGTGGATTGGGAGGGGGTGGGAGTGGTATGGGAAGGAAAGAGGGGAGGAGTAGGTGTGGGGTGGGGTGAAATGAAATGAAATACAGTTTGAATAGATAATAAAATATAGTGGTTTTGAATTTAATGGTATATAGTATAGCTGAAAAATGGAGAGGTTTATTTAATGAATTTATTCTCCTTGGTGAGTGTGGCTGTAGGAATAGGAAGTTGATTAAAGTATAATGTAATGGATAGAAGATAGATGTGGGTATGAAAGTATATATTATATTATTTGTTATTTAATATTATTGAATGCGTGTATATACATGTATGAATACCTTCCTTCCGACCCGTACATACATGTGTATACACACATAAACACGCATACATGACTGTGAAGTGGCGAACTTTAATAAGCACTTTCCAAGGTATTTAGTATTTCGGTTTAGATTTTACCAAAGAAGTCGGTTTCTTTCAGAAACGCAATTAGATTGGTTTCTTGGGTCTCGTCTCTACTGAGGATATCTCGGAGACTCTGACCTATGTTGTGTCGGACTCGAGCATCTTTGGTATGTTGACATTCAAGTAAAAGATGGCTAACGGAAACCGGAGCTTCGTTGCAAGCACATTGGGGTTTTTCGGCTCTGCAGAACAAGTGTGAGTGGGTGAAGTTAGTGTGCCCAATTCGAAGACGGGTAAGGACTTGCCTTTCCCTACTATTGAGGCGGTCATCCCAAGGGAGAGTGGAATTTTTAATTTTATGAAGATGAGTGGGACGGCTGTTTATCCAGCCTATGTCCCAGCTTTCACGGACTTGCTGTTTTACCCAGCGGACAATGTCAGATGGAGGACAGGGCATGTCTGGGGGATCTATTTTGCTGCCCTTGCCGGCCAGTATGTCGGCGGCTGTGTTTCCACGGATTCCTGAGTGACCAGGAACCCAGCAGAAGGAGATGTTTTTATTTGAAGCAGCCTCTTCTGTTTGCTTAATCCATGGGTGTTTGCTGTTTCCACTCAGAAGATCGTGGAGACAGCTAGCTGAGTCTGAGAATATTGTGGTAGGAAGAAACTCATGGGTGCATTCTTGGGTAGCTATTAAAAGGGCGAAAGCTTCCGCACTGAAGATGGAGCATTGCGGTGGAAGAGAAAAGCTACCAGTGTATCTACTCTCAAAGACTCCACATCCAACTCCATCGGCACTGACTGAACCATCTGTGTATACCTGGTGGTTGATTTGAAAATTGGATGCAACGAGGTTATTGAAGCAGGCTTTGACTTTTGGAGAAGGGTCTCCCGCTCGAACTGTCTTGAGAAGTTCAAGGTTAATGTTCGGCGGTTTGACGTTCCAATTTCTTCCCGTCGCAGATGAACGTTCACATATATCGGGAAGATCTTTGTTCGTGAGATTTTTGAACCATGTTTTAGCTCTATGTATTAATGGGACATTGTGGTCGCTTTCGGGGAGTGACAAGTGACGGATGGCTTTATTGGTGATGGCTTTTGTTACCAGGTGGGTGAAGGGAAGTTGCCCACTTTCTGCCATTACAGCAAGAGTGGGACTGGTGGGAAAAGCGCCAATTGCGAGCCTAATTGCTTTATTGTAAATTGGTTGAATGGTGTTTAACACCCTGTCCCCTCCACGGCTGAAGGTGCCTATTCCGTAAAGGATTTGTGGGACCAACCAAACATTTACAACATTTAGCAACGTCTTTCTATGACCAGAGGCTAGGTTGCCTGCGATAGACTTGATGATGTTCAATTTCTTTCTGGTGGCTATTTTGGTCTTTTGGGAATGTGATAGGAAGTTGAGTTTCTTGTCGAAAGTAACCCCTAGTATTTTCAATGTCCTCATTGTAGGGATCGGGATTTTGTTGAGCTGAAGATAGGTTCTCCTTCTGAGAGCTTTTCCGATATGTATGTGTTTGGATTTCTCCGGGGAAATTTTAAAACCTGTTTTTAGAGCCCAGTTTTGGATGGAGTCTAAGGTTTTTTGAAGCCTCTTTCTCTGAATTAAGCCGAAGCAGCTCGTAGAGATAAGAGTGATGTCATCTGCATAGACTATGACCTTTATATGGTCCGGGATAATCTCGAATAGAGATTGCATGGCAATGTTGAAGAGGGTTGGTGAAAGTGCTGAGCCTTGGGAGAAGCCGTTTTCTGGGATTTTTAGAGAAGATTGGTGGTTGTTAATAACGGTTTTGAAAGACCGGTTTTCTAGAAAACTTTTAACGAAGAGACCTAATCTCCCACGAATCCCCCAGTCGAAAAGGCTTTTCAGCACTGGGTACCTCCATGCCCGATCGAAGGCCTTGGATAAATCCAGGGAAACAATATCAATGTGGTGTAATTTTTCAGTTGCGTCGTCTAGGATTTTTTCGATTGCTACAAGGCAATCTTCTGTACCTTTTCCCGCACGGAAGGCGAATTGTCTGGGATCAATCAGCTTATTTGACTCTAGAAAAGTCGTTAAGCGTCGATTGACCATTTTTTCCAAGACTTTCCCAACACAACTTAGGAGAGTGATGGGGCGGAAATTGTCAAGAAGATGGTTGTTCATGTCTGGTTTCGGGATACAGATCATTAAACCCTCTTTCCAGCAACTGGGGAGGGTTCCACTGTCCCAGACTTTGTTGAGGAGCTTCAGAAGTGCTTTTTTCCCGAGATGGGGTAGATTCTTAAGCATAGGGTAGCTAATGTCATCAGGTCCTGTGGATCCTTGTTTGACTTTGTTCAGTACCCAATCGAGCTCTTTGAGGGAGAGGTTTTTGTTGAAGTCAAATTCCACATCGGTATGAAAATCGATGGGAATTCTTTCGCATTCCGTTTTGTGGGTTTGAAAGGTTTGGTCGTAGTTTTGATTGGAGGAGGCGGAAGCAAAGAAATCTCCAAACGCCTCGGCGATGATTTTCCGGTCATTGGTGTATTGACCGTTAATTAGAAGATTATATTCTTTGCTTCTTTTCTTTCCATGAAGCCTGCCAATCTTACTCCATAAATCCTTTGTTGACGCGTTGGGATTAATTTCGCTGACGAATTTAACCCAACTGTTGTGCTTGGCTGTGTTGATAGCAGTCTTAGCTTCTTTGCGAGCCCTTTGGAACTCTGCAAGCAGAGTGGGTCTCAGTGGGCTGTCCGGATGGGCCTTTCTTAATTTGCGTAGGGCCTTACGTCGACCTTTGATCGCTGCCTTCAGCTCAGGCGACCACCATGGGACACATTTCCTGCCAGGGATGCCACTGGTTCTGGGGATGTGCACCATTGCAACTTCTAGGACAACTTTGGAGAATTCCTTGGCTGTCCAATCTCGTTTAGCGGAGAGGCGGTTTTCAATGTCAAACTGATAGCCAGCCCAGTCAGCGTATTCAAATTTCCATCTTGGCCTTGTTGAAAACTCTGGAGAAGTTTGGCCGAAGGAAGTGAAGATTGGAAAATGATCGCTTCCGCAAGTATCATCGTGGATGTTCCAAGAAAGTTTTGAAGATAGTTTGTCTGATACTATAGTGAGATCGATGGCTGAAGTAGTACCAGAATAATGGATTCTGGTGTGTTGGCCGTTGTTAAGAAGGAGAAGAGAATGGTCGGATATGAAATCCTCAATGATGGATCCTTTTCGATCGAGGTATGCACCTCCCCAGGCGTATGAGTGGGCGTTGAAATCACCCATAAGCATGATTGGGGCGGGAAGTTGGGCGAACAGATGGTCCAGTTGGCCGCGTAGAGTGTTCGGATCGGAATCATTAGTGATGTAGATGCTAACGACGGTGATTGGAAAGGGGTGTTTAATGCGCACTACCACTGCCTGAAGATCAGTGGTAATGGGAAGAAGATCATGTGGAGTGCCATCTTTGATTGCGATTGCAACTCCGTTTTTTGAGGGGTTGGGACCCTCTTTGAAATATGTGATATATTTTGAGATGAAGTGTTTATCGAAGTTGTTTGGAGTCATAGTTTCTTGAAGGGCTATGACTGTGGGATTAGAGTTTGAAATAAGCATTTTCAGTTCTAGAATATTTCGTCGGATACTTCTGATGTTCCATTGTATCCCGAATTTCTGTGTTGGAGTGAATGTGTTGGTGTTTTTAACTCTAATTCCTAAGTCTTAATTGTGTGTATGTTTGAACTATTCAAAGAGAATTAGTTCGATGGTCCTTTACCCTTGGAAAGAGAAGCTTTCTTTGAGGTATTGGTGTTGTTTTTGTTTGGTGTAGAAGTCTTTGGAGTGTTTGTTGTGTTTGTGTTGTTTTTTGTTGAATGTGCGTTGCTGTTGTTGTTATTGTTGTTTTTTGTTTGATGTGTGTTGTTGTTGTTGTTGTTGTTTTCTGTTGGGGTTGTATTGTTATTTGTTGTTGGTGTCTGTCTTTGTTCATTCTTAGTTCTTTTCTTGTCCTTGTTTGTTTGGGTCTCATCTTCAGATTTTTGATCTGACTCTGAGGATGATCCTTTAGTTATTTTTCTTTTGTTTTTGTTTTTGTTTGGAACATCAGACGTGTCCATAGAAATGACTGATTCGCTTTCGGATTCAGTTGATGAACTACCAGTTGTTGAATCTGTCATGGTTGTATCGAATGTAGTGTCAATTAGGGGGGTGCTTTCGCGACTAGAAGTGGCCGAAGCGGCCGAGGCGCAGTTACATTTGCAGTTGCAGCTGGGTGCTGGCTTTTGCAAGTTGGAAAGTCTGTCTTGCAGAACACTTGCGAATGTTGGAGCATTGTTTTGAAGTTGCAGCTGTTCCTTTGCCTCTTTGTATGAGATTCCATTGTCGATTCTTATTCTGGTGATTTTATTTTCGGTTTGCCATACGGGACAATTCCTACTAGAAGAGGAGTGGTTCCCTTGGCAGTTGACACAAAAAGCTGAAGCATCGCATACTTTGTTTGCGTCTGTTTGTTGTTCCGGATGTTCATGGCCGCAGTTTCTGCAAAGCGGATTTTCGCGTTTGCATCGCTTGTTCGTATGTCCAAATTTGTAGCACTTGTAGCATTGCATGGGATTGGGATAAAAATTTCTAGTCCCGGCTCGAATGAACCCAAAGTAAATAAAATTGGGAACGACAGTTCCGCGAATAGTCAATATTAAAGTGGCCGTTGGCACAACAATGTTGTTGTCCTTTCTGGTGATGCGTTTGACGCCGATCACACCTTGAGCGGTGAGTTCTTTCACCAGTTCGGATTCCGGAAGGTCGATAACTTCGCGGCAAGTCACAACGCATTTGCGTTGGTTTAAAGTTGGGTGGAAGATCACTTCTACAGGAGTATTATCAATCAGTTTGGTAATCGAAAGTAACTTACCGACTGTATCCTCATCCCTGGTTGTCAAGATGTACTGGAGTTTCTTTTTATCATCTCGCTGTGGTTTGGCGCTGTTGAATTTTTTTACAACTGCCTTGATGGTATTGCTGACTGTGAAGGGGTTTGTTGGAAGCACCTTGTCTCCTGTGGCTCTCAGAAGCAGTATCTGGAGATTACCGTTCGAGGGGTCCGCCCATAGTGGAGCGGTGGCTTCGGTGGGCCTGCCCTCATAGAAATTTGTAGCCCGGCCTCCCGGAGGCCCGGAGCTACTTGAAGCCATGCTTCTGCTTGACTATACCTAGGTTATAGTCAGCAGGTACGGATATGAAATCACTAAAATTCCTTATTGGGAGATATTCACTAAGGGGTATGTTCCCAGAAAATTACACTTTGTTCTAGTAAAGCACTTTGAAAAGCCACCAATGGGTGCGGAAAATTGCAAATCACACTTAATATAATAATTGCTTCCGTCACTTCACTTGCTTGTATGCGTGTTTTTCTTTTTAGATTTTATTTAATAATAAAGATTCACTACACTACAATATAACTGGCAACACTGCCCGAAAGAAAAAGGGGGCGTGGCGTCGGTGACGCCGAAAAAGCGCGCGCTTTTTCCGGCAAGCCGGTGAGCGCCCGCTCTCCACGGTCGAAGCGAGCTATTGCCTTTTCCCGCTCTCCTTCTGCTGTCACCTTAAAACTTATTCTAACAAATCTCCTTCCACAATCGCCAGGGGGAACGTCCCAGTCCGCTGTCCAGAAACGCCAAAACTCCGAGCTGCTGAAAGAAAAATCGACCTTCTCGGTCGGAGGTTAAAATCAGTATGATGTATTTTTTTGCCATCGCTCCCTTTTAACGCTTATTCGTTCGTCTCGTTGGACTCGCCCCTCTGGCTGAGTCTGCCGATTTGTCTCCATCCTGTGAGTGTGTACCGCTAGAGTATAAAACACGCGGACCCCAAAAAAAATATCTTATTTTCTTTCAAACCGTAAACCCGTGTGGTTGTACGGCATCGGCATCGTGGACGTAACAAAGGAGGACAAGTTAAGGGAAAGGCAAAGTCTCACTCGAACCGTGCAGGTCTCCAGTTCCCTGTTGGTCGCATTCACTGATTGCTCCGCAAGGGTAACTAGGCCGAACGGATTGGTGCCGGAGCACCAGTATACCTAACAGCGATTATAGAGTTTCGGCCATCGGAGTGCTCGAGTTGGCTTGCAAAGCTGTTCACGACAATTAGAAAACCCACATCAAGAACAGAGCAGCTTCGGTTCGGCGCTCATCAAGGCAACAATTAGTTTCAGTGAGTGGCAAAGTGTTTCTCCGGCACGTCGCATTAAATGTAATTTACTGAACAACATGTCACAAGCTGGATGGGAAGAAATTTTCCAACTGTGAAAGCTGTGGCGAGTGGCAAACGCAATAGCTAAACAGGAAGGTTTAACCGAACAAGATGGGAATATCGAGTGATAACAAAAACACAACACCAAAGGTTCTTTTCAGAACCATCAACATATTCATAAAGAGTAAACAGTAAACTAATCCATTTTTCAGGTAGATAGGTAGGTATTCACGTAGGAGAAGAAAATAAAACAATATATTTAAAATATATTTAACAAAAGCTGTCCCCATTGTATAGTCCTACGTCACTCCGGTTATGTCCCCGACATTACCCACCCGTCTTTTTTTTGCTGGAAAAATCATTTGATTTTTTACCTTGCTAAAAACATGCTGTATCCACTGCGTTTTCGGAGCTTGAGTGCTTCACACTCGTTGATTTTCCGATTAACAACAATTTGCAAGTCTTCAAACGTCTTAGATTCAGATTTGCATTCATTCTAAACCGCGTTTGCTCTACGCTGAGTTTCAGGACCAGATTCTTCCGGATGGACATCTCGGTACGCACGTTGCCACTTTACGTGTAAATCTCCTTGCTTTGACATTCTTTTTCACTTCAAATCACATTACGGAACATAATATTGACGAGGAAACCGAACAAAACCGAAAGAGCCAAACAAACACAACACAACCAAAACGAGTTTAGACGTTCATCAAAGTTAGTGTAGGAAAAAACAGGAAGTGGGTTATATCTATGGTATAACCGCAAGGGTGACGTAGGACTATCGTTGATTTAGAGATCATTTGTATGAAGTTGAATCTGAATTCATTCTGAATGAATGAATATTTGGAGAACTTCGAAAACGAGAGTGTTACGTTGGAGGCACAAGGTTTTATGCATCCAATATTGGATACGGAAATATCCTACTGATGGGGAAGAATAATTTTCAGAAGTTATCCTGTTGATTGCGATTGATTGAAAAATCACAAAACCTAATGTATTTGGTCACAGTGTTACATGGATAGAAAACATTAAAATAAACTCTTTCATATGAATGTAATTTTAAATTCCCAGAGGAACTGGCAGATTATTGACGTAGGACTACGTCTAACCGGAAGATATAGGGGGTGAAATGGAAATCTAGGCACTGAACAAGTAGGAAAAAATGCAAGATTTGGAACGCTTATAACTCGAGCATTTCTCAATAGATCGCAATGGTTTTGGCATCAATTGATAGGAAATATATCTACGCATCTATCATAATGAATAACATTTCATTTTTCTTGAGTTAAATAATTGAATAATTGTGAAATATCAAGCATTGTCCAAATGCACTATGTGCCTATTTTTGATTGGTCCATTTTGTGCTCCTCAAATCGTACCGACCAAAACGGGCAACCAGAGCAGCAGCGAAATAGAATGAAGCATCATTGGAAAGGAAAAAGAAAAAAATGAACGAAACATTGGTCGCTGTCTCACACATGCGTAATTCTCGAGCCAGCCAGTCAGCTTAAAAATCCCCGCTCCGCTGCCGTAACGATCATTCTCGTTCAAACCGTACACCACATCGGTTCGCATCAAAACACTTCAACAAACCAACCCAAGCAGCCATGTCTGGACATGGCAAAGGAGGAAAAGTGAAGGGAAAGGCAAAATCCCGCTCGAACCGTGTTGATCTGGAGTTCCCCGCAAGGGTAGCTAGGCCGAGCGCGTAAGTACCAGTGCACCAGTCCACCTAGCCGGCGTTATATAGTTTCGGCCGTCGAAGTGATCGAGTTGGCTGGTAAAGCTGCTCGCGACGATAAGAAAACCCGCATTCAGAACAGAACACATTCGGTTCGGTGGACATCAAGACAACAACAGGCAGTTGCAGCGAGTGGCAAACGCAATCGCAAAACGGCAGCTGGTAGCAGAAGAAAAAAGTTTGTTCTTTGGTGGCAAATCCAGAATAAGGCGGCATTGAGGGCGTTCGAAATGGTTTTTTTTCAAAACCACGAGTACTAAGTTTTCTAAAATTCCATAAAACACGGCGCTTATCAGGGCCATTAAACCTTTCAAAAAAGAGTTTACGAAATACAGTTCAATGCTTTCTAAAATAATATCCAAAATAATAATAAAACACAAATTGATTTTTTCATAATTTGTTTGCCAGTATATGATGAGTATGTGAATTTGGCAGTTGTTCTGAGCTTATTTATGGTTGGGGACTTTCCCGATTATTCAATATTCATTAATTTTTAAATTGCTTCTAGATTGAAAGTACAGTAATTTACATTTAGCTCGACATTCAGCTAATTGGACGGACCTGTAATGCGACATATTTAGTTGGATATTTTTGTAAACATAAAGTTCGAGGTCCAAATTATGACCCCACATCGAAAGTCGACACTGTACCACTGTCATCGCAAATGTTCAATCTTCAAATCGCCTCCAATGCGACACTGAGTGGTGTTTCGGCACGTCGCATTAAATGTAATTTACTGTACAACATGTCACAAGCTGGATGGGAAGAAATTTTCCAACTGTGAAAGCTGTGGCGAGTGGCAAACGCAATCACTAAACAGGAAGGTTTAGCCGAACAAGATGGGGATATCGAGTGATAACAAAACAATAAACTCTTTAGATTAAAGATAATTTTGTGATCCTGAAAAGGACCCTTTTTAGCCTGCATGTGAATCCAACGAGCGAACAAATCGTAATGAATGTATTTTTTTGCCATCGCTGTCTTTTAACGCTCTTTCGTTCGTCTCGTTGGACTCGCCCCTTTGGCTTAGTCTGCTGATTTGTCTCTATCCTGTGAGTGTGTACCGCTAGCGTACAAAAGGCGCGGATCCGCTGAAAAATATATCATTCTCTTTCAAACCGTAAATCAGTGTGGTTGTGTGGCATCGTTTCACATCACATCGCATCAACGGATTGGTGCCGGAGCACCAGTATACCTAATAGCGGTTATAGAATTTCGGCCGCCGGAGTGCTCGAGTTGGCTTGCAAAGCTGCTCACAACAATAAAAAAAAACCCGCAAAACCGAACAGAACAGAGCACATTCGGTTCGGTGGCAACAACTAGTTTCAGCGAGTGGCAAACGCAATCGCAAAACGGAAGCAGGTAGAAGAAGGAAAAAGTTTGTTTATACAGACTGCTTTGGTGGCAAAACCAGCCACCGTAAAACACGGCGCTTTTCAGGGCCATTAAACCTTTCAAAGAAGAGTTATTGAAAGTTTTTCACAATACCAATGCATTCTAAAGAGACATAATATGACATATAATATAAACTGATTTATTTTGTTTATCTTGTTCTTGAACTTATTGGTGGTTGGGGTCTTTTAAATTGATCATTCAGTTTTCACAAACCCATGCATGGTTTCCGAATTAAAAATGGCTTCAAATTACAACACATTGTATGCAGGATGGCATTAACGAATTTTCTCGGTAGCAAGAACTGGTTTCTTTGGTTGATAACTGATGTTGAAAAATGAATGACGTTACATCTGCATTGTATAGAAAAATAACTAAGGAGCAACATGATGAGCTATGTATTTTCTTATTCTTCTTTCTTTGTTTTTAAGAGGCTTTGAACTTTGCAGTTCATTCGCCTTTATGTATTTCCTGCTGCTCTGTTCTTATTTTAAAGGGCTTTAATCCGAAGTTCATTCGTCCATGTATTTACTGTTGGTTTTTCAGAACGCTTATAGCTCGTTTATTTCTCGACAGATCGTAGAGTTCGTCTCCAAAACCTCAGTTCTTTTTCATTTTTATTTACTTTGTTTGCGGAAACTACAAATCTTACAATTCATTCGTCTCCGAAACACGGATACAGTTTAAGGTACGGTAATGTGCTCAATAGTGAAATATATGATAGTGAATGAGCTGATGACCACCTATGCATCCCCTATCACAGCCATCATTTTGATTGTACGATATGTGCATACGTCGAAAGATGCCCTGCGTTTAACATTTAATAAGTACAAAGCCTTCGGAAAAAAATCATGATTTAACTATAAGACAGCGAGAAAAAATTGAGAAAGTTTGTAAAAAAAAAACGCAAAAACACAACACCAAAGGTTCTTTTTAGAACCCCCAACATGTTCATGAAGAGTAAACAGTAAACTAATCCATTTTTCATGTAGATAGGTAGGTATTCACGTAGCAGAAGAAAATAAAACAATATATTTAAAATATATATTTAGCAAAAGCTGTCCCCTTTGTATAGTCCTACGTCACTCCGGTTATGTCCCCGACATTACCCACCCGTCTTTTTTCAGTAACGATTAGATATTTCCACATTTTCCTCGATACTGGAAGCCCACCAGTGGTTAATGCTAACTCGATAACCATCTGTTAATAGCACTTGATTGAAACATATTTGGTCACAGTGTTACATGGATAGAAAACATTCAAATAAACTCTTTCACATGAATGCATTTCTAAATTCCTAGAGGAACTGGCAGATTATTTACCGGATCTTTCTCGATCCAAACGGAAAGAATTCCGTGCGTGTATGTGTGTGTGTGTAGCGGCTGCTTCGAGATCTTCCCGGGGAACCGTTTGTAGCATCACTCTCCTCCTGATGGATTCCCTTCTGGCCTAAGGTGCACAAACAGGATTTCAATAGCCTATTTTGAAAGCAAATTTTAGACTATTGAAACAAGTTTTGGGATCAGAAAGTAACAAGTATAGAACGCGTAGACATTTTATCTTTCGAATGAAGTGTTTATCATACCATTTCGTTCAGTTGTTTAGGAGCTATTAACACTCAAAATCTCGGTCTTCGGCATAACGCTTTCGTTTTCGAAACTTTGATTTTACACCCCGGTATAGAAATGAAAGACGTAGTCCTACGTCAAAAGGTATGCTTTCTTCATGCGACACGTTACTGTGAGTCAATTGAAAATTAACAAATATTAACGAGAAAAAAAAATTCTCTTCAATTTTTTACCATTGATTTCTTACGTAAGAAAAGGTAAACCCCCCGTCACCCTCAAATAAGATTTTGTAAGATTTTCCAAAACTCTCTCTCCCCCTTTTTCTTTACGTAATTATTTTACGGCCCTTTCTATATTCAAAGAATCATACCAACTCTTAAAAAATGGAAAGTGTCTTTTTGTAGGACTACGTCTAACCTTTCAATATAGGGGCCCATTTCAATATTTCGGTGTGAAAAAGTGTTTAGTTTTTGAACGCTAATACTTCCTCAATTAATGAATGGATTTTGGTTCCAAATACACACATTGATAGGAAATATCCTCAGCAGTTGTTTATATGCTACATATTACAGGTTTTCAACTCATATAAAGTTCAAATTAATGAAAAATTGGAAGGAAGAAATCCCTACTTTCCCATACATTTTGTCTGCGCTCCCGCAGCAAACAGCTATTCATTACAAGCAACCACGGGTACGGGCGAACCGTATGGACAAGGCGAAGGAGGGAGACAAAAAAGATATTTTAAATAAATATAGGCGGTCGCTACAACGTTAACTATATGGCTATATAAAGTGAGCGATGGTGGGGCTTGGCCACATTCTATCATTGGACGCCAAGTAGGAAAGACGCTATCTTGAAATTGATTTTCAGCATAAGAGATTGCTGCATTTGCTGCAGTTTCAATGGGATGTGGAGCAGGAGAGCATATCGAAGTGTGTTAAAAACGGTGGAAGCGTCGCACCGGGTGAATGAGTGGCTAATCGCGCTCGATTTGATAGAATGCTGGAGTTCTTAAACTGTTTTATTTAGCTGTGACATATTTGTATGTTTGTATGTAACATGTTTGTCTATGGCGCTGTACCACATTAATTGAAATTTGACCACTTTCCTGGTGACCGGTTGATCTGAAATTTAGAACACACCTTTATCTCTGTAGTCATTATAAAACTGCATATTTCATGATATTGAAAATCCAAGATGGCGACCGCTACAAAATTCTCAAATTCTCTAAGTCCCATCAAATGAAGGACTTGATTAGTAGAACACAGTTATTCATGAGGAGTGCAAAGCCCAATTATATCACGATACCAGACGGTTAGTTCCTATTACGATATGCTTGCCATCAAGTATGTGGTCGTTGCAGGCTGAACAATAACCCCTTCAATATTTGCACCGCACGACATTTGCACGTCAAACTTTGATTCTGACGTAGGATTACGTCTTTCGGGAACATATTGGGGTACAAATTGAAAATCGAAATCGAGCGCACCGTGAGAATTGTCCAATTTGCTCATTCATTTTATGATGGATTGATGAGATTTTTGCGTCATTCAATTTCGGCACTCCATAACATTTTTTTACATTGACTAAAATAATATATGTCATGAAACTAACTATATCCGTTAGGATAGGGGTTGAGATTTTTCAATTGTTTGAAATATAATTGAAAAATCTCAACCCCTATCCTAACGGAAAACCCCACTTCTGATAGGTCGAAATTGACGACACATGCGGCGGGTCCCTAACAGAGACATCAAAACCAAGCTGCCTGGGGGAAATCGGCATCGCAGATACATGAAAGTAGGGGGAGCTTTTATTCTCACCGACATGTATTCCCTAACAGAGATTTCAAATCCAAGGCGTCTGGGGGAAATCAGCATGTAAATACCCTCGTGGTCGATAGTTTAACTAACGACTCGCACAAATGGATAGCGCTCATTGTAACTAGCGTGGGCATTGCTGATTGCATACGTGCTGGCGGATAAGTTGGGAGCGATGAACGAGTGTTTTTTTTTTGTTATTTACGTTCCAATAAGAATCTTCCGATGGTTAGATTGAAGAATGATGTTTCAATGAGCTGAATAGAACTTATGCTAGATGGAATATAAATAAAATTTAAATTTGGAACTTTTATGTTGGTTGCTTCGTGAAATTTCATATCAATGACCGATCATGTATTTTGAAACTTTTAGCAGAACTGTAAGCGTAAAATTGTATATGGTAGCTATTGTGTTAAAATGACTTGAAATATGAAACGATTTTTTGACGTAGGACTACGTCTTTCATTTCTATACCGGGATGTTTCGAAAACGAAAGCGTTACGCCGGAGACCGAGATTTTGAGCTCCTTAACAGCTGAACGAAATGTTATGATTAACACTTCATTCGAAAGATAAAATGTCTACGCGTTATATACTTGTTACTTTTGACGTAGGATTACGTCTTTCAGGAATATATTGGGGTACAAATTGAAAATCGAAAATCGAGTACATCGTGAAAATTGTCTAATTTCAAACGCTTATTGCTCAGTAATTCCATGATGGATGGATTGAAATTTTTGCGTCAATCGATTTCGGCACTCCATAACATTTTTTCATATTGAAGAAAATAATATATGTCATGAAACTAACTATCGAGCAATTGAAAAATCTCAACCCCTATTCTAACAGAACTAACCACTTCTGATTGGTCGAAATTGACGAAACATGCGGAGGGTCACTAAGAGAGACATCAAAACCAAGCTCCCCGGGGAAGCTCTTCGTTTATCATGAAAGCGCGGATGAACGGTGTCACCAAGAGCTTGTTTGTGCACCTTAGGCCGAAAGGGAATCCATCAGGAGGAGAGTGATGCCACAAACGGTTCCGCTTGAAACATCGGAGCAGCCAACACACACACACACATACACGCACGGAACTATTTTCGTTTGGATGCCATTCAGCATCGAGAAATTTCCGGAAAGATTCAATCGTTGTTGGAAAATAATCTGCCAGTTCCCCTGAGAACTGAAAAATACATTCATGCGAAAGAGTTCATTTTAATGTTTTCTATCAATGTAACACTACGACCAAATATTTTTGAATTAAGTGCTATTAACAGGTGGTTATCGAGTTAGCATTAACCACTGGTGGGCTTCGAGTATTCAGGAAAATCGGGAAAGAACTAATCGTTGCTGAAAAATACTCTGTCAGTTCCCCATGGGAATTGAAAAATACATTGAGGAGAAAGAGTTTATTCTAATGTTTCCTATCCATATAACAATGCAACCAAATACATTTGGTTTTGTGATTTTTCAATCGATCGCAATTAACAGGAAAGCTACTGAAAATTATTCTTTTTCGGCGAGGAATCAAGGGATCGAGGAATTCATTACCTAGCCTGACCTGACCTGAAAGACATGCAGTTTGTTTGGAACTGTGAGGGAGGGCAGAAAAGCCAGGAGGCAGGAGGCAGGAGGAGAAGAGAAGGTGACCAAGAGAGTATCAGCATTGAACAACGGTTCCCCGGGAAGACATCGAAGCAGCTGCAACACACACACATTCACGCACCGATTTTTTGACGTAGGACTACGTCTAACCGGAAGATATAGGGGGTGAAATGGAAATCTAGGCACTGAACAAGTAGGAAAAAATGCAAGATTTGGAACGCTTATAACTCGAGCATTTCTCAATAGATCGCAAAGGTTTTTGCAACAATTGATAGGAAATATATCTACGCATCTATCATAACGAATAACATTTCATTTTTCTGGAGATAAATAATTGAATAATTGTGAAATATCGAGCATTGTCCAAATGCACTATGTGCCCATTTTTGATTGGTCCATTTTGTGCTCCTCAAATCGTACCGACCAAAACGGGCAACCAGAGCAGCAGCGAAATAGAATGAAGCACGATTGGAAAGGAAAAAGAAAAATAATGAGGGAAACATTGGTCGCAGTCTGACACATGCGTAATTCTCGAGCCAGCCAGTCAGCTTAAAAATCCTCGCTCCGCTGCCGTAACGATCATTCTTTGTGTGGACACCGACTGGACAACATCGTTGCTGGACGAGCTGGACGGCGAGGGATCGAGTGCCTTTCTCAAGGCAAGAGAACGGAGGTGGTAGCGCTGGAGTAGAGTAGTAGAGTAGAGTAGAGTTTTCAAAGGGCCTTTCTTAAGGCTAGAGACGAATGAACTGCGAAAGTTTAAAGTCTCTATAATACAAGACCTTCCTTCCTTCCTTCCGTAACGATTATTCTCATCCAAACCGTACACCACATCGGTTCGCATCACAACACATCAACAAACCAACCCAAACAGCCATGTCTGGACATGGTAAAGGAGGAAAAGTGAAGGGAAAGGCAAAATCCCGCTCGAACGGTGTTGATCTGGAGTTCCCCGCAAGGGTAGCTAGGCCGAGCGCGTTAGTACCAGTGCACCAGTCCACCTAGCCGGCGTTATATAGTTTCGGCCGCCGAAGTGATCGAGTTAGCTGGCAAAGCTGCTCGCGACGATAAGAAAACCCGCATTCGGAACAGAACACATTCGGTTCGGTGGACATCAAGACAACAGACAGTTGCAGCGAGTGGCGAGTGGCAAACGCAATCGCAAAACGGCATCAGGTAGCAGAAGAAAAAAGACGGGTGGGTAATGTCGGGGACATAACCGGAGTGACGTAGGACTATACAAAGGGGACAGCTATTGTTTAATATATATTTTAAATATATTGTTTTATTTTTTTCTCACTATCTTTTAGTTGATTTTTGATTTTTTCTGAAACCTTTGTACTTATCAACGCCGGGCAACTTTTGGCGTATGCACATATCGTACAATCAAAATGATGGCTGTGATAGGGAATGCATAGGTAAGGAAGGAAGGAAGGTATTGTATTATAGAGACTTTAAACTTTTACAGTTCATTCGTCTCTAGCCTTGAGAAAGACTCTTTGAAAACTGTACTCTATTCTACTCCAGCGCTACCACCTCCACCCTCCCGCCTTGAGAAAGGCACTCGATCCCTCGCCGTCCAGCCCGTCCAGCAACGATGTTGTCCAGTCGGTGTCCACAAAAAGAAAAGGGAATGCATAGGTAACGGTAACGGTATTGAATTAAAGAGACTTTAAACTCTGAAAGTTCATTCGTCTCTTTAAATGCATAGGTGGTCATCAGCGCGCGTTTTGTACTCTAGCGGTACACACTCACAGGATAGAGACAAATCGGTAGACTCAGCCAAAGGGGCGAGTCCAACGAGACGAACGAATGAGCGTTAAAAGGGAGCGATGGCAAAAAAATACATTCATTACGATTTTTTCGCTCGTTGGATTCACATGCAGGCTAAAAAGGGTCCTTTTCAGGATCACAAAATTATCTTCAATCTAAAGAGTTTATTGTTTTGTTATCACTCGATATCCCCATCTTGTTCGGCTAAACCTTTCTGTTTAGCGATTGCATTTGCCACTCGCCACAGCTTTCACAGTTGGAAAATTCCTTCCCATCCAGCTTATGACATATTTTATAGTAAATAACATTCAATTGCACGTCGCATTACCACCACTCAGTGTCGGATTGGAGGTAGTTTCAACCTGTAATTGAACATTTGCGATGACAGTGGTACAGTGTCGACTTTCAATGTGGGGTCATAATTTGGATCTCTATGTTTACAAAAATGTCCAACTAAATAAGTCGCATTACATGTCCGTCCAATTAGCTAAATGTCGAACTAATTGTAAATTACTGTACTTTCAATCTGGAAACAATTTAAGAATTGGTGAAAATTGAATAATCAGGAAAGTCCCCAACTATCAATAAGCTCAGAAAAACTGCCAAATTCACATACTCATTATATCCTGGCAAACAAATTATGAAAAAATCAATTTGTGTGTTATTATTTTTTTTGGATATTGTTTTAGAAAGCATTGAACTGTAATTCCTAAACTCTTTTTTGGAAGGTTTAATGGCCCTGAAAAGCGCCTTGTTTTATGGAATGGTTCCAATTTAGAAAACTTAGTACTCGTGGTTTTGAAAAAAAAAAAACATTTCGAATGCCCTCGATGCCGCCTTGTTCTGGATTTGCCATCAAAGCAGTTTGTATAAAGAACAAACTTTTTTCTTCTGCTACCTGAAGCCGTTTTGCGATTGCGTTTGCCACTCGCCACTCGCTGCAACTGCCTGTTGTTGTCTTGATGTCCACCGAACCGAATGTGTTCTGTTCCGAATGCGGGTTTTCTTATCGTCGCGAGCAGCTTTGCCAGCTAACTCGATCACTTCGGCGGCCGAAACTATATAACGCCGGCTAGGTGGACTGGTGCACTGGTACTAACGCGCTCGGCCTAGCTACCCTTGCGGGGAACTCCAGATCAACACCGTTCGAGCGGGATTTTGCCTTTCCCTTCACTTTTCCTCCTTTACCATGTCCAGACATGGCTGTTTGGGTTGGTTTGTTGATGTGTTGTGATGCGAACTGATGTGGTGTACGGTTTGGATGAGAATAATCGTTACGGAAGGAAGGAAGGAAGGTCTTGTATTATAGAGACTTTAAACTTTTGCAGTTCATTCGTCTCTAGCCTTGAGAAAGGCCCTTTGAAGCGGGGATTTTTAAGCTGACTGGCTGGCCCGAGAATTACGCATGTGTCAGACTGCGACCAATGTTTCCCTCATTTTTTTTCTTTTTCCTTTCCAATCGTGCTTCATTCTATTTCGCTGCTGCTCTGGTTGCCCGTTTTGGTCGGTACGATTTGAGGAGCACAAAATGGACCAATCAAAAATGGGCACATAGTGCATTTGGACAATGCTCGATATTTCACAATTATTCAATTATTTATCTCAAGAAAAATGAAATGTTATTCGTTATGATAGATGCGTAGATATATTTCCTATCAATTGTTGCAAAAACCTTTGCGATCTATTGAGAAATGCTCGAGTTATAAGCGTTCCAAATCTTGCATTTTTTCCTACTTGTTCAGTGCCTAGATTTCCATTTCACCCCCTATATCTTCCGGTTAGACGTAGTCCTACGTCAAAAGTTTGTTCTTTATACAAACTGCTTTGGTGGCATATCCAGAACAAGGCGGCATCGAGGGCGTTCGAAATGGTTTTTTTCGTTTGGATGCCATTCAGCATCGAGAAAATTCCGGAAAGATTCAATCGTTGCTGAAAAATAATCTGCCAGTTTCCCTGGGAATTGAAAAATACATTCACGTGAAAAAGTTTATTTTGATGTTTCCTATCCATGTGAAATTGCGACCAAATACATTTGATTTTGTGATTTTTCAATCAAGTGCAATTAACAGATGGTTATCAAGTTAGCATTAACCACTGGTGGTGGACTTCGAGAAGAATCCGGAATGATGTCATCGTTACTGCTAAATAATCTGCCAGTTCCCTTGGAATTGAAAATTATGTTCAAGCGGAAGAGTTTATTTTAATGTTTTCTATCCACATAGTACTGCTGCGATCGAATACATTTGGTTTTGAGATTTTTCAATCAAGTGCAACTAATTAGCAGGAAAGCTTCTGAAGATTATTCTCCCCCATCAGTAGAATATTTTCGTATCGAATACAGTTCGCGCGCGCAATGGAAAATGTTTCGCATCGCGAAAATCATATAATTTTCAATTATTGCTCAGTCGCCGAAAGTTTCAAACTCAAAGAGTTCATTCGCCGCATTTCTTTTGACGTAGGACTACGTCTAACCGGAAGATATAGGGGGTGAAATGGAAATCTAGGCACTGAACAAGTAGGAAAAATGCAAGATTTGGAACGCTTATAACTCGAGCATTTCTCAATAGATCGCAAAGGTTTTTGCATCAATTGATAGGAAATATATCTACGCATCTATCATAACGAATAACATTTCATTTTTCTTGAGATAAATAATTGAATAATTGTGAAATATCAAGCATTGTCAAAATGCACTATGTGCCCATTTTTGGTTGGTCCATTTTGTGCTCCTCAAATCGTACCGACCAAAACGGGCAACCAGAGCAGCAGCGAAATAGACGGAAGCAAGATTGGAAAGGAAAAAGAAAAAAGTCACAGGAGGGTTGTGTCCGAGACACGACCGCATAGTTGACGTAGGATTCCGTTAAGCTATCTGTTGATTTTGGATATGTTTGAAGAATTACATTGTTAAATTCTTTGATAACGATTTGGTGGCCCTAAAAAGGGACGTTTTGTTTGGTTGTCCACTCCACCAGTGTTTACCGAGTGATGATGACAGAAGGATGGTAAACAGACGTTGGATGGCGCGTATTAGATAAAAGATAACCAAATTGAAACTAGATATGACGAAAACCGCACTCTGTGATCCTAGACCAGTGCTGCAATTTATCACAGTCAATGCGTATATTTGGGCTACTATGACGACCATTGCAACATTACCGCCAAACGACGTGCAACAAAACAAATTCCTTACTCTTTGATGTTAAATAGTTTGTCAGTGTTTTGACTATCAAAGCATGTTACAAGTCAGCGCACTATGATCGTCAAGACAAGAAATACAAGAAATGTCATCTGATGTAATGGAAGTTTACACTTTTACCAGGATGCATTTGTTCACTTTGCTACCTGAATACCATTATTATATAAAATGCCAAAACTTCGAGGAAAACAAAGGATATAAATGAGTCTAAACGGACTTTCAAATACGTGAATTTCGATATCGGGCAGAAATTTCAACGAAAAGAGAAATTTCTTCATTATTTCAGCATGTTCAAGCTTTGGTCAATTATATATTCCGTTGCCTAAAAGGTTTGCAATCTCTCACACGTTATCACGTGTTAGACATAGTATTTACTTCAGTAAATACAAGAAACAACAACCGGAATGAAAATCGAAGCTTTGCTCGATGAAAATAAAATGCAATCTGCGACAATCATCAATTCATTATGGACAATTTTACCGCCTACTTGATCGGTCAAACGTATTGACAAAGCTCAGTAACAGGCAAATTGTTGCGTTGTACTCTGTCAGTCACCATTTGACCGAGATTTTTGCCAGTAGGAAATGACTAGCGAGCCTCGTCAGTTGTAAGTTACATTGATGAAAACATGCAGATCTGCCCTAGACGAGATGTCTCCTTGCAATATATGTAATTGCAACATATGTATGAATGCAATAAAGAGAAAAAAACTCACCAATGTAATATAAGATAATTACCAATACCGAACACAATTATAAATTTTTCTTCTCAGTTAAAACATGTTACATATTTGAAATGGAAAAGGTAATTTTATTTTATAATTTTTACCTAATAAGTGTTTATTCAACCCAATGCGAATTTTAATTGGACTAACAACACCTAATACTACATGTAGAGCATATGGGGAATCACTTTTTTTAATATTTCTTTTCCAATCTTTCACGCCGTATAAACTTTCCTTGGGTGAAAATGAACACAACAAAACAGACAGCTTAAACCAAACGACATGTTCTCGAGCAGGAACACACCTTGGTTTCTATTTATAAAAAATGAAATAAGTCGTTTCATATATCAAGTTATTTTTAACACAACTGCTACCATATACAATCTTACACTTACAGTTGTGCTAAATTTTTCACAATACACGATCGGTCATGGATAGAAAATTTCACGAAGCAACCAACATTAAAGTTCTAAGATTAAATTTTATTTGCTAGAATTAATCGTATCACTCACCTTACTTGCAATATAAAAATGCCCCCGACTTGCATATACTTGCCATGCCGTTTTCCTCCAGACAGCTTGGTTTTGATGTCTCTGTAAGGGAATACATTTCGGTAGGAACAAAAGCTCTACCTACTTTCATGTATTTGCAATGCCGATTTCCCCCAGGCAGCTTAGTTTCGATGTCTCTGTTAGGGACCCGCCGCATGTGTCTTCAATTTCTACCAATCAGAAGTGGGTATTTCCGTTGGGATAGGGGTTGACATTTTTCAATTGTTCGTTAGTTAGTTCCATGACATATATTATTTTCTTCAATATAAAATTTGTTATGAAGTGCCGAAATCGATTGACGCAAAAATTTCATCAATCCATCATGAAATGACTGAGCAATAAGCATTTGAAATTGGACAATTTTCACGATGTGCTCGATTTTCGATTTTCAATTTGTACCCCAATATCTTCCCGAAAGACGTAATCCTACGTCAAAAATGAACGAAACATTGGTCGCAGTCTCACACATGCGTAATTCTCGAGCCAGCCAGTCAGCGTAAAAATCCCCGCTCCGTTGCCGTAACGATCATTCTTTGTGTGGACACCGACTGGACAACATCGTTGCTGGACGAGCTGGACGGCGAAGAATCGAGTGCCTTTCTCAAGGCAATGGGGGCGGAGGTGTAATGCAGGAGTTAGAGTAGAGTTTTCAAAGGGCCTTTCTCAAGGCTAGAGACAAATGAACTAAAAAGTTTAAAGTCTTTATAATACAAAACCACCACCACCACCGTAACGATCATTCTCATTCAAACCGTACATCACAACACATCAACAAACCAACCCAAGCAGCCATGTCTAAACATGGTAAAGGAGGAAAAGTGAAGGGAAAGGCAAAATCCCGCTCGAACCGTGTTGATCTGGAGTTCCCCGCAAGGGTAGCTAGGCCGAGCGCGTTAGTACCAGTGCACCAGTCCACCTGGCCGGCGTTATATATAGCGAATTCGTTTTTAAAACTGAGTCAGTGCCAAACTGACTCTGTAATAAAAAAAACGTTTTCAGTTTCACGAATGAGGTGGTTTGTTGGTGTGCGTTATATAGTCTGATTTGTTTATATTTACGACGGCAAATGTACAGTGTCGACGTCTGGTGGTGATATTAGTGCTTGGGAGGTAAATTGTTCTCCATCAGATCAGAAGGGCCAAGTGCAGTGTAAACATATGAAAGTTTGAATGAAAATTTTTACTTAATATTGTTTGATTACCTAACACATGTAGTTCTGACACTCACTTAACCATTTGTCGATGCATTTCCTGTTGACGTAGGACTACGTCTAACCGGAAGATATAGGGGGTGAAATGGAAATCTAGGCACTGAACAAATAGGAAAAAATGCAAGATTTGGAACGCTTATAACTCGAGCATTTCTCAATAGATCGCAAAGGTTTTTGCATCAATTGATAGGAAATATATCTACGTATCTATCATAACGAATAACATTTCATTTTTCTTGAGATAAATAATTGAATAATTGTGAAATAACAAGCATTGTCAAAATGCACTATGTGCCCATTTTTGATTGGTCCATTTTGTGCTCCTCAAATCGTACCGACCAAAACGGGCAACTAGAGCAGCAGCGAAATATAATGAAGCACGATTGGAAAGGAAAAAGAAAAAGACGGGTGGGTAATGTCGGGGACATAACCGGAGTGACGTAGGACTATACAAAGGGGACAGCTTTTGTTAAAAAGACGGGTGGGTAATGTCGGTGACATAACCGGAGTGACGTAGGACAAAGGGGACAGCTTTTGCTAAATATATATTTTGAATATATTGTTTTATTTTCTTCTCCTACGTGAATTCCTACCTATCTACCTGAAAAATGGATTAGTTTACTGTTTACTCTTCATGATCATGTTGGGGGTTCTGAAAAGAACCTTTGGTGTTGTACTTTTGCGTTTTTTTACAAACTTGATTCTTGATTTTTTTCTGAAGGCTTTGTACTTATTAAATGTTCAACGTCGGGCATCTTTCGGCGTATACACATATCGTACAATCAAAATTATGGCTGTGATAGGGAATGCACAGGTGGTCATCAGCTCGTTCACTATCATATATTTCACTATTGAGCACATTACCGTACATTAAGCTGTGGTTTCGGAGACGAATGAATTGTAAGATTTGTAGTCTCCGCAAACAAAGTAAATAAATATGAAAGAGAACTGAGATTTTGGAGACGAACTCTACGATCTGTCGAGAAATAAACGAGCTATAAGCGTTCTGAAAAACCAACAGTAAATACAGGGACGGATGACCTTCGGATTAATGTCCTTTAAAATAAGAACAGAGCAGCAGGAAATACATAGCTAATCGTGTTGCTCCTTAGTTATTTCTCTATGCAATGCAGATGTAACGTCAGTCAATTTTCAACATCAGTTATCTCTATAATCGCTGTTAGGTATACTGGCACCAATCCGTTCGGCCTAGTTACCCTTGCGGAGCAATCAGTGAATGAGACCAACAGGGAACTGGAGACCTGCACGGTTCGAGTGAGACTTTGCCTTTCCCTTAACATGTCCTCCTTTGTTACGTCCACACGTCCACGTTGCTGCTTGTTTTCTTTTTATGATGTGATGCGATGTTAAACGATGCCGTACAACCACACTGGTTTACGGTTTGAAAGAAAATGAGATATTTTTTTGGGATCCGCGCGTTTTATACTCTAGCGGTACACGCTCACAGGATAGAGACAAATCGGTAGACTCATCCAGAGGGGCGAGTCCAACGAGACGAACGAATGAGCGTTAAAAGGCAGCGATGGCAAAAAAATACATTCATCACTGATTTTAACCTCCGACCGAGTAGGTCGTTTTTTTCAGCAGCTCGGCGTTTTGGCGTTTTGGCGTTTTGGACAGCAGACTGGGACGTCTCCCGTTGGCGATTTGAGAAGGAGAATTATTTAAATTTTTACAGCGTGGAAGCAGAAGACGAATAGGAGAAGGCATCAGCTCGGTTCGACCGTGGAAAGCGGGCGCTCACCGGCTAGCCGGAAAAAGCGCGCGCTTTCGTGGCGTCATAGTGCCTCTTTTAGTGTACCCTACCCTCATAGGCTACCCTCATAGTGCCCCTTTTAGTGTTTAGAACCAAATAATACATAGCGTGAATATACGCAAACGAATTTCAACGGTGAAGTGATTGAACTGAAAGTGTATACGACTGAAAAATTTTAGTACGTTTTTTCCAAATTTTCGCGTTACAGTGAATCAGTTTTGGGCTATTTCGTTTTTCTCCAAATAATCGGAAATAGTGTTTTGTGAGGTTTGTGTAAACCGAAACCATTCTGCCGGCTATACCCAGGGTGTAGCTAGGCAATATCATGGCGTCCAGTAGCTCCGGGCCTCCGGGAGGCCGGGCTACAAATTTTTACCAAGGAAAGCCGACTCAACGTACCGCTCCAGAGTGGGCTGACCCTCTGAACGGTTATCTTCAAATTTTCCTCTTGCGTGCTACTGGAGATCATGTGTTACCATCCAACCCATTTGTTGTGAGCAAAACCATCGCCAATTTCGTGAAAGATTTTGATAAAAACAACGCCCGACCATCAAAGGACGATAAGAAGAGAACGCAGTACATCTTTACGGCCAGAGACGAGGACACCATCGGTAAGCTCTTCTTAATAAATGAACTCATCGATAAAACACCTGTTGAGGTAATATATCATCCAACATTAAATCAACGCAAATGCGTTGTCACATGCCGGGAAGTGATTGATATTCCTGACTCAATAATTCTCACTGAACTTGCCGACCAACAAGTGATCGATGTTAAGCGGATCACTAGGAAGGAAAACAATATAGTTATCCCCACAGCTACCCTTATTCTTACCATTCGTGGGACAGTGATCCCAGAAGTAATTTTATTTGGATTCCTTCGCATCGGAACTCGGAATTTTTACCCGAACCCGATGCAATGTTTCAAGTGCTTCCGCTTTGGACATACGTCGAAACGATGCCAACGCGAGAATCCACTCTGTCGAAATTGCGGCAAAGAACATGGCACAGAAATCAAAATATGTAACGATGTCGCCCACTGCATTAATTGCCAAGGGGACCACTCCTCTTCAAGCAGGAAGTGCCCAACATGGCTAAAAGAAAACGGAATAACCAAGATTAGAATAGATCAAGGCATTTCATATAAACAAGCCAAGGATCTTTACAACATTAAAAATAATGGACCTTCATATTTAAGTGTCCTACAAGACAGGCTAAATATTATTCAAAAACCGACTGCTAGCTGCAACAAGTGCAAATGTAGTTGTAGTCAGCTGAAAACAGTCCGGCAACAAGTCGCGAAAGTACTCCATCCACAGTTGACACTACTATGTTGAATCTGATACCTCGACCACCGAATCAGAATATGATTCCGATGTTTCAATGACAATATCTGAGGCCCCAAGGAAAACCAAGAGGAAGATATCTTCCAAAAAGACATCTTCAGAAGAGCTAAAAACCTCAGAAGATGAATTTCGACAAAATAAAGAGAAACAAAGGAAGAAGACACGAAACAATCAGGAATCAAAGGAAACCACACCACAAAAAAACAACACACAAAATAACACGCAAAACCAAAACACACAAAACAGCAACACACATAACAATACACAAAACAACAACACACAAAACAACAACACACAGAACAACAACACACAAAATAACAAACAAAACAACAACAAACAAAACAAAAATGACAAGAGATCCGGAAAGAACAGCACCCCTTCCAAGGGCAAATAAGATCCACCAAACCCGCCAATACATTCACTCCAATGAACAAACTAGCTATTCAGTGGAACATTCGAAGTCTCCAAAGAAATTTTCCGGAATTACAAACATTAATCAATAAATATAATCCCACAATCATAGCTCTTCAAGAGACTATGACGCAGAGAAATTTTCACAAAGATTCTATCAAAGGTTACACCACTTATTTCAAAGAAGGACCCAACCCTTCATTCAACGGGGTTGCAACTTCAATAAAAATCGGCACCCCCCATAATTTTCTCCCCGTTAACACCGCTCTACAAGCAGTGGCAATACGCATAAACCTTCCGTTTCCAATCACAGTAACCAGCATATACATTTCTCCTACGTCCGATGTGGCTCCTCTACGGGGTCAACTGGACCATCTTCTCAACCAACTTCCCTCCCCAGTTCTCCTTATGGGTGATTTCAATGCTCACTCGTATGCCTGGGGATGCTCATACCTCAATCGAAGAGGGTCCATTTTAGAGGATTTTCTCTCCGATAATACTCTCACTCTTCTGAACAACGGCCAACACACCAGAATCAATTCTGCTTCTGGCTCTTCTTCGGCCATAGATCTCACCATCATATCTCCTCAACTTTGTTCAAAGCTTTCATGGAACACCCACGATGATTGCTGCAACAGCGATCATCTCCCAATATATAATTTCCTTTGGCCAACCTTCTCCAGAAGTTTCAACAAGGCCTAGATGGAAATTTGAATATGCAAACTGGGCTGGCTATCAATGTGACATTGAAAGCTGCCTCTCAACCAAACAAGATTGGACACTCGAAGACTTTTCCCAAGCCGTCCTTGAGGTTGCAATACGGCACATTCCTAGAACCAGCGGAAATCCTGGTAGAAAATGCGTCCCATGGTGGACACCTGAAGTAAATACAGCCATCAAAGACAGAATTAAAGCCTTACGCAAGCTAAGAAAGGCCCACCCGGATAACCCATCTAAGCACACTCTGCTAGAGAAATTCCAAAGGGCTCGCAACAATGCTAGAGCTATTATTAAAACAGCCAAGCATAACAGCTAGATTAAATTCGTCAACGATATTAATCCTAACACGTCGTCAAAGGAATTATGGAGCAAAATTGGCAGGCTTCATGGGAAAAAAAGAAACAATGAATACAACCTTCTAATTAACGGTCATTATACAAATGATCGGAAAACTATAGCAGAGGCTTTCGGAGATTTCTTTGCCTCCACCTCATCCAACCAAATCTTCGATACTACCTTCCAAACCCGCAAGGCAGAATGCGAAAAAATCCTCATTGATTTTAACACCGACGCAAATTTTGAATTCAACAAAACTATTTCCCTCAAAGAACTAGAATGGGCCTTAAACAAAGCAACACGCGGCTCCACTGGACCAGATGACATCAGCTACCCAATGCTGAAAAACCTACCCTATCTTGGGAAAAAAGTTCTTTTAAAACTTTACAACAATGTATGGAATAGTGGAATTTTCCCAAATTGCTGGAAAGAGGGCCTAATGGTCTCTCTGCCTAAACCAGACAAGAATAATCACCTGCTGGACAACTTCCGTCCCATCACTCTTCTGAGTTGCGTCGGTAAAATCATGGAAAAAATTATCAACCGGCGCTTAACGACCTTTTTAGAGTCAAACAAGCTGCTCGACCCTAGACAATTTGCCTTCCGCGCGGGTAAAAGTACAGAAGACTGCCTCGTAGCTCTCGAAAAAGTCCTAGACGACGCCGCTGAAAGTAATCTGCACGCAGATATTGTATCACTCGATACAAGAATATCGAGGCTAAAGAAACTATTTTTGCGGTGTTCTTGGATTTGAAACGCGCTTTTGAAACAATTTCTAGGGCCTTATTGTTGCAAACATTGAAGCGCTTTGGAATTGTAGGGACATCATACAAATGGTTTGAAAGCTACTTGTGTGATAGAACTCAAAAGACTCGTTTCAACGATTTTACTTCTACTCCCATCGATAACACACTTGGTGTACCACAGGGAAGTGTGTTAGGGCCCATTTTATTCATTTTCTATATTAATGATATGCGGCGGGTTTTACGTTTTTGTGATATCAACTTGTTCGCGGATGACACTGTTCTGTTCATCGCAGCTAAGGAGTTGAATGTAATCGCGGAGCACTTGAACGAAGATCTTCATTCTCTCGCTCGGTGGTTGAAATTCAAACAATTAAAGTTGAATGTTAATAAAACAAAATACATGCTCATTTCTTCAGCAAACTCCAGATATAACGGTAATTTTGAAATCGATGGTGAGACTATTGAACGGGTTAAAGAAATAAAATATCTGGGAGTAGTTATTGATGACAGACTAACTTTTAAGTCTCACATTGATAATGTCATCAAAAAGGTTGCTAAAAAGTACGGCGTCATTTGTCGTTTGAAGAATGAGTTAAACGCAATTAGTAAAGTCAAACTATATAAATCACTCGTCTCACCACACATAGATTTCTGCTCATCCATCCTGTTTCTTGCAAATAATACACAACTATTGCGATTGCAGCGGTTACAAAATAAAATCATGCGATTAATTTTAAGATGTCATAGGTACACTTCCTCTGTCATAATGTTGGACGCGCTACAGTGGTTATCTGTGAAGCAAAGGATTTATTACTTGACAATGGTGTTCATCTTTAAAATTTTGAATGATATGCTGCCTCGATACTTGTGTGATCGAATTGAACGAGGAAGTGATTTGCATAGATATAATACAAGAAACGCGATTGATGCAAGAACACCTAACTTTTTATTTAGCAGGTCCCAAAATTCACTATTGTATAAAGGATTAAAATTCTTCAATTCGATGCCCAGAAATATCAAACGAGCGGCAACAATAGCTGAGTTCAAAGAATTGTGTCTGTCACATGTGAAATCTGTGTTATGAACTTGTAAAAATGTTTCAATGTTTCTATGTTTGCATAAGCTATCATGTTCGTATTGATGATGATGGATTTTTGTTACATTATTGTTGTTGTAAGTTAGATTTGAAAAAATAAATAAATGAGTAGTCTACAAAAGCTTGAGCCACGCGCGCGTTTCGGTAGACATAGATAACTTGATTTTGAACACTGGCGAAAATCGTTATACAATGAAATGTTCTAGGGTCTTCAGTGGAAACCGGATTCGAACCAGGGATAGCCCAGACGGAATACTTGTAAACTATCGTATTAGCAGATAGTTATATCGAGTTTTTTTCTGTACCGCGGCAGATCTCAGTGTAAGTATCTAGTGGAAACTTGAGGATATCGGGTTCGATTCCCGATCAGTCAAGGATCTTCCCGGGTTGGAAATTTGCTCGACATGCCTTGGGATTATATCTTTACTTTTCGGTTTCCGTCTTTTGTTTAATGTTCTTATGATATCAATTTATGTCTGCAACAGAACCAGTTCGTTTTATTTTGCATACTGGTTCCAGATGTGCTTTGTTAAACTTTAAAAATTATCTTAATGATAAATCGTCCTGCTCAAACCATTGTAGGGGTATGAGGTGGGACCATCATCATCATCATCTTAGCAAGGCCTTCGATCGAGCATGGAGGTACCCAGTTCTGAAAAATCTTTTCAACTGGGGGGTTCGTGGTAGATTAGGCTTCTTCATCAAAGGGTTTCTGGAAAACAGAACCTTTAAAACAATCATCAACAATCACAAGTCTTCATTGAAAATCCTTGAAAACGGTTTTCCCCAAGGTTCGGTCCTTTCTCCAACACTCTTCACTGTTGCCATGCAACCTATTTTCGAATTAATTCCCGACAGTATAAACATTTTTGTTTATGCTGATGATATCACTCTTGTTTCTGTCAGTGGCTTTGGGTTAGCACAGAGAAAGAGACTTCAAAGTACAATTGATTCCATACAAAACTGGGCCCAAAACATAGGATTCCAATTTTCGCCAGAAAAATCCCGATTCATTCACATTGGCAAAACACTCAAAAAGGAATCCGCCCTAAAGCTTAATCAAACCGAAATCCCTCAGAAGAGAACACTAAGAATACTGGGCGTAACCTTCGATACCAGGCTTAACTTTTTACATCATGCTCAATTAGTCAAAAAAGCAGCCAACGGTAAAATGAATATCCTGAAGTCTATTACAGGAAGTTTATCCTTTGGACACAGAGAAACATTACTCAAAATTATCAATGTCTGGTTGATCCCCCAAATCCTCTACGGAATAGGCATCTTCAGCCGTGGTGGGGACAGAGTACTCAACACTATTGAACCCATCTACAACAAAGCAATAAAGCTAGCAACAGGAGCCTTCACCACAAGCCCCACTCTTGCTGTTATGGCGGAAAGTGGTCATCTGCCTTTCAAACACCTTGTAACAAGAATCATCACGGGCAAAGCCATCCGACAACTCTCACTTCCTGACAATGACCCCAATGCACCATCAGTAATTCGAGCTATAAATTGGTTCAAAGACCTCACGAACCAAGACCTTCCCGATATATGTGCACTTTCAACTGCCACGGGAAGAAAATGGAACGCCATACCGCCGAACATGAATCTTGATCTTCTCAAGACTGTCCGTGCGGGCGACCCTCCACCAAAAATTAAAGCCTGCTTCAACCATCTCACGGCTACTCACTTTCATAACGAACACCAGGTCTACACAGACGGTTCTGTTAACTCCGATGGAGTTGGGTGTGGAATCTTCGAGAACAGATACACCGGTAGCTTTTCTCTTCCACCGCAATGCTCCATCTTCAGTGCGGAAGCTTTTGCTCTATTAATAGCTACACAAGAGTGTACCCATGATCACCTTCCTACGGTAATTTTCTCCGATTCAGCTAGCTGTCTTCAAGACCTGCTCAGTGGAAACAGTAGACACCCATGGATAATACAGACAGAAGAGGCTGCTTCAGAAAAAAACGTCTCCTACTGTTGGGTTCCTGGTCATTCCGGAATCCTCGGAAACACAGCCGCAGACAAACTGGCCGGTAAGGGTAGCAAAATAGAACCACCAGTTATATCCTGTCCTCGAACTGATATAGTTCGCTGGGTCAGTCAGCAAATTCGCGAAAGCTGGAACATAGGCTGGTTAAATAGCCCTCCCACCCATCTCCATCAAATCAAAAATACCACGCTTCCTTGGTTCGATCAAAACAACAGCAAAGAAAGACGGGTGCTAACCCGTCTTCGAATTGGACACACTTTTTTCACACACTCACACCTAATGGAGAAAACCGAAAGACCACTTTGCGCATGTAACTCAGCCCAAGTTTCAGTTAGGCATCTTCTACTAGAATGCCAACACACCAAAGATGCCCGACCCAATATAGGTCAGAGTCTCCGAGACATTCTCAGTAGAGACGAGACACAGGAAACCAATTTAATTGCGTTTCTGAAAGAAACCGGCTTCTTTGGTAAAATCTAAATTCTAAAACATATCTTTATTTAAATTAATCACTTCACCGTTACGTATGCATATATAAATTAATAAACGTGTATACATGTACATACGCATGCATACATATGTATAAAAACAAAATCATAGAAGCAAACAGAATATTGCGTATGTACGGTATACATATAAACACAGAAAAATACATAAAAATGTTAAATCATATAATAATATATAACCAATAAACATTTTCGCTTAATTCACAACAACCTTTACTTACATTAATCTTTCAGCAAATTTAGCAGTACTATATAATTTACATCACCTATATATAATTTACAATACATAACCAGTACTATATAATTTACATTACCTCTGACATAACATTTCCTAACTACACTAATTCATTATTATCCAGCATTTTACTAACACCATTAAATTTTACTACATTCATAAATCACCCAACATCGCATTTGCCTCCCTTCATTCCTTTCCTCTGTATCCCACCCTTTTCCTCATCATCCCTTCCTTTTCACCCACCCGCCCACTCCCTCCCTTTCCCTTTGTTCTAGAGCTTGGTTCTACGATGCTTCGTCGCCGCTTTGGTACTAATTAATAACAATACAATTGCGTTACAGCTCATATTAAACATCTTATATGGCATAGGATCCTTTCCTGCCTTCGCCCGGTTTTACATCTGAGCAGACAGGTCCGCTGAATATGGTTTTTTCTTCTTTTTCACCAGCCTCCTCAAGACTGGTGCTCAATGGCTCTTCTCAGAGCTAGAGGCGAATGAACTGAAAAGTTTAAACCCTCTTAAAGCCAAAAAGAAGAAGAAGAAGAAAATACATTCATTACGATTTGTTCGCTCGTTGGATTCACATGCAGGCTAAAAAGGGTCCTTTTCAGGATCACAAAATTATCTTCAATCTAAAGAGTTTATTGTTTTGTTATCACTCGATATCCCCATCTTGTTCGGCTAAACCTTTCTGTTTAGCGATTGCATTTGCCACTCGCCACAGCTTTCACAGTTGGAAAATTTCTTCCCTTCCAGCTTGTGGCATATTTTACAGTAAATTACATTCAATGGCACGTCGCATTACCACCACTCAGTATCGGATTGGAGGTAATTTTAACCTGTAATTGAACATTTGCGATGACAGTGGTACAGTGTCGACTTTCAATGTGGGGTCATAATTTGGACCCCGAACTCTATGTTTACAAAAATGTCCAACTAAATATGTCGCATTACAGGTCCGTCCAATTAGCTAAATGTCGAGATAAGTGTAAATTACTGTACTTTCAATCTAGAAGCAATTTAAGAATTGGTGAAAATCAATAAGTTCAGAACAACTGCCAAATTCACATACTCATCAGATCCTGGCAAACAAATTATAATTTCTTCCCTTCCAGCTTGTGGCATATTTTACAGTAAATTACATTCAATGGCACGTCGCATTACCACCACTCAGTATCGGATTGGAGGTAATTTTAACCTGTAATTGAACATTTGCGATGACAGTGGTACAGTGTCGACTTTCAATGTGGGGTCATAATTTGGACCCCGAACTCTATGTTTACAAAAATGTCCAACTAAATATGTCGCATTACAGGTCCGTCCAATTAGCTAAATGTCGAGATAAGTGTAAATTACTGTACTTTCAATCTAGAAGCAATTTAAGAATTGGTGAAAATCAATAAGCTCAGAACAACTGCCAAATTCACATACTCATCAGATCCTGGCAAACAAATTATAAAAAAACAAATTGTGTTTTATTATTATTTTGGATAATGTTTTAGAAAGCATTGAACTGTATTTCCTAAACTCTTTTTTGAAAGGTTTAATGGCCCTGAAAAGCGCCTTGTTTTATGGAATGGTTCCAATTTAGAAAACTTTGTACTCGTGGTTTTGAAAAAACCCATTTCGAACGCCCTCGATGCCGCCTTGTTCTGGATTTGCCACCAAAGCAGTTTGTATAAAAAACAAACTTTTTTCATCTGCTACCTGATGCCGTTTTGCGATTGCGTTTGCCACTCGCCACTCGCTGCAACTGCCTGTTGTCTTGATGTCCATCGAATCGAATGTGTTCTGTTCCGAATGCGGTCACTCGATCACTTCGGCGGCCGAAACTATATAACGCCGGCTAGGTGGACTGGTGCACTGGTATTAACGCGCTCGGCCTAGCTACCCTTGCGGGGAACTCCAACACGGTTTGAGTGGGATTTTGCCTTTCCCTTAATTTTTCCTCCTTTACCATGTCCAGACATGGCTGCTTGGGTTGGTTTGTTGATGTGTTGTGATGCGAACCGATGTGGTGTACGGTTTGAATGAGAATGATCGTTACGGCAGCGGAGCGGGGATTTTTAAGCTGACTGGCTGGCTCGAGAATTACGCATGTGTGAGACTGCGACCAATGTTTCGTTCATTTTTTCCTTTTTCCTTTCCAATCGTGCTTCATTGTATTTCGCTGCTGCTCTGGTTGCCCGTTTTGGTCGGTACGATTTGTGAAGCACAAAATGGACCAATCAAAAATGGGCACATAGTGCATTTTGACAATGCTTGATATTTCACAATTATTCAATTATTTATCTCAAGAAAAATGAAATGTTATTCGTTATGATAGATGCGTAGATATATTTCCTATCAATTGATGCAAAAACCTTTGCGATCTATTGAGAAATGCTCGAGTTATAAGCGTTCCAAATCTTGCATTTTTTCCTACTTGTTCAGTGCCTAGATTTACATTTCACCCCCTATATCTTCCGGTTAGACGTAGTCCTACGTCAAAAAGAACACACGAAAGTAGGGGGAGCTTTTGTTCACACCGAAATGTGTTCCCTAATAGAGATTTCTAAACCAAGGTACCTGGAGAAATCGTTATTTCAAATTCATGCAAGTCGGGGGTATTTTTGTTCCGACTGGAATGTGTTTCCCTAACACAGACTTCTAATCGATGAAGCGTGGGGCATTGCGAATCCATACAAATCGGGGGTATTTTTGTTCCGATTGAAATGTGTTTCCCTAACACAGACTTCTAAACCGAGGTTTCTGGGGAAATCGGCTCTGCAAATAAATGCAAACTGCAAGTACTTTTGTCCTCGCTTGCCTTTGTGCAGAGTGGAATATATCTGTCCTAACATGATCTTCTAAACTTAGGAACCTGGGAAAATCGTGCAGCCACTAGAAGCGAATGAACTTCCCAGTTTCAAGCAAATTCGAGATTCGAGAAGTATGTACACTTTTGGGATGTAAACTTCAGAGGGAAATGTAAAATAAAATAGTCGTTTGATAATTTTTTTTTGTCTTTATTGAAAAGATTTTCAGCCTTAGGCTGGTTCATCAAACGTTTGATAATTCTTCCGTACATATATTTTGTTCTAGTCATCATACCAAACGTAAAAGGTCCGTCATTAAATTTACTTGTAACGAAGAACAATCAATCACAATAAATGAATTGACTTTACACGGCATTTGTTCATTTTTTTCACTCACAGAGCAAATATATTGAACTCAATTGAATTTGGAAACTGTTTCATTCAATCAAGAATTTAATCAATACAAACGAATGATTGCTCAGCTAAGGTAGTTCCACGTGAACCTTGCGGTTATATCATAGACATAACTCACTAATTTTTTTGACGTAGGACTACGTCTAACCGGAAGATATAGGGGGTGAAATGGAAATCTAGGCACTGAACAAGTAGGAAAAAATGCAAGATTTGGAACGCTTATAACTCGAGCATTTCTCAATAGATCGCAAAGGTTTATGCATCAATTGATAGGAAATATATCTACGCATCTATCATAACGAATAACATTTCATTTTTCTTGAGATAAATAATTGAATAATTGTGAAATATCAAGCATTGTCAAAATGCACTATGTGCCCATTTTTGATTGGTCCATTTTGTGCTTCTCAAATCGTACCGACCAAAACGGGCAACCAGAGCAGCAGCGAAATAGAATGAAGCACGATTGGAAAGGAAAAAGAAAAAAATGAACGAAACATTGGTCGCAGTCTCACACTTGCGTAATTCTCGAGCCAGCCAGTCAGCTTAAAAATCCCCGCTCCGCTGCCCCAACGATCATTCTCATTCAAACCGTACACCACATCGGTTCGCATCACAACACATCAACAAACCAACCCAAGCAGCCATGTCTGGACATGGCAAAGGAGGAAAAGTGAAGGGAAAGGCAAAATCCCGCTCGAACCGTGTTGATCTGGAGTTCCCCGCAAGGGTAGCTAGGCCGAGCGCGTTAGTACCAGTGCACCAGTCCACCTAGAAAAACCGCATTCAGAACAAAACACATTCAGTTCGGTGGACATCAAGACAACAACAGGCAGTTGCAGCGAGTGGCGAGTGGCAAACGCAATCGCAAAACGGCAGCTGGTAGCAGAAGAAAAAAGTTTGTTCTTTATACAAACTGCTTTGGTGGCAAATCCAGAACAAGGCGGCATCGAGGGCGTTCGAAATGGTTTTTTTCAAAACCACGAGTACAAAGTTTTCTAAATTGGAACCATTCCATAAAACAAGGCGCTTTTCAGGGCCATTATACCTTCCAAAAAAGAGTTTAGGAAATACAGTTCAATGCTTTCTAAAACATTATCCAAAATAATAATAAAACACAAATTGATTTTTTCATAATCTGTTTGCCAGGATCTGATGAGTATGTGAATTTGGCATTTGTTCTGAGCTTATTGATAGTTGGGGACTTTCCTGATTATTCAATTTTCACCAATTCTTAAATTGTTTCCAGATTGAAAGTACAGTAATTTACAATTAGTTCGACATTTAGCTAATTGGACGGACATTGTAATGCGACTTATTTAGTTGGACATTTTTGTAAACATAGAGATCTAAATTATGACCCCACATTGAAAGTCGACACTGTACCACTGTCATCGCAAATGTTCAATTACAGGTTAAAATCGCCTCCAATGCGACACTGAGTGGCGCTTCGGCACGTCGCATTGAATGTAATTTACTGTACAACATGTCATAAAGCTGGATGGGAAGAAATTTTCCAACTGTGAATGCTGTGGCGAGTGGCAACAAATCGCTAAACAGGAAGGTTTAGCCGAACAAGATGGGGATATCGAGTGATAACAAAACAATAAACTCTTTAGATTGAAGATAATTTTGTGATCCTGAAAAGGACCCTTTTTAGCCTGCATGTGAATCCAACGAGCGAACAAATCGTAATGAATGTATTTTTTTGCCATCGCTCCCTTTTAACGCTCATTCGTTCGTCTCGTTGGACTCGCCCCTCTGGTTGAGTCTGCCGATTTGTCTCTATCCTGTGAGTGTGTTCCGCTAGATTATAAAACACGCGGACCCCAAAAAAATATCTTATTTTCTTTCAAACCGTAAACCCGTGTGGTTGTACGGCATCGGCATCGTGGACGTAACAAAGGAGGACAAGTTAAGGGAAAGGCAAAGTCTCACTCGTACCGTGCAGGTCTCCAGTTCCCTGTTGGTCGGATTCACTGATTGCTCCGCAAGGGTAACTAGGCCGAACGGATTGGTGCCGGAGCACCAGTATACCTAACAGCGATTATAGAGTTTCGGCCGTCGGAGTGCTCGAGTTGGCTTGCAAAGCTGCTCACGACAATCAGAAAACCTGCATCAAGAACAGAGCAGCTTCGGTTCGGCGCTCATCAAGGCAACAATTAGTTTCAGTGAGTGGCAAAGTGTTCCTCCGGCACGTCGCATTAAATGTAATTTACTGAACAATATGTCACAAGCTGGATAAGAAGAAATTTTCCAACTGTGAAAGCTGTGGCGAGTGGTAAACGCAACAGCTAAACAGGAATGTTTAACCGAACAAGATGAGAATATCGAGTGATAACAAAAACACAACACCAAAGGTTCTTTTCAGAACCATCAACATATTCATAAAGAGTAAACAGTAAACTAATCCATTTTTCAGGTAGATAGGTAGGTATTCACGTAGGAGAAGAAAATAAAACAATATATTTAAATATATATTTAACAAAAGCTGTTCCCTTTGTATAGTCCTACGTCACTCCGGTTATATCCCCGACATTACCCACCCGTCTTTTTTTTCTTTTTCCTTTCCAATCGTGCTTCATTCTATTTCGCTGCTGACAATGACAATGCTTGATATTTCACAATTATTCAATTATTTATATCAAGAAAAATGAAATGTAATTCGTTATGATAGATGCGTAGATATATTTCCTATCAATTGATGCAAAAACCTTTGCGATATATTGGGAAATGCTCGAGTTATAAGCGTTCCAAATCTTGCATTTTTTCCTACTTGTTCAGTGCCTAGATTTTCATTTCACCCCCTATATCTTCCGGTTAGACGTAGTCCTACGTCAAAAAATGAACGAAACATTGGTCGCAGTCTCACACATGCGTAATTCTCGAGCCAGCCAGTCAGAGTAAAAATCCCCGCTCCGTTGCCGTAACGATCATTCTTTGTGTGGACACTGACTGGACAACATCGTTGCTGGACGAGCTGGACGGCGAAGGATCGAGTGCCTTTCTCAAGGCAATGGGGGCGGAGGTGTAATGTAGGAGTTAGAGTAGAGTTTTCAAAGGGCCTTTCTCAAGGCTAGAGACAAATGAACTAAAAAGTTTAAAGTCTTTATAATACAAAACCACCACCACCACCGTAACGATCATTCTCATTCAAACCGTACACCACATCGGTTCGCATCACAACACATCAACAAACCAACCCAAGCAGCCATGTCTAAACATGGTAAAGGAGGAAAAGTGAAGGGAAAGGCAAAATCCCGCTCGAACCGTGTTGATCTGGAGTTCCCCGCAAGGGTAGCTAGGCCGAGCGCGTTAGTATCAGTGCACCAGTCCACCTGGCCGGCGTTATATGTAGCGAATTCGTTTTTAAAACTGAGTCAGTGCCAAACTGACTCTGTAATAAAAAAACGTTTTCAGTTTCACGAATGCGGTGGTTTGTTGGTGTGCGTTATATAGTCTGATTTGTTTATATTTACGACGGCAAATGTACAGTGTCGACGTCTGGTGGTGATATTAGTGCTTGGGAGGTAAATTGTTCTCCATCAGATCAGAAGGGCCAAGTGCAGTGTAAACATATAAAAGTTTGAATGAAAATTTTTACTTAATATTGTTTGATTACCTAACACATGTAGTTCTGACACTCACTTAACCATTTGTCGATGCATTTCCTGTTTGTTCCCCAAATAATTACTATTATAATATAAAACCATCATTAGACACAGTTTTCGTTCAATATTCTGCGATATCGGAAAAAAAAACTTTTATTTAATCACATAAAATAAATATTCGATACGTTAAAGTAAATTTTCATTCATAATTTTGATTTTGAAATTCATTCCACCTGAATATCCATCATTATTTTCACCTCCCTATGAAAGCACACGTAGCTTAATGCCGTCTACTCTACTCTTCAAAATCAGAATCCGAATTGGATTACGATTCCAATAATACAAAAGCAAAAGCAGCAGGTTTTCCATTTTCATAGTCGTTATTTTTAGATTTTCCAAAACAATATTCGGAACTTGACAGTTCAGTATAGTTTTTTTGGTGAACCCGAGTGCCAACCCGTGAAACATCTCAGTGCGAAACTAACAGCTTTCGGGGTGAACTAGTGCGACACTGAGTGCGAAACTGAGTGCGAAACTGAGTGAATAAAAAAACGTTTTGACAGCAGTTAGTGCGGCACTGGGGTTGAAACTGAACAAAAACGAATTCGCTAATAGTTTCGGCCGCCGAAGTGATCGAGTTAGCTGGCAAAGCTGCGGTAAGAAAACCCGCATTCGGAACAGAACACATTCGGTTCGGTGGACATCAAGACAACAGGCAGTTGCAGCGAGTGGCGAGTGGCAAACGCAATCGCAAAACGGCAGCTGGTAGCAGAAGAAAAAAGTTTGTTCTTTATACAAACTGCTTTGGTGGCAAATCCAGAACAAGGCGGCATCGAGGGCGTTCGAAATGGTTTTTTTTTTTCAAAACCACGAGTACTAAGTAAATTGGAATCATTCCATAAAACAAGGGGCTTTTCAGGGCCATTAAACCTTCCAAAAAAGAGTTTAGGAAATACAGCTCAATGCTTTCTAAAACATTATCCAAAATAATAATAAAACACAAATTTATTTTTTCATAATTTGTTTGCCAGGATCTGATGAGTATGTGAATTTGGCAGTTGTTCTGAGCTTATTGATAGTTGGGGACTTTCCTGATTATTCAATTTTCACCAATTCTTAAATTGTTTCCAGATTGAAAGTACAGTAATTAACAATTAGTTCGACCTTTAGCTAATTGGACGGACATGTAATGCGACTTATTTAGTTGGACATTTTTGTAAACATAGAGATCCAAATTATGAGAGTATAAAACACGCGGACCCCAAAAAATATCTTATTTTCTTTCAAACCGTAAACCCGTGTGGTTGTACGGCATCGGCATCGTGGACGTAACAAAGGAGGACAAGTTAAGGGAAAGGCAAAGTCTCACTCGAACCGTGCAGGTTTCCAATTCTCTGTTGGTCGCATTCACTGATTGCTCCGCAAGGGTAACTAGGCCGAACGGATTGGTGCCGGAGCACCAGTATACCTAACAGCGATTATAGAGTTTCGGCCGTCGGAGTGCTCGAGTTGGCTTGCAAAGCCAACACAACACCAAAGGTTCTTTTCAGAACCATCAACATGTTCATAAATAGTAAACAGTAAACTAATCCATTTTTCAGGTAGATAGGTAGGTATTCACGTAGGAGAAGAAAATAAAACAATATATTTAAAATATATATTTAACAAAAGCTGTCCCCTTTGTATAGTCCTACGTCACTCCGGTTATGTCCCCGACATAACCCACCCGTCTTTTTTTTCGTGAGGACATCGACAAGACAACATCGTTACTGAACGAGTTGAACGAGCTGGACGAGCTGGACGGCGAGGGGTCAAGAGATTCATTATCTAAGTGTTGTAGCATCCTGTGAAACAAAAAAAAAAAAGGAGACCAACTCTAGGAAGCTCGAGTATGAGTTTCTTAGAGATGGGGGTGAGAGGAGGGAAAAAAAAGACGGGTGGGTAATGTCGGGGACATAACCGGAGTGACGTAGGACTATACAAAGGGGACAGCTTTTGTTAAATATATATTTTAAATATATTGTTTTATTTTCTTCTTCTACGTGAGTACCTACCTATCTACATGAAAAATGGATTAGTTTACTGTTTACTCTTTATGAATATGTTGATGGTTCTGAAAAGAACCTTTGGTGTTGTGTTTTTGTTATCACTCGATATTCTCATCTTGTTCGGTTAAACATTCCTGTTTAGCTGTTGCGTTTACCACTCGCCACAGCTTTCACAGTTGGAAAATTTCTTCCCATCCAGCTTGTGACATATTGTTCAGTAAATTACATTTAATGCGACGTGCCGGAGAAACACTTTGCCACTCACTGAAACTAATTGTTGTCTTGATGAGCGCCGAACCGAAGCTGCTCTGTTCTTGATGCGGGTTTTCTGATTGTCGTGAGCAGCTTTGCAAGCCAACTCGAGCACTCCGACGGCCGAAACTCTATAATCGCTGTTCGGTATACTGGTGCTCCGGCACCAATCCGTTCGGCCTAGTTACCCTTGCGGAGCAATCAGTGAATGCGACCAACAGGGAACTGGAGACCTGCACGGTTCGAGTGAGACTTTGCCTTTCCCTTAACTTGTCCTCCTTTGTTACGTCCACGATGCCAAGCCATACAACCACACGGGTTTACGGTTTGAAAGAAAATAAGATATTTTTTTGGGGTTCGCGTGTTTTATACTCTAGCGGTACACACTCACAGGATAGAGACAAATCGGCAGACTCAGCCAGAGGGGCGAGTCCAACGAGACGAACGAATGAGCGTTAAAAGGGAGCGATGGCAAAAAAATACATTCATTACGATTTGTTCGCTCGTTGGATTCACATACAGGCTAAAAAGGGTCCTTTTCAGGATCACAAAATTATCTTCAATCTAAAGCGTTTATTGTTTTGTTGTCACTCGATATCCCCATCTTGTTCGGCTAAACCTTCCTGTTTAGCGATCACTTCGGCAGCCGAAACTAACGGCGGCTAGGTGGACTGGTGCACTGGTAGTAACGCGCTCGGCCTAGCTACCCTTGCGGAGCAATTGGCGAATACACCTACGGGAAACTACAGTCCAAAATGGTTCGAGCGGAATTTTGCCTTTCCCTTCACTTTTCCTCCTTTGCCATATCCAGACATGGCTGCTTGTGTTAGTTTGTTGATGTGTTGTGATGCGAACCGATGTGGTGTACGGTTTGAATGAGAATGATCGTTACGGCAGCGGAGCGGGGATTTTTAAGCTGACTGGATGGCTCGAGAATTACGCATGTGTGAGACTGCGACCAATGTTTCGTTCATATTTTTTCTTTTTCCTTTCCAATCGTGCTTCATTCTATTTCGCTGCTGCTCTGGTTGCCCGTTTTGGTCGGTACGATTTGAGGAGCACAAAATGGACCAATCAAAAATGGGCACATAGTGCATTTTGACAATGCTTGATATTTCACAATTATTCAATTATTTATCTCAAGAAAAATGAAATGTTATTCGTTATGATAGATGCGTAGATATATTTCCTATCAATTGATGCAAAAACCTTTGCGATCTATTGAGAAATGCTCGAGTTATAAGCGTTCCAAATCTTGCATTTTTTCCTACTTGTTCAGTGCCTAGATTTCCATTTCACCCCCTATATCTTCCGGTTAGACGTTCTCAAATGGGGATCAACACTAGGGTAGGAGCCTACCTGTTGGTCTCAAATGTTCCTATCTCACGCCTCCACGAAGATCATATGACGACATTTTTAGATCGGGCGTGAACTGGAAACACACACCTGGTCTTGGCTCCGAGAACGGGTGTCGAAAGTGGCTAAGTGAGGGGGTGCGAGCGAGTCAGAGCGCTATATCTCTCCCGGGGAAGGCCTCCCGGGTCATGGAGGCCTTGTCAACCCGCTGTCTCCCGGGCAAAGGAGATACACCCAATAAAATGGAGCTACGACCACGAAGAATAATTAGAATGCGATCACCCGAGAAGGGTCCCCGAACTGGAGCTGGTCCTGGAACGAGCGTAAGAGCGAGCGGCCAGCGGCTGGAGGGCGATGTGCAAGAGCGGGCCACCAGCCGGGTTCAACCCGAAGAGCTACCGCCACACGGAAACAGCAGCCATCGACATCACCCAAGAAACGCTGCGCCTACGAGACGTGTTGCGACTGCCAGACGACAGTCGTCCACACTTGTGGGTACCACTAGGCGCCGGATCATGTGGACACACGAAATGAATGAATTCGTGATCCGCGCCTATTACATCTGCACTGCTTTGGAGACGGACATTAGCGGTCGCCCTCGAATACTAACAATGTTCGAGGAAGCGTATCCAGAGTTCGTCGGGAGGCTTGATCAGAACGCGATGAACGCGAGGCGTAGAGCGATAGTACGCAACAACATGCTCTCCCAAACGCAAATCGACGAGATTAAGCAGCAGGTGCAGAGAGAAATAAGCTCCAGGAACAACAGAGCAAGCGATGTGTCGAGACGAAGTTCAGTACGGCTGAGCAATTCATTCGCGAGTGGGGCACGCGAATCAGCACCAGTGGAGGCCACAGTACAACAACCCCCTGAGCCGGAAGACCCACAGCCAGATCAACAACTACTACGCGATCTGGTCTTCCACTACGACGAGGCGATCTCACAGTTCCGCGACACAGACCCATTGTCGCGCCCCAGGATCCCGAAGTTGCAGCATTCCCGCAGGCTGACAAGTGCAGTAAAGCTCATGAACGAGCACGTTCTTCCGCTGCACTTGGTTGATGCTGAGAACATGGAGGAGCTGCAACTGAAAGTTTACTGTGCTGCTGTGGCGACCGCCAAAAGTTTAGGATACCGTATTAGGCCAAGAGGCGGACTGCTCCAACATCTCCGTGAAAGGCGTGAGCCTCCATGGCGAAGGAGATTGGAGCAACGGATCCTAAACAAGCGCGCCGCAATTGGAAGACTGATGGCGTACAAAATAGGCAGCAGATCGGCGAAATTATGTCGCCAAGTTGCTGTGATCGTGCGGCCTACTGAACTTCGCCAGCTGGGAGCTCACCAGCTGACGAAAAACTCGACACACTGGTACAGCAATTGAGCGTCCTAACTAAACGGCTGAAACGTTTCTCTGACTCTGCAAAGCGCCAGGAACAAAATCGGATGTTCAGAGATAACGAAAAAGCGTTCTACGACCACATTAGCGACGAGAAGCCCGACTACCGCGAAGGTTTGCCAGATATTAGCGATGTGACGAACTTCTGGGCTGGTATTTGGGAGACCCCAGTAGAACATCGCGACGGGCAAATGTGGTTAAGACGGGAGGAGGAGAGTTGTGGTGAAATTGGAGAGATGCCAGCTATCATCGTCGGAGAGAACGATGTCCGCGAAGCCTCGCGGTACCTGAGGAACTGGGCAGCACCGGGCCCCGATGGTGTCCAGAACTTTTGGCACAAGAAGCTGACCGTCGCACATCCAAAGATAGCTGAGTGCTTCAACAAGGTGCTACGTGACCCACACAACCTTCCTGAATTCGCCACCCGTGGCGTCACCTTCCTCCTCCCGAAAGACAGCAACACATTGAACCCATCAAAGTACAGACCGATAACGTGCCTATCGAGTCTGTACAAAATACTGAGCAGCATAATTACCGCCAAAGTTTCTGCTCACTGCGAACAGCATCACATCATCGCAGAAGAGCAGAAAGGATGCAGGAAAAATACGCATGGCTGCAAAGACCAGGCCATCATCGACGCAGCCATAGTCGGCCAGGCGGTATATAACCAGCGGAACCTAAGTATGGCCTACATCGATTACAGGAAGGCTTATGACTCCATACCTCACTCGTTTCTCGTCCGGGTATTGGAGCTCTACAAAATTGATCCCGTCGTCGTTAGGTTCCTGCAGCATGCGATGAGGCAGTGGAGTACGTCTCTGCACCTCAGTGATGGGGAAAATGTATTGCAGTCTAGAACGCTGCAGATAAAGAGGGGGATATTCCAAGGCGACTCTTTCAGCCCGCTTTGGTTTTGTCTGGCACTGAACCCCCTCAGTAGGACGCTCAATAGAAACGGTCATGGCTATAAAATAAGGTATGACGACGGCGCTCACGAAGAATTAACCCATACCTTCTACATGGATGATCTCAAGGTCTACGCTGATTCACGTCAGCGTCTAGGTGTAGCTATCCGGGTTTTTTTTTTATCCAAAATATATATTTTTATTAAGGCTCATATGGCGTCAACCTGACGGGGCCGGGAGTTCAATATTTCGACAATGTTTGCCTTATAACTATGTTAGTAATATGTAACCGATTACTCGCGGTTGGCTCGAGGTTAGTATTACAAGTGTTTTCGTAATTGTGATGTTGCTGTCTTCAATGATCTGTACCTGTGCCCGACACGGGATACTTCCTATTGGGATGCAGCTGACCATCAATCAGCAACGCCCCCCTAGTCTGTACCCCATATCTAGCGTGGTGCGTCTTCTCGAGGAATCCAGGATAGAATGGTCACTAGCCGGCGCAATCATCAGCTCGTGTAGAGTTGTCATGGCGGTACAACTTTTGGCTTTTGTTGAATCATCAGTGGACTGCACAACCTTTGGCCCGTGTATCTGTAAAGAGTGTGTGTATGTATTGCCGCGACTAAGTAAAAGTTTATAGATCGGATAGGAGGGATACGAAACAGGGACACAAAGAAGGAAACATCATTAAACGTTGACATCGGCGTTTCTGAGGAACAGGTATAGATGAAGCAGAAGATCCGGATCACGGCTACCTAAGATATCCCGGACGGGGATATCCGATTGTCTGCCTTTTGCTCTCAGTGCTCTAGAGAGCTGAGAGCGAGCAGCATGGAACCGGATACACGACCAGACAATATGCTCGATGTCGTGGTAGCCATCGCCACAATCACAAAGGAGCTATCCGGGTTGTCGAAGACATAAGCAGGGACATCTGCATGGAGTTCGGCCTTGACAAGTGCCGCTGTGTCCATCTGCTGAAAGGGCAGCTTACCGAATCCGGAGGTTACGAGGTCTATGACGGCGAGTTCATAAGAGACATGGTTCGTGGCGAATTCTATAAATATCTTGGATTCCGACAGCTCACCGGGATTCGCCACTCCGACATCAAGACGGAGCTGCGAGACAAGTTCTTGAGTCGAGTGAACTGTGTCCTGAGGACTTTCCTCAACGCGGGGAACAAGGTACGCGCGATCAACACATTCGCGGTTCCCCTGCTGACCTTCAGTTTTGGTGTAGTCAAATGGAGTAAAACTGACCTAGAGGACCTTGAGAGGAGGATGAGGAAAGCATTTAAAGAGGCCGGAATGCACCATCCTCAATCGGCATTGGAGAGAGTTTCACTGCCACGCAAAGAAGGGGGACTTGGAATAGTCGACATATCTGCACTGTGTGTTGCCCAGGTACGACAACTGCGCGAGTACTTCGCAGAACGCGCCAACCAAAACGCGCTATACCGGGCTGTCTGCGCCGCCGACAGAGGATACAGCGCTCTGCACTTGGCGCAAGCGGAGTACCAACTCAACTGCAATCTGCAGACAGTGGAGGAGAAGATTGCAGCTTGGAAGCAGAAGGCAGTGCATGGTGCCCACCCCCATCAACTGGATCGGCCACACGTCGACAAGGCCGCATCTAATCTGTGGCTAACGCGTGGTGAACTCTCTTCAGTAGTAGAAGCCGACATGATAGCCATCCAGGACAGGATAATGCCGACGAGAAACTGCAGGCGGTACGTCTGGCATCAAGACGTTGATGACATTTGCCGGATGTGCCATCAACCAGGTGAAAACATAGAGCACATTATGGGAGGCTGTCCCGTTTTGGCCAACGCAGCCTACACCGAGCGCCACAACAACGTGGCCCGTATTGTTCATCGACAACTGGCGCTCCAATGTGCTCTACTGGAAGACAACGTACCAAACTACCGGTACCTGCCTGCACCTGTCCTGGAAAATGACCGTTTCAAGCTGTACTGGGATCGCACTGTTCTGACCGACCTCTCGATCCACCACAACCGTCCAGATATAATGGTTTACGACAAGAGCGACCGCAAAGTCACCATCATCGATGTCGCTATTCCACTGAACCAGAATCTGGAGGAGACCCACGGTCGCAAAATCTGCAAGTACCGACCATTGGCCGTGGAGCTCAAGGAACTGTGGGGGCTAAGGGAGGTCCCAAGAATTGTTCCAGTCGTTCTCTCTGGAACTGGAATTGTCCCGAAGACACTTCTGGAAGCGCTAAAGGTGTTGAACATGGAGAAGGAATTGGCCGGCATCCAAAAGTCGGTCATCCTTAGCACCTGCGCGATTGTCCGACAATTTCTCGGTCAGGACTGAAACAGCACGAGCATGCAGATATGTGCATTCCGCAGAGCCTAGTCCCCCTTTGGCATTCAGAAGCCCGGGGGCAGGTGAAAATTCTGGCTAGGTTCGCCTAGTTAAGAAGTGAGATAAGTCTGCCAAAAAAAAGAAAGAGTTTATTTTAGCGTTTTCAATCCATATAATACTGCGACCAAATACAATTGATTTTTTGGTTTTTCAACAAGTGCAATTAACAGGTGGTTATCGAGTAAACATTAACCACTGGTGGTGGACTTCGAGAAGAATCCGGAAAGATATCGCTGCTGCAAAATAATCTGCCAGTTCCTCTTGGCATTGAAAATAACATGCAAGCGAAAGAGCTCTCGTTTTCGAAGCGTCTCAAATATTCATTTAGTCATTCATTCAGAATGGATTCAGATTCAACTTCAAACAAATGATCACTGAATCAACGATAGTCCTACGTCACCATTGCGGTTATACCATAGATATAACCCACTTCCTGTTTTTTCCCAAGGAAAGTTCATGCGACGAGCAAAATTGGAAAAATGAAGGAGTATTCGAAAAAGTGATTTCACATATGCTCTATATATCGTATTGGGTGCTGTTAGCTCAATGGAAATTCGCCTTGAGGCATGTAGCATCGTGTTCCGTTGGGTTTAAAGCGAAAAGGAAATGGGTTGAATAAACACTCAGAAAAAAAATTATAAATGAAATTACCTTTTCCATTTCAAATATATTGTCTCTATACTAAAGTAACACTTTTTTTCTGGTGAGAAAACTTGTGTTCGATGATGATTGATGAGCTTTTTTTCTTTATTTCATCCATATATTACACAGGAGCGAGATGGAAAATTAAAGGTGGGAAGTTTTTTTAAATTTGTGACGTCACAGATTTTGTTTATGTATGTTACTTTTCTTATAATAGTTCACTTCATAGGAAAAGTGTTGTTATTAAAAGTAAAAATAAGCAAATGAAATGAACGAACTAGTTTTTTTCCTAAATCAATGCTAGCGTTCAAAATCATAAGGGTCCGTGACATTTTAACAGTACTATACTGAAATACTGAAATACTGAATACTGAAATTTCAGTATTTTTGAAGTGTTCTAAATTTAATTTCAATTCAATTTTACTTCTCGTTACGTCGACCAAAAACGTAAAAAGACCGGTGGGTAATGTCGGGGACATAACCGGAGTGACGTAGGACTATACAAAGGGGACAGTTTTTGTTAAATATATATTTTAAATATATTGTTTTATTTTCTTCTCCTACGTGAATACCTACCTATCTACCTGAAAAATGGATTAGTTTACTGTTTACTCTTTATGAACATGTTGATGGTTCTGAAAAGAACCTTTGGTGTTGTGTTTTTGTTATCACTCGATATTCCCATCTTGTTCGGTTAAACCTTCCTGTTTAGCTATTGGGTTTGCCACTCGCCACAGCTTTCACAGTTGGAAAATTTCTTCCCATCCAGCTTGTGAGTTGTTCAGTAAATTACATTTAACGCGACGTTCCGGAGAAACACTTTGCCACTCACTGAAACTAATTGTTGCCTTGATGAGCGCCGAACCGAAGCTGCTCTGTTCTTGATGCGGGTTTTCTGATTGTCGTGAGCAGCTTTGCAAGCCAACTCGAGCACTCCGACGGCCGAAACTCTATAATCGCTGTTAGGTATACTGGTGCTCCGGCACCAATCCGTTCGTCCTAGTTACCCTTGCGGAGCAATCAGTGAATGCGACCTATAGGGAACTGGAGACCTGCACGGTTCGAGTGAGACTTTGCCTTTCCCTTAACTTGTCCTCCTTTGTTACGTCCACGATGCCGATGCCGTACAACCACGCGGGTTTACGGTTTGAAAGATAATAAGATATTTTTTTGGGGTCCGCGTGTTTTATACTCTAGCGGTACACACTCACAGGATAGAGACAAATCGGCAGACTCAGCCAGAGGGGCGAGTCCAACGAGACGAACGAATGAGCGTTAAAAAAAAGCGATGGCAAAAAAATACATTCATTACGATTTGTTCGCTCGTTGGATTCACATGCAGGCTAAAAAGGGTCCTTTTCAGGATCACAAAATTATCTTCAATCTAAAGAGTTTATTGTTTTGTTATCACTCGATATCCCCATCTTGTTCGGCTAAACCTTTATGTTTAGCAATTGCATTTGTCACTCGCCACAGCTTTCACAGTTGGAAAATTTCTTCCCATCCAGCTTGTGACATATTTTACAGTAAATTACATTCAATGGCACGTCGCATTACCACCACTCAGTGTCGGATTGGAGGTAATTTTAACCTGTAATTGAACATTTGCGATGACAGTGGTACAGTGTCGACTTTTAATGTGGGGTCATAAATTGGACCCCGAACTCTATGTTTACAAAAATGTCCGACTAAATATGTCGCATTACTGGTCCGTCCAATTAGCTAAATGTCGAGATAAGTGTAAATTACTGTACTTTCAATCTAGAAGCAATTTAAGAATTGGTGAAAATCAATAAGCTCAGAACAACTGCCAAATTCACATACTCATCATATCCTGGTAAACAAATTATGAAAAAATCAATTTGTGTTTTATTATTATTTTGGATATTGTTTTAGAAAGCATTGAACTGTATTTCCTAAACTCTTTTTTGGACGGTTTAATGGCCCTGAAAAGCGCCTTGTTTTAAGGAATGGTTCCAATTTAGAAAACTTAGTACTCGTGGTTTTGAAAAAAACCATTTCGAACGCTCTCGATGCCGCCTTGTTCTGGATTTGCCACCAAAGCAGTTTGTATTAAGAACAAATTTTTTTCTTCTGCTACCTGATGCCGTTTTGCGTTTGCGTTTGCCACTCGCCACTCGCTGCAACTGCCTGTTGTTGTCTTGATGTCCACCGAACCGAATGTGTTCTGTTCCGAATGCGGGTTTTCTTATCGTCGCGAGCAGCTTTGCCAGCTAACTCGATCACTTCGGCGGCCGAAACTATATAACGCCGGCTAGGTGGACTGGTGCACTGGTACTAACGCGCTCGGCCTAGCTACCCTTGCGGGGAACTCCAGATCAACACGCTTTCCCATCACTTTTCCTCCTTTACCATGTCCAGACATGGCTGCTTGTGTTGGTTTGTTGATGTGATGTGATGCGAAACGATGTGTTGTACGGTTTGAATGAGAATGATCGTTACGGCAGCGGAGCGGGGATTTTTAAGCTGACTGGCTGGCTCGAGAATTACGTATGTGTGAGACTGCGACCAATGTTTCGTTCATTTTTTTCTTTTTCCTTTCCAATCGTGCTTCATTCTATTTCGCTGTTGCTCTGGTTGCCCGTTTTGGTCGGTATGATTTGAGGAGCACAAAATGGACCAATCAAAAATGGGCACATAGTGCATTTTGACAACGTTTGATATTTCACAATTATTCAATTATTTACCTCAAGAAAAATGAAATGTTATTCGTTATGATAGATGCGTAGATATATTTCCTATCAATTGATGCAAAAACCTTTGCGATCTATTGAGAAATGCTCGAGTTATAAGCGTTCCAAATCTTGCATTTTTTCCTACTTGTTCAGTGCCTAAATTTTCCATTTCACCCCCTATATCTTCCGGTTAGACGTAGTCCTACGTCAAAAGAACAAAGTCAGAGTCACACAATCTTTTGTTCCTTTGACGGATAAACATTTGACAGTGCATGGGAAAAAAGGTTGCAAGTTTTTTCATGTAAAATGAACTTGAAAAATAAATTCAATTGACTCCGTATGACTTAGATAGAGACGAAAAGTTATCCGCTCACGTCTTAGTTTTAGACGACTGAAGTTTTCAGCACCCTAATTGTGAAAAAAATAATAACAATTGCTGACAAAAGTCAATCTTCCATGAAGTTGCTCTAGAATCCAAACATAGTAGACATTAGAATACTATTTCTACAATCAAAGAAAAAAAATGAACATTTTAGTTCGTGATATGTTCTGTTTTTTCATAATGTGAAAAATATGATTGGGAAATCTGTAATTAGCTTCTGTATATCCTCTTTCAACGTTATTCGTTGACACATTTAATTTTGTACCATTTGAGTAACTGACTTGTATGCCTGGTATGTGAACCTCCTATCTTCCTGGCTACTAACACAATTAAAGTTCAACACAACCAAAACCCGTGAATCTTCCCACCTTCTATTTTTCATTTCGACACAGGAGCCATCTCGTCCAGGAATACAGAGGGCGGCTTTGGTACGTGATACGCACTATCTAATGACTAATCACCATCCTTCTATCATTATCACTCGGTTATGGACACTGGTGGAGTGAACAAACAGTACCTAACAACCAGACAAAACGGACCCAAATCATAATCGAAGAGTTTTACAATTTATCCAAAATCAGCATGCAGCATATAGCCTAACGGAATCCTACGTCAACTATGCGTCAACGATCATTCTCATTCAAACCGTACACCACATCGGTTCGCATCATGGTAAAGGAGGAAAAGTGAAGGGGAAGGCAAAATCCCGCTCGAACCGTGTTGATCTGGAGTTCCCCGCAAGGGTAGCTAGGCCGAGCGCGTTAGTACCAGTGCACCAGTCCACCTGGCCGGCGTTATATATAGCGAATTCGTTTTTAAAACTGAGTCAGTGCCAAACTGACTCTGTAATAAAAAAACGTTTTCAGTTTCACGAATGCGGTGGTTTGTTGGTGTGCGTTATATAGTCTGATTTGTTTATATTTACGACGGCAAATGTACAGTGTCGACGTCTGGTGGTGATATTAGTGCTTGGGAGGTAAATTGTTCTCCATCAATCAGAAGGGCCAAGTGCAGTGTAAACATATGAAAGTTTGAATGAAAATTTTTACTTAATATTGTTTGATTACCTAACACATGTAGTTCTGACACTCACTTAACCATTTGTCGATGCATTTCCTGTTTGTTCCACAAATAATTACTATTATAATATAAAACCATCATTAGACACAGTTTTCGTTCAATATTCTGCGATATCGGAAAAAAACTTTTATTTAATCACATAAAATAAATATTCGATACGTTAAAGTAAATTTTCATTCATAATTTTGATTTTGAAATTTATTCCATCTGAATATCCATCATTATTTTCACCTCCCAATGAAAGCACACGTAGCTTAATGCCGTCTACTCTACTCTTCAAAATCAGAATCCGAATTGGATTACGATTCCAATAATACAAAAGCAAAAGCAGCAGGTTTTCCATTTTCATAGTCTTTATTTTTAGATTTTCCAAAACAATATTCGGAACTTGACAGTTCAGTATAGTTTATTGGTGAACCCGAGTGCCAACCCGTGAAACATCTCAGTGCGAAACTAACAGCTTTCGGGGCGAACTAGTGCGACACTGAGTGCGAAACTGAGTGAATAAAAAAACGTTTTGACAGCAGTTAGTGCGGCACTGGGGTTGAAACTGAACAAAAACGAATTCGCTAATAGTTTCGGCCGCCGAAGTGATCGAGTTAGCTGGCAAAGCTGCGATAAGAAAACCCGCATTCGGAACAGAACACATTCGGTTCGGTGGACATCAAGACAACAGGCAGTTGCAGCGAGTGGCGAGTGGCAAACGCAATCGCAAAACGGCAGCTGGTAGCAGAAGAAAAAAATTTGTTCTTTATACAAACTGCTTTGGTGGCAAATCCAGAACAAGGCGGCATCGAGGGCGTTCGAAATGGTTTTTTGACGTAGGACTACGTCTAACCGGAAGATATAGGGGGTGAAATGGAAATCTAGGCACTGAACAAGTAGGAAAAAATGCAAGATTTGGAACGCTTATAACTCGAGCATTTCTCAATAGATCGCAAAGGTTTTTGCATCAATTGATAGGAAATATATCTACGCATCTATCATAACGAATAACATTTCATTTTTTCTTGAGATAAATAATTGAATAATTGTGAAATATCAACCATTGTCAAAATGCACTATGTGCCCAATTTTGATTGGTCCATTTTGTGCTCCTCAAATCGTACCGACCAAAACGGGCAACCAGAGCAGCAGCGAAATATAATGAAGCACGATTGGAAAGGAAAAAGAAAAAAGACGGGTGGGTAATGTCAGGGACATAACCGGAGTGACGTAGGACTATACAAAGGGGACAGCTTTTGTTAAATATATATTTTAAATATATTGTTTTATTTTCTTCTCCTACTTGAATACCTACCTATCTACCTGAAAAATGGATTAGTTCACTGTTTACTCTTTATGAATATGTTGATGGTTCTGAACAGAACCTTTGGTGTTGTGTTTTTGTTATCACTCGATATTCCCACTCGCCACAGCTTTCACAGTTGGAAAATTTCTTCCTATCCAGCTTGTGACATGTTGTTCAGTAAATTACATTTAATGCGACGTGCCGGAGAAACACTTTGCCACTCACTGAAACTAATTGTTGCCTTGATGAGCGCCGAACCGAAGCTGCTCTGTTCTTGATGCGGGTTTTATGATTGTCGTGAGCAGCTTTGCAAGCCAACTCGAGCACTCCGACGGCCGAAACTCTATAATCGCTGTTAGGTATACTGGTGCTCCGGCACCAATCCGTTCGGCCTAGTTACCCTTGCGGAGCAATCAGTGAATGCGACCAACAGGAAACTGGAGACTTGCACGGTTCGAGTGAGACTTTGCCTTTCCCTTAACTTGTCCTCCTTTGTTACGTCCACGATGCCGATGCCGTACAACTACACGGGTTGAAAGAAAATATGATATTTTTTTGGGGTCCGCGTGTTTTATACTCTAGCGGTACACACTCACAGGATAGAGACAAATCGGCAGACTCAGCCAGAGGGGCGAGTCCAACGAGACGAACGAATGAGCGTTAAAAGGGAGCGATGGCAAAAAAATACATTCATTACGATTTGTTCGCTCGTTGGATTCACATGCAGGCTAAAAAGGGTCCTTTTCAGGATCACAAAATTATCTTCAATCTAAAGAGTTTATTGTTTTGTTGTCACTCGATATCCCCATCTTGTTCGGCTAAACCTTTCTGTTTAGCGATTGCATTTGCCACTCGCCTCAGCTTTCACAGTTGGAAAATTTCTTCCCATCCAGCTTGTGACATATTTTACAATAAATTACATTCAATGGCACGTCGCATTACCACCACTCAGTATCGGATTGGAGGTAATTTTAACCTGTAATTGAATATTTGCGAAGACAGTGGTACAGTGTCGGCATTCAATGTGGGGTCATAATTTGGACCCCGAACTCTATGTTTACAAAAATGTCCAACTAAATATGTCGCATTACAGGTCCGTCCAATTAGCTAAATGTCGAGATAAGTGTAAATTACTGTACTTTCAATCTAGAAGCAATTTAAGAATTGGTGAAAATCAATAAGCTCAGAACAACTGCCAAATTCACATACTCAAACAAATGATCTCCTGGCAAACAAATTATGAAAAAATCAATTTGTGTTTTATTATTATTTTGGATATTGTTTTAGAAAGCATTGAACAGTATTTCTTAAACTCTTTTTTGGAAGGTTTAATGGCCCTGAAAAGCGCCTTGTTTTATGGAATGGTTCCAATTTAGAAAACTTTGTACTCGTGGTTTTGAAAAAACCATTTCGAACGCCCTCGATGCCGCCTTGTTCTGGATTTGCCACCAAAGCAGATTGATAAAAAAAAACATTTTTTCTTCTGCTACCAGCTGCCGTTTTGCGATTGCGTTTGCCACTTGCCACTCGCTGCAAATGCTAGTTGTCTTGATGTCCTCCGAATGTGTTCTGATCCGAATGCAGTTTTTTTAATCGTCGCGAGCAGCTTTACCAGCTAACTCGATCACTTCGGCGGCCGAAACTAAACACGGTTCGAGCGGGATTTTGCCTTTCCCTTCACTTTTCCTCCTTTGCTATGTCCTGACATGGCTGCTTGTGTTGGTTTGTTGATGTGATGTGATGCGAAACAATGTGGTGTACGGTTTGGATGAGAATGATCGTTACGGCAGCGGAGCGGGGATTTTTAAGCTGATTGGCTGGCTCGAGAATTACGCATGTGTGAGACTGCGACCAATGTTTCGTTCATTTTTTTCTTTTTCCTTTCCAATCGTGCTTCATTCTATTTCGCTGCTGCTCTGGTTGCCCGTTTTGGTCGGTACGATTTGAGGAGCACAAAATGGACCAATCAAAAATGGGCACATAGTGCATTTTGACAATGCTTGATATTTCACAATTATTCAATTATTTATCTCAAGAAAAATGAAATGTTATTCGTTATGATAGATGCGTAGATATATTTCCTATCAATTGATGCAAAAACCTTTGCGATCTATTGAGAAATGCTCGAGTTATAAGCGTTCCAAATCTTGCATTTTTTCCTACTTGTTCAGTGCCTAGATTTCCATTTCACCCCCTATATCTTCCGGTTAGACGTAGTCCTACGTCAAAAATGAACGAAACATTGGTCGCAGTCTCACACATGCGTAATTCTCGAGCCAGCCAGTCAGCTTAAAAATCCCCGCTCCGCTGCCGTAACGATCATTCTCATTCAAACCGTACACCACATCGGTTCTCATCACAACACATCGAGTTAGCTGGCAAAGCTGCTCGCGACGATAAGAAAACCCGCATTCGGAACAGAACACATTCGGTTCGGTGGACATTAAGACAACAGGCAGTTGCAGCGAGTAGCGAATGCCAAACGCAATCGCAAAACGGCAGCTGGTAGCAGAAGAAAAAAGTTTGTTCTTTATACAATCTGCTTTGGTGGCAAATCCAGAACAAGGCGGCATCAAGGGCGTTCGAAATGGTTTTTTTCAAAACCACGAGTACTAAGTTTTCTAAATTGGAACCATTCCATAAAACAAGGCGCTTTTCAGGGCCATTAAACCTTCCAGAAAAGAGTTTAGGAAATACAGTTCAATGCTTTCTAAAACATTATGCAAAATAATAATAAAACACAAATTGATTTTTTCATCATTTGTTTGCCAGGATCTGATCAGTATGTGAATTTGGTAGTTGTTCTGAGCTTATTGATAGTTGGGGACTTTCCTGATTATTCAATTTTCACCAATTCTTAAATTGTTTCCAGATTGAAAGTACAGTAATTTACAATTAGTTCGACATTTAGCAAATTGGACGGACATGTAATGCGACTTATTTAGTTGGACATTTTTGTAAACATAGAGATCCAAATTATGACCCCACATTGAAAGTCGACACTGTACCACTGTCATCGCAAATGTTCAATTACAGGTTAAAATCGTCTCCAATGCGACACTGAGTGGCGCGTCGGCACGTCGCATTGAATGTAATTTATAGTACAACATGTCACAAAGCTGGATGGGAAGAAATTTTCCAACTGTGAAAGCTGTGGCGAGTGGCAACAAATCGCTAAACAGGAAGGTTTAGCCGAACAATATGGGGATATCGAGTGATAACAAAGCAATAAACTCTTTAGATTGAAGATAATTTTGTGATCCTGAAAAGGACCCTTTTTAGCCTGCATGTGAATCCAACGAGCGAACAAATCGTAATGAATGTATTTTTTTGCCATCGCTCCCTTTTAACGCTCATTCGTTCGTCTCGTTGGACTCGCCCCTCTGGCTAAGTCTGCCGATTTGTCTCTATGCTGTGAGTGTGTACCGCTAGAGTATAAAACACGCGGACCCCAAAAAATATCTTATTTTCTTTCAAACCGTAAACCCGTGTGGTTGTACGGCATCGGCATCGTGGGCGTAACAAAGGAGGACAAGTTAAGGGAAAGGCAAAGTCTCACTCGAACCGTGCAGGTCTCCAGTTCCCTGTTGATCGCATTCACTGATTGCTCCGCAAGGGTAACTAGGCCGAACGGATTGGTGCCGGAGCACCAGTATACCTAACAGCGATTATAGAGTTTCGGCCGTCGGAGTGCTCGAGTTGGCTTGCAAAGCTGCTCACGACAATTAGAAAACCCACATCAAGAACAGAGCAGGTTCGGTTCGGCGCTCATCAAGGCAACAATTAATTTCAGTGAGTGGCAAAGTGTTTCTCCGGCACGTCGCATTAAATGTAATTTACTGAACAACATGTCACAAGCTGGATGGGAAGAAATTTTCCAACTGTGAAAGCTGTGGCGAGTGGCAAACGCAATAGCTAAACAGGAAGGTTTAACCGAACAAGATGGGAATATCGAGTGATAACAAAAACACAACACCAAAGGTTCTTTTCAGAACCATCAACATATTCATAAAGAGTAACAGTAAACTAATCCATTTTTCAGGTAGATAGGTAGGTATTCACATAGCAGAAGAAAATAAAACAATATATTTAAAATATATATTTAACAAAAGCTGTCCCCTTTGTATAGTCCTACGTCACTCCGGTTATGTCCCCGACATTACCCACCCGTCTTTTTTTTCTGTAATTTTGTACATGAAATGTTGATCATTCTGGGATCTGTGCTCCATGATATTCGGATAATGGACACCCTTTGGTGTAGTCCTACGTCTCTCCGGTTATGTCCTCGACATTACCCATCCGTCTTTTTCACATCATGGGAAGGATAAACATGAATCAAAGAATCATATCAACTGTATAAAAGAGGAAAGTATATTCGTTTCAACAAATATGGAATTCTACATTATCCATGCATGGACAATATACGGAATGTGTTGATGGTAGTCTGGGCGGATTGACGCGTACAACCTTGAGTAAGTCCTTACATTTTTACGCCCCGGATCGAAATTTCCATGGACAAGTGGACATGGACATGTATGATCCAAGCCTTAAGCAGTTCTTCGCTGAACTGAACTATTGCTCAACATCTAATGAATAGTAGAATATTAATTATCATAACTTTTGTATTTGAAAAAAAAAAGAATTCTTCTTTTTAAACCTTTATGTAGAAAAGCATTATAGGGATTAGCATATATTATAATATTCTTTACTATATTACTTTCATACAGTGTCAACGTTTATATGTCTATATGTTATTGTGTTACATTAAAATTCCTAATGTGGAGGCGATCTGGCGTAGTGGTAACATCCATACCTTTCACGCAGAGATCACCAGTTCAGTTCTCACCCGACATCTTCCAAAAATAGAAGTAAAAGTGACGAACCAGCCGAAATGTGTTGAAAGTCACTATAATAGAGAGAAAAAAAAATCTTAATGCCAATGTTGTATGCGTTTTTCAATAATTTAAAATAAACTTTGAGCTCTGTTAGTGTTAAAACAATGAGTGTTCCAAATATAGTAATGTTTGAGCAATAGTGAACACCGGTTTTGTGCATGTAGTTATTTGGTTCCTGTTATCATACAAAAGTTGTTTTTCGCCTGAATTTTTCGGCTACATACATACTAGGACGTCATATCGTCCGAAGTTTCTACATCAAAAACTGAACCGAAATCTATTCAAGAAAGTTGAATCTTCTGTTGTTTCTGCACAAGTCCTGGTTACTTCATTGATCTACATATCATGTTGAGTCTCACGGAAAAATGTCTGCAAATATATCCGAGTTTAATATTAGTAATATATTAGAATAATATTAGAATCTATAAAAGCCAAACTCACTTTGCTTCGAAGAAACTACTCTTGTGAAATGCATTAACCCATTGCACGCAGTCGAAACTACCCATCATGACTGTTGCAACACTGCAAATTCTCCAGTTGTAGGGCTGGTTCCAAATGTAAAGCTAAGTAGAAAAAACTAATAATTGTTTTACAATTTACAATTTATTTGACACGATTTCTTCGTTCCGGCGCCGTTCGTCGACCGTTGGGGCCCTTTGATGACACGTGATTGGTGTAACGGAGAGAGAGGAGGGTCTGTAGCACGTACCTTCTTCGTGGTTTCGATTACGGGTTGATTCGCTAGCGAATTATCGGATCCGTGGCAGAGCTTGTTATAACTACTGTACTCAAATTGCGCACGGGCGGCTGGAGGTACGCAATCCGGGGGCACGCTTGGAAACAACGTGGCGTGAACCGGAACGTCCCTGTTTTCTTAAACACACGCCCAGGAGTATAACACTCACTTTTCTATAACTTTTTCACTATCTTCAAATAGGTGTTGGTCGCTTCCAAACTCCAGCTAAAGTGGCCGAGGCCTTTTTCATTTCCCTCCACGAAACCTTAATCCTTCTTCCTTTTTCCGTCTACTCTCCTCTCTCAATCCTTCCTCTCCCAAATATTCCTCTATCGCATTCCTTCCTCTCTCACTATCTCTCCCACTTCCGGAACACCATCAATGAATTATCTTTTGCCCGCCGATTTTGTTCAAGGGGGCTGACGATCGTTACAACTTACACTATTGAGGTTAGTACATTTATACACTTAAAGCTAATGTTAGTTAGTACAATACAGAATTCATACAAAAAATTTACATTTAACGACAATATAATTCAGAAACCATCCAACAAGAAACAAAACAAATTTACTTAAAGACTATTTTTCAACAATTACTACATTTAATTAAACATAAATTGAACTGCCCTCCCTGTTGCGTCATTGGTCGGTAACATATCGTAGAGTTCATTATCCTCTAAGTTGTACCTATCGCAACTCATATTCATTTTTATACGCAAATAAACGATGCAGCTGAAATACTGCCTCTCGGCATGGTCAGACTGGCAGATATTGCGTATAGCCCCAGCAAGCAGTGTAACAGAGCAGAACGCTCTTTAAGAAGAATTTTATTTGGGGACTTTGAACAAACGTCTATTGCGAGCGCAATCCTTGAAAGCCATTGATTTATTTTCCATCATCAACCGACACCGGGAGTCGATTTTTTCTCTTGAGCTGAAACATAAAATAAGATATAGGGCCTGATTACGAACGTCACTTCACGGTGAAAACGGAATAAAATGGATACAATTCATTTCGCTTTCATCGTGAAGCGACGTTCGTGGTCAGGCCGATAGTATATTAAAAACCTAGCTTTGACCGTAAAAGACTTACCTTTCAACTTTTCAATGTTCTTATTGCCACCATGCTAAAACGAAAAACGAAGTTCATGGAGGAAGACGCAAACTATGGTCCCACAAAGGACTTGGCCGGGGGCGGCATGGTTCGATTCATTCTCCTCTGTTCCGTGGGGGTGGAATTGCTCACGATGGTCGGTTCTACATGCTGCCGTTCTTCACTCGGATGTTAGGATTAGTATCGACGCTGTCGATCAAACTTGCCCAGATCGATCTGCATGTTGTCGAGAGTTTGGAAAGTCCTACAGATGATCCACAATATCTAAAGGATTTGGCTCATGAGCGAGCATGGGGACCGTCAATTTTGTTCACCGTTAGCAGCGATACTAAAGGGTGTGTCACATCAAATTGCATCACGGAAAAAACGCTGTAGAAATTCGCCCAGTATACCGATCCTTTTGAAAATTTTAGACAATAAAATAAAAACTATTAAACAACTTTTGGCATTTTCTTTTTATTCATACTTCGAGCCCAAGCCCGTATGCTCGCACCTTCCTCTTTACCCCGTCAATAAGGTTCTGTACAACGTCAGGTTGTAGTTTTTTTTTTTTGAACAGAAATCCATTTTCTCTTGAAGTCCGCCTCCGATTTGACAACTTTTGGGTTTTTCCGGAGGGCCTGCTTCATAATCGCTCAATATTTCTCTATTGGGCGAAACTCCGGCGCGTTGGGCGGGTTCATTTCCTTTGGCACGAAGGCGACCTCGTTGGCTTCGTACCACTCCAATACGTCCTTTGAATAGTGGCACGAAGCGAGATCCGGCCAGAAGATGGTCGAGCCCTCGTGCTGCTTCAATTGGTAGTAAGCGCTTCTGTAGGCACTCCTTAAGGTAAACCTGCCCGTTTACCGTGCCGGTCATCACGAAGGGAGCGCTCCGCTTTCCGCAAGAGCAGATCGCTTGCCACACCATGTACTTTTTGGCAAACTTGGATAGTTTCTGCTTGCGAATCTCCTCCGGAACGCTGAATTTGTCCTCTGCGGAGAAGAACAACAGGCCCGGCAGCTGACGAAAGTCCGCTTTGACGTAGGTTTCGTCGTCCATTACCAGGCAATGCGGCTTCGTCAGCATTTCGGTGTACAGCTTCCGGGCTCGCGTCTTTCCCACCATGTTTTGCCTTTCGTCGCGGTTAGGAGCTTTCTGAACCTTGTATGTACGCAGGCCCTCCCGCTGCTTGGTCCGCTGGACGAATGAACTTGACAAATTCAGCTTATTGGCGACATCCCGGACCGAACTTCTCGGATCACGTCTAAACTGCTTAACTACACGCTTGTGATCTTTTTCACTGACGTAGCATCCATTTTTGCCGTTCTTCACCTTCCGTTCGATGGTTAGGTTCTCGAAGTATCGTTTTAGTACTCTGCTGACCGTGGATTGAACGATTCCCAGCATCTTACCGATGTCCAGATGTGACAACTCCGGATTCTCGAAATGAGTGCACAGGATTATTTCACGACGCTCTTTTTCGTTCGACGACATTTTTCCAAATTTACGAAAAATTGACAGTGAAGCATGGCCAACGTGATCTATACACTCTTATCTGATTATAAGCGAAAGCTGAAGATATAATTCCTAAAAATTAAATTTCTACAGCGTTTTTTCCGTGATGCAATCTGATGTGACACACCCTTTATGCCGAAGAATATCACCGCTGGGGCGGATGCAGTCGAACATATAAATCTGATGCCCGTTTATGGACTGAATGTCTACTCAATGCTTAAACACAATACTTTGGATCTGACTAGAAGCGCAGCGCAGGGAATTGAACGATGCGAGGTCACTTATGACGAAATTTCATGTCGATCGGTAAATCATTAGCATCTTGAAATAAAATCGAGTTTTGTTAGATTCAAATTTACTTTTTAATCATAAAGTAACCATAATCAGTCGTTTCACTTATACTAGAGACGTCGGATCACAAATCGCTCGTTTTTGACGGAAATTGGCAGTCAATGACGAAATGTCGTAAGAGATGATTACTTTTCACCTAACATTTTGTTTCGCACTTTCTATCTAACTCTGAATTGTTTCTCTTTTTGGTTGTTCTCTCTTGGTAGACGATCTTTGAACCGTTTCCATTCTTTTTTATATGAATGATACAGTGCAACAGGGTCATTATTCCGACAACTCATCGCGTTTGTGCTTCTTGTCCCTGTGAACAAAGTCATAAATATTGTCAATCCAATGTGTTTGGTCGATTACTTACACATTTTATTCGGAGCAGATTCCTATTCCTTCGAAGGCTTTTTACTTTTCCCGCGTTCATGCTGATTCTCTTTATCGGCACTGCTCCCACGTGGTTGCTCAGTTTTCGGCTATTTCTGGGTCCGATCATATTTCCGATGGAGCAGCGGAAGGTGCCTTTGAAATACCTTCCTTTGCGTGCTTTGCGTTCTAGCTAATAGTAATGAGAGTGTGGAATGTGTTCATTGGAATCTGGAATGCGTTCATTGAATGCGCCACTTGTTTCAGCGCTTGAGCTGAAAAATAATTAATTAAATTAGATAGAGTATATTACAAACCTAGCTTCAACCGTAAAAGACATACCTTTCAATTTTTCAATGCTCTTATTGCCACAGTTCCAGTCATTTTACCATCACAAGTTTGCCCTTATGCATCAACACTTTCACCCTGCAGAAATTAAGAATAACCAAAATAATTCCACATACAGAAAGCAAAAAAGTCACAGGAGAATTGTGTCCGAGACACAACCGCATAGTTGACGTAGGATTCCGTTAGGCTATCTATTGATTTAGGATATGTTTGAAGAATTACATTGTTAAACTTTTTGATAATGATTTGGCGACCCTGAAAAGGGATGTTCTGTTTGGTTGTTGGGTATTGTTTGTTCACTCCACCAGTGTTTACCGAGTGATGATGACAGAAGGATGGTGAACAGTCGTTGGATGGTGCGTGGAAGTGGAATGAAATATGATGAAAACCGCCTTCTGTCCGAGATGTCTTCTGTGTTGTTTATGGATGAAATAAAGAAAAAAAAACTCACCAATTAAATATAAGATAATTATCAATACCGAACACAATTATCATTTGTTCTCATCAGTGAAACCATGTTACTTCAATATAGAGAGATCATATTTGAAATGGAAAACGTAATTTTGTTTTAAAAGTTTTACTTTCTGAGTGTTTATTCAACCCAATACAAATTTGATTTGGACTAACAACACATAGTACTATATGTAGAGGATATGGGAAAACACTTTCTCGAATATTTCTTCACTTTTACAATTTTGCCGTACGAACTTTCCTTGGGTGAAAATGAACACAACAAAACAGACAGCTTAAACCGAACGACCTGTTCTCAAGCGGAAACACCTCAAGCGGAAACACCTATATATATATATATATATATATATATATATATATATATATATATATATATATATATATATATATATATATATATATATATATGGTTTCAAGATATATCATGTGAAAAATACTCAGCTTTCCAGAAAAAAATATTGAAAAATATAGCGCCATGAAAACTATAAAAAAACAAATACAATCAATAATAACGAAAGCAAAATTCAAATTTTCTGCAGGTATAGTATTTTTTCAAAAAAGACCAGGTGATTTGATATGTCGATGATCTGAATCGGTCTAGTAGTTCAATGTTATGAATTTCTGAAAAAAGTCATTTTTGGCAAAAATGCGGAAAGATTGATTTTTCGGACTTTAAGGTGGTCCGAAATGGTCACCTTAACAAAAAAATAAAAACATACGGGTATAAGAATTTGCGGTAAAGAGCAAAACTACCACTTGTGACGAAAATCTGAGAACCGCTATATCGGTTTTGGTAACGAAATCGATTGACGCAAAAATTTCATCAATTCATCATGAAATGACTGAGGAATAAGCGTTCAAAATTGGCCAATTTTTACAATGTGCTCGTTTTTCGATGTTCTATTTGTACCTCAATATGTTCCCGAGAGACGTAATATATAAACAATATTGCAAAATGTTGCTGATTGTTTACGAACACTGCAGAAAAAAATCCAAGATGGCTGATAGGCCTTTCCAAAATTTGCGCTACCGTATTGTATTGATCGTGGTGTAAATCTAAATACCTAAAATGTGAGGGAAAAAGACGGGTGGGTAATGTCGGCCAAATAACCGGAGTGACGTAGGACTATACAAAGGGGACAGCTTTTGCTAAATATATATTTCGAATATATTTTTTTATTTAACTCTCCTACGTGAATACCTACCTATCTACCAGAAAAGTGGATTAGTTTACTGTTTACTCTTCATGAACATGTTGGGGGTTCTGAAAAGAACCTTTGGTGTTGTGTTTTTGCGTTTTTTTTACAAACTTGATTCTTGTTTTTTTTTCTGAAGGCTTTGTACTGAAAAGGGATGTTCTGTTTGGTTGTTGGGTATTGTACATATCTGTCGCGACTGCCAGGATGATCGTCCATTACGATCAACTGGTGGTTGTTGGGCACTGACGTTGAACTTTTCTATAACTCTTTAATTGATGCCCAACGTAAATAGGATTCCAAGAAAACTTTTCTTTTTACTCTTTTAGTAGAGAGAGAAAGAGAGAGAGAACGTGTCCGAAACGCTCCGCTCGTTATGTTTGCTACTGCCACTAGTAATCCGATGCGAGACACAGGTTGTTGATGCTAGGTGTCGATACCGCTGCTGTTGTCGTTGACACTAGAGATCGATGTGAGGCACAGTCGGATTGTTAGCCGCTCAGCTTTTAATGCTCGCCTCGAAATCCGTTCTTGCTGTCGTGGGGAAATCTCAACAAGCCATTTCCACTTTTTTCGATGCCAAGCAAGCGCGCGTACCCGCTCCTCTGCCAGAGAGAGCGTACCCGAAACGATCCGCTTGTGATGGTAACTGCTGCCACTAAAAGTAGACCGTTGCTACTGTTTGCCACTGCTTCAATTATCGCCTTGGTAATTGCTGCTTCCACTGCTGCTGCTTGCCGATGTTATCCGTTCCGCGTCCGTTGTAAGAATAATCGCAGCGCCGAAATGCGCGCGCTTTTATAGCATGGCTTACCCGCGTTCCTTCTTCTGATTGGTCTGTTGTTCTCATGGCATGTTACTCATATATCTTCTGCTTATTATTATTCTTTTATTTTATTTATTCAACCGCCAAATGACCTCTGAGGAATAAAGTGATACATTTTAAATCATCATTCTCTATACTCTACAATTCATCTTACCCCTACTCTCATATTTGTTATAAAATGGAATATTATTATAGACTTCAATTCAATGAAAATTATTTCTTGGTGAAGGAAAATGCAACTATAATATGTTGGAGTTTCACGTACATTTTGAGTTTCCCAACTTATTTTATGTCATACGATTGAACCCATATTTTAATTGAATAACATTCATAGATACTTGTAAGAGAGAACTTTCTTCCAGAAGTAGCATAAGTTTATTTTGAAAAAATATGTATTCATTTAAAGATTCTGGGTATTTTATTTTATTTTATAAACATATCTTGTTCAATACATTTCAGATCAGCTGCTAATAACTATTATACGATACCATATCTTTGAATTTGTTCGGCATTTTTCTATTACGTTGCGGTCGGAATGCTGCAGGGGTTTCGCTCTCTACTAGTCCTTTGTCTCCTTTTTCATAGCTTGGATCATCTATTTTTGAATTTTGATGCATATCTGCGTCGGTATCTTGTTGATTAGTACTAATGTCTTCATTATCATGAAGATTTCGAAAACCAGCAAAATCGTTTTTCTCTCGTTCGTCATACTCATCAATTGCTCTTTTCGCGTCTCCTATGTTCCTTGCATATTGGACTCCTCGGCTGCTTCTGACGATTATCTTAGCTCCCTCTCGTGCAATTATCGTAAACTTCTCCGAGCCAAACGTAGGATCTGACTTATTATGTTTGACTTGGGATAAAACTACTTTATCACCAACAGAGAGATCGGAATCTTTGGCTTTCCTTCGAAGATCCGCATTTTTCTTACTCTCCAGTTTTGAAAACGCGTCTTTTTCTCTGACATCATCACGATCCAAATGTTGGGAAGCATTATCTGCCCAAAGATTAGGGAATGTTCCTCTGAATTTCCAGCCAACTAGTAAATGGCGTTACACCCAATCGAGTTAGTGGTCGCACCTTATTGTGCATGTGCAAATATTTCTTCAGAGCCAATCTCCAATTCGTACCGTCCAATTTAGAGGCTGCAAGTGTTCGCTTTATTCCTTCATTTTGTCTCTCAACGGCTCCATTAGACTGAGGGCTCAGAGGTATGGATTTGCGAATTTTAATACCTTTATTCTCCCAGGTTCTCACGAATTTATTACTTTGGAATGGAGGACCGTTGTCACTTTGTATTACTAAAGGATAACCCCACTCGGTAAAGATTTTATGTAAAGCTTCAATTGTTGAATCTGCATCCATGTGCTTCATTTCTATGATATGTAAATAACGTGAATAAGTATCCACAACCACGAGGAATTCACCAAATCCAAACTCTTTATCAGTAAAAAAATCAATCTGCAGTATCTCCCATGGGCCATGAGGTAATTCTCTGTTTGTAAGAGGAATAGGAGGGTTCTTTTTTGAAAGCAAAAGGCATGTTTCACACTGCTTAATGAATGATTCTACATCCGAGCCCATTCCTGGCCACCAGAAATGTTCACGTAGAATTCTTTTGGTAGAACCTATGCCCATGTGACCCTGGTGTGCTGATTTAATGGCTTTCGATCTCAATGCATTAGGGAGTATAATTTTACCATTTTTGAAGACTGAGTTTCCGAAAATGCTAAGCTCTTTAACTTGAGATTCGTATCTTCGTAGACCATTCTCCCAGTTACCTGTTTCGATTGATGTTCTCACTTTCTTTAACTCGATGTCTGTTTCCGAGTGTTTTTCAATATCACTCCAGGATATTTCAATGGCACCAGCGTCAATAAAATAGAGCAAATGATTATCGTTAGCTTCCTCATCAAATGACTTGTCTGGTTGTGTCTGTTCGACTAATCTGGACAGAGGATCAGCAACATTCAATTCACCAGGAATTCTTTCAACCCTGAAGTTATAAGGTTGTAGTCGCAATGCCCATGATTCTGCTCTTGTTACTGCCCTTCTGCCAATTCTATGTAACCCTCCGAATATAAATTGATTTGATTCCGCATCCGTTCTTATTGTAAAATATATACCCGTTAGGTACAAGGTAAATCTTTCAACAGCCCACACCATTGCTAATGCTTCTTTTTGGGTCTGAGGATATTTCTGTTCCGTGATAGATAGCGCTTTAGAAGCACAGGCGATCACCCTAGGCTTATACTTGGTGTCATATTGTACCAAAATGGCTCCCAATCCAAAGGGAGAAGCATCCACATACAATTCCGTCTGGTCTTCTCTGTTGAAATATCCAAGAGTCGTGATTGTTTTCAACGCCGAATTCTTTAGAAACTCGAATTCGTCTTCTAATTCAGGATTCCAGTAAAATTTTTCAGCTTTCGCTAATGATCGAAGTGTAATCGTTTTGTCTGCTCTGTGAGGAATGAATTTTTCGACAAAGTTCACCAAACCAAGAAAACTTTTCACTTCTGCTACGGATTCTGGATGTCTAAAGTTCTTTAGTGCTGCAATTTTCTCATCCTCGATTTTCCACCCGTCAGCAGATACTACGAATCCAAGAAAGTTTACTGACTGCTTTTGGAATGCGCATTTATCGTGGTTTATTTTGACATTATGGTTTTGCAAGCTTTTCTAAGTTTTCATTGTGTTCTTCTTTTGTTCTGCCAAATATCATTATGTCGTCCAAATAATTAACCTGTCCCTTACATCCAGCTAGAACTACCGTATGTAGAGCCTCCTGGAATATATCTGGCGCATTTGTTAGTCCAAAAGGAAGCCGGCAATAACGGTAGAGTCCATCACCCGCGAAAAAATTAGTTAGATGACGTGAGCTTGGGTCCAACTCGATATGGAAAAATGCGTTAGTCATATCAACAGTAGAGAACCATTTTGCACCATGAAGTTCCATCAGAATTGACTCGAGTGTGGGCATTTTGAACGGTGTTCGATAGATACATCGATTTGGACCTCGTAGGTCGATGACGAGTCGAATGTCGTTCTTTCCTTTGGGTACAACCAATAGTGAGGAGCAGAACGAACGATCCATGTCGGTATTGACTTCTTCAATGATACCACTTAATAATAGATAATCAAGCTTTTGCTTAGTGAGTTCCTTATACGCTGCTGGTATGTTGGTGTACACATTTCGAGCCGGAGGCATATTTGCGTTGTATTTCAATGACACCGGTGGTATGTTAAATTTTGGAAACTCTTCAAAATTTGTAACCGCTCGAACGTAGCATGTATTAGACCGGGGAAATGGCGAATTTCGCTGTTGAATTGGTACCTCTAACCCAATATCAAGCACCGAGTACCTAATCGCCGTATTGAATCCCAAAAGTGCTCTAAATTCTTCTACAACATAAAATTTTTCAATCATTACTGGTCTATCATGCGATATGAACAATTCGGCATAAAAATTGGCAATTACTTTCATCTGTTCTTTCACGCCGTAAGCTCTCAAGGGTTTGTCAGAGAACGAGTGCACTCGAAGAATTTGAGATGCCGCATTTTTATCTGCCAAAATCTTATCAAACGATGCTTTAGTTATAGTGTTGACTTGAGCACCTGAGTCTATCAAAAAGATAATCCTTATTCCAGCAACTTCTGCCCCAATCAATGCCCCGTTTTCTGTAGACATTTTGTAATTACTCGAAAAGTGCGCTGGAGATTGGACTTGATTTATTTCCCGTTTTTCTGATTTTATGATCTGCGGTTGTTGAATCATACTCTATAAAATAACATACACATAAGCATCATTATTCAAATTATTCATATTTATTTATATTTTCAAACAGCTTCAAAATTAAATTAGAATTTCGTACAAAATTCAAGTATTGGATCGGAAAATTATTCAATATCTTCAACTTCCCGTACCTTTGTGTTCAATTCCGTTTCGGACTTCTCACACTCGATAGCTGCCACCTTTCTGTCTACTGGGGGCTCTTGATCAGCTTGTCGTTTCAAGAACCGCCGTTGATCTTGCAGAGTGTTTGATGGACAAACGCGCGCAATATGGCCCATCTGGCTACAAACACGACACTCTCGGTCGATGGCGAAACAATTCGATGCTCGGTGATATACGCTTCCACATCTCCAGCAATTGGAAGAAAAATCGCGACGCTGGTTTCCTCTGAACGATCCTCTTCCTCCTCTTCCACGGTTCGGTCGTGCAAATCCTCTGCCTCTTCCATGGTATGTTCCTCGATGGTTTGAAAATTCGTTTGATCCATTGGATACAGCCGCTACCAATGGTTCTCCTCGTCCATGAATTCCTCTTCGTTACTTTTTTCGATTTCTCGATCTCGTACCAAATCTATCAGATCCTTTATCGTACCTTGCTTCACCCAATTTCGGTGAGCTAAAACTCTTATTCTTCCGTCACTGGCACCTTTTGTAACAACTCTGACTACGGCCTCCATTTCCTCGTCCGGCCCATAGTTGCACAATTTTGCCGCAGAAGCCACACGTTGAACAAACGTGATACTGTTTTCCGAGCTGCCTTGACTCATCATCATCAGTCTTCCACGCTGTGACAACATGTACGTTCTGGATCCGTAGTACTCATCCAATCGGGCCAATGCATTTGCGAATGGAGCAGTTTTTTCATCGGGCATTCCTGGAGCGGACGATGTTGTATGAAATATTTCACGAAGCTTCGGTCCAGACTTAATCTTAAATATTCCGAATTTCGTCTGTTCGTCAGCAGCGTTAATTAGCTGCAGTGATGAAACGAGTATGTCCTTCCAATACTCGAATGCACGTTTGTCAATTTCTGTCTCGCCATCCGATGGTGAGCATTCCGGTATGTTAAGGGAGCCTAACGTCCAGTTATTGATTGTGGAAAACAAAGAGTCTTCACGGACCGTGTTGGACGAAGCTTGATGGAAATCTTTACCGATGCATGTATCTCTTTCTGCTGTGAGATTTGCTACTTGTTCCTGAAGATCATTGTTCATGTCGAGAGCCTTTCTCAATTCCTTCAATATTCTCTTTTTTGAGGGTTTTCTGTAACAAAACGAGAAAACCAATTGATTAGTTTTGCTTTGTCTTCACATTAGCACTCCGCCTATCTTCTATCGGAGACTAAAATATTCAACGAAATTCGTCTATCTCCACCGAATTTCTATTTTGTTTCTTGAAACTCCGCCTATTTCCATCGGAGCATAAAATATTTGTAGAAACTCGTTTATCTCTACCGAATTTTTACTTTACTTCTTGGAATTCCGCCTATTTCCATCGGAATCCAACACTGAATAAAACAAAAAAAGTCACAGGAGGGTTGTGTCCGAGACACGACCGCATAGTTGACGTAGGATTCCGTTAGGCTATCTGTTCATTTTGGATATGTTTGAAGAATTACATCGTCCAATCCTTTGATAATGATTTGGTCGCTCTGAAAAGGGCCGTTTTGTCTAGTTGTTGGGTATTGTTTGTTTACTCCACCAGTGTTTACCGAGTGACGATGACAGAAGGATGGTAAACAGTCGTTGAATAGTGCGTATCAGATAAAAGATACCGAAGTGGAACGAGATATGATGAAAACCGCCCTCTGTGATCCTAGACGAGATGCCTCCTGTGTTATGTATGGATGAAATAAAGAAAAACAAACTCACCAATGTAATATAAGATAATTACCAATACCGAACACAATTATCAATTTTTCTCATCAGTAAAAACATGTTACTATAATATAGAGAAAACATATCTGAAATGGAAAAGGTAATTTTCTTTTATAATTTTTTACTTACTAAGTGTTTATTCACCCAATGCGAATTTCAATTGGACTAACAACAACTAATACTATATGTATAGTATATTTTTCTAATGTTTCTTCACTTTTCCAATTTTTCTCGCCATAAAAACTTTTCTTGAGTGAAAATGAACACAACAAAACAGACAGCTTAAACCAAACGACCCGTTCTCGAGCGCTTGGTATTTATTTATGAAAATTGAAATAAATCGTTTCATATGTGAAGTCATTTTCAACACAACTGCTACCATATATAATTTTTCACTTACACTTGTGCTAAATTTTTCACAATATACGATCGGACATTGATATGAAATTTCACGAGGCAACCAACATTAAAGTTCCAAATTCAAATTTAATTTGCTAGAATGAATCGTATCACTCACCTTACTTGCAATATGAAAATGCCTCCAACTTTCATGTATTTGCAATGCCAATTTCCCCCAGGCAGCCCGGTTTTGATGTCTCTTTTAGGGACACGCCGCATGTGTCGTCAATTTCGACCAATCAGGGTATTTCCGTTAGGATATGGGTTGAGATTTTTGAATTGTTTGATAGTTAGTTTAATGACATATATTATTTTCTTCAATATAAAAAAGACGGGTGGGTAATGTCGGGGACATAACCGGAGGGACGTAGGACTATACAAAGGGGACAGCTTTTGCTAAATATATATTTTAAATATATTGTTTTATTTTCTTCTCCTACGTGAATACCTACCTATCTACCTGAAAAATGGATTAGTTTACTGTTTAATCTTTATGACCATGTTGGGGGTTCTCAAAAGAACCTTTTGTGTTGTGTTTTTGCTTTTTTTTTTACAAACTTTCTCAATTTTTTCTCACTGTCTCATAGTTGATGCTTGATTTTTTTTTGAAGGCTTTGCACTTATTAAATGTTCAACGCCGGGCATCTTTTGGCGTATGCACATATCGTACAATCAAAATGATGACTGTGATAGGGAATGCATAGGTGATCATCAGCTCATTCACTATCATATATTTCACTATTGAGCACATTACCGTACCTTAAACTGTAGTTTCGGAGACGAATGAATTGTAAGATTTGTATCTCCGCAAACAAAGTAAATAGAAATGAAAAAGAACTGAGGTTTTGGAGACGAACTCTACGATCTGTCGAGAATTAAACGAGCTATAAGCGTTCTGAAAAACCAACAGTAAATTAACACAGGATTAAAGTCCTTTAAAATAAGAACAGAGCAGCAGGAAATACATAGCTCATCATGTTGCTCCTTAGTTAATTTTCTATACAATGCAGATGTAACGTCAGTCAATTTTCAACATCAGTTATCAACCAATGAAAGCAGTTCTTGGTACCGAGAAAATTCGTTAATGCCATCCTGCATACAATGTGTTGTAATTTGAAGCCACTTTTAATTCGGAAACCATGCATTGGTTTGTGAAAACTGAATGATCAATTTAAAAGACCCCAATCACCAAGAAGTTCAAAAACAAGCATAAACAAAATAAATCAGTTTATATTATATGTCATATTATGTCACTTTAGAATGCATTGGTAATGTGAAAAACTTTTAATAACTCTTCTTTGAAAGGTTTAATGGCCCTGAAAAGCGCCGTGTTTTACGGTGGCTGGTTTTGCCACCAAAGCAGTCTGTATAAACAAACTTTTTCCTTCTTCTACCTGCTGCCGTTTTGCGATTGCGTTTGCCACTCGCTGAAACTAGTTGTTGCCCCCGAACCTCTGTTCTGTAGGCGGGTTTTCTTATTGTCGTGAGCTGCAAAGCCATCTCGAGCACTCCGGCGGCCGAAATTTTATAACCGCTATTAGGTATACTGGTGCTCCGGCACCAATCCGTTGATGCGATGTGATGTGAAACGATGCCATACAACCACACTGATTTACGGTTTGAAAGAGAATGATATATTTTTCAGCGAATCCGCGCGTTTTGTACTTTAGCGGTACACGCTCACAGGATAGAGACAAATCGGCAGACTCAGCCAAAGGGGCGAGTCCAACGAGACGAACGAAAGAGCGAAAATACATTCATTACGATTTTTTCGCTCGTTGGATTCACATGCAGGCTAAAAAGGGTCCTTTTCAGGATCACAACATTATCTTTAATCTAAAGAGTTTATTGTTTTGTTATCACTCGATATCCCCATCTTGTTCGGCTAAACCTTCCTGTTTAACGATTGCGTTTGCCACTCGCCACAGCTTTCACAGTTGGAAAATTTCTTCCCATCCAGCTCGTGACATGTACAGTAAATTATATTTAATGCGACGTGCCGAAGCACCACTCAGTGTCGCATTGGAGGCGATTTTAACCTGTAATTGAACATTTGCGATGACAGTGGTACAGTGTCGACTTTCAATGTGGGGTCATAATTTGGACCCCGAACTCTATGTTTACAAAAATGTCAAACTAAATATGACGCATTACTTGACCGTCCAATTAGCTAAATGTCGAACTAAATGTAAATTACTGTACTTTCAATCTAGAAACAATTTAAGAATTTGTGAAAATTGAATAATCGGGAAAGTCCCCAACCATCAATAAGCTCAGAACAACTGCCAAATTCTCATATTCATCATATCCTGGAAAACAGGATTATAAAAAAATCTATTTGTGTTATTATTATTTTGGATATTGTTTTAGAGCATTGAACTGTATTTTGTAAACTCTTTTTTGAAAGGTTTAATGGCCCTGATAAGCGCCGTGTTTTATGGAATGGTTCCTATTTAGAAAACTTAGTACTCGTGGTTTTGAAAAAAACCATTTCGAACGCCCTCAATGCCGCCTTGTTCTGGATTTGCCACCAAAGCAGTTTGTATAAACAACAAACTTTTTTCTTCTGCTACCTGATGCCGTTTTGCGATTGCGTTTGCCACTCGCTGCAACTGCCTGTTGTCTTGATGTCCACCGAACCAAAGCGCGAGCAGTTTTGCCAGCCAACTCGATCACTTCGGCAGCCGAAACTCTATAACGGCGGCTGGGTGGACTGGTACACTGGTAATAACGCGCTCGGCCTAGCTACCCTTGCGGAGCAATTGGCGAATACACCTACGGGAAACTGCAGTCCAACACGGTTCGAGCGGGAATTTGCCTTTCCCTTCACTTTTCCTCCTTTGCCATGTCCAGACATGGCTGCTTGTGTTCGTTTGTTGATGTGATGTGATGCGAAACGATGTGGTGTACGGTTCGGATGAGAATGATCGTTACGGCAGCGGAGCGGGGATTTTTAAGCTGACTGGCTGGCTCGAGAATTACGCATGTGTGAGCCTGCGACCAATGTTTCGTTCATTTTTTTCTTTTTCCTTTCCAATCGTGCTTCATTGTATTTCGCTGCTGCTGTGGTTGCCCGCTTTGGTCGGTACGATTTGAGGAACACAAAATGGATCAATCAAAAATGGGCACATAGTGCATTTGGACAATGCTTGATATTTAACAATTATTCAATTGTTTATCTCAAGAAAAAAGAAATGTTATTCGTTGATAGATGCGTAGATATATTTCCTATCAATTGATGCAAACACCTTTGTGATCTATTGAGAAATGCTCGAGTTATAAGCGTTCCAAATCTTACATTTTTGCCTACTTGTTCAGTGCCTAGATTTTCATTTCACACCCTATATCTTCCGGTTAGACGTAGTCCTACGTCAACATTGTTATGGAGTGCCGAAATCGATTGACGCAAAAATATCATCAATCCATCATGAAATGACTGAGCAATAAGCGTTTGAAATTGGACAATTTTCACGATGTGCTCGATTTTCAATTTTCGATTTGTACCCCAATATGTTCCCGAAAGACGCAATCCTACGTTAATAAACAGTATTTTTGATCGGTTTTATATAGTTTTTGTGGTAAGTGGAAAACAGTAAAATAAACTCTTTTGTTTCAAAACAAATTGATAGTCCTGAGAAAGACTGAAATGGTTTAATGGGTTGTACGGAATCTGCTGCGTTTCAGTCGGATGTAGCAGTTTAGTTTTGGGAGCGGTAGCTTTTACGGATTCGCTGATGCTTTGCTTGACTTTGGCGCCATCGGCTTCTGTGCGTCGATTTGCGAGGGTTTGATTGGCACCACCACGACGAGCTAAACGACGGATAGCGGGTGTGATTCGATGCGATGCAATGGACTTCGCTCCTCTGCCTCCTTTGCCGGATCCAATTGTTGATGTGAAGAGGAGCGCACCAGCAATGCACACTAGATTTAATTCGATGCTCTCCGTTGCTTCCTCTTCTTTGCTCCCTTTGCCGCACCGCATCCATCGTTGGTTGCCGATGGCTTCCTCTCCTTTGCCGCACCGTATGGTGTTGGTTGATTTGTAGAGCACTGCACACTAGAAGCCCAGATGTTTGCCGATCTGAGCGTTGAACGAGAATGAGAAATCCAAAAATGCTACCGTCCTTTTATATCAGTTGGTATGTGAGAAATAGGCGCCCCCACTCGCTCGCCATGCAAATATTTGACTTATCGAGGAACGAAAGAAGCGAAGCAGGCGGAAAAGAAATGACGTCAATTTCGACCAATCAGTACCGTTTGGATAGGGGTTGAGATTTTTCAATTGTTCGATAGTTAATTACATGATATATATTATTTTATTCAAGGTGAAAAATTGTTATAGAGTGCCGCAATGTTTTGATGTAAAAATCTCATAAATCCGTTATGAAATGACTGAGCAATAAGCGTTTGAAATTGGACATTTTTCACGATGCGATCGATATTCGTTTTTCAATTTGTACCCCAATATGTTCCCGAAAGACGTAATTCTACGTCAAAATAAATTAACTTACTTCACGGGAGCTAAAGGTCCATCCAATTTTGCGCCATTGTCGCGACTGCCAGGATGATCGTCCATTACGATCAACTGGTGGTTGTTGGGCACTGACGTTGAACTTTCGTTTTCAACACTTTTCAGGGCCATTAAACCATTCAAAGAAGAGTTATTAAAAGTTATTAACAATACCAATGCATTCTAAAGTGACATAATATGACATATAATATAAACTGATTTATTTTATTTATGCTTGTTCTTGAACTTATTGGTGGTTGGGGTCTTTTAAATTGATCATTCAGTTTTCACAAACCCATGCTTGGTTTCAGAATTAAAAGTGGCTTCAAATTACAACACAACACATAACGAATTTTCTCGGTAGCAAGAACTGCTTTCTTTGGTTGATAACTGATGTTGAAAATTGACTGACGTTTCATCTGCATTGTATAGAAAATTAACTAAGGAGCAACATGATGAGCTATGTATTTCCTGCTGCTCTGTTCTTATTTTAAAGGACTTAAATCCGAAGGTCATCCGTCCCTGTATTTACTGTTGGTTTTTCAGAACGCTTCTAGCTCGTTTATTTCTCGACAGATCGTAGAGTTCGTCTCCAAAACCTCAGTTCTTTTTCATTTTTATTTACTTTGTTTGCGGAGACTACAAATCTTACAATTCATTCGACTCCGAAACCACAGATTAAGGTACGGTAATGTGCTCAATAGTGAAATATATGATAGGTAATGAGCTGATAACCACCTATGCATTCCCTATCACAGCCATCATTTTGATTGTACGATATTGTAGAGTATAGAGAATGATGATTTAAAATGTATCACTTTATTCCTCAGAGGTCATTTGGCGGTTGAATAAATAAAATAAAAGAATACCTAGCATCCTAGCATCAACAACCTGTGTCTCGCTGTGTCTCGCATCGGATTGCTAGTGGCAGTAGCAAACATAACGAGCGGAGCGTTTCGGACACGTTCTCTCTCTCTTTCTCTCTCTACTAAAAAAGTAAAAAGAAAAGTTTTCTTGGAATCCTATTTACGTTGGGCATCAATTAAAGAGAAATAAACGAGCTAGAAGCGTTCTGAAAAACCAACAGTAAATACAGGGACGGATGACCTTCGGATTTAAGTCCTTTAAAATAAGAACAGAGCAGCAGGAAATACATAGCTCATCATGTTGCTCCTTAGTTAATTTTCTATACAATGCAGATGTAACGTCAGTCAATTTTCAACATCAGTTATCAACCAAAGAAAGCAGTTCTTGCTACCGAGAAAATTCGTTATGTGTTGTGTTGTAATTTGAAGCCACACTTTTAATTCTGAAACCAAGCATGGGTTTGTGAAAACTGAATGATCAATTTAAAAGACCCCAACCACCAATAAGTTCAAGAACAAGCATAAATAAAATAAATCAGTTTATATTATATGTCATATTATGTCACTTTAAAATGCATTGGTATTGTTAATAACTTTTAATAACTCTTCTTTGAATGGTTTAATGGCCCTGAAAAGTGTTTTACGGTGGCTGGTTTTGCCACCAAAACAGTCTGTATAAACAAACTTTTTCCTTCATCTACCTGCTGCCGTTTTGCGATTGCGTTTGCCACTCGCTGAAACTAGTTGTTGCCTCCGAACCGAATGTGCTCTGTTCTGTAGGCGGGTTTTCTTATTGTCGTGAGCAGCTTTGCAAGCCAACTCGAGCACTCCGGCGGCCGAAATTCCATAACCGCTATTAGGTATACTGGTGCTCCGGCACCAATCCGTTGATGCGATGTGATGTGAAATGATGCCATACAACCACACTGATTTACGGTTTGAAAGAGAATGATATATTTTTCAGCGGATCCGCGCGTTTTGTACTTTAGCGGTACACACTCACAGGATAGAGACAAATCGGCAGACTCAGCCAAAGGGGCGAGTCCAACGAGACGAACGAATGAGCGTTAAAAGGCAGCGATGGCAAAAAAATACATTCATTTAGAGGCGAATGAACTGCAAAGTTTAAAGCCTCTTAAAAACAAAGAAAGAAAGAAAATACATTCATTACGATTTGTTCGCTCGTTGGATTCACATGCAGGCTAAAAAGGGTCCTTTTCAGGATCACAAAGTTATCTCCAATCTGAAGAGTTTATTGTTTTGTTATCACTCGATATCCCCTCTTGTTCGGCTAAACCTTTCTGTTTAGCGATTGCGTTTGCCACTCGCCACAGCTTTCACAGTTGGAAAATTTCTTCCCATCCAGCTTGTGACATATTTTACAGTAAATTACATTCAATGGCACGTCGCATTACCACCACTCAGTGTCGGATTGGAGGTAATTTTAACCTGTAATTGAACATTTGCGATGACAGGGTATAGTGTCGACTTTCAATGTGGGGTCATAATTTGGACCCCGAACTCTATGTTTACAAAAATGTCCAACTAAATATGTCGCATTACAGGTCCGTCCAATTAGCTAAATGTCGAGATAAGTGTAAATTACTGTACTTTGAATCTAGAAGCAATTTAAGAATTGGTGAAAATCAATAAGCACAGAACAACTGCCAAATTCACATACTCATCATATCCTGGCAAACAAATTATGAAAAAATCAATTTGTGTTTTATTGACGTAGGACTACGTCTAACCGGAAGATATAGGGGGTGAAATGGAAATCTAGGCACTGAACAAGTAGGAAAAAATGCAAGATTTGGAACGCTTATAACTCGAGCATTTCTCAATAGATCGCAAAGGTTTTTGCATCAATTGATAGGAAATATATCTACGCATCTATCATAACGAATAACATTTCATTTTTCTTGAGATAAATAATTGAATAATTGTGAAATATCAAGCATTGTCCAAATACACTATGTGCCCATTTTTGATTGGTCCATTTTGTACTCCTCAAATCGTACCGACCAAAACGGGCAACCAGAGCAGCAGCGAAATAGAATGAAGCACGATTGGAAAGTAAAAAGAAAAAAATGAACGAAACATCGGTCGCAGTCTCACACATGCGTAATTCTCGAGCCAGCCAGTCAGCTTAAAAATCCCCGCTCCGCTGCCGTAACGATCATTCTCATCCGAACCGTACACCACATCGTTTCGCATCACCTCACATCAACAAACCAACACAAGCAGCCATGGTTGGATATGGCAAAGGAGGAAAAGTGAAGGGAAAGGCAAAATCCCGCTCGAACCTTGATCTGGAGTTCCCGCTTGTGTTGATCTGGAGTTCCCCGCAAGGGTAGCTAGGCCGAGCGCGTTAGTACCAGTGTACCAGTCCACCTAGCCGGCGTTATATAGCTTCGGCCGCCGAAGTGATCGAGTTAGCTGGCAAAGCTGCTCGCGACGATAAGAAAACCTGCATTCGGAACAGAACACATTCGGTTCGGTGGACATCAAGACAACAACAGGCAGTTGCAGCGAGTGGCGAGTGCCAACGCAATCGCAAAACGGCATCAGGTAGCAGAAGAAAAAAGTTTGTTCTTTATACAAACTGCTTTGGCGGCAAATCCAGAACAAGGCGGCATCGAGGGCGTTCGAAATGGTTTTCTTCAAAACCACGAGTACTAAGTTTTCTAAATTGGAACCATTCCATAAAACAAGGCGCTTTTCAGGGCCATTAAACCTTCCAAAAAAGAGTTTAGGAAATAAAGTTTAATGCTTTCTAAAACATTATCCAAAAACAGGAAGTGGGTTATATCTATGGTATAACCGCAAGGGTGACGTAGGACTATCGTTGATTTAGAGATCATTTGTATGAAGTTGAATCTGAATTCATTCTGAATGAATGAATATTTGGAGAACTTCGAAAACGAGAGCGTTACGTTGGAGGCACAAGGTTTTATGCATCCAATATTGGATACGGAAATATCCTACTGATGGGGAAGAATAATCTTCAGAAGCTATCCTGTTGATTGCGATTGATTGAAAAACCACAAAACCAAATGTATTTGGTCACAGTGTTACATGGATAGAAAACATTCAATTAAACTCTTTCACATGAATATATTTTGAAAATTCCCAAAGGAACTGGCAGATTATTTTCAGTAACGATTAGATATTTCCACATTTTCCTCGATACTTGGAATGCCAACTCGATAACCACCTGTTAATAGCATTTGATTGAAACATATTTGGTCACAGTGTTACATGGATAGAAAACATTCAATTAAATTCTTTCACATGAATATATTTTGAAAATTCCCAAAGGAACTGGCAGATTATTTTCAGTAACGATTAGATATTTCCACATTTTCCTCGATACTGGAAGCCCACCAGTGGTTAATGCCTACTCGATAACCACCTGTTAATAGCACTTGATTGACACATATTTGGTCACAGTGTTACATGGATAGAAAACATTCAATTAAACTCTTTCATATGAATATATTTTGAAAATTCCCAGAGGAACTGGCAGATTATTTTCAGTAACGATTAGTTATTTCCACATTTTCCTCGATACTGGAAGCCCACCAGTGGTTAATACCAACTCGATAACCACTTGTTAATAGCACTTGATTGAAACATATTTGGTCACAGTATTACATGGATAGAAAACATTCAATTAAACTCTTTCACATGAATATATTTTGAAAATTCCCAAAGGAACTGGCAGATTATTTTCCAGCAATGATTAGATCTTTCCGGAACTTTCTCGATGCTGAATGGCATCCTAACGGAAAGAGTTCTGCGCGTGTATGTGTCGATCCTTCGCCAGCATGTTAGGCAACGATATTGTCTTGTCGATGTCCTCACGAATAATGAATGTGTCTCACCACCAGAATATCGCTTAAGTATGCTTTTTGTGTGTGATTGAATCGAGAGAAGGTGTGGTTTACAATGGCAATTTGGAAGGCAAACTAGAGGGGAATGAACTATCTGAGCTCGGAACTTTCGGCGACTGAGCAATAATCGATTGCGGGCGCATACAATATTGGATACGGAAATATCCTACTGATGGGGAAGAATAATCTTCTGAAGCTATCCTGTTAATTGCGATTGATTGAAAAACCACAAAACCAAATGTATTTGGTCACAGTGTTACATGGATAGAAAACATTCAATTAAACTCTTTCACATGAATATATTTTGAAAATTCCCAAAGGAACTGGCAGATTATTTTCAGTAACGATTAGATATTTCCACATTTTCCTCGATACTGGAAGCCCACCAGTGGTTAATGCCAACTCGATAACCACCTGTTAATAGCACTTGATTGAAACATATTTGGTCACAGTGTTACATGGATAGAAAACATTCAATTAAACTCTTTCACATGAATATATTTTGAAAATTCCCAAAGGAACTGGCAGATTATTTTCCAGCAATGATTAGATCTTTCCGGAACTTTCTCGATGCTGAATGGCATCCTAACGGAAAGAGTTCTGCGCGTGTATGTGTCGATCCCTCGCCGTCCAGCTCGTCCAGCAACGATGTTGTCCAGTCGGTGTCCACACAAAGAATGATCGTTACTGCAGCGGAGCGGGGATTTTTAAGCTGACTGGCTGGCTCGAGAATTACGCATGTGTGATACTGCGACTAATGTTTCGTTCATTTTTTTTTTCTTTTTCCTTTCCAATCGTGCTTCATTCTATTTCGCTGCTGCTCTGGTTGCCCGTTTTGGTCGGTACGATTTGAGGAGCACAAAATGGACCAATCAAAAATGGGCACATAGGGCATTTGGACAATGCTTGATATTTAACAATTATTCAATTATTTATCTCAAGAAAAATGAAATGTTATTCGTTATGATAGATGCGTAGATATATTTCCTATCGATTGATGCAAAAACCTTCGCGATCTATTGAGAAATGCTCGAGTTATAAGCGTTCCAAATCTTGCATTTTTTCCTACTTGTTCAGTGCCTAGATTTCCATTTCACCCCCTATATCTTCCGGTTAGACGTAGTCCTACGTCAAAATAATAATAAAACACAAATTGATGTTTTCATAATTTGTTTGCCAGGATTTGATGAGTATGTGAATTTGGCAGTTGTTCTGAGCTTATTGATAGTTGGGGACTTTCCTAATTATTCAATTTTCACCAATTCTTAAATTGTTTCCAGATTGAAAGCACAGTAATCTACAATTAGTTCGACATTTAGCTAATTGGACGGACATGTAATGTGACTTATTTAGTTGGACATTTTTGTAAACATAGAGATCCAAATTATGACCCCACATTGAAAGTCGACACTGTACCACTGTCATCGCAAATGTTCAATTACAGGTTAAAATCGCCTCCAATCCGACACTGAGTAGTGGTAATGCGACGTGTCATTGAATGTAATTTACTGTAAAATATGTCACAAGCTGGATGGGAAGAAATTTTCCAACTGTGAAAGCTGTGGCGAGTGACAACAAATCGCTAAACAGGAAGGTTTAGCCGAACAAGATGGGGATATCGAGTGATAACAAAACAATAAACTCTTTAGACTTTTTGTGATCCTGAAAAGGACCCTTTTTAGTCTGTATGTGAATCCAACGAGCGAACAAATCGTAATGAATGTATTTTTTTGCCATCGCTCCCTTTTAACGCTCATTCGTTCGTCTCGTTGGACCCGCCCATTTGGCTGAGTCTGTCGATTTGTCTCTATCCTGTGAGTGTGTACCGCTAGAGTATAAAACACGCGGACCCCAAAAAAATATTTAATTTTCTTTCAAACCGTGTGGTTGTACGACATCGGCATCGTGTACTCAACAAAGGAGGAAAAGAGAAGGGAAAGGCAAAAGTCGGGTGGGTAATGTCGGGGACATAACCGGAGTGACGTAGGACTATACAAAGGGGACAGCTTTTGTTAAATATATATTTTAAATATATTGCTTTATTTTCTTCTCCTACGTGAATACCTACCTATCTACCTGAAAAATTGATTAGTTTACTGTTTACTCTTTATGAATATGTTGATGGTTCTGAAAAGAACCTTTGGTGTTGTGTTTTTGTTATCACTCGATATTCCCATCTTGTTCGGTTAAACCTTCCTGTTTAGCTATTGCGTTTGCCACTCGCCACAGCTTTCACAGTTGGAAAATTTCTTCCCATCCAGCTTGTGACATGTTCAGTAAATTACATTTAATGCGACGTGCCGGAGAAACACTTTGCCACTCACTGAAACTAATTGTTGCCTTGATGAGCGCCGAACCGAAGCTGCTCTGTTCTTGATGCGGGTTTTCTGATTGTCGTGAGCAGCTTTGCAAGCCAACTCGAGCACTCCGACGGCCGAAACTCTATAATCGCTGTTAGGTATACTGGTGCTCCGGCACCAATCCGTTCGGCCTAGTTACCCTTGCGGAGCAATCAGTGAATGCGGCCAACAGGGAACTGGAGACCGGCACGGTTCGAGTGAGACTTTGCCTTTCCCTTAACTTGTCCTCCTTTGTTACGTCCACGATGCCGATGCCGTACAACCACACGGGTTTACGGTTTGAAAGAAAATAAGATATTTTTTTGGGGTCCGCGTGTTTTATACTCTAGCGGTACACACTCACAGGATAAAGACAAATCGGCAGACTCAGCCAGAGGGGCGAGTCCAACGAGATGAACGAATGAGCGTTAAAAGGGAGTGATGGCAAAAAAATACATTCATTACGATTTGTTCGTTCGTTGGATTCACATGCAGGCTAAAAAGGGTCCTTTTCAGGATCACAAAATTATCTTCAATCTAAAGAGTTTATTGTTTTGTTGTCACTCGATATCCCCATCTTGTTCGGCTAAACCTTTCTGTTTAGCGATTGCATTTGCCAGTCGCCACAGCTTTCACAGTTGGAAAATTTCTTCCCATCCAGCTTTTGACATATTTTACAGTAAATTACATTCAATGCAACGTACCGAAGCGCCACTCAGTGTTGCATTGGAGGCGATTTGAACCTGCAATTGAACATTTGCGATGACAGTGGTACAGTGTCGACTTTCAATGTGCGGTCATAATTTGGATCTCTATGTTTACAAAAATGTCCAACTAAATAAGTCGCATTACATGTCCGTCCAATTAGCTAAATGTCGAACTAATTGTAAATTACTGTACTTTCAATTTGGAAACAATTTAAGAGTTGGTGAAAATTGAATAATCTTGAAAGTCCCCAACTATCAATAAGCTCAGAACTACTGCCAAATTCACATACTCATCAGATCCTGGCAAACAAATTATGAAAACATCAATTTGTGTTTTATTATTATTTTGGATAATGTTTTAGAACGCATTGAACTTTATTTCCTAAACTCTTTTTTGGAAGGTTTAATGGCCCTGAAAAGCGCCTTGTTTTATGGAATGGTTCCAATTTAGAAAACTTAGTACTCGTGGTTTTGAAAAAAAACCATTTCGAACGCCCTCGATGCCGCCTTGTTCTGGATTTGCCACCAAAGCAGATTGTAAAAAGAACAAACTTTTTTCTTCTGCTACCTGCTGCCGTTTTGCGATTGCGTTTGCCACTCGCCACTCGCTGCAACTGCCTGTTGTTGTCTTGATGTGTTCTGTTCTGAATGCGGTTTTTCTTATCGTCGCGAGCAGCTTTACCAGCCAACTCGATCACTTCGGCGGCCGAAACTATATAACGGCGGCTAGGTGGACTGGTACTAACGCGATCGGCCTAGCTACCCTTGCGGGGAACTCCATATCAACACGGTTCGAGCGGGATTTTGCCTTTCCCTTCACTTTTCCTCCTTTACCATGTCCAGACATGGTTGCTTGGGTTGGTTTGTTGATGTGTTGAGATGCGAACCGATGTGGTGTACGGTTTGAATGAGAATGACCGTTACGGCAGCGGAGCGGGGATTTTTAAGCTGACTGGCTGGCTCGAGAATTACGCATGTGTGAGACTGCGACCAATGTTTCGTTCATTTTTTTCTTTTTCCTTTCCAATCGTGCTTCATTCTATTTCACTGCTGCTCTGGTTGCCCGTTTTGGTCGGTACGATTTGAGGAGCACAAAATGGACCAATCAAAAATGGGCACATAGTGCATTTTGACAATGCTTGATATTTTACAATTATTTAATTATTTATCTCAAGAAAAATTAAATGTTATTCGTTATGATAGATGCGTAGATATATTTCCTATCAATTGATGCAAAAACCTTTGCGATCTATTGAGAAATGCTCGAGTTATAAGCGTTCCAAATCTTGCATTTTTTTCTACTTGTTCAGTGCCTAGATTTCCATTTCACCCCCTATATCTTCCGGTTAGACGTAGTCCTACGTCAAAATCCCGCTCGAACCGTGGTGGTCTGCAATTTCCCGTAGGTGTATCCGCCAATTGCACCGGAAAAGGTAGCTAGGTCGAGCGCGTTAGTACCTGTGTACCAGTCCACCTAGCCGGCGTTATATAGCTTCGGCCACCGAAGTGATCGAGTTAGCTGGCAAAGCTGCTCGCGACGATAAGAAAACCTGCATTCGGAACAGAACACATTCGGTTCGGCGGACATCAAGACAACAGGCAGTTGCAGCGAATGGCGAGTGGCAAACGCAATCGCAAAACGGCATCAGGTAGCAGAAGAAAAAAGTTTGTTCTTTATACAAACTGCTTTGGCGGCAAATCCAGAACAAGGCGGCATCGAGGGCGTTCGAAATGGTTTTTTTCAAAACCACGAGTACTAAGTTTTCTAAATTGGAACCATTCCATAAAACAAGGCGCTTTTCAGGGCCATTAAACCTTCCAAAAAAGAGTTTAGGAAATAAAGTTCAATGCTTTCTAAAACATTATCCAAAATAATAATAAAACACAAATTGATGTTTTCATAATTTGTTTGCCAGGATTTGACGAGTATGTGAATTTGGCAGTTGTTCTGAGCTTATTGATAGTTGGGGACTTTCCTGATTATTCAATTTTCACCAATTCTTAAATTGTTTCCAGATTTAAAGTACAGTAATCTACAATTAGTTCGACATTTAGCTAATTGGACGGACATGTAATGTGACTTATTTAGTTGGACATTTTTGTAAACATAGAGATCCAAATTATGACCCCACATTGAAAGTCGACACTGTACCACTGTCATCGCAAATGTTCAATTACAGGTTAAAATTACCTCCAATCCGGCACTGAGTGGTGGTAATGCGACGTGCCATTGAATGTAATTTACTGTAAAATATGTCACAAGCTGGATGGGAAGAAATTTTCCAACTGTGAAAGCTGTGGCGAGTGACAACAAATCGCTAAATAGGAAGGTTTAGCCGAACAAGATGGGAATATCGAGTGATAACAAAAACACAACACCAAGGGTTCTTTTCAGAACCATCAACATATTCATAAAGAGTAAACAGTAAACTAATCCATTTTTCAGGTAGATAGGTAGGTATTCACGTAGGTGAAGAAAATAAAACAATATATTTAAAATATATATTTAACAAAAGCTGTCCCCTTTGTATAGTCCTACGTCACTCCGGTTATGTCCCCGACATTACCCACCCGTCTTTTATTATATCGGATATTGTTTTAGAAAGCATTGAACTGTATTTCCTAAACTCTTTTGACGTAGGACTACGTCTTTCATTTCTATACCGGGGTGTAAAACCAAAGTTTCGAGAACGAAAGCGTTACGCTGGAGACCGAGATTTTGAGCGTTAATAGCTCTTAAACAACTGAACGAAATGGTATGATAAACACTTCATTTGAAAGATAAAATGTCTACGCGTCATATACTTGTTACTTTTTCATCCAAAAACTTGTTTCAATAGTCTTAAAATTGCTTTCAAAACAGGCTATTGAAATCACCAATCGGTATATAAGCGAGCGCCGCTCGTAAACCCACTCAGTTTCATCATTCATTCGGCGACAGTCATCCTGATCAGACGTATTGGATAAAAGCTCCTGCAGTGGTGGAACATATCTTTTCACAGCCTTTCTCCAGGCTAGTGTTTCATTCAGTGTTAGTAGTCAACGTTTAAAACAAAACACATCGTTTTAATTTGTTCGGTTATCGAAGTAAAGCGCGCGAGTGAGAATATGGGTGGAAAGAGGAAGAAAAAGAGTATCACCCCCAACGATTCGATGAATAGCCCTGATGAGAAGAAGGGCAAACGAAACAGCATTGAAACGGTCCGTCCGGTTTCACAAAACGGCAGCGTCGATCAATCACATCACAACAGCAATCGATTTGCGATACTGGCTGATGCAGAGGAGGACTTAGCATCAATTCATACAACGGCGACATCAGCAACTAACAAAATTAATCACGGCGAAGGAGCATCGGCGAATCTAACCTCTACGAAGCAAAAGCTTCCACCGCTAGTAGTGGTTTCAATCCCACTGGATAAGCTTAAGCGGACGATGCAAGCGATCGACGTTTTTGCATTGTATCACATTACAAGAATGGGCATAAAAATAATCACCTCATCCCGCGAAAACTATAATAAAGCGAAAACGTACCTAACAAAGGCTAGCGTGCCATTTTTCACGCATGACGTTGCATCAGAAAAACCTTTCAAAGCTGTGATCAGAGGTCTACCATCCATGGATATCGAGGAAATAGTAGCTGAGCTTCGGGAAAAATTTAAGCTGCAGCCATTAGCGGTTTTCCCCATCAACCGTAAAAACCAGGATATACGATATCGGGATTATCTATATTTGGTGCATTTATCTAAAGGGAGTGTAACACTACGCGCATTGCAAGCTATTAATACGATCAGCGAGTGCATCGTCAGGTGGGAAGCGTATAAAGGACCAATTGGAAGCGTGACACAGTGTATGCGTTGCCTCAACTTCGGACATGGCACCCGCAACTGCAGCATGAAGCCAAAATGCAACATCTGTTCACAACTGCATCTCTCCGAGCAATGTCCTCTGAAAGGAAAAGGCTACTATAAATGTGCCAACTGTGGTGGCGACCACATGTCGTCAGACAATATATGCACTAAACGAGAGGAGTATCGTCGTATCCGTATGGAAGCTGCTAAACGTAACCAGCCTATCCAGCGTAAGAAAAAGCAAGCAGTAAACATCGATCTCAATAATTTTCCCGAGCTTCAGCCACCACGGCTGGGGCTAGTGCCAAATCTAGTGCCCTTGCCATTACCTGGTCAGCAACAAAAGCGTACCTCTCCTCCAGCCGGCCCTCCTCCTGGATTCAATTCACATCAGCCCGCAGTTGGCACAAAACATTGGCCTTCCGAAACAAATCAACAAGATCCCCGATCATTTGTGGACCATCCCTCGGATCAGCTAGTGGAGACATTAACCAATTTAGCAACCCTCGTTTCAGAGATGCAAAAAATGATGATGCAAATGATGCAGCAATTTGCTAAGATCATTCACCCGAATAATTAATTGGAATGCCTGCTCTCTGGCTACCAAAAAGCTGGAGTTAATCGATTTTCTAAAAGCAAACCGAATTGACGTCGCGTTTCTCACTGAAACCCACCTCAAACCGATTATAAGTTTCAGTCTTCCAAATCATGCCGTCTACAGACTGGACCGATATGGAGCAGCAAAAGGTGGTGTAGCCATTGCAGTACGAAAAGGACTTGAGTTCAAAACATTACCTGACTTTTGTCTATCTGTCATCGAAGCCGTCGGAATTGAGTTGTCAACACCAGAGGGGCCTGTCACTATGATTGCCATCTACTACCCGGCTCAATGTAAATACTCTGACGGAAGTGCAACACGTTTCAAAAATGACATTCAGAGACTCACTCGACGGTGTGGAAAGTTCATCATCTCCGGCGATATCAATGCCCGCCATTCAACGTGGGGCAATATGAGGAACAACAAAAATGGAACGCTACTCGCCGAGGACCTTCAAAGTGGACATTATGTGATCCTTCATCCTGATACTCCAACTTATTACTCTTCAATCGGAACCGGATCTACGCTTGATATTTCACTTACTAACATCATCGACCGCTGCTCCAGACCCTGTGTGTTAACAGACATGTCATCTGATCATCTTCCGGTGGTTTTCGAGTTGAGTCATAACAGCCATCAGCGACAACAGTATCTCAGGAGAAACTACCATAGGGCGAACTGGCCTCAGCTTCAGCGATTTGTCGAGGAACGAATTGATGAAAATCCGAATCTTGAAACTTCTGAGGACATCGACAGGGTGCTGCGGGCACTTTCACACAACATCAGTGAGGCGGAAAACCGATGCATCCCGATTTCATCTGTATCTAGTAAGTTCATTACATTGGATACTGAAACTAAACGTATTATATCGCTGAGAAATTGCATTAGACGTCATTTTCAAAGAAGTAGAGATTTAACGAGTAAAATTATTTTCAAAAAATTGAATAGAATAATAGCAGCTAGAGTAGTACAGTTCAAAAACAAACAATTTAATAAAGATCTCAAAAATACACCAAACTATTCAAGGCCCTTCTGGCGTCTTACCAAAGTACTGAAAAGCAAACCAAAACCTGTACCACCTCTTAGAATTGAAAACAATCTGTATCTCACATCTTTCGAAAAAGCAAATGTTATATCTCACCAATTTAGGGCATCGCATGAATTGGGTCAAAGCATTCCTAGTCCGATGGATGCGACGGTTTCGCAATGTATCTCTGACCTATCCAACGTTCCAAATGTACTTCCGACGAGTCAGAAGGTCACGGTAAATGAAATCGCTCAAACCATCAAAAGCACGCGCAATATGAAGGCTCCTGGTTTTGATGGACATTTCAACATTATGCTAAAGAACCTTGGGCCCAAATCACATGTTCTCTTGACGAAAGTCTTCAATCGCTGTTTAGAGATAAGTTATTTTCCATCATCCTGGAAGATATCTAAGGTAGTGCCCATTCTGAAACCGGGAAAAGATCCCACCAGCCCGGTAAACTACCGTCCAATCAGCCTCCTCTCTTCAACAAGTAAGCTCTTCGAAAGAATTTTATACACCAGACTTCTCCGATACACTGAAGAGAATAATATCTACCTGGATGAACAATTTGGCTTTAGGCGTGGGCACTCCACAGTGCATCAACTACAGAGAGTCACCAATCTCATCAAGCGATCGAGAGATGTATCAAAAACCACAGTACTAGCACTGATGGACATACAAAAGGCATTTGATAATGTCTGGCACGATGGCCTTACATACAAACTTTCTAGCTTCAACTTTCCCATGTATATAGTGAAAATAATATCCAACTATCTTCAAGATAGAACCTCGATGGTTTGTGTTGCTGGTGCTCTCTCTGAGCCGTATAGTGTTGTTGCTGGTGTCCCTCAAGGCAGTATATTGGGACCGATACTTTACAGTATGTATACGTCTGACATTCCTCCATTGCCTAGAGGTGGCAAGATATCATTATTTGCAGATGATTCTGCAATAAGCTACAGCGGACGAAGCATATGTGCTCTTGTGTCCAGGCTCCAAATCGGAATTAATGCCTATACTCAATACCTCAAAGAATGGAAAATTCAGATAAATGCATCCAAAACACAAACTATAGTTTTTCCACACCGCAACACATATCGCTTGAAGCCGACCTCGAAGGTTAAGGTGTTGGATAGAGAAATTGAGTGGTCATCTGAGGTTCGCTATCTTGGCATAATCCTAGATAGCAAATTAATCTTCCGATCGCATATAAATGACCGTGCGAACAAAGCAATAATTATTCTCAAGAATCTCTACCCAATCATTGCTCGACGGTCCAAAACTTCCACTGCTAACAAATTAGCGATATTCAAGCAAATAGTTTCGCCCATGTTGGAATATGGTTCTCCAGTCTGGAAGAATTGCGCAAAAACACATTTAAAAAAGCTTCAAATTATTCAGAACAAATTCCTGAAAATAATTTTAAAACTTCCACGGCACACGCACACAGCAGAAGTACATCGGTTGGCAGGTTTTGACCCAATTAATAAAAGAATTGAATTATTTGAAAGAAGACATCGAATCAAAGCCCGAAATTCTGAATGGCAAACAATCAGGGATCTATATCCTTAGAAATCATAATATTTCATGTGTAAATCAATTTGTAAGTATTTGTACATAGATAGGTTAGAGTATTTTAGGTTTATTAGGTTAGTTTAGATTTAGTATATAATCTTAACTGAAACAGAGTAACATTATCTGTTCAAGCTACTACAGTATCCGATAGGAAAAGCTATTAATTGGTTTAGTAATACTTCATAGTAAGGTAAAGTTTGAAAAGCCTAGGCAGCGGAATCACTTAATTTGTGCTATAAAAATTGTTAATCAAACAAGAATAAATAAAAATGGAAAGGAAAAAAAAAATAAATAAAAAAAAATAAACCCACTCAGTTATGATTGAACAGCGATTGGAGCATGTTGTCGCTGTTGTTGTGAAGCTAATTTCGTTTATCATGAAAACGCTGATGAACGGTGTCACCAAGAGCCTGTTTGTGCACTTAAGGCCAAAAGGGAATCCATCAGGAGGAGAGTGATGCCACGGTTCCGCTTGAAACATCGGAGCAGCCGCCACACACATACACACACACACATACACGCGCGGAATTCTCGTTGCTATCATCGTTGCTGAAAAATAATCTGCCAGTTCCCCTGGGAATTGAAAAATACATTCATGCGAAAGAGTTTTCTATCCATATAACACTGCAACCAAATACATTTGGTTTTGTTATTTTTCAATCAATCGCAATTAACAGGAAAGCTTCTGAATATTTTTTTGACGTAGGACTACGTCTAACCGGAAGATATAGGGGGTGAAATGAAAATCTAGGCACTGAACAAGTAGGAAAAAATGCAAGATTTGGAACGCTTATAACTCGAGCATTTCTCAATAGATCGCAAAGGTTTTTGCATCAATTGATAGGAAATATATCTACGCATCTATCATAACGAATAACATTTCATTTTTCTTGAGATAAACAATTGAATAATTGTGAAATATCAAGCATTGTCCAAATGCACTATGTGCCCATTTTTGATTGGTCCATTTTGTGCTCCTCAAATCGTACCGACCAAAACGGGCAACTAGAACAGCAGCGAAATACAACGAAGCACGATTGGAAAGGAAAAAGAAAAAATATGAACGAAACATTGGTCGCAATCTCACACATGCGTAATTCTCGGGCCAACCATTCAGCTTTAAAATCCCCGCTCCGCTGCCGTAACGATCATTCTCATCCAAACCGTACACCACATCGTTTCGCATCACATCACACCAACAAACCAACACAAGCAGCCATGTCTGGACATGACAAAGGAGGAAAAGTGAAGGGAAAGGCAAAATCCCGCTAGAACAGTGTTGGTCTCCAGTTCCCCGTAGGTGTATCCGCCAATTGCTCCGCAAGGGTAGCTAGGTCGAGCTCGTTAGTACCAGTGGACCAGTCCACCTAGCCGCCGTTATATAGTTTCGGCCGCCGAAGTGATCGAGTTGGCTGGCAAAGCTGCTCGTGACGATAAGAAAATCCGCATTCAGAACAGACCACATTCGGTTCGGTGGACATCAAGACAACAACGGGCAGTTGCAGCGAGTGGCGAGTGGCAAACGCAATCGCAAAACAGCAGCAGGCAGCATAAGAAAAAAAGTTTGTTCTTTATACAAACTGCTTTGGTGGCAAATCCAGAACAAGGCGGCATCGAGGGCGTTCGAAATGGTTTTTTTCAAAACCACGAGTACAAAGTTTTCTAAATTGGAACCATTCCATAAAACACGGCGCTTATCAGGGCTATTAAACCTTTCAAAAAAGAGTTCACGAAATACAGTTTAATGCATTCTAAAATATTATCCAAAATAATAATTAAACACAAATTGATTTTAAAAAAAATTTAAAAAAAATTGAAACGTTCAATAGTTCCTGGCCCAGATGGCGTTCCAGCTATAGTTTTTTGCCGCTGTGCTACATCTTTGGCTTTACCGCTCTCCCGTATTTACACAGCTTCGCTGAGTCAAGGGGTTTTTCCAGATGTGTGGAAGCATTCCTTTATGTTTCCCGTGTTTAAGAAAGGTGATAAGTGTAACGTGGCTAACTATCGTGGCATAACCAGTTTATCTGCCGCCTCCAAGCTTTTTGAGTTGATCGTGAACGATGCTGTCTTTTTCAAAGTTAAGCGTTATATCTCACCAGTACAACATGGCTTTATGCCAGGACGCTCGGTTAGCACCAATCTCCTCGAGTTTTCGTCGTTTTGTATCAACCGTCTAGAGGAACGCGCTCAAGTTGATGCTATCTACACCGACATAAAAGCCGCTTTCGATCGAATTGACCATCGCATCCTACTGATAAAACTATCCCGTCTTGGTGCTTCCGACGAATTCATCAACTGGCTGAGATCATACCTGTCTGGAAGAACGCTCCGTGTCAAGCTCCTGTCTCACACTTCATCTCCGTTTGCTGTTTCTTCGGGTGTTCCGTAAGGCAGCAATCTTGGACCACTGCTGTTCGCGATCTTCTATAACGATGTGTCGCTTATTCTAGCATGTGACTGTGTGTCGATATATGCAGACGACTTGAAAATCTATCTAGCCATCGAAACCCTCGAGGATTGCCGACGGTTACAGAGCCTGCTTGACCAGTTTGTGAGTTGGTGTCGCCTGAACAAACTATCAGTATAAATAAATGTATCATCATGAGTTTCCATCGAAAAAGACAACCAACTATATTCGACTACACGATCGATGATATTATCTTGGAGAGAGTCAGTCAGGTCAATGACTTGGGCGTAACTCTCGACCCTAAGCTCACTTTCGACGCACACCGATCTGCATTGATATCCAAGGCCAATCGTCAGCTTGGGTTTATTTCGGGAATCTCTAGGGACTTTACTGATCCCTACTGCCTGAAATCTCTCTTCTGCTCGCTTGTTCGGCCGATTCTTGAAACCGCATCTGTAGTATGGAGCCCGTACCAACACATGTGGATCGTCAGGATTGAACGGATTCAAAAATGGTTCATCCGTAGAGCGCTTAGGAATCTGCCTTGGCGTGACCCGCGGAACCTGCCGTCATATACAGCTAGATGTCGCTTACTGAACTTGAATACTCTTGAGCGTCGTAGGCGTATTCAACAAGCCACCTTCGTTGCCAAACTTCTTTGTGGTGAAATCGATGCGCCTAACTTGCTCGAGAAGATGAACTTTCGCGCTCCCAGTAGAATTCTACGATCCTCGTTTTTGCTGCAACCGCTTGCACATCGTTCATCGTATGGTCAACATGAGCCGGTCACGGAAATGATCAGAACCTTTTCATCCGTAGAGCAGTTTTATGACTTTGGAGAATCATCACTACGCTTCAGAAACCGAATTGAGAATCCCGATGTTTTTAATGTTATGTTTTAATGTTATGTTTTTGTTCGATTATTATACTAATTTTTGTTCATTAAGACGATTTTGTCAGATGAATGTTATATCTAAAGAAATAAACAAAGAATTTTTTTCATTATTTGTTGCCAGGATATGATTAGTATGAGAATTTGGCAGTTGTGCTGAGCTTATTGATGGTTGGGGACTTTCTCGATTATTCAATTTTCACCAATTAAATTGCTTCCAGATTGAAAGTACAGTAATTTACATTTAGTTCGACATTTAGCCAATTGGATGGACCTGTAATATGATATATTTAGTTGGACATTTTTGTAAACATAGAGATGGGGGCCAAATTATGACCCAACATGTTCCAAGCTGAATGGGAAGAAATTCTGCAACTGTGAAAGCTGTACCACTGTCATCGCAAATGTTCAATTACAGGTTAAAATCGCCTCCAATGCGACACTGAGTGGTGCTTCGGCATGTCGCATTAAATATAATTTACAGTACAACATGTCCCAAGCTGGATGGGAAGAAATTTTCCAACTGTGAATCCTGTGGCGAGTGGCAAACGAAATCGCTGAACAGGTTTATCCGAACAAGATAAGGATATCGAGTGATAACAAAACAATAAACTCTTTAGATTAAAGATGATTTTGTGGTCCTGTAAAGGACCCTTTTTTGGGTTTGCTTACGAATCTTTATTTGGTGCAAGTATACTTCTTCACCGCTTTGGTACCTTCGGAAACCGCATGCAAGTTCACCAGGCAGCAACAGACTGATTGCGATCTTCCCACGCCGTAATGGTTAACCGCTTATTGTAGTGGGTCAGACGCGAGGCTTCCGCGAAAAACGGAAAATGTTTCACATCGCGAAAATCAAGTCATTTTCGAGCGATTATTTGCTTTCTACTCATATAATGCTGCGACCAAATACATTTCGTTTTGGATTTTTTCAATCAAGTGCGATCAACGTAAGACCACGTCTTTCGGCAATTTATTAGAGGTGCAATGAATCTTTAGGAATTCCCGCTCTACGCGCACTGGCAAACAATGTTTACTCAACAATTTCTCAAACGAGAAATGGGTGTTGTGAGAAAGGATTAGCGAACGCGAAAACGACAAACGGGAGAAAGATACGTTTGGAGGTTGAAGGAAATTGGCAGAAAACTTCTTCATTCTATCATTCAAATAATGTGATTCATACCACATCGTTTTGCCAGAAAGAGATTATTAATGTTCAAAGGCGGAACTGAGTCCTCCGAGGAAATTACCCAGCGCAAATTAGAGTCGACTATCGATTGCGGCATTCGTACACAAATAATTTTATAATGCAGTTTCACCAAAGTGATTTCTTCTGATATATTCACTACATCATGTCATGTATTTCATATTCTTCATTAAGAAATCCATATCCATGGCACCTATCGGTAACGAATTATTATCGAAACCACGATTTTCGCTAAATGCTCCTTTCAGTTCGGCCTGTAAAAAACTTTTCTGTACTCTAATCCATCAAATTTGGAGCCCTGAAAAGGGCTGTTGATTATATGCTAAGCTAATATAGCACGCTCTCCTCGGATACGATGGGCCAGCTGGATGTCCTTGGGCATGATGTGACGCGTTTTGCATGGATAGCACACAAATTGGTATCTTCGAATAAGCCTCCTGCAGCGTCATAGCCGCGGAACTTTGGAAGCGCAAGTCGGTTTTGAAGTCCTGAGCAATTCCACGATCCAAATGCTGCAAAGGTATCTGCGGATCAGCAATTCGGTCGACTTCTGATAGCGATGAATTTCCGAGCTGACTTCGTGTGCCTTACCACCGAATGACTAACGAGCTGTCTGCGAAAGACTAACGAGCTCGAATCCTCACGGTGCGAGAGTAGAGTAAGAAATGAACGAAAGCAAAGGAAGCGTCATTTTATAAACCATAAAAGTATAGAATCTAAATCCCACCCTTATTATATTCGTGAGTATACAGTAAGCTTATATAATAAAGAGGGTTGGGTTTACATTCGATTCTTTTATGTTTTATAAAATGACACTTCCCTTGCTTTCGTTCATTTCTTACTCTACTCTCGCACCGTGAGGACTCGTTTCATTGGGACTAAGCAGACAGCTCGTTAGTCCTTCGGTGGTAAGGCACCACGAAAGCAGCTCGGATAAGCGCACCAGCCGCAGGAAGCGTGAAGAAGCCACATCGCTATCGACCGGGAACTTCGCATGAAATTCGTCGCTATCAGAAGTCGACCGAATTGCTGATCCGCAAGCTACCTTTGCAGCATTTGGTTCGTGGAATTGCTCAGGACTTCAAAACCGACTTGCGCTTCCAAAGTTTCGCGGTTCTGACGCTGCAGGAGGTTTATTCGAAGATACCAATTTGTGTGCTATCCATGCAAAACGCGTCACATCATGCCCAAGGACATCCAGCTGGCCCATCGTATCCGAGGAGAGCGTGCTATATTAGCTTAGCATATAATCAACAGCCCTTTTCAGGGCTCCAAATTTGATGGATTAGAGTTCAGAAAAGTTTTTTACAGGCCGAACTGAAAGGAGCATTTAGCGAAAATCGTGGTGTCGATGATAATTTGATACCGATAGGTGCCATGGATATGGATTTCATAATGAAGAATATGAAATACATGACATGATGAAGTGAATATATCCCCATATCGAAGAAATCACTTTGATGAAACTGTTTACCGTTTGTCGTTTTTAAATGTTGGGAAAGGGCATTATTTTTGCTGAGTAAATTCCAAGAAAAAATCCATTCCTTCTTTAAGCGTGATTCATTCTGCTTCGGATCAACGGAACAGTGATAATCATTTCATACAAAAGATAAAATGTCCAAGAGTTATATGATTGCTATTTATTGAGTCGGAAAATTGTTTCAATAGCTTAATGATAGCTTCGAAAACAGGTTATAAAATGACGCTTTCTTTGCTTTCGTTCATTTCTTACTCTACTCTCGCACCGTGACGACTCGTTTGTTTGGGACCAAGCAGATAGCAGGTTAGTCTTTCAGTGGCAAGGCACACGAAAGCAGCTCGGATAAGCGCACCAGCCGCAGGATAGGTGAAGAAGCCACATCGCTATCGACCGGGAACTTTGCGTGAAATTCATCGCTATCGGAAGTCGACCGAATTGCTGACCCGCAAGCTACCTTTGCAGCTTTTGGATCGTGGAATTGCTCAGGACTTCAAAACCGACTTGCGCTTCCAAAGTTCCGCGGTTATGACGCTGCAGGAGGCTTATTCGAAGATACAAAGTTGTGTGCTATCCACGTAAAACGCGTCACATGCCCAAGGACATTCAGCTGGCCCGTCGAATCCAAGGAGAGGGTGCTATATTAGCTTAGCATATAATCAACGGCCCTTTTCAGGGCTCCAAATTTGATGGATTAGAGTTCAGAAAAGTTTTTTGCAGGCCAAACTGAATCGAGAATTTTCGTTTGGATGCCATACAGCATCGAGAAAATTCCGGAAAGATCTAATCGTTGCTGAAAAATAATCTGCCAGTTCCCTGGGAATTGAAGAATACATCCATGCGAAAGAGTTTATTTTAATGTTTTCTAATTATATGGCGAACACAGCGACCAAATACATTTGGTTTCGTAATTTTTCAATCAAGTGTAATTAGCTGGAAAGCTTCTGAAGATTATTCTTTCCCATCAGTAGGATATTTTCGTATCCAATAATGGATGCATAACATGAAAAACGGAAAATGTTTCGTATCGCCAAAATTATATAATTTTCAATCGATTATTGCTCAGTCGCCGAAATTTTCATACTCAGAGAGTTCATTCTCCTCTAATTTGCCTTCCAAATTGCCATCGTAAACCACACCTTCTCTCGATTCAATCACCCACGAAAAGCATACTGAAATGATATTCTGGTGGTGAAACCAAGCCCCGGGCAAGGGGATATGATCCGCGAGTCAAGATGTGCTACAAATTTAGCTGTCATTGCCAAACCTATCAAATTACTCGGCGAACTCAAGGCAAATCTATGGAACAAGGTGCGCCCATTCGCTAACTAAAAAAAGAATTGTTTTTTGAAAAAAAAATTTATGTGAAATGTAATGATCATGATGATCACAAGGGTCTGAATGATAATATAAAACGTAGAACCCTAGGTTGATCACTTGAAATGTAGTATTATATTATAATGTAAACCAACTTAAGAAATTGAAAGAATTTAAGTGAAATAAAAGGGTTTGAATGAATTCTGCATTATTTCAATAATTTCAGTTGTATTTAGCTGCTGCGTAAACGTCATATTTAACTCGAAACAATCGTTAAATTCGTGAAAATTTAAAGAAGGTAGTTTTGAAATCTTATAAATAGTATGTAGATTTTTAAGTTATTCGATTACTTAAAACACGTAGTCCTGACGCTTACTTAGCCATTTGGTTGTATATTTCCAAATATTTTACAACACAATAATCACAAAAACTCACCATTATAATATAAAATCAGCATCAAACACAATTTCAGTTTCATATTATTTCACAATTTTCGAGGAAACGTATTACTCTATTACATAGAATACATATTGAATACAGAAAAGTAAATTTTCATTCATTATTTTTTGTTCTAGAAGTGTGTTAATTTCGTCCTTAATTTCGTTTTCCAAATGGCGCAAATCATTATGGTGCCTTCAACGCAAAGACAATAAATGAAACGCTTGCAGCGTAAAACGTAATGAATATAATGAATATAGCAATGAGTATTTCATAAAGTATCAGTATATTCCACAAATTGTGCTCAATCGTCTTAATTTACTTTTGTGTATTTTTTAAATGGCTGCAGAAAACCACTTCACGTTTTGACCCACCTGGTAGTATGTTAAGTGCCTTGTTTTACACCAGCTTGAGAGTTTGGCAGTTCTCGCGAGTGACAGTGGTCGCAAATTGCATTTGCGACCCGGACATGTTTGACGCTGTCAAATCCTATGTGCTAGTATACGGATGCCCTCAGGCTGGGTGAAACCGATTCATTTTTCGTGAGGCGTCGTACACAAATTACGTAACGCGATAAGGGGGGAGGGGGTAGATGTTGCGTTACTTTCTGTTTATTAGAGATAGGAAATGGCGTTACGAAAGGGGGGGGGGAGAGGTGGTTCAGAATTCGGATTTTTAGCGTTACGTAATTTGTGCACGACGCCTGAGGACATCGACAAGACAACATCGTTACTGAACGAGCTGAACGGCGAGGGATCGAGGTATTCATTACCTGGCTTGACCTAACCTGAAATGCAATCAGTTTGTTTTAACTGTGAGGGAGCGCAGAAAAGCCGATCGATCAAAAGGAGAAGAGAAGGTGACCAAGAGAGTATCAGCATCGAAATACGGTTCCTCGGGAAAACATAGAAGCAGCCGCCACACACACACACATACACGCGCGCAACTCTTTTCGTTTGCTGGTTATCGAGAGGAAACCTGGAAAGAAATGATCGTTGCTGAATAATAATCTGCCAGTTCCCCTTGGAATTGAAAATTACATTCAAGCGAGTTTATTTTAATGTTTTCTATCCATATAATACTGCGACCACATACATTTGGTTTTGTGATTTGTCAATCATGTGCAGTTAGCAGGAAAGCTTCTGAAGATTATTCTTCAGAACAAGGTTTTTTGTATCCAATATTGGATGCATAAAACCTTGAGTCTTCAAAGTAACACTCTCGTTTTTGAAGTCACCCAAATATTTATTTATTCATTCATTCAGGATGGATTTAGATTCAACTTCAAACAAATGATCTCTAAATCAACGATAGTCCTACGTCACCCTTGCGGATATACCATAGATATAACCCACTTCCTGTTTTTTGGAAGGTTCAATGGCCCTAAAAAGCGCCTTGTTTTATGGAATGGTTCCAATTTAGAAAACTTTGTACTCGTGGTTTTGAAAAAAACCATTTCGAACGCCCTCGATGCCGCCTTGTTCTGGATTTGCCACCAAAGCAGTTTTTACAAAGAACAAACTTTTTTCTTCTGCTACCAGCTGCCGTTATGCGAATGCGTTTACCACTCGCTGCAACTGCCTTTTCCTGTCTTGATGTCCACCGAACCGAATGTGTTCTGTTCTGAATGCGGGTTTTCTTATCGTCGCGAGCAGCTTTACCAGCCAACTCGATCACTTCGGCGGCCGAAACTATATAACGCCGGCTAGGTAGACTGGTGCACTGGTACTAACGCGCTCGGCCTAGCTACCCTTGCGGAGCAATTGGCGAATACACCTACGGGGAACTGCACACTTGCACGGTTCGAGTAGGACTTTGCCTTTACCTTAACTTGTCCTCCTTTGTCACGTCCACACGTCCACGTTGCTGCTTGTGTTGCTTTGTCGATGTGATGCGATGTTAAACGATGCCGTACAACCACACGGGTTTACGGTTTGAAAGAAAATAATATATTTTTTGGGGTCCGCGTGTTTTATACTCTAGCGGTACACACTCACAGGATAGAGACAAATCGGCAGACTCAGCCAAAGGAGCGAGTCCAACGAGACGAACGAATGAGCGTTAAAAGGCAGCGATGGCAAAAAAATACATTCATTACGATTTGTTCACTCGTTGGATTCACATGCAGGCTAAAAAGGGTCTTTTTCAGGATCACAAAATTATCTTCAATCTAAAGAGTTTATTGTTTTGTTATCACTCGATATCCCCATCTTGTTCGGCTAAACCTTCCTGTTTAGCGATTTGTTGCCACTCGCCACAGCTTTCACAGTTGGAAAATTTCTTCCCATCCAGCTTTGTGACATGTTTTACAGTAAATTACATTCAATGCGACGTGCCGAAGCACCACTCAGTGTCGCATTGGAGGCGATTTTAACCTGTAATTGAACATTTGCGTACAGTGGTAGAGTGTCGACTTTCAATGTGGGGTCATAATTTGGATCTCTATGTTTACAAAAATGTCCAACTAAATATGTCGCATTACATGTCCGTCCAGTTAGCTAAATGTCGAACTAATTGTAAATTACTGTACTTTCAATCTCGAAACAATCTAAGAATTGGTGAAAATTGAATAATCAGGAAAGTCCCCAACTATCAATAAGCTCAGAACAATTGCCAAATTCACATACTCATCAGATCCTGGCAAACAAATATGAAAAAGTCAATTTGTGTTTTATTATTATTTTGGATATTATTTTAGAAAGCATTGAACTGTATTTCCTAAACTCTTTTTTGAAAGGTTTAATGGCCCTGATAAGCGCCTTGTTTTATGGAATGGTTCCATTTTAGAAAACTTTGTACTCGTGGTTTTGAAAAAAAAAACATTTAGAACGCCCTCGATGCCGCCTTGTTCTGGATTTGCCACCAAAGGAGATTGTATAAAGAACAAACTTTTTTCTTCTGCTACCAGCTGCCGTTTTGCGATTGCGTTTGCCACTCGCCACTCGCTGCAACTGCCTGTTGTCTTGATGTCCACCGAATGTGTTCTGATCCGAATGCAGTTTTTCTTATCGTCGCAAGCAGCTTTGCCAGCTAACTCGATCACTTCGGCGGCCGAAACTAAACACGGTTCGAGCGGGATTTTGCCTTTCCCTTCACTTTTCCTCCTTTGCCATGTCCAGACATGGCTGCTTGGGTTGGCTGGTTGATGTGTTGTGATGCGAACTGATGTAGTGTACGGTTTGAATGAGAATGATCGTTACGGCAGCAGAGCGGGGATTTTAAGCTGACTGGCTGGTTCGAGAATTACGCATGTATGAGACTGCGACCAATGCTTCGTTTATTTTTTTTTCTTTTTCCTTTTCAATCGTGCTTCATTCTATTTCGTTGCTGCTCTGTTTGCCCGTTTTGGTCGGTACGATTTGAGGAGCACAAAATGGGCACATAGTGCATTTGGACAATGCTTGATATTTCACAATTATTCAATTATTTATCTCAAGAAAAATGAAATGTTATTCGTTATGATAGATGCGTAGATATATTTCCTATCAATTGATGCAAAAACCTTTGCGATCTATCGAGAAATGCTCGAGTTATAAGCGTTCCAAATCTTGCATTTTTTCCTACTTGTTCAGTGCCTAGATTTCCATTTCACCCCCTATATCTTCCGGTTATACGTAGTCGTACGTCAAAAGGTTTTTGTGGGATATGCTTTAGTGATAAAATAATCTCATATATTCATTATTTAATTTCATTTTTCCTCCCATATAAATGCCTCAGTGTTTCTTCTGTAGGTATCGTAATTATAGTTGTACATTTGTCGGAGTTTACATGATTAGTTGCGACCAATTTTTGTTCATTCATGAGACATGGAATGTTTCGTGGATGCTCTATATTAACTTTATGAAGCTCTACTGCGGAATCACATCTGTCCAAGTTGATTTTTCGCTTCTCATTAGGGCGTGTAGAGTCGCTATAGCTGCTACCATGAAAAGTTTTCTGTGAATCGTTAGCCTTTTTGGATCTTTTCCACTTCATTCTACGATTTTGGAACCATATTTTTACCTGAAATTATATAAATAAATTATGAAATGAGAAGAATGAAATTCAAATTATAAGGGTGATTTGTCGTGATATTTTTTTCTGCAGTACTTCCCGTTTAGTTTATTTCCAGATATGGACTAGTTTACAGATTGGAAAATAGTTTATCCACATGATAAAAGATCGAAGAAAATGGGTGGGTTATATTTATGATATAACCGCAAGGATGACATGGGCTACCATTGAATTAGTAATCATTAGTTTGTTCTAATTGAATTATTGATCGAATAAACAATTTCCGAATTCAATTTGTAATTGAATTTGTAATTGAATTGTACATAAATCGTTTGAACGTTTGAACTAAGGTTATATCAATGTATAACGTTTGAACAAATTCCATGCCAGGTCAATTCATGCATTGTGATAGATTATGCACTTCGTTACAAGTAAATTTTATGACCGTCCTTTTACGTTGATGCAAACACCTTTCCGATTTATCAAGAAATGCTCGGGTTATAAGCATTCGAAATCTTTCTTTTTTTGGCGTAGTTCACATTAATAACTAATTTTGCTTAAAACGGATTCTGAGAATTTGCATTCCAATCGAATCGGAAATTCTCTAAGATTTGTTTGATTTTTTTTTTTTTTGGCAGACTTATCTCACTTCTTAACTAGGCGAACCTAGCCAGAATTTTCACCTGCCCCCGGGCTTCTGAATGCCAAAGGGGGACTAGGCTCTGCGGAATGCACGTATCTGCATGCTCGTGCTGTTTCAGTCCTGACCGAGAAATTGTCGGACAATCGCGCAGGTGCTAAGGATGACCGACTTTTGGATGCCGGCCAATTCCTTCTCCATGTTCAACACCTTTAGCGCTTCCAGAAGTGTCTTCGGGACAATTCCAGTTCCAGAGAGAACGACTGGAACAATTCTTGTGACCTCCCTTAGCCCCCACAGTTCCTTGAGCTCCACGGCCAATGGTCGGTACTTGCAGATTTTGCGACCGTGGGTCTTCTCCAGATTCTGGTTCAGTGGAATAGCGACATCGATGATGGTGACTTTGCGGTCGCTCTTGTCGTAAACCATTATATCTGGCCGGTTGTGGCGGATCGAGAGGTCGGTCAGAACAGTGCGATCCCAGTACAGCTTGAAACGGTCATTTTCCAGGACAGGTGCAGGCAGGTACCGGTAGTTTGGTACGTTGTCTTCCAGTAGAGCACATTGGAGCGCCAGTTGTCGATGAACAATACGGGCCACGTTGTTGTGGCGCTCGGTGTAGGCTGCGTTGGCCAAAACGGGAAAGCCTCCCATAATGTGCTCTATGTTTTCACCTGGTTGATGGCACATCCGGCAAATGTCATCAACGTCTTGATGCCAGACGTACCGCCTGCAGTTTCTCGTCGGCATTATCCTGTCCTGGATGGCTATCATGTCGGCTTCTACTACTGAAGAGAGTTCACCACGCGTTAGCCACAGATTAGATGCGGCCTTGTCGACGTGTGGCCGGTCCAGTTGATGGGGGTGGGCACCATGCACTGCCTTCTGCTTCCAAGCTGCAATCTTCTCCTCCACTGTCTGCAGATTGCAGTTGAGTTGGTACTCCGCTTGCGCCAAGTGCAGAGCGCTGTATCCTCTGTCGGCGGCGCAGACAGCCCGGTATAGCGCGTTTTGGTTGGCGCGTTCTGCGAAGTACTCGCGCAGTTGTCGTACCTGGGCAACACACAGTGCAGATATGTCGACTATTCCAAGTCCCCCTTCTTTGCGTGGCAGTGAAACTCTCTCCAGTGCCGATTGAGGATGGTGCATTCCGGCCTCTTTAAATGCTTTCCTCATCCTCCTCTCAAGGTCCTCTAGGTCAGTTTTGCTCCATTTGACTACACCAAAACTGAAGGTCAGCAGGGGAACCGCGAATGTGTTGATCGCGCGTACCTTGTTCCCCGCGTTGAGGAAAGTCCTCAGGACACAGTTCACTCGACTCAAGAACTTGTCTCGCAGATCCGTCTTGATGTCGGAGTGGCGAATCCCGGTGAGCTGTCGGAATCCAAGATATTTATAGGATTCGCCACGAACCATGTCTCTTATGAACTCGCCGTCATAGACCTCGTAACCTCCGGATTCGGTAAGCTGTCCTTTCAGCAGATGGACACAGCGGCACTTGTCGAGGCCGAACTCCATGCAGATGTCCCTGCTTATGTCTTCGACAACCCGGATAGCTACACCTAGACGCTGACGTGAATCAGCGTAGACCTTGAGATCATCCATGTAGAAGGTATGGGTCACTTCTTCGTGGGCGCCGTCGCCATACCTTATTTTATAGCCATGACCGTTTCTATTGAGCGTTCTACTGAGGGGGTTCAGTGCCAGACAAAACCAAAGCGGGCTGAAAGAGTCGCCTTGGAATATCCCCCTCTTTATCTGCAGCGTTCTAGACTGCAACACATTTTCCCCATCACTGAGGTGCAGAGACGTACTCCACTGCCTCATCGCATGCTGCAGGAACCTAACGACGACGGGATCAATTTTGTAGAGCTCCAATACCCGGACGAGAAACGAGTGAGGTATGGAGTCATAAGCCTTCCTGTAATCGATGTAGGCCATACTTAGGTTCCGCTGGTTATATACCGCCTGGCCGACTATGGCTGCGTCGATGATGGCCTGGTCTTTGCAGCCATGCGTATTTTTCCTGCATCCTTTCTGCTCTTCTGCGATGATGTGATGCTGTTCGCAGTGAGCAGAAACTTTGGCGGTAATTATGCTGCTCAGTATTTTGTACAGACTCGATAGGCACGTTATCGGTCTGTACTTTGATGGGTTCAATGTGTTGCTGTCTTTCGGGAGGAGGAAGGTGACGCCACGGGTGGCGAATTGAGGAAGGTTGTGTGGGTCACGTAGCACCTTGTTGAAGCACTCAGCTATCTTTGGATGTGCGACGGTCAGCTTCTTGTGCCAAAAGTTCTGGACACCATCGGGGCCCGGTGCTGCCCAGTTCCTCAGGTACCGCGAGGCTTCGCGGACATCGTTCTCTCCGACGATGATAGCTGGCATCTCTCCAATTTCACCACAACTCTCCTCCTCCCGTCTTAACCACATTTGCCCGTCGCGATGTTCTACTGGGGTCTCCCAAATACCAGCCCAGAAGTTCGTCACATCGCTAATATCTGGCAAACCTTCGCGGTAGTCGGGCTTCTCGTCGCTAATGTGGTCGTAGAACGCTTTCTCGTTATCTCTGAACATCCGATTTTGTTCCTGGCGCTTTGCAGAGTCAGAGTAACGTTTCAGCCGTTTTGTAAGGACGCTCAATTGCTGTACCAGTGTGTCGAGTTTTTCCGTCAGCTGGTGAGCTCCCAGCTGGCGAAGTTCAGTAGGCCGCACGATCACAGCAACTTGGCGACATAATTTCACCGATCTGCTGCCTCTTTTGTACGCCATCAGTCTTCCAATTGCGGCGCGCTTGTTTAGGATCCGTTGCTCCAATCTCCTTCGTCATGGAGGCTCACGCCTTTCACGGAGATGTTGGAGCAGTCCGCCTCTTGGCCTAATACGGTATCCTAAACTTTTGGCGGTCGCCACAGCAGCACAGTAAACTTTCAGTTGCAGCTCCTCCATGTTCTCAGCATCAACCAAGTGCAGCGGAAGAACGTGCTCGTTCATGAGCTTTACTGCACTTGTCAGCCTGCGGGAATGCTGCAACTTCGGGATCCTGGGGCGCGACAAAGGGTCCGTGTCGCGGAACTGTGAGATCGCCTCGTCGTAATGGAAGACCAGATCGCGTAGTAGTTGTTGATCTGGCTGTGGATCTTCCGGCTCAGGGGGTTGTTGTACTGTGGCCTCCACTGGTGCTGATTCGCGTGCCCCACTCGCGAATGAATTGCTCAGCCGTACTGAACTTCGTCTCGACACATCGCTTGCTCTGCTTGTTCTGGAGCTTAGTTCTCTCTGCACCTGCTGCTTGATCTCGTCGACTTGCGTTTGGGAGAGCATATTGTTGCGTACAATCGCTCTACGCCTCGCGTTCATCGCGTTTTGGTCAAGCCTCCCGACGAACTCTGGATACGCTTCCTCGAACATTGCGAGTATTCGAGGGCGACCGCTCATGTCCATCTCCAAAGCAGTGCAGATGTAATAGGCGCGGATCACGAATTCGTTCATTTCGTGTGTCCACATGATCCGTCGCCTAGTAGTACCCACAAGTGTGGACGACTGTCGTCTGACAGTCGCAACACGCCTCGTAGGCGCAGCGTTTCGTTGGTGATGGCGATGGCTGCTGTTTCCGTGTGGCGGTAGCTCTTCGGGTTGAACCCGGCTGGTGGCCCGCTCTTGCACATCGCCCTCCAGCCGCTGGCCGCTCGCTCTTACGCCCGTTCCAGGACCAGCTCCAGTTCGGGGACCCTCCTCGGGTGATCGCATTCGTAGTATTCGTCTTGACCTTAGCTCCATTGTCTGGGTGTATCTCCTTTGCCCGGGAGACAGCGGGTTGGCAAGGCCTCCATGACCCGGGAGGCCTTCCCCGGGAGAGATATAGCGCTCTGACTCGCTCGCACCCCCTCACTTAGCCACTTTCGACACCCGTTCTCGGAGCCAAGACCAGGTGTGTGTTTCCAGTTCACGCCCGATCTAAAAATGTCGTCATATGATCTTCGTGGAGGCGTGAGATAGGAACATTTGAGACCAACAGGTAGGCTCCTACCCTAGTGTTGATCCCCATTTGAGAACCTTTTTTTTTTTTTTTTTTTTTTGAATGGCGTTAACGTTCCCTGTGGAACTTTTGCCGTCTCAACGTATGCATTAATTAGCGTCATTTATTAATACTTAGTTGAGATTTCTTAAGCCAAATAACACGCCTTGAATGTATTCCGAGGGGCAAGCTCTTGAATACGCGTGACCACAGTGCAAGTCGAAGGAAATTTCTTTGACGAAAAATCCTCCGGCCAGAACGGGAATCGAACCCGAACACCCGGCATGACAATGTGAGACGCTAACCACTCGGCCACGGGTGCACTAAGATTTGTTTGATATATAGTTTAAATTGGTGAAAACTGGAAGCATTCCAATTGTTCTGTCCATTTGTGTGCTTCCCTGATCATGCTGTCAATAACAGGCAACTTATGCAGCCGCGAGAATAGACACAACGAAGGTGAATACTTGCGACGTAAACTCCACCTTGGCAGAGTTGGTACGCTGTCGCTAGCGTATAAATATTGCATTGGAAATTTTCACTTCCCGTTTGGTGGTCATCGAAGCAACATCGTTGCCGACGAGAGTCGAGTAGGAATGAATTGTCTTTCTCATTCTGCTCATTTTGTGTCATCTTCGTTCCCCCTCGAGCTGTGGATGCGAGCGAATATTTCACTCGCTGTGGATTTGGCATTGCAATACGTTTGCATTAAAAAAAAGACGGGTGGGTAATGTCGGGGACATAACCGGAGTGACGTAGGACTATACAAAGGGGACAGCTTTTGTTAAATATATATTATAAATATATTGTTTTATTTTCTTCTCCTACGTGAATACCTACCTATGTACCTTAAAAATGGATTAGTTTACTGTTTACTCTTCATGAATATGTTGATGGTTCTGAAAAGAACCTTTGGTGTTGTGTTTTTGTTATCACTCGATATTCCCATCTTGTTCGGTTAAATCTTCCTGTTTAGCTATTGCGTTTGCCACTCGCCACAGCTTTCACAGTTGGAAAATTTCTTCCCATCCAGCTTGTGACATGTTGTTCAGTAAATTACATTTGATGCGACGTGCCGGAGAAACACTTTGCCACTCACTGAAACTAATTGTTGCCTTGATGAGCGCCGAACCGAAGCTGCTCTGTTCTTGATGCGGGTTTTCTGATTGTCGTGAGCAGCTTTGCAAGCCAACTCGAGTACTACTGGTATACTGGTGCTCCGGCACCAATCCGTTCGGCCTAGTTACCCTTGCGGAGCAATCAATGAATGCGACCAACAGGGAACTGGAGACTTGCACGGTTCGAGTGAGACTTTGCCTTTCCCTTAACTTGTCCTCCTTTGTTACGTCCACGATGCTGATGCCGTACAACCACACGGGTTTACGGTTTGAAAGAAAATAAGATATTGTTTGGGGTCCGCGTGTTTTATACTCTAGCGGTACACACTCACAGGATAGAGAAAAATCGGCGGACTCAGCCAGAGGGGCGAGTCCAACGAGACGAACGAATGAGCGTTAAAAGGGAGCGATGGCAAAAAAATACATTCATTACGATTTGTTCGCTCGTTGGATTCACATGCAGGCTAAAAAGGGTCCTTTTCAGGATCACAAAATTATCTTCAATCTAAAGAGTTTATTGTTTTGTTATCACTCGACATCCCCATCTTGTTCGGCTAAACCTTGCTGTTTAGCGATTGCATTTGCCACTCGCCACAGCTTTCACAGTTGGAAAATTTCTTCCCATCCAGCTTGTGACATATTTTACAGTAAATTACATTCAATGGCACGTCGCATTACCACCACTCAGTATCGGATTGGAGGTAATTTTAACCTGTAATTGAACATTTGCGATGACAGTGGTACAGTGTCGACCTTCAATGTGGGGTCATAATTTGGACCCCGAACTCTATGTTTACAAAAATGTCCAACTAAATATGTCGCATTACTGGTCCGTCCAATTAGCTAAATGTCGAGATAAGTGTAAATTACTGTACTTTCAATCTAGAAGCAATTTAAGAATTGGTGAAAATCAATAAGCTCAGAACAACTGCCAAATTCACATACTCATCATATCCTGGCAAACAAATTATGAAAAAATCAATTTGTGTTTTATTATTATTTTGGATATTGTTTTAGAAAGCATTGAACTGTATTTCCTAAACTCTTTTTTGGAAGGTTTAATGGCACTGAAAAGCGCCTTGTTTTATGGAATGGTTCCAATTTAGAAAACTTAGTACTCGTGGTTTTGAAAAAAACCATTTCGAACGCCCTCGATGCCGTCTTGTTCTGGATTTGCCACCAAAGCAGTGTGTATAAAGAACAAACTTTTTTCTTCTGCTACCTGATGCCGTTTTACGATTGCGTTTGCCACTCGCCACTTATCGTCGCGAGCAGCTTTACCAGCTAACTCGATCACTTCGGCGGCCGAAACTATATAACGCCGGCTAGGTGAACTGGTGCACTGGTACTAACGAGCTCGGCCTAGGTACCCTTGCGGGGAACTCCAGATCAACACGGTTCGAGCGGGATTTTGCCTTTCCCTTCACTTTTCCTCCTTCACCATGTCCAGACATGGCTGCTTGGGATGGTTTGTTGATGTGTTGTGATGCGAACCGATGTGGTGTACGGTTTGAATGAGAATGATCGTTACGGCAGCGGAGCGGGGATTTTTAAGCTGACTGGCTGGCTCGAGAAATACGCATGTGTGAGACTGCGACCAATGTTTCGTTCATTTTTTTCTTTTTCCTTTCCAATCGTGGTTCATTCTATTTCGCTGCTGCTCTGGTTGCCCGTTTTGGTCGGTTCGATTTGAGGAGCACAAAATGGACCAATAAAAAATGGGCACATAGTGCATTTTGACAATGCTTGATATTTCACAATTATTCAATTATTTATCTCAAGAAAAATGAAATGTTATTCGTTATGATAGATGCGTAGATATATTTCCTATCAATTGATGCAAAAACCTTTGCGATCTATTGAGAAATGCTCGAGTTATAAGCGTTCCAAATCTTGCATTTTTTCCTACTTGTTCAGTGCCTAGATTTCCATTTCACCCCCTATATCTTCCGGTTAGACGTAGTCCTACGTCAAAATTGACTTTTTTCGGATGGTGTAAAAATGGGTGGGTTTTATCTATGATATAACCGCAAAGTTGACGTGGGACTACCTTAGCATAGCAATCACTTGTTTGTATTGATTACATTCTTGATTGAATGAAACAATTTCCGAATTCAATTGAATTCAATATATTTGCTTTGTTAGTAAAAAGATTGAACATGTATGGTCAATTCATGCATTGTGATAGATTATGTTCTTCGTTACAAGGAAATTAAATGACAGTCCTTTTACGGACGAAATATAAGTACGGGAAAATAATTAAACGATTATTTTATTTTACATTTCCTCTGAAGTTTGCATCTCTCAAGTGTACGCACTTCTCGAACCGCGAGTTTGCTTGGAACCTGAAAGTTCATTCGCCTCTAGTGTCTGCACCAATTATCCAGGTTCCTAAGTTTAGAAGACCATATTAGGGAAACACATAGGCAAGCGAGTGCAAAAGTACTCGCAGTTTGCATTTATTTGCAAAGCCGATTTCCCCCGAAACCATGGATTTGAAGTCTGTGTTAGGCAAACACAATTCAGTCGAAACAAAAATGATCCCGACTTGCATGTATTTGCAATGACGATTTCCCCAGAAACCTTGGTTCTGAAGTCTGTGTTAGGGAAAAACATTTCAGTCGGAACAAAAATGCTCCCCGACCTGCATGAATTTGTAATGTCAATTTCCCGACGCTCCATGGATTTGAAGTCTGTGTTAAGTAAAGACATTTCAGTCGGATTCTGAAGTCTATTTCAGTCGGAAAAAAATGCCCCCGACTTGCATGAATTTGCAATGTCAATTTCCCGACGTTCCATGGATTTGAAGTCTGTGTTAAGTAAAGACATTTCAGTCGGAACAAAAATACCCCCGACTTGTATGAATTTGCAATGCCGATTTCCTCCAGGCTTGGTTTTGAAGTCTGTGTTAGGGAACACATTTCGGTAAGAACGAAAACCCCCCTATTTTCATGTATTTGCAATGTCGATTTTCCCAAGATTGCTTAGTTTTGATGGCTGTGTTGGAGAACCCGAAATCGGACCGATCGAAACGAGGCAGTTAGGACGTTTAAATAACGCTTAATATTTTACAGTTATTATATTGTTTATCTAATGAAAAATAACATTTTATTAATTTCAATAGATGCGTAGAAATATTCCCTTTCAATTGATGCAAACATCTTTCCGATCCAGTAAGAAATGTTCGAGTTATAAGCATTCGAAATCTTTCATTTTTTCCTGCATGTGTTTAGGTTTTTGTTACGACGAGACCCCTCATCGCAGCAACGCCTCACGCTACGACGTGGCGTCAGCTGTCAACAAGTGACATGGCGATAGAAGAATGCCATGTAACGCTACTGGGTCATAAAAGGATGGAACAAAAGAATTATTAAAAAATGATCAGAAGGCTTTGAGTGTACCAGTACGACATTTATTCTTATTCTAATTATTTATATATTTTCCTAAGTTCCTAAATCTAAAAGACGGGTGGGTAATGTCGGGGACATAACCGGAGTGACGTAGGACTATACAACGGGGACAGCTTATTCTAAATATATATTTTAAATATGTTGTTTTATTGTCTTCTCCTACGTGAATACCTACCTCTCTACCTGAAATATGGATTAGCTTACTGTTTACTCTTTATGAACATGTTGGGAGTTCTGAAATGAACCTTTTGGTTGTGTTTTTGCGTTTTTTTTGTAAAAAATTTCTAATTTTTTTCTCACTGTCTTATATTTGATTCTTGATTTTTTTTCCGAAGGCTTTGTACTCATTAAATGTTCAACGCCGGGCATTTTTCGGCGTATGCACATATCGTACAATCAAAATGATGGCTGTGATAAGGAATGCATAGGTGGTCGTCAGTTCATTGAGCACATTACCGTACCTTAAACTGTGGTTTCGGAGACGAATGAATTGTAATATTTGTAGTCTCCGCAAACAAAATAAATAAAAATGAAAAGAACTGAGGTTTTGGAGACGAACTCTACAATCTGTCGAGGAATAGACGAGCTATAAACGTTCTGAAAAATCAATGTGAATACAGGGACGGATGACCTTCGAATTAAAGTCCTTTAAAATAAGAACAGAGTAGCAGGAAATGCATAGCTCATCATATTGCTCCTTAGTTATGTTTCTATACAATGCAGATGTAACGTCAGTCAATTTTCAACATCAGTTATCAACTAAAGAAAGCAGTTCTTGCTACCGAGAAAATTCGTTAATGCCATCCTGCATACAATGTGTTGTAATTTGGAGCCACTTTTAATTCGTAGACCATGTATGGGTTTGTGAAAACTGAATGATCAATTTAAAAGACCTCAACCACCAATAAGTTCAAAAACAAGCATAAACAAAATAATTCAGTTCATATTATATGTCATATTATGTCACTTTAGAATGCATTGGTATTGTGAATAACTTTTAATAACTTTTCTTTGAATGGCTTAGTGGCCATGAAAGGCGCCGTGTTTTACGGTGGCTGGTTTTGCCACCAAAGCAGTCTGTATAAACAAACATTTTCCTTCTTCTACCTGCTGCCGTTTTGAGATTGCGTTTGCCACTCGCTGAAACTGATTGTTGCCACCGAACCGAATGTGCTCTGTTCTGTAGGCGGGTTTTCTTATTGTCGTGAGCAGCTTTGCAAGCCAACTCGAGCACTCCGGCGGCCGAAATTCTATAACCGCTATTAGGTATGCTGGTGCTCCGGCACCAATCTGTTGATGCGATGTGATGTGAAACGATGCCATACAACCACACTGATTTACGGTTTGAAAGAGAATGATATATTTTTCAGCGGATCCGCGCGTTTTGTACTTTAGCGGTACACGCTCACAGGATAGAGACAAATCAGCAGACTCAGCCAAAGGGGAGAGTCCAACGAGACGAACGAATGAGCGTTAAAAGGGAGCGATGGCAAAAAAATATATCATACTGATTTTAACCTCCGACCGAGAAGGTCGCGTTTTCTTTCAGCTCGGCAGTTTGGCGTTTTGGACAGCGGACTAGGACGTCTCCCCCTGGCGATTCCGAAGGAGTTAATTTTAATTATTTTTAAGTGGCAGCAGAAGGAGAAGCAGATAGCAACGGCTAGTTTCGACCGTTAGGAGCGGGCGCTTGCCGGCAAACCGGAAAAGCGCGCGCTTTTGCGGCGTCACCGACGCCACGCCCCCTTTTTCCTTTGGGCAGTGGTGCCAGTTTCTCTTCTAGTATCGTAGTGATTTTTAACAAAAACAAAAAAACCAAAAAGAAAACACGCATTACGGACGATGAAGTGACTGAAGGAAAACAAATTCAAAAGTTTATTCCCCTAAATTGTTCGCGATTATTGGTGGTTTTTGTAAGAGCTCTATAAAAAAAGTGACAGTGTTTTTCTAGATAATATCCCAAAGTGAAAAGCCCTCATAAGTGTTCTCTCCTTTAAATAATAAATCGATCTGTCGGCTATACCTAGGGGGTAGCCGACAACAGCATGGCTTCCAGTAGCTCCGGGCCTCCGGGAGGCCGGGCTACAAATTTGTACGAGGGTAAACCTACCCAACGTACTGCTCCAAGGTGGGCCGACCCACTGAACGGCAACCTTCAGATCCTGTTACTTCGTGCCACAGGAGAGAACGCGATCCCGACTAACCCGTTCGTCGTGAGTAAGACGATCGCCAACGCTGTAGGAACGAAATACTACACAGCGCGACCGCAACGGGACGACAAAAAGAGGACGCAGTATATCCTTACGGCCAAGGACGAGGATATAATCGGTAAGCTCCTTTTAATCAACAAATTGATCGATGAAACCCCTATCGAAGTAATTTACCACCCTACTCTAAATCAACGTAAATGCGTTGTTACTTGCCGTGATGTAATTGACATCAAAGAATCCGAACTGGTGACAGAGCTTTCCGATCAAGGTGTGATCGATGTCAAGCGAATCACCAGGAAGGAGAATAACATTGTTATCCCAACCGCTACTCTCATTTTGACAATTCGTGGAACTGTTGTTCCCGATTTTATTAACTTCGGATTTATTCGGGCTGGGACTAGAAATTTCTATCCCAACCCAATGCAATGTTTCAAATGCTATAAATTTGGACATACGAGCAAGCGATGCAAACGCGAGAACCCGCTTTGCCGAAATTGTGGACAGGAACATCCAGAACAAAAGGATGGAATTAAAACCTGCAATGCTTCAGCATTTTGCTTGAATTGCCAAGGGGACCATTCCTCTTCGAATAGGAAATGCCCCGTATGGCAAACTGAGAACAACATCACAAAAATAAGAATCGACTATGGTATCTCCTACAAAGAGGCGAAAGAAAGATACAACGGTCAAAATAATGGACCAACTTTTGCAAGTGTTCTGCAAGACAGACTCTCCAACTTGCAAAAGCCAACACCCAGCTGCAATTGCAAATGTAACTGCGCCTCGGCCGCTTCGGCCTCTTCTAGCCGCGAAAGCACACCCCCAATTGACACTACAATCGATACCTCAATGACAGAGTCGACAACTGATAGCTCAACAACTGAATCCGAAAACGAATCAGTCATTTCAATGGACACTTCTGATGTTCCAAACAAAAATAAAAATAAACGGAAAATGGCGAAAGGATCATCTTCTGATTCAGATCAAAAATCTGAAGATGAAATCCAAAATAACAAGGACAAGAAAAGAACAAAAAACGAACAAAGAACTACACCACCAACAAATAACAACACAACACCAACAAAAAACAACAACAACAACAACAACACACATCAAACAAAAAAAACAATAACAACAACAGCAACGCACACTCAACAAAAAACAACACACACACAACAAACACTCCAAAGACTTCTACACCAAACAAAAACGACACCAACACCTCAAAGAAAGCTTCTCTTTCCAAGGGTTAAGGACCATCGAACTAATTCTCTTTGAATAGTTCAAACATACACACAATTAAGACTTAGGATTTAGAGTCAAAAACACCAACACATTCACTCCAACACAGAAATTCGGGATACAATGGAACATCAGAAGTATCCGACGAAACATTCTAGAATTGAAAATGCTTATTTCGAACTCTAATCCCACAGTCATAGCCCTTCAAGAAACTATGACTCCAAACAACTTCGATAAAAATTTTATTTCAAAGTACATCACATACTTTAAAGAGGGTCCCAACCCCTCAAAAAACGGAGTTGCAATCGCAATCAAAGATGGCACTCCACATGATCTTCTTCCCATTACCACTGATCTTCAGGCAGTGGTAGTGCGCATTAAACACCCCTTTCCAATCACCGTCGTTAGCATCTACATCACTAATGATTCCGATCCGAACACTCTACGCAGACAACTGGACCATCTGTTCGCCCAACTTCCCGCCCCAATCATGCTTATGGGTGATTTCAACGCCCACTCATACGCCTGGGGAGGTGCATACCTCGATCGAAAAGGATCCATCATTGAGGATTTCATATCCGACCATTCTCTTCTCCTTCTTAACAACGGCCAACACACCAGAACCCATTATTCTGGTACTACTTCAGCCATCGATCTCACTATAGTATCAGACAAACTATCTTCAAAACTTTCTTGGAACATCCACGATGATACTTGCGGAAGCGATCATTTTCCAATCTTCACCTCCTTCGGCCAAACTTCTCCAGAGTTTTCAACAAGGCCAAGATGGAAATTTGAATACGCTGACTGGGCTGGCTATCAGTTTGACATTGAAAACCGCCTCTCCGCTAAACGAGACTGGACAGCCGAGGAATTCTCCAAAGTTGTCTTAGAAGTTGCAATGGTGCACATCCCCAGAACCAGTGGCATCCCTGGCAGGAAATGTGTCCCATGGTGGTCACCTGAGCTGAAGGCAGCGATCAAAGGTCGACGTAAGGCCCTACGCAAATTAAGAAAGGCCCATCCGGACAGCCCACTGAGACCCACTCTGCTTGCAGAGTTCCAAAGGGCTCGCAAAGAAGCTAAGACTGCTATCAACACAGCCAAGCACAACAGTTGGGTTAAATTCGTCAGCGAAATTAATCCCAACGCGTCAACAAAGGAGTTATGGAGTAAGATTGGCAGGCTTCATGGAAAGAAAAGAAGCAAAGAATATAATCTTCTAATTAACGGTCAATACACCAATGACCGGAAAATCATCGCCGAGGCGTTTGGAGATTTCTTTGCTTCCGCCTCCTCCAATCAAAACTACGACCAAACCTTTCTAACCCACAAAACGGAATGCGAAAGAATTCCCATCGATTTTCATACCGATGTAGAATTTGACTTCAACAAAAACCTCTCCCTCAAAGAGCTCGATTGGGTACTGAACAAAGTCAAACAAGGATCCACAGGACCTGATGACATCAGCTACCCTATGCTTAAGAATCTACCCCATCTCGGGAAAAAAGCACTTCTGAAGCTCCTCAACAAAGTCTGGGACAGTGGAACCCTCCCCAGTTGCTGGAAAGAGGGTTTAATGATCTGTATCCCGAAACCAGACATGAACAATCATCTTCTTGACAATTTCCGCCCCATCACTCTCATAAGTTGTGTTGGGAAAGTCTTGGAAAAAATGATCAATCGACGCTTAACGACTTTTCTAGAGTCAAATAAGCTGATTGATCCCAGACAATTCGCATTCCGTGCGGGAAAAGGTACAGAAGATTGCCTTGTAGCAATCGAAAAAATCCTAGACGACGCAACTGAAAAATTACACCACATTGATATTGTTTCCCTGGATTTATCCAAGGCCTTCGATCGGGCATGGAGGTACCCAGTGCTGAAAAGCCTTTTCGACTGGGGGATTCGTGGGAGATTAGGTCTCTTCATTAAAAGTTTTCTAGAAAACCGGTCTTTCAAAACCGTTATTAACAACCACCGATCTTCTCTAAAAATCCCAGAAAACGGCTTCCCACAAGGCTCAGCACTTTCACCAACCCTCTTCAACATTGCCATGCAATCTCTATTCGAGATTATCCCGGACCATATAAAGGTCATAGTCTATGCAGATGACATTACTCTTATCTCTACGAGCTGCTTCGGCTTAATTCAGAGAAAGAGGCTTCAAAAAATCTTAGACTCCATCCAAAACTGGGCTCTAAAAACAGGTTTTAAAATTTCCCCGGAGAAATCCAAACACATACATATCGGAAAAGCTCTCAGAAGGAGAACCTATCTTCAGCTCAACAAAATCCCGATCCCTACAATGAGGACATTGAAAATACTAGGGGTTACTTTCGACAAGAAACTCAACTTCCTATCACATTCCCAAAAGACCAAAATAGCCACCAGAAAGAAACTGAACATCATCAAGGCTATCGCAGGCAACCTAGCCTCTGGTCATAGAAAGACGCTGCTAAATGTTGTAAATGTTTGGTTGGTCCCACAAATCCTTTACGGAATAGGCACCTTCAGCCGTGGAGGGGACAGGGTGTTAAACACCATTCAACCAATTTACAATAAAGCAATTCGGCTCGCAATTGGCGCTTTTCCCACCAGTCCTACTCTTGCTGTAATGGCAGAAAGTGGGCAACTTCCCTTCACCCACCTGGTAACAAAAGCCATCACCAATAAAGCCATCCGTCACTTGTCACTCCCCGAAAACGACCACAATGTCCCATTAATACATAGGGCTAAAACATGGTTCAAAAATCTCACGAACAAAGATCTTCCCGATATATGTGAACGTTCATCTGCGACGGGAAGAAATTGGAACGTCAAACCGCCGAACATTAACCTTGAACTTCTCAAGGCAGTTCGGGCGGGAGACCCTTCTCCAAAAGTCAAAGCCTGCTTCAATAACCTCGTTGCATCCAATTTTCAAATCAACCACCAGGTATACACAGATGGTTCAGTCAGTGCCGATGGAGTTGGATGTGGAATCTTTGAGAGTAGATACACTGGTAGCTTTTCTCTTCCACCGCAATGCTCCATCTTCAGTGCGGAAGCTTTCGCCCTTTTAATAGCTACCCAAGAATGCACCCATGAGTTTCTTCCTACCACAATATTCTCAGACTCAGCTAGCTGTCTCCACGATCTTCTAAGTGGAAACAGCAAACACCCATGGATTAAGAAAACAGAAGAGGCTGCTTCAAATAAAAACATCTCCTTCTGCTGGGTTCCTGGTCACTCAGGAATCCGCGGAAACACAGCCGCCGACATACTGGCCGGCAAGGGCAGCAAAATAGAACCCCCAGACATGCCCTGTCCTCCATCTGACATTGTCCGCTGGGTAAAACAGCAAGTCCGTGAAAGTTGGGACATAGGTTGGATAAACAGCCGTCCCACTCATCTTCATAAAATCAAAAATTCCACTCTCCCTTGGGAGGACCGTCTCAATAGTAGGGAAAGGCAAGTCCTTACCCGTCTTCGAATTGGACACACTAACTTCACCCACTCACACTTGTTCTGCAGAGCCGAAAAACCCCAATGTGCTTGCAACGAAGCTCCGGTTTCCGTTAGCCATCTTTTACTTGAATGTCAACATACCAAAGATGCTCGAGTCCGACACAACATAGGTCAGAGTCTCCGAGATATCCTCAGTAGAGACGAGACCCAAGAAACCAATTTAATTGCGTTTCTGAAAGAAACCGACTTCTTTGGTAAAATCTAAACCGAAATACTAAATACCTTGGAAATTGCATATTAAAGTTCGCCACTTCACAGTCATGTATGCGTGTTTATGTGTGTATACACATGTATGTACGGGTCGGAAGGAAGGTTTTCATACATGTATATACACGCATTCAATAATAATAAATAACAAATAATATAATATATACTTTCATACCCACATCTATCTTCTATCCATTACATTATACTTTAATCAACTTCCTATTCCTACAGCCACACTCACCAAGGAGGATAAATTCATTAAATAAACCTCTCCATTTTTCAGCTATACTATATACCATTAAATTCAAAACCACTATATTTTATTATCTATTCAAACTGTATTTCATTTCATTTCACCCCACCCCACAACCACTCCTCCCCTCTTTCCTTCCCATACCACTCCCACCCCCTCCCAATCCACTAATCCCACCCAAATCCTTTCCACTCCTTTCCTTCCTATCCTCCTGAGAGGGGCCGTTTTGTTTTTTGGCTTTGGAACACGCCTTTCGCTAGGTCACTTGTGCTTCGTTGCTGCTTTGGTCCTCGGATCAGTAAATTTTTACTTTTCTTTACAGCATATATTAAATATCTTATGAAGCATAGGATCCCTTCCTACCTTCTTCTTTAACCGAGAGTCGAGCGGACAGATCTGATGAGTGATTTTGTTTGGTTTCCCTTTCGCCAGTCCCCTCTGGGCTGGTTTTATTGTGGCTCTTCACTGGGCTAGAGGCGAATGAACTGCAAAGTTTAAAGCCTCTTAAAAACAAAGAAACAAACAAACAAAAATATATTCATTACGATTTGTTCGCTCGTTGGATTCACATGCAGGTGTTTCTAACAAACACGAAGGCACCGAAGACTAGTGGAATAGTGGAAAAGCCGCCAAAAAGTTCGGCACGGCACAGAAGAATATCTCGGAAACCGACAAGAAGAAGGAGAAGGAAGCAAACGCTAAAAAGGGTCCTTTTCAGGTCCACAAAATCATCTTTAATCTAAAGAGTTTATTGTTTTGTTATCACTCGATATCTCCATCTTGTTCGGTTAAACCTTCTTGTTTAGCGAGTGCGTTTGCCACTCGCCACAGTTGGAAAATTTCTTCTCATCCAGCTTGGGACATGTTGTACTGTAAATTACATTTAATGCGACTTGCCGAAGCACCACTCAGTGTCGCATTAGAGATGATTTTAACCTGTAATTGAACATTTGCGATGACAGTGGTACAGCTTTCACAGTTGGAAAATTTCTTCCCATCCAGCTTGGGACATGTTGGGTCATAATTTGGACCCCCATAGAGTTTACAAAAATCCAATTATCTAATTATCGAACTAAAATTACTGTACTTTCAATCTGGAAGCAATTTAAGAATTGGTGAAAATTGAATAATCGAGAAAGTCCCCAACCATCAATAAGCTCAGCACAACTGCAAAATTCTCATACTCTTCATATCCAGGCAAACAAATTATGAAAAATCAATTTGTGTTTTATTATTATTTTGGATCATATTTTAGAATGCCTTGAACTGTATTTCGTAAACTCTTTTTTGAAAGGTTTAATGGCCCTGATAAGTGTTTTATGGAATGGTTCCAATTTAGAAAACTTTGTACTCGTGGTTTTGAAAAAAAAACCATTTCGAACGCCATCGATGCTGCCTTGTTCTGGATTTGCCACCAAAGCAGTTTGTATGAAGAACAAACTTTTATCTTCTGCTCGTCACTCGCTGAAACTGCCTATTCTTGTCTAGATGTCCACCGAACCGAATGTGGTCTGTTCTGAATGCGGATTTTCTTATCGTCGCGAACAGCTTTGCCAGCCAACTCGATCACTTCGGCGGCCGAAACTATATAACGCCGACTAGGTGGACTGGAGCACTGGTACTAACGCGCTCGGCATAGCGATTTTGCCTTTCCCTTCACTTTTCCTCCTTTGTCATGTCCAGACATGGCTGCTTGTGTTGGTTTGTTGATATGTTGTGATGCGAAACGATGTGGTGTATGATTTGGATGAGAATGATCGTTACGGCAGCGGAGCGGGGATTTTTAAGCTGACTGGCTGGCTCGAGAATTACGCATGTATGAGACTGCGACCAATGTTTCGTTCATATTTTTTTCTTTTTCCTTTCCAATCGGGTTCATTGTATTTCGCTGCTGCTCTGGTTGCCCGTTTTGGTCGGTACGATATGAGGAGCACAAAATGGACCAATCAAAAATTATGTGCCCATTTTTGATTGGTCCATTTTGTGCTTTTGGACAATGCTTGATATTTCACAATTATTCAATTATTTATCTCAAGAAAAATGAAATGTTATTCGTTATGATAGATGCGTAGATATATTTCCTATCAATTGATGCAAAAACCTTTGCGATCTATTGAGAAATGCTTGAGTTATAAGCGTTCCAAATCTTGCATTTTTACCTACTTGTTCAGTGCCTAGATTTTCATTTCACCCCCTATATCTTCCGGTTAGACGTAGTCCTACGTCAAAACTTATTCTACCGTGCAATTATAAAACCTAAATATAGAACTAGTTATTAAACTAGCATTGTAGTCAGCGCAGTTAAAAGGGTAATTTAAGCCATACCACTTCCAGAAGTTTCTTACACCAAATTTCTTAAACCTCACATACTAAAAACGTGGTGCTCAATTAGAGTTGGTGACCCTAACCCAACATTTCTTTAAGAAATTTGTTCGGATATCGGAAGTATGGCAGATCAAAATTCCCCTCGGAACTGCCAATCCTGTGAACGAACGGATTCGGCAGAATGCGAAATGGTCCAGTGTGACTTCTGCAAGCTGTGGGAGCACTTTGGATGCGCCGGTGTGGACGAGCAAATCCGACAGCCAAGCGCTACATATGCGTGTAAGCAGTGCTCAAAACCTGGACAATCCAGCAAAGATCATCTGCAAATTCCAGGGATCGGAACACGTTCTACAAAAGGATCCAAGGCGGGTTCAAAGGTAGGCTCCAAGAAAGGAAAGAAGAACCCAGGCCCACCAGATAGCGTGATCTCCAGTGTAAGGGCTGTATTGTTGTCAAAGCAGCTTAAACTCATCGAAGAAGAGAAAACGATGAAGGAACAAGCCCTGTTGGAAGATCAGGGTTCAGGAAACGGTTATTAGAAGAGGAAGAGCATCAGCTGGAAGAAAAGAATCGCCTCCGTGGCCGTAAACTGCAAGAGGAGTTGGAGATGAAGCGTAAGCAGCAGCAGATAAAAAAAGAATCATTTGAGAAGCGGCAGAGTATCATTCGGCAGATGGCAGAAGCGAGCAGTAGGAGTGGATCGGTCGTAAATTCCGGCCAGAAGGTGAAAGACTGGCTAGACGGTCAAAACCCTGGAAGATCAGATGGAAATGTACAAGGGAATTCAAACATACCCCTTACAAACCCGAATCCTGAAGACCCAGAACATCCGCTAACGGTAGTTCCTCAGAATCCTATTCAACCAACGCTTCCGGACATGTCGTTACCACAGGTGCCACCCCCTTCACCTCCGGTCGTAGGTCCTCTACAGAGTCTTCTCGCTTCATTGCCCAACCCATCTGTTCCAATCGGAGTACCCTCTACTGCACCAGTTCAACTGAGTAACCCGGTTCCAATACCGCAACCGGCGTCGACAGTTCCTGTTACCTCGATTCGAACACTATCGCAAACTCAAATCGCTGCGAGACAGGTACTAGGAAAGGACCTGCCTGTTTTCTGCGGAAACCCAGAGGATTGGCCCATTTTTATTAGTAACTTCGAACAGTCAACAACCACCTGCGGTTACTCGGACGCAGAAAATCTCGTTCGACTTCAGCGGTGGGAACGCTTTCGAATCGGTGAAAAGCCGATTGCTCCTGCCAGCTAGTGTACCGCACGTCATTCAGACCCTGCGTACGCTCTTCGGGAGACCGGATCTTCTCATCAGATCGATGATGAATAAAATCCAACAAGTTCCGGCACCCACGATCGAGCAACACGATCGGTTGGAGACTGTTATGCATTTCGGCATAGCAGTGCAGAATTTGGTTGACCATCTCAAAGCAGCGCAGCAGTTTAATCATCTAACGAATCCGGTACTCCTTCAGGAGTTAGTGGAAAAACTGCCAGGCTCATTACGACTCGATTGGGCAGTCTACAAAACCCATCGTCAACCCGTAACACTCGACACCTTCGGGAAATTCATGTCGGGTTTGGTGACAGCAGCAAGCGAAGTTTCCTACACCGTGCCGGGATTCAGCGTTCAGAAACACACCACAAATTATGAAAGCAGAACCATCAAACCGAAGGGTGGAAATACTGGTATAATTCAAGCTCATCTTGCAGATAAAACTCCAGCGTCTACGTCCAGCAGCACTCCAGCTAGCACGAAACCCGGCAAGGTATGCCTCTCGTGCGGTCGTGCGGGCCATCGTGTGTCTGAGTGCCATCAGTTCAATGGTGCCAGTGTAGATGAACGCTGGAAGTTAGTTAAACAGAAGGCCCTCTGCAGAACATGCCTGAATAATCACGGCAAATGGCCTTGTCGTTCTTGGAAAGGTTGCGAGGTTGACGGATGCCGTCAGAAGCATCATACACTTTTACACTCGTCTTCTTCTTTCGAGCAAATAAACGTTTCATCCAGCCATGTTACTTCCGGTGAATCCCAGTAGCCACTCTTCCGCATTCTTCCTGTCATTTTATATGGCAACAATTCCTCGCAAATTATATTTGCCTTTATTGACGAGGGTTCGTCGTACACTCTACTGGACGAAACCGTTGCGAAAGAACTGGGTGTCAATGGGAAGACTTACTTACTTTGAAGTGGACGGGAAATGTTACACGAGTCGAGCCAAAATCACAATGCGTGCAGCTCGACATCTCCGGTAAAAAAATTAGCTCCCGATACACCCTTTCCAATGTTCGTACGGTGAGTCGTCTCGTGCTTCCTACGCAAAGTATAAAGTATCAGGACCTAGCAAATCGTTTTCCTCATTTGCGTGGGCTCCCGCTTAGTGACTATGAGTTGGTCGAGCCCAAATTATTGATTGGTCTAGATAACTTGAGGTTATGCGTGCCTCTGAAACTACGTAAGGAGGACCCTCCCATCCTATTGGAGCGAAATGTCGACTGGGGTGGAGCATTTATGGGTATGTTCCAAATCAAGCAACGAATTCGATGATTATCGGGTTCCACGTTGGAACAGTCTCGGATCGTGATCGTGAGTTGAATCAACAGCTTCGTGACTACTTCACACTGGAGGATGCTGGAGTTGCTGAGGCGCATCAAGTTCATGAGTCGAAGGACGAGCAACGTGCAATACAACTGCTACGAGAGACAACACGACGCACAGCAGATGGATCGAAATTCGAAACCGGTCTGCTATGGAGTACTGATGAACCAAACTTTCCAGACAGTTACCCCATGGCCGTCCGTCGTCTGGAGTCTCTAGAACGTCGTCTTCAACGAGATCCAGAACTGAAGGAGCGCGTACATGAACAGATCTCGGATTACGAAAGCAAAGGATATGCACATCGAGCGAGCTTGGCCGAATTGACTTCTGTTGAGGCTAACCGTGTGTGGTATCTTCCTCTAGGCGTCGTGACAAACCCTCGGAAGCCCGGTAAAGTACGCCTAATCTGGGATGCGGCAGCTAAAGTGGGTGGAGTCTCATTCAACTCCCGACTCCTGAAGGGACCTGACCTACTGGCGCCACTTGCAATGGTCTTATGTCAGTTCCGCCAATACCCTGTGGCTGTAAGTGGTGACGTCATGGAAATGTTCCACCAGATTAAAATTCATTCTCCTGATTGTCAATCACAACGCTTCATATTCCGAAATCGACCAGTAGATCAACCTCAAGTTTACGTCATGGACGTAGCCACATTTGGATCATCCTGCTCCCCGGCGTCAGCGCAGTACGTCAAAAATCTCAACGCAGATGAGTTCGCCAGTGAGTATCCGAGAGCCGCAGTAGCCATCAAGAACAAACATTATGTTGATGACTACTTGGACAGCTTCGAGACCACCGACGAAGCGATTGCGGTGGCGAATGAAGTGAAACTTGTACACTCCAGAGGAGGTTTCACTCTTCGCAGCTTCTTATCCAACGAACCTGAAGTTCTGCAAGGAGTAGGAGAAACAATTACGGAGAAAGAACCCAAAAACCTACATTTGGAACGTGATGGGAAATGCGAGTCGGTGCTAGGGATGAAGTGGATTCCGCATGATGACGTGTTCATCTACGCCTTCGGTACGCGAGAGGATCTACAGCACATTTTGGAAAATGGTCACATCCCAACTAAACGCGAGGTAGTCAGAGTGGTCATGAGCCTATTTGATCCGCTAGGTCTCATCGCTTTCCTACTCATTCACGGCAAAATATTTATCCAAGAATTATGGGCAGCAGGGATAGAGTGGTATCAAGAATTTCCACACGATCTCAACGAACGCTGGCGACAATGGGTGGCTTTACTCCAACAATTAGACTCACTCCGCATACCACGATGCTACTTCCGCTCAACGAAGGACTACTCTCATTTACAAATCCACCTATTCGTGGATGCAAGCGAATCCGCATATTCTTACGTGGTATACTTTCGCTTGGAAAACGACGACACAACACAGGTGAAACTCGTCGGTGCCAAAACAAAAGTAGCACCGCTGAAGACGCTCTCCATACCTCGACTCGAACTAAAGGCAGCAGTTTTGGGCGCTCGATTTATGGAAACTGTTCAAAAACAGCACACGTACACAGTAAGTCAACGGTTCTGCTGGAGTGATGCCAGTACCGTTCTAGCGTGGGTACGCTCCACCGATCATCGGCGCTACCACAAATTCGTAGCCGTTCGAATAGGAGAGATTCTTTCTTCTACGCAACAGTCAGAATGGCGGTGGGTGCCATCCAAGCAAAACATTGCGGATTTTGCTACCAAGTGGAGGAATGGTATGCCTGTGACAATCGACAACCCCTGGTTCCAGAGACCGGCCTTCCTCTACGAGCCAGAAGAACGTTGGCATAAGCAGCGAACAATCGTCCCAACAGAAGAAGAGCTTCGGCCAACTCGTTTCCACGCCACCCACTTCGCTCCGAACATGGTATTCGAGAGGTTCAATAGATGGACCAAAATGCATAGAGTAGCCGCATATGTTTTCCGAGGCATCGAAAATTTTCGCAGGTGTCGATCGAAGGATAAACTTGAACTCGGAAACCTTACCAGCGAAGAACTTCGACGGGCCGAGGAAGAACTGCTGAAAACCGCTCAAACCGTGTATTACACGGACGAAATCAACAAACTCGTCAAGACTCAAGGGTCACCAGAGAATCACCACGTCACCGTAGACAAATCCAGCCCTATCTACACCAAGTGTCCATTCCTGGATGAGAACGGCGTTCTGCGTAGCCGTGGTCGAATTGGTGCTGCACCGTATGCACCGACCGAAGCTAAGTTTCCGATCATTCTTCCCAACCAACATTTAATCACTTTCCTCATTGTAGACTGGTATCATCGCCGCTTCCGTCATGCCAACCGAGAGACCATCTTCAATCAAATCCGCCAGCGCTTCGAAATACCTGCCCTAAGACGACTGTTGGATAAAGTTGAACGCTCATGTACTTTCTGCAGGGTAACCAAGGCGATGCCAAGATCTTCAGCGATGGCTCCGCTTCCCGAGATGCGTCTGACAGCATTCACTCAACCCTTTACGTTCACCGGGTTGGACTATTTCGGTCCGATGCTTGTGAAGGTTGGCACGAGCAACGTAAAACGCTGGGTGGCTCTATTCACATGCCTGACGATTAGAGCGATACATATGGAGATTGTGCACTCGCTAAGCACCGAATCTTGTATTATGGCAGTACAACGCTTCGTCGCACGCAGAGGCCTTCCCAGAGAATTTTGGACTGATAATGCTACCTGCTTCCAAGGTACCAGCAATGAACTGAAAGCACATAGGGTGCAAGTAACAAAGCTCTATCTGAGAAGTTCACTACAACAAGCACCACCTGGAAGTTCATCCCCCAAGCTGCTCCACACATGGGTGGAGCGTGGGAGAGACTCGTTCGATCGGTGAAGGTGGCGATAGGATCAGTTTTGAACGTCCTGCGGAAGCCAGATGATGAGACATTCGAGACGATCATCTTGGAGGCAGAAGGAATGATAAACTCCAGACCACTTACTTTCATTCCGTTGGAATCCGCGGATCAGGAGGCCCTGACTCCCAACCATTTTTTGTTGGGAAATTCTTCTGGGACAAAGTTCCTGCCTACTGAACAGATGGACAACCGTTGCACACTACGAAGCAACTGGAAATTGGGCAGGTACATCACGGATGAACTCTGGCGCAGATGGCTCAAGGAATATCTCCCGATGATCACACGGAGATGCAAGTGGTTCGAGGACGTGAAGAATCTAGAGACCGGTGACTTAGTACTGGTAGTTGACGGGGCGGCGAGGAACCAGTGGATACGAGGAAGAATTGAGCGAGTTTTCCCAGGACGAGACGGTAGAGTGCGGCAAGCGCTGGTGCGGACATCGTCGGGGGTCTTACGCAGACCAGTAGTGAAATTAGCTGTTTTGGACGTCGAGTTGAACAGTAAACCTGCTGCCGATGCTCCTAGAGTTGTGGCCTCTCACCGAGGTTTACGGGCGGGAGTATGTTACGACGAGACCCCTCATCGCAGCAACGCCTCACGCTACGACGTGGCGTCAGCTGTCAACAAGTGACATGGCGATAGAAGAATGCCATGTAACGCTACTGGGTCATAAAAGGATGGAACAAAAGAATTATTAAAAAAGACGGGTGGGTAATGTCGGGGACATAACCGGAGTGACGTAGGACTATACAAAGGGGACAGCTTTTGTTAAATATATATTTTAAATATATTGTTTTATTTTCTTCTCCTACGTGAATACCTACCTATCTACCTGAAAAATGGATTAGTTTACTGTTTACTCTTTATGAATATGTTGATGGTTCTGAAAAGAACCTTTGGTGTTGTGTTTTGGTTATCACTCGATATTCTCATCTTGTTCGGTGAAACCATCCTGTTTAGCTATTGCGTTTGCCACTCGCCACAGCTTTCACAGTTGGAAAATTTCTTCCCATCCAGCTTGTGACATATTGTTCAGTAAATTACATTTAATGCGACGTGCCGGAGAAACACTTTGCCACTCACTGAAACTAATTGTTGCCTTGATGAGCGCCGAACCGAAGCTGCTCTGTTCTTGATGCGGGTTTTCAAATTGTCGTGAGCAGCTTTGCAAGCCAACTCGAGCACTCCGACGGCCGAAACTCTATAATCCCTGTTAGGTATACTGGTGCTCCGGCACCAATCCGTTCGGCCTTTACCCTTGCGGAGCAATCAGTGAATGCGACCAACAGGGAACTGGACACTTGCACGGTTCGAGTGGGACTTTGCCTTTCCCTTAACTTGTCCTCCTTTGTTACGTCCACGATGCCGATACCGTACAACCACACGGGTTTACGGTTTGAAAGAAAATAAGATATTTTTTTGGGGTCCGCGTGTTTTATACTCTAGCGGTACACACTCACAGGATAGAGACAAATCGGCAGACTCAGCCAGAGGGGCGAGTCCAACGAATGAGCGTTAAAAGGGAGCGATGGCAAAAAAATACATTCATTACGATTTGTTCGCTCGTTGGATTCACATGCAGGCTAAAAAGGGTCCTTTTCAGGATCACAAAATTATCTTCAATCTAAAGAGTTTATTGTTTTGTTATTACTCGATATCCCCATCTTGTTCGGCTAAACCTTTCTGTTTAGCGATTGCATTTGCCACTCGCCACAGCTTTCACAGTTGGAAAATTTCTTCCCATCCAGCTTTGTGACATGTTGTACAATAAATTACATTCAATGCGACGTGCCGAAGCGCCACTCAGTGTCGCATTGGAGGCGATTTTAACCTGTAATTGAACATTTGCGATGACAGTGGTACAGTGTCGACTTTCAATGTGGGGTCATAATTTGGATCTCTATGTTTACAAAAATGTCCAACTAAATAAGTCGCATTACATGTCCGTTCAATTAGCTAAATGTCGAACTAATTGTAAATTACTGTACTTTCAATCTGGAAACAATTTAAGAATTGGTGAAAATTGAATAATCAGGAAAGTCCCCAACTATCAATAAGCTCAGAACAACTGTCAAATTCACATACTCATCAGATCCTGGCAAACAAATTATGAAAAAATCAATTTGTGTTTTATTATTATTTTGGATAATGTTTTAGAAAGCATTGAACTGTATTTCCTAAACTCTTTTTTGGAAGGTTTAATGGCCCTGAAAAGCGCCTTGTTTTATGGAATGGTTCCAATTTAGAAAACTTTGTACTCGTGGTTTTGAAAAAAACCATTTCGAACGCCCTCGATGCCGCCTTGTTCTGGATTTGCCACCAAAGCAGTTTGTATAAAGAACAAACTTTGTTCTTCTGCTACCTGCTGCCGTTTTGCGATTGCGTTTGCCACTCGCCACTCGCTGCAACTGCCTGTTGTTGTCTTGATGTCCACCGAACTGAATGTGTTCTGTTCCGAATGCGGGTTTTCTTATCGCCGCGAGCAGCTTTGCCAGCTTACTCGATCCCTTCGGCGGCTGAAACTATATAGCGCCGGCTAGGTGGACTGGTGTACTGGTACTAACGCGCTCGGCCTAGCTACCCTTGCGGGGAACTCCAGATCAACACGGTTCGAGCGGGATTTTGCCTTTCCCTTCACTTTTCCTCCTTTACCATGTCCAGACATGGCTGCTTGGGTTGGTTTGTTGATGTGTTGTGATGCGAAGCGATGTGGTGTACGGTTTGAATGAGAATGATCGTTACGGCAGCGGAGCGGGGATTTTTAAGCTGACTGGCAGGCTCGAGAATTACGCATGTGTGAGACTGCGACCAATGTTTCGTTCATTGTTTTCTTTTTCCTTTCCAATCGTGCTTCATTCTATTTCGCTGCTGCTCTGGTTGCCCGTTTTTGTCGGTACGATTTGAGGAGCACAAAATGGACCAATCAAAAATGGGCACATAGTGCATTTTGACAATGCTTGATATTTCACAATTATTCAATTATTTATCTCATGAAAAATGAAATGTTATTCGTTATGATAGATGCGTAGATATATTTCCTATCGATTGATGCAAAAACCTTTGCGATCTATTGAGAAATGCTCGAGTTATAAGCGTTCCAAATCTTGCATTTTTTCCTACTTGTTCAGTACCTAGATTTCCATTTCACCCCCTATATCTTCCGGTTAGACGTAGTCCTACGTCAAAATGATCAGAAGGCTTTGAGTGTACCAGTACAACATTTATTCTTATTCTAATTATTTATATATTTTCCTAAGTTCCTAAATCTAAAACTTATTCTACCGTGCAATTATAAAACCTAAATATAGAACTAGTTATTAAACTAGCATTGTAGTCAGCGCAGTTAAAAGGGTAATTTAAGCCATACCACTTCCAGAAGTTTCTTACACCAAATTTCTTAAACCTCACATACTAAAAACGTGGTGCTCAATTAGAGTTGGTGACCCTAACCCAACAGTTTTCATTTTACCCCCCATATATTCCGGTTAGACGTAGTCCCACGTCAAAAAAAACATTGTGCAAGCATGTTTTTGAGTTTTTTCTTCGTTTTATTTATCAAATATCTTCTCAGTTTTCGCGACAATTTTTTTTTGAGTAGATCTTTACGACGTTGGACGTGTTCGCCGATTCAATCCCTCCATCTCCTCTAACGATCGCTTCGAGTACTGGGCCGACGCCAGACCCGGCAAGAACACCGCGTCTTCGTGGTATTTCTTGATGAACGACGCAATTTCCGGCAAGCACTTCGAACTATAAATTTCTCCGTTCACGGCCAGCCCGAAGCTAGAGAAGAGCGGATTCGACATCCCTTTCTCGCTGATTGGCAGCCACAGCAGCACCTTCTAGGGGCACTTTGTGTGTGAAGTGGCCCTTCATCTGCGGGTTGTTATGGACGGTTAACCAATCCAGAGTGGCCTTAGCGTAATGGCACGAAACTCGGTCCGACCAGAAAACAATATCTTCAGTCTCATGGTAAAGGGTGTGTCACATCAAATTGCATCACGGAAAAAACGCTGTAGAAATTCGCCCAGTAGACCGATCCTTTAGACAGTAAAATAAAAACTATTAAACAACTTTTGGCATTTTCTTTTTATTCATACTTCGAGCCCAAGCCCGTATGCCCGCACCTTCCTCTTTACCCCGTCCATAAGGTTCTGTACAACGTCAGGTTGTAGTTTTTTTTTAACAGAAATCCATTTTCTCTTCAAGTCCGCCTCCGATTTGACAACTTTTGGGCTCTTCCGGAGGGCCTGCTTCATAATCGCCCAATATTTCTCTATTGGGCGAAGCTCCGGCGCGTTGGGCGGGTTCATTTCCTTTGGCACGAAGGTGACCCCGTTGGCTTCGTACCACTCCAACACGTTCTTTGAATAGTGGCACGAAGCGAGATCCGGCCAGAAGATGGTCGGGCCCTCGTGCTGCTTCAATAGTGGTAGTAAGCGCTTCTGTAGGCACTCCTTAAGGTAAACCGGTCATCACGAAGGGGGCGCTCCGCTTTCCGCAAGAGCAGATCGCTTGCCACACCATGTACTTTTTGGCAAACTTGGATAGTTTCTGCTTGCGAATCTCCTCCGGAACGCTGAATTTATCCTCTGCGGAGAAGAACAACAGGCCCGCCAGCTGACGAAAGTCCGCTTTGACGTAGGTTTCCGTCGTCCATTACCAGGCAATGCGGCTTCGTCAGCATTTCGGTGTACAGCTTCCGGGCTCGCGTCTTCCCCACCATGTTTTGCCTTTCGTCGCGGTTAGGAGCCTTCTGAACCTTGTATGTACGCAGGCCCTCCCGCTGCTTGGTCCGCTGGACGAATGAACTTGACAAATTCAGCTTATTGGCGACATCCCGGACCGAACTTCTCGGATCACGTCTAAACTGCTTAACTACGCGCTTGTGATCTTTTTCACTGACGGAGCATCCATTTTTGCCGTTCTTCACCTTCCGGTCGATGGTTAGGTTCTCGAAGTATCGTTTTAGTACTCTGCTGACCGTGGATTGGACGATTCCCAGCATCTTACCGATGTCCCGATGTGAGAACTCCGGATTCTCGAAATGAGTGCGCAGGATTAATTCACGACGCTCTTTTTCGTTCGACGACATTTTTCCAAATTTACGAAAAATTGACAGTGAAGCATGGCCAACGTGATCTATACACTCTTATCTGATTATAAGCAAAAGCTGAAGATATAATTCCTAAAAATTAAATTTCTACAGCGTTTTTTCCGTGATGCAATTTGATGTGACACACCCTTTACAAAAGCTATGGTTATATGAAAGTAATACATTGAAGCACATGTTTAGTAAATACGGTACCTACGTGTTAGTGTCACCGGAGCCAAAATTCAATAGATACCAATTTTATTGTTCGCACGGGGGGTTCGTTCTATAGTTATCTTCTGTATTGTGTTGTCTTGTTGTTTTCAGCGTTTTATTTTATTTTTTAGAGCTACGTATTGCATATTTGTAAGCGTATTTGGGATTTACGGCATTCAAGTATTAGCGCCACCGAAGCGCAATTTTCATTATGAATTTATTTTTCGCGATGAAATTTATTCTAGAGTGGATGTAATACTTATGACAGACATATAACTGTACTAGCGTTGTTCTTCGAGAATTGTGTGTCTGTCACCATGTTCAGCGCTAGAACCATGCAAGCAACTCGGTACAATCGTTGTACCTGTACGGACCTATTTTACCGCTGTACATGGCTACAGTTGTACTGTGCGCAGCGCCATAGACGGTTAGTGGTGGGTAGCATGAACAAACCGAATCAAAGCACTTGGCAAACGTTCTTTTCATTGACTTTCTCTTGAGTTATTAACTCAGATTTTAAACTTGTTTGTTATGTTTGTTAGTTTGAACGCTAAATAAAAACATTTTTCATTGAAATATCTGGTGAAAATCGGAAAAAAATGTGATTGACATACGGTACAATGTACAACCAAAGTATGTCTGTCATGGTAAGCAAGCAAACCTGTGTACCACCGATTGCGCGGTTAGTTTGAAACATAGGAGACGATCCTTCAGTTTGGATTTTTGCTTCGAAATATGAGTGACGCTCCGATGGCATACCGCAAATCCAAAATACGTATACTTAGCACTAAAATAGCGAAACAGTGCAAACAACAACAATACAAAAAATTACTGAGTGTCCGTGCGAAATATAAAATTTCTATCTATTGAATTTCGGCTCTGGTAACGCTAATACGTAAGTACCGTAAATACTTATCTGAAGTCTCTTATAATCTCTTATAATCTATCAAGTTATAGATATGCTGCATATAATCTCACAAAGTTCTACATCACTGCTTTTCAGGTAGAAATAATTCCGACCAGTACGATACCCATGTCCAAATTTAATACGACCGCAAATGGTTTATAACACACAAATTTAACATAGGTAGTGCGGACTCAATCAAAACGGCTGTCAAAAAAGCTGAGACGAGACATGACAATAGGGGGCCGATTCCGGACCACTTTTTCTGTCAAATTCGGACCACTCACAACTAGGCTTCTGATTGGTTGATGAGGAAAATAATTTTCGAAGATAAATATACAAGAATGGGATTTCCAACTGTTCCCAAAAATATTAAAAATTGAATAATGGTTGCATTTACATTTCAATTTAGTGAAAAATTATACTATCGATTCCCTATATATTGTTTCTTTTACGTCCTCTTTTCTGTTCTTTGGAGAAAGGGAAACTTTGCATCGCAAGTTTCACCCCCACACCTTTTTGCGATTCTCCTGGCATCTAGCATAGCATAATAGAGGCGGCCTAGCAGAGAAGAGCATTCAATTATTTTAGTAATGCATTAACAATCAAATTAGAAACATACATACAAAAAAACCTGAATAAACGCTATGTTATAATAACGGAATTTATAATTTTATCAATATTTCAGTACTATTAGTATTTTAATGATAGCAGGGTTGAATTATAGGGTCTTATTCCCGTATACACTTCACGGTGAAAACGAAATGTAGTGTATCTGCGATGACAACAGTACGGTGTCGACATCTGAATACAAAATTAATTTTCAACAAGGCTTATTACTCTATCAGAATAGCCGACCAGAAGGCAGTTTTAAATTGCTAAAATCTGAACCATTTTTTTTTCTTGGCGTTATTTATCCACTTGAAGCACGTCTTTCTTACGTTACTTACTTAACCTATTTTCTATACACTTTCTGATATTTCCGCTAAAACTAATCATTATAATGTCAAATTATTTTCAGATAAAATTTTTGTGAGATTATTTTACCACAAGAAGAAAACAAAGTTTTCCATTCACATTGAATGCTAATTTGATACGGAGAAGTTAATATTTATTCATAATTTCTATTCGAAAAATGTTCATTCTAAAAACCCATCATCATCTCCGACGCTTCTTTAACTCGTAAAAAGAAGTTCAATGACATGTCGATCATTTCGTTTTCATCGTGAAGTGTATACGGGAATAAGGCCCATAGTCTCTTGATATATAAAATGAACCATAAATTTAACTCATGTATTTCAACACATCATACTCGTGCTATCAATTCTACGTTTTCAAGTTTTCTTTGCTCTCTCCACATTTCATTATTTTTTTTGCGTGCCAATATAAGAAATATCAAAATTGTTTAACATATGCAACATTCGGCTGAATAATTGATACAAAAAAAGGTACAACTCAGAAAATACATGATACGAAGAACACATGTTTCTCTCATGGGAAAATAATCTTCTGAAATTTTATAATATTTGGCAACCTTCATATCTCGCTTCCCTGTTATCTAGCACTTGATCAACGAAAATGTAGAAAGAAGAGTAAGAAGCCAGTTCCCAGCAAACATTAAATCGTATAACAAGCGTATATACAACATCATATGCCCTAAAATTTGATTGACATATAATGCGCCTAAGTGGCATATGCATGCAAAAGTGGAGGCCATATACATACATGACAAATGCTTACCGAATTTGTTTGGATGAATATGCAACTTTGACCGGCTATAATAGCGATTATGTTGAATTGAATTGCGATCTAATATGAATATATTCATGAATTGTCAAAGCACCAAATACGACTTGTGCCATACTCATATACGATTTATTACAGACATAGAAAAAACCAAGTGCGCAAAATATTTTCGTGAAATGTTTATTATAGCCTCAAGAATCGCCATTTTTATATATGAGTATTTATGTTGTGGAAATAATAATTGTTTGATTGATTTGTGTTGGGAGTGGAATATGAATGTTTAAAATGGCACAGACTGATGTTTGGTGAAAACTGCTGCGATGTGGATTCGAACTCCGGTCGTCTGGATTATCATCCACCAGCTATCTCGCGCGGCTATCTGAAATTTAATTCAACAGTAGTTAAAACTTTCGAGTGCATCAGCATTTCATTGACATTTCAATATGATGTAATATGTTCTTTATTATGATCTAATATGATTTACTGTTTCATGATTTTCTTCAGCGTGCAACACGATTTACTACAGTACTGAATCGATTTAAATTATACGCTTATACGACACACAAACTGCATCAGCGTAATATACGCATATGATGCGGATTAAATATATTTCACGACAATGCACATCATAAAATTGATGTTTATTATACCGAATTGCGACTTAATTTGATAATGGTATATAAAATCGAGTTTTTACATTTTATGCGATTTCAAATATATTTGATTGATATTATATGAGATTATGATTTATTCGGATTTCTTGTAAGACTTGGCACGTGCAAAATTATACGATTTAATGTTTGCTGGGTTGTCACGTCTTGTCTTAGCAAAAAAGATCCAATTGAAATGTCAAAAAAGGTCCAACGAACAGGAGTGTTATTTTTCTTATGATAATCAACATTATAAAAGAGGTATTGTTATCAAAGGCAAAAATAATTAAGCTTATAAAATGAACAAACTACATTTTCCGTCAATTGACCATTGCATCTTTGGAAGAGCATCTCATATTGCAAGGTATCAGAAACTGACAGAATAACAACCTGCGAATAATGCTTAATTCACTCCAAGATTTTATTGTGGGAGCAAAATACGACATTGGCGAATTTTAATACGTACAAACATAGGAAAAGTGAAATGGACGTTTTTTTCTAACGTGAAAACAGCTTCGCTAGCGAAGCTGACCAAATGAAATCCGCGTAGTTATGATCCGCTAGTGCTAGTAAACGGTAAAGCAATCTGCACTTCGTGTTGATGATGGACGTAATCTTCTGAGTCAACTACCTGCTTAATTGTGGAGAAGACATTACGGTTTCTAACGAGGTTTGTTTTCGGTTGAAATGTGACGATGTATTTCTATCAAAATAATCATAAAAATGTGTATGAAAGGTTTGCTACGCTTTTGGTTTTCAATAATTCAAACATCGTACATACTCCACAGATACGGGAACTCGTTATTCAGAACTAGTTTGTCTCAAAAATCGACCCAGCGCGTTAGTAAAAACGTTTCCGAGGGTATACTATAAATGTCTTTTAACGTTATTTTTCACAGACTCATTAATACTTTGTTCATCGCGATGCACTTAAGACTGTCTTCTGTACATCATTGATATTTTGTATATGTGTATTTTGTATATATATACAGCCTTTTCATGCCAAACCGATGTAGTGATTCTCAGATTTCGATGAAAAGTGGTAGTTTTGTTCTTTATTGCAACACATTAGACCTGTTTTTTTTTTATTTTAGGGTGACCATTTCTATTTTAGGGTGTTCCGGAAAATAATTTTTTCCCACTTTTTCCCGAAACTATTTTCAAAAATTCATAACTTTAGAACCACTGAATCGATTTAGATTTAGATATATTAGGCTGTCAAAAAAGTCCTGCGGTATTTCCGCGTGGTGCCGTTGTAAGCGCGTAGTTCTAGTTGTATTCATTGTATCGAGTCGTACTATAACTTGTTGGAAAGGTATTTACATAGTCCTTGACAGTGTTTTGTTTGGTTAAGTCGTTCGTGAGTTATAGTGTCGCAAATATAGAGCAAAATAAAAAGAAAATCCGACATATTTTACAGTACTACTATGACAAAAGCAAAAATGCATCTCAAGCTGCCAATAAAATTTGTGCAGTTTATGGACCCGATACAGTTTCCATTTCCACCGCACAACGATGGTTTCAACGTTTTCGTTCTGGTGTAGAGGTCGTCGAAGATGCGCCACGCTCCGGAAGGCCTGTCGTCGAAAATTGCGACAAAATCGCTGAATTAGCCGAGAAAGACCGGCATAGTAGGAGCCGTAGCATCGGCCAAGAGCTGGGGATAAGTCATCAAACCGTTATTAAACATTTGAAGAAGCTTGGATTCACAAAGAAGCTCGATGTATGGGTGCCACACACGTTGACGCAAAAAAACATCTTTGACCGTATCGATGAAAAGTGGGTTACTTACGATGACGTGAAGCGCAAACGGTCGTGGTCGAAGCCCGCTGAAGCGGCTCAGACGGTGGCCAGGCCCTCATTAACGGCCAGGAAGGTTCTGCTGTGTGTTTGGTGGGATTGTCAAGGAATAATCTATTATGAGCTGCTTCCCTATGGCCAAACGCTCAATTCGGACCTGTACTGCCATGAAGAAGAGGCCATCTTTGATAAACAGAGGCCGCATTGTCTTCCATCAGGACAACGTCAGGCCACATACTTCTTTGGTGACGCGCCAGAAGCTCCGGGAGCTCGGATGGGAGGTTCTTTTGCATCCGCCGTATAGTCCGGACCTTGCACCAAGTGACTACCACCTGTTTTTGTCCATGGCGAACGAGCTAGGTAGTCAGAAGTTAGCCACAAAAGAGGCCTGTGAAAATTGGCTATCCGAGTTTTTTGCCAATAAGGAAGCGAGCTTCTATAACAGGGGTATTATGAAGTTGGCATCTCGTTGGGAACAAGTCATCGAACAAAACGGTGCATATTCGACTTAAAACAGATGATTGTAACTAATTTTATGAACAAATGAAAATTCAAAAAAAATACCGCAGGACTTTTTTGACAGCCTCAAATATATAATTGAAGCCAATGAGCTGGTTTTTTAAAAAAATTAAAAAAATATTGAACTTGCAAAAAAATGGATTTAATTTTTGTAATTATCGATTGCAGTTGTTCGTTATTGTTTTCATGGCTTTGGACTAGAGAGCGCTATATTTTTTATGTTTTTCTTGAAAGCTGAGATGTTTTACATGACATATCTCGATTCCACAGATGCTATTTTTTCGTTTTTGAGATATGGATTTTTTAAAGTTAACCGATGGTCCAAAAAATATTTTTTGACGTAGGACTACGTCTTTCATTTCTATACCGGGGTGTAAAATCAAAGTTTCGAAAACGAAAGCGTTACGCCGGAGACCGAGATTTTGAGCGTTAATAGCTCCTAAACAACTGAACGAAATGGTATGATAAACAATTCATTCGAAAGATAAAATGTCTACGCGTTATATACTTGTTACTTTTTGATCCAAAAACTTGTTTCAATAGTCTTAAAATTGCTTTCAAAACAGGCTATTGAAATCACCAATCGGTATATAAGCGAGCGGCGCTCGGAAATCCACTCAGTTCTAATTGAACAGCGATTGGAGCATGTTGTCGCTGTTGCGGTGAAGCTCTTTATTTATCATGAAAGCGCGGAAGAACGGTGTCACCAAGAGCCTGTTTGTGCACCCTATGCCAGAAGGGAATCTATCAGGAGGAGAGTGATGCCACAAACGGTTCCCTGGGAAGACATCGCTACACACACATACACGCGCGGCTATTAACAGGTGGTTATCGAGTTGGCATTAACCACTGGTGGGCTTCCAGTATCGAGGAAAATGTGGAAATATCTAATCGTTACTGAGAATAATCTGCCAGTTCCTCTGGGAATTTTCCAAATATATTCATGTGAAAGAGTTTAATTGAATGTTTTCTATCCATGTTACACTGTGACCAAATATGTTTCAATCAAGTGCTATTAACAGGTGGTTATCGAGTTGGCATTAACCAATGGTGGGCTTCCAGTATCGAGGAAAATGTGGAAATATCTAATCGTTACTGAAAATAATCTGCCAGTTCCTTTGGGAATTTTCAAAATATATTCATGTGAAAGAGTTTAATTGAATGTTTTCTATCCATGTAACACTGTGACCAAATACATTTGGTTTTGTGGTTTTTCAATCAATCGCAATTAACAGGATAGCTTCAGAAGATTATTCTACCCCATCAGTAGGATATTTCCGTATCCAATATTGTATGCGCCCGCAATCGATTATTGCTCAGTCGCCGAAAGTTCCGAGCTCAGAGAGTTCATTCCCCTCTAGTTTGCCTTCCAAATTGCCATCGTAAACCACACCTTCTCTCGGTTCAATCACACACAAAAACAGAAAGTGGGTTATATCTATGGTATAACCGCAAGGGTGACGTAGGACTATCGTTGATTTAGAGATCATTTGTTTGAAGTTTAATAAACTCTTTCACATGAGTTTAATAATTCAAATAAACTCTTTCACATGAATGTATTTTTAAACCAGAGGAACTGGCAGATTATTTTCAGTAACGATTAGATATTTCCACATTTTCCTCGATACTGGTTAATGCCAACTCGATAACCACCTGTTAATAGCACTTGATTGAAACATATTTGGTCACAGTGTTACATTGATAGAAAACATTCAATTAAACTCTTTCACATGAATATATTTTGAAAATTCCCAAAGGAACTGGCAGATTATTTTCAGTAACGATTAGATATTTCCACATTTTCCTCGATACTGGAAGCCCACCAGTGGTTAATGCCAACTCGATAACCACCTGTTAATAGCCGCGCGTGTATGTGTGTGTAGCGATGTCTTCCCAGGGAACCGTTTGTGGCATCACTCTCCTCCTGATAGATTCCCTTCTGGCCTAGGGTGCACAAACAGGCTCTTGGTGACACCGTTCATCCGCGCTTTCATGATAAATAAAGAGCTTCACCGCAACAGCGACAACATGCTCCAATCGCTGTTCAATTAGAACTGAGTGGATTTCCGAGCGCCGCTCGCTTATATACCGATTGGTGATTTCAATAGCCTGTTTTGAAAGCAATTTTAAGACTATTGAAACAAGTTTTTGGATCAAAAAGTATATAACGCGTAGACATTTTATCTTTCGAATGAAGTGTTTATCATACCATTTCGTTCAGTTGTTTAGGAGCTATTAACGCTCAAAATCTCGGTCTCCGGCGTAACGCTTTCGTTTTCGAAACTTTGATTTTACACCCCGGTATAGAAATGAAAGACGTAGTCCTACGTCAAAAGCATACTTAAGCGATATTCTGGTGGTGAGACACATTCATTTTTCGTGAGGACATCGACAAGACAACATCGTTGCCTAACGTGCTGGAGGAGGTGGACGGCGAAGGATCGACACATACACGCGCAGAACTCTTTCCGTTAGGATGCCATTCAGCATCGAGAAAGTTCCGGAAAGATCTAATCATTGCTGGAAAATAATCTGCCAGTTCCTTTGGGAATTTTCAAAATATATTCATGTGAAAGAGTTTAATTGAATGTTTTCTATCCATGTTACACTGTGACCAAATATGTTTCAATCAAGTGCTATTAACAGGTGGTTATCGAGTTGGTATTAACCACTGGTGGGCTTCCAGTATCGAGGAAAATGTGGAAATAACTAATCGTTACTGAAAATAATCTGCCAGTTCCTCTGGGAATTTTCAAAATATATTCATGTGAAAGAGTTTAATTGAATGTTTTCTATCCATGTAACACTGTGACCAAATATGTTTCAATCAAGTGCTATTAACAGGTGGTTATCGAGTTGGCATTAACCACTGGTGGGCTTCCAGTATCGAGGAAAATGTGGAAATATCTAATCGTTACTGAAAATAATCTGCCAGTTCCTTTGGGAATTTTCAAAATATATTCATGTGAATGAATTTAATTGAATGTTTTCTATCCATGTAACACTGTGACCAAATATGTTTTAATCAAGTGCTATTAACAGGTGGTTATCGAGTTGGCATTAACCACTGGTGGGCTTCCAGTATCGAGGAAAATGTGGAAATAACTAATCGTTACTGAAAATAATCTGCCAGTTCCTCTGGGAATTTTCAAAATATATTCATGTGAAAGAGTTTAATTGAATGTTTTCTATCCATGTAACACTGTGACCAAATATGTTTCAATCAAGTGCTATTAACAGGTGGTTATCGAGTTGGTATTAACCACTGGTGGGCTTCCAGTATCGAGGAAAATGTGGAAATAACTAATCGTTACTGAAAAAAAATGGGTGGGTTATATCTATGATATAACCGCAAGGTTGACGTGGGACTATCTTAGCGTAGCAATCATTTGTTTGTATTGATTAAATTTTTGATTGAATAGAACAATTCCCGAATTCAATTGAATTCAATATATTTGCCATGTGAGTAAAAAGATTGTATTATTCCATATAAGATCTATTCATGCATTCGTTACAAGTAAATTTAATGACAGTCCTTTTACGTTTGGTATGACGCCTAGGACAAAACATGTGAACGGAAGAATTATCAAACGATTATTTTATTTCACGTTTCCTTCTGAAGTTTGCATCTCTCAAGTGTACGTATTTCTCGAACCGCGAATTTGCTTGATTTGATGAACTTCAGGCACTCAGTTTCGATTTTGACATGTACGTCGAACGCATATTGTTTAATCAACAGGCGTCATCGCAGCAATAGATTATCAACATCTTGCCCAATCATCAAATGGTATGCGTAGGAATTCAGTGAGCAGAGGATATGAAGGCATATCCTTCAATGCAATCTTGAATAGCTGGGCCAAAGCGTAGTGTTCGTACCCACTTTTGTAATCCGTGTTAGGAAAACACTTTTAGGAGTGCAAAAAAACATGCAAGTGTAGAAGTACCCCCGGAAGACCGTATTAAAGGAAACATATTCTAGTTTGCACAAAGGCAAGCGAATACAAAAGTACCCGCAGTTTGCATTTATTTGCTGTGCCGATTTCCCCAGACATCTTGGTTTTGAAGTCTGTGTTAAGCAAACACATTTCAGTCGGTACAAAAATGCCCCCGACTTTCTCAGACACCTTGGTTCTAAAGTCGGTGTTGGGGAAGTACATTTCAGTTGGAACAAAAATACCCCCGACATTCATGTATTTGCAATGCCGATTTCCCCACGCTCCATGGATTGGTAGTCTGTGTTAGGGAAACACATTTCAGTCGGAACAAAAATGTCCCCGACTTACATGTATTTGGAATGCCAATTTCCCCACGCTCCTTGGATTTGAAGTCTGTGTTAGGGAAATACATTTCAGTCGGAACAAAAATACCCCCGACTTTCATGTATTTGCAATGCCGATCTCTCCAACGCTGCTTGGTTTTGAAGTCTGTGTTCGGGAACATACTTTCATGTATTTGCGATGCCGATTTTCCCAAGGCTGCTTGGTTTTGATGGCTGTGTTAGGGAAACCGTAGATCGGACCAATCAAAATGAGGCAGTTAGGGCGTTTAGATAACGTTCAACATTTTACAGTTATTCAATTGTTCAACTAATGAAAAATAACATTTTCTTAAGTACGATAGAAGCGTAGAAATATTCCCTATCAATTGATGCCAACATCTTTCTGATCCAGTAAGAAATGTTCGCATTATAAGCATTCGGAATCTTTCATTTTATCCTGCATGTTCCGTGTTTAGGTTTTCATTTTACCCCCCATATACTCCGGTTAGACGTATTCCAACGTCAAAACCATTTCGAACGCCCTCGATGCCGCCTTGTTCTGGATTTGCCACCAAAGCAGTTTGTATAAAGAACAATTTTTTTTCTTCTGCTACCTGATGCCGTTTTGCGATTGCGTTTGCCACTCGCCACTCGCTGCAACTGCCTGTTGTCTTGATGTCCACCGAACCGAATGTGTTCTGTTCTGAATGCGGGTTTTCTTATCGTCGCGAGCATCTTTGCCAGCTAACTCGATCACTTCGGCGGCCGAAACTATATAACGCCGGCTAGGTGGACTGGTGCACTGGGACTAACGCGCTCGGCCTAGCTACCCTTGCGGGGAACTCCAGATCAACACGGTCCCTTCACTTTTCCTCCTTTACCATGTCCAGACATGGCTGCTTGGGTTGGTTTGTTGATGTGTTGTGATGCGAACCGATGTGGTGTACGGTTTGAATGAGAATGATCGTTACGGCAGCGGAGCGGGGATTTTTAAGCTGACTGGCTGGCTCGAGAATTACGCATGTGTGAGCCAATGTTTCGTTCATTTTGTTCTTTTTCTTTTCCAATCGTGCTTCATTCTATTTCGCTGCTGCTCTGGTTGCCCGTTTTGGTCGGTACGATTTGAGGAGCACAAAATGGACCAATCAAAAATGGGCACATAGTGTATTTTGACAATGCTTAATATTTCACAATTATTCAATTATTTATCTCAAGAAAAATGAAATGTTATTCGTTATGATAGATGCGTAGATATATTTCCTATCAATTGATGCAAAAACCTTTGCGATCTATTGAGAAATGCTCGAGTTATAAGCGTTCCAAATCTTGCATTTTTTCCTACTTGTTCAGTGCCTAGATTTCCATTTCACCCCCTATATCTTCCGGTTAGACGTAGTCCTACGTCAATAATCTGCCAGTTCCTCTGGGAATTTTCAAAATATATTCATGTGAAAGAGTTTAATTGAATGCTTTCTATCCATGTAACACTGTGACCAAATATGTTTCAATCAAGTGCTATTAACAGGTGGTTATCGAGTTGGTATTAACCACTGGTGGGCTTCCAGTATCGAGGAAAATGTGGAAATATCTAATCGTTACTGAAAATAATCTGCCAGTTCCTCTGGGAATTTTCAAAATATATTCATGTGAAAGAGTTTAATTGAATGTTTTCTATCCATGTAACACTGTGACCAAATATGTTTCAATCAAGTGCTATTAACAGGTGGTTATCGAGTTGGCATTAACCACTGGTGGGCTTCCAGTATCGAGGAAAATGTGGAAATATCTAATCGTTACTGAAAATAATCTGCCAGTTCCTTTGGGAATTTCCAAAATATATTCATGTGAAAGAGTTTAATTGAATGTTTTCTATCCATGTTACACTGTGACCAAATATGTTTCAATCAAGTGCTATTAACAGGTGGTTATCGAGTTGGTATTAACCACTGGTGGGCTTCCAGTATCGAGGAAAATGTGGAAATAACTAATCGTTACTGAAAATAATCTGCCAGTTCCTCTGGGAATTTTCAAAATATATTCATGTGAAAGAGTTTAATTGAATGTTTTCTATCCATGTAACACTGTGACCAAATATGTTTCAATCAAGTGCTATTAACAGGTGGTTATCGAGTTGGCATTAACCACTGGTGGGCTTCCAGTATCGAGGAAAATGTGGAAATATCTAATCGTTACTGAAAATAATCTGCCAGTTCCTTTGGGAATTTCCAAAATATATTCATGTGAAAGAGTTTAATTGAATGTTTTCTATCCATGTTACACTGTGACCAAATATGTTTCAATCAAGTGCTATTAACAGGTGGTTATCGAGTTGGTATTAACCACTGGTGGGCTTCCAGTATCGAGGAAAATGTGGAAATAACTAATCGTTACTGAAAATAATCTGCCAGTTCCTCTGGGAATTTTCAAAATATATTCATGTGAAAGAGTTTAATTGAATGTTTTCTATCCATGTAACACTGTGACCAAATATGTTTCAATCAAGTGCTATTAACAGGTGGTTATCGAGTTGGCATTAACCACTGGTGGGCTTCCAGTATCGAGGAAAATGTGGAAATATCTAATCGTTACTGAAAATAATCTGCCAGTTCCTTTGGGAATTTCCAAAATATATTCATGTGAAAGAGTTTAATTGAATGTTTTCTATCCATGTTACACTGTGACCAAATATGTTTCAATCAAGTGCTATTAACAGGTGGTTATCGAGTTGGCATTAACCACTGGTGGGCTTCCAGTATCGAGGAAAATGTGGAAATATCTAATCGTTACTGAAAATAATCTGCCAGTTCCTTTGGGAATTTTCAAAATATATTCATGTGAATGAATTTAATTGAATGTTTTCTATCCATGTAACACTGTGACCAAATATGTTTTAATCAAGTGCTATTAACAGGTGGTTATCAAGTTGGCATTAACCACTGGTGGGCTTCCAGTATCGAGGAAAATGTGGAAATAACTAATCGTTACTGAAAATAATCTGCCAGTTCCTCTGGGAATTTTCAAAATATATTCATGTGAAAGAGTTTAATTGAATGTTTTCTATCCATGTAACACTGTGACCAAATATGTTTCAATCAAGTGCTATTAACAGGTGGTTATCGAGTTGGCATTAACCACTGGTGGGCTTCCAGTATCGAGGAAAATGTGGAAATATCTAATCGTTACTGAAAATAATCTGCCAGTTCCTTTGGGAATTTTCAAAATATATTCATGTGAATGAATTTAATTGAATGTTTTCTATCCATGTAACACTGTGACCAAATATGTTTTAATCAAGTGCTATTAACAGGTGGTTATCAAGTTGGCATTAACCACTGGTGGGCTTCCAGTATCGAGGAAAATGTGGAAATAACTAATCGTTACTGAAAATAATCTGCCAGTTCCTCTGGGAATTTTCAAAATATATTCATGTGAAAGAGTTTAATTGAATGTTTTCTATCCATGTAACACTGTGACCAAATATGTTTCAATCAAGTGCTATTAACAGGTGGTTATCGAGTTGGCATTAACCACTGGTGGGCTTCCAGTATCGAGGAAAATGTGGAAATATCTAATCGTTACTGAAAATAATCTGCCAGTTCCTTTGGGAATTTTCAAAATATATTCAATCAATCGCAATCAACAGGATAGCTTCTGAAGATTATTCTTCCCCATCAGTAGGATATTTCCGTATCCAATATTGGATGCATAAAACCTTGTGCCTCCAACGTAACGCTCTCGTTTTCGAAGTTCTCCAAATATTCATTCATTCAGATTCAACTTCATACAAATGAACTCTAAATCAACGATAGTCCTACGTCACCCTTGCGGTTATACCATAGATATAACCCACTTCCTGTTTTTCAAATACAATTTTGTGCATTCATCGTCCCAGCCAGGAGTGGCTGGTTTTCTTTTAAATGAAGCACTTGGAACTTTTCGTTTTTGTGCTTCCAGTGAGCTTTTATACAATAAATCGACGAAGAATCGATATTCTTCCAATGGTGGAAGTATATCTATTGATTCGACACCGATTGTTACCGCCGTTGCAAATTTTTGCAAGTCGATGTTCCTTGTTAGATCAAATGGAACTCGAGATGGTTCAGTGGATTGCGGGCTACACTTGATTGATATATTGATTGGCAAGTGATCGCTACCATGGGGATCATTGATGACCTTCCACTGACAATCTAATGATAGCGAGTTTGAGCACAAAGATAGATCGAGTCGGCTTTCCCGAGCCGGAGGTTTTGCAATTCGTGTCACTTCACCAGTGTTCAAGATAGTCAAGTTGAAATCGTCACATAAATCGTAAAAAATAGCCGCCCTAGCGTCATCATAAAGATCGCCCCACCCAGTACCATGGGAGTTCATGTCACCCAAAATTAGAACTGGGGTTGAGAGAATCGAAATTAGATTCCAAAGTTGACTACGGCTAATGGAAGTATTCGGGGGAACGTATACTGAAGCTATGCAGAGTTCTTTATTCTTTGCAGTTATTTGACAAGCGACGATTTCGACGTCTGATAGAGCTGGGAGAGGAATTTTATAGAAAGAGTAGCACTTTTTGATCCCTAAAAGTACTCCTCCATAGGAATCATCTCTATCCAGGCGAATAATATTAAAATCGTGGAAGTTGAGTTCTGTGTCAGAAGAAAGCCATGTTTCGGAAAGAGCGAATATATCACAATCATAATTTTGAAGTAAAAATTTGAACGAGTCTAGTTTAGGCACTAGACTACGGCAGTTCCATTGTAGCACATTGATCATATCTTCTACTACGTTAGATGAATTATCCATCGAAAGATATGATTGATGCAAGGAGGGGCCATGAAGCAGTCAATTGCTTAAGATAAGACTTTAAAGATGGAAGCAAGGCAGAAATAAGGCTTCTGAGGGGGTCTTGAATTTTGAACGTGTTTAGTATGAAGTCCACAATGTCCGAAAAAGCTATCAATCCTCGATTAGACGCGAATTTTCTACGAGAAGATCGAGGAGCTGCGTTTTTATTTCTCTCTTCTCTGGGTAATGACGTAAAATCCTTGCTGCAACCAGGAACTGGCTGAGAAGGAGCCTTCGGATTCGTTTTTTTGCTACTATTACCCTTGAAATTAGACAATCTTCCGAGGGTCATTTTAGCTTTCTTACGGTGCACCATTGGTGAAGAGAGCTTTCTTTTTGATGATTCATCCTTTATTGAAGATTCTGGTGCAGCCGAAGTATGACCCTCATCAGAATCAGAATCCGATTCTTGAGATGACAAAACCGAAAATTGGTTTTCATTTTGAGCGGCTGATGCGGTCTTTAGCATTTCAGCATAAGTCCGCTTGGAGCGTCCAGCGATAGAACGCTTCACTTTATCGGAGTGCTGTTTGTACCTTGGGCACTCTTGTAGAGGGTGAGGATTCTCGCCACAGTGAATACATTTTTCCACTGTTTGAGTGCAAGAATCCTCACTATGTTTATCGCCACATTTGCCGCAACGAAATTTGTTGCCGCAGTGGCTAACCGAGTGTCCCAACTTTTTACATTTGGTACAATTATAAACCCGCGGTACAAACAGGCGCACTGGGAAAAAAGCATTTTCTACTTTCACATAGTTTGGGAGAACAGAACCTGCGAAAGTAACTCGAAAAGAGTGCGAGGGCTTATAAACTTTTTTATTTTCTTCCAAAGATGCTGAATGCAGATTTCTAACATCCAGGATCTTTACAAGATCTCCAATCATCAAGTTTTTGAAGGAACCCGATGCTTGTTTTAGTTCATCGACACTCAGACTCGCGTCGGTTACTACGCCTTCTATCTCCACTTCTCGAGAAGGGATGTAGATGTGATACTCCCTGTTAAAAACTTCGTGGTCAACAATCTTGTTGGCCACATCAAAAGTCGGTGCTTCTACACGCAGTTTGTCCGGTCTCTCTTTATGTATCGAGACGCCCTTATAATTACGCAGCAAATCTCTTGAAATATCAAGAGTTCTCAAAGCTTTTTCCTTGGGCCGAAAGAAAACAACCCATGGTGCCTTCGAGGACTGTTGATAATAACGCGTCCGCGCAACATTGGCATCAGCAGATGTCATAACGGTTGCGCAGACGGTGCGCAACCGCCTATGAAAACGAAAAAAAAACTCGCACGCACACACACAACTCACACGCACACACTCGCGCAAAAACTCAACTTAAAACTAACTTAGACTAAAAACTAACTTAAACTAAAAACTAGCTCAAATCAAAAATCTTCTTGAAAAAAAACAATAATTTCGTAAAAAAAAAATTTATAAATGAAAACTCAATAAAAAAATTTAGTCTGATGAGTTCGAACAACTTGAACAACCTGTGTGGCATATGAAACGCTAATGCGAATAGAGCTTAATAATGTTAGTACCATCATCCACCGTAGCAAGCGCAACTGTACAGAGCCGTCGTACTATCAACGCTCTGAAGCACACACGAGCCGAACATATCTTCGTTCGACAGTTTTTCGCTGAGCGCTTCGAGGTAAGTTGCACACAACCCTATTCAGGGAGCTATACAACGCTGCACGCTACGGTATAAGCACAATAGCGAGACGGCAAAAACTATTCTATTGTACTTCTCTGTTTGATGTTTGGTGAAGATACAAATGTGACGCTCAATGGAACCAATTCACAGAACACCGGTCCAGCGTCGCTGGAGAGGTGCTGCTTCCTCGCTGTTCCGGATGCGTTGGCACTTAACTTGTCACCAATGGGCGAAAGAAAAAAAAACAACCAAAAATCACTTTGGCGGAGGGGGAAAAAAACTTTCCAGCTTCGATATTGTAGCGGAGGACGGACAATGTGTGTCCGTCTCTTGCAAATAATCGACGAGGAATGAACCGGAAGATATAGGGGGTGAAATGAAAATCTAGGCACTGAACAAGTAGGAAAAAATGCAAGATTTGGAACGCTTATCGTACCGACCAAAACGGGCAACCAGAGCAGCAGCGAAATAGAATGAAGCACGATTGGAAAGGAAAAGGAAAAAAAAGAACGAAACATTGGTCGCAGTCTCACACATGCGTAATTCTCGAGTCAGCCAGTCAGCTTAAAAATCCCCGCTCCGCTGCCGTAACGATCATTCTCATCCAAACCATACACCACATCGTTTCGCATCACATCACATCAACAAACCAACACAAGCAGCCATGTCTGGACATGGCGAAGGAGCAAAGGAGCAAAGGAGGATCGCGACGATAAGAAAACCCGCATTTAGAACAGACCACAATCGGTTCCGTGGACACCAAGACAACAACAGGCAGTTGCAGCGAGTGGCGAGTGGCAAACGCAATCGCAAAACGGCAGCAGGTACCAGAAGAAAAAAGTTTGTTCTTTATTCAAACTGCCTTGGTGGCAAATCCAGAACAAGGCGGCATCGAGGGCGTTCGAAATGGTTTTTTGCGTAGGACTACGTCTAACCGGAAGATATAGGGGGTGAAATGGAAATCTAGGCACTGAACAAGTAGGAAAAAATGCAAGATTTGGAACGCTTATAACTCGAGCATTTCTCAATAGATCGCAAAGGTTTTTGCATCAATTGATAGGAAATATATCTACGCATCTATCATAACGAATAACATTTCATTTTTCTTGAGATAAATAATTGAATAATTGTGAAATATCAAGCATTGTCCAAATGCACTATGTGCCCATTTTTGATTGGTCCATTTTGTGCTCCTCAAATCGTACCGACCAAAACGGGCAACCAGAGCAGCAGCGAAATAAAATGAAGCACGATTGGAAAGGAAAAAGAAAAAAATTAACGAAACATTGGTCGCAGTCTCACACATGCGTAATTCTCGAGCCAGCCAGTCAGCTTGAAAATCCCCGCTCTGCTGCCGTAACGATCATTATCATTCAAACCGTACACCACATCGGTTCGCATCACAATACATCAACAAACCAACCCAAGCAGCCATGTCTGGACATGGTAAAGGAGGAAAAGTGAAGGGAAAGGCAAAATCCCGCTCGAACCGTGTTGATCTGGAGTTCCCTGCAAGGGTAGCTAGGCCGAGCGCGTTAGTACCAGTGCACCAGTCCACCTAGCCGGCGTTATAGAGTTTCGGCCGCCGAAGTGATCGAGTTAGCTGGCAGTGCTGCTCGCGACGATAAGAAAACCCGCATTCGGAACAGAACACATTCGGTTCGGTGGACATCAAGACAACAGGCAGTTGCAGCGAGTGGCGAGTGGCAAACGCAATCGCAAAACGGCATCAGGTAGCAGAAGAAAAAAGTTTGTTCTTTATACAAACTGCTTTGGTGGCAAATCCAGAACAAGGCGGCATCGAGGGCGTTCGAAATGGTTTTTTTCAAAACCACGAGTACTAAGTTTTCTAAATTGGAACCATTCCATAAAACACGGCGCTTTTCAGGGCCATTAAACCTTCCAAAAAAAGGTTTGGAATTTACAGTTCAATGCTTTCTAAAATAGTATCCAAAATAATAATAAAACACAAATTGATTTTTTCATCATTTGTTTGCCAGGATATGATGAGTATGTGGATTTGGCAGTTGTTCTGAGCTTTTTGATTTTCACCAATTCTTAAATTGCTTCTAGATTGAAAGTACAGTAATTTACACTTATCTCGACATTTAGCTAATTGGACGGACCTGCAATGCGACATATTTAGTTGGACATTTTTGTAAACATAGAGTTCGGGGTCCAAATTATAACCCTACATTGAAAGTCGACACTGTACCACTGTCATCGCAAATGTTCAATTACCTCCAATCCGACACTGAGTGGTGGTAATGCGACGTGCCTTTGAATGTAATTTACTGTAAAATATGTCACAAGCTGGATGGGAAGAAATTTTCCAACTGTGAAAGCTGTGGCGAGTGGCAAATGCAATCGCCAAACAGAAAGGTTTAGCCGAACAAGATGGGGATATCGAGTGATAACAAAACAATAAACTGTTTAGATTGAAGATAATTTTGTGATCCTGAAAAGGACCCTTTTTAGCCTGCATGTGAATCCAACGAGTGAACAAATCGTAATGAATGTATTTTTTTGCCATCGCTCCCTTTTAACGCTCATTCGTTTGTCTCGTTGGACTCGCCCCTCTGGCTGAGTCTGCCGATTTGTCTCTATCCTGTGAGTGTGTACCGCTAGAGTATAAAACACGCGGACCCCAAAATATATCTTCATGGTGCTTCTGACACTCGACCGCAACGGTTATGTTGTTAGCGCCATTCTAAAAGAGAAGCATAGAAATAAAAGTTTTCTCCTACAACCGGATGCAAAGCTTTTTTCAAAGCTGTGTTCGGTCCTTAATATAGCGTTTCTTTTAGCAACAGTTGTCCGGACATCAGGAAAGGAGGAAGCAGCCGAGAAGCCCCCAACGGCCATTCAGGAAGTTGGTTCGGTCGGATTGGCCACTTTGACCGGCAGTTTTCACTGCCCCTTGCGTGTCCCGCTGTTTGTGCCCGTCTCATCAGCAACGTTTTTCCTGCCAGTGACGCGCGATTTTGGCGCAATTTCTACTCGTCAATCATCAGCAGCTCAGGAGGTGTGGAGAGAGGTTTTCTTCGCTTCGTCGCTTCGAACCGCTGCGGCGATTGCCCTGCCGTCGGCGGTATCCGGTCCCTTCCCCGCTACCCCACTACCATTTGGTGGTGTATTAGGAGTGGTTCTTCAACACGATCGGTGAGTGACCAAACCTTTCTTAATACCAGGAGTTAGTGAGAGTTAGGACGCCCAAAGGGTATAGGTTAAAAAAAATAATTTTTTACTACATATCCCAAATTGATTTTAATTTAACTGACATTTAAAAAGTGATTTTTTCCAAGTGTTTTTAAAAATAGTGTTTTTCCGCCAAGTGATTTCGGTGTTTGTTCTTGTAACTGCGTCGGCATTGTCCCCCGCCGTTACTGTCCTCCGCCGTTTTCGTCCCCCGTCGCACGTCGTATAGTCTACTTTGGTTCGTGAATATTTTTCCGCGCCTGGCTGTATTTCGATATAGCCAGGCCCCAATCATGGCTTCCAGCAGCTCCGGCGCCGGAAGGCCAACCAACATTTACAGAGGTGTTACCACCTCTCGTACCTTGCCCAGATGGGCTGATCCTTTTGGTGGCAACTTGCAAATATTATTGTTGAGAGCCACTGAAGGTAACATTCTTCCATCGAATCCTTTCACCGTTTCCAAATCGATCCAAGGAGTGATCGGTACGGAATTTAAAGACGCGAAACCTCAACGCGACGATAAAAATCGCCTGCAATATGCGCTACATTTACGAGATGAAAAACTCGTTCAATTGCTTCTGGGTACAAAGTCGCTGATCGACGAAACACCCATCGAAATTTTATACCATCCCACCTTGAACCAACGCAAATGCGTTGTGTCCTGTCGTGACGTAATTTTCTTAAACGAAGACGTCCTCCTAACTGAACTAGCCGACCAAAATTTGATCGGCGTTAAAAAAATCCTACGATTTGACCCAGTCTTGAAGGAAAGAGTTCCTACTTCAACAATGATCCTTACCATTAACGGAACAGTTATCCCTGAAGCAATTAACTTCGGATTCCTCCGTGCTTCAACCAGGAATTTTTATCCAAACCCGATGCAATGCTTCGGATGCTTCGCTTTCGGCCACACTTCCAAAAAATGCGCCAAAAAAATCCAGCTTTGTCGTAACTGCGGTGTAGCCCACCCTGAACTTAACACAAATAGTAACGATAAGGACAAAATTAAAAATTTTATCTGCAATGCACCTGCCTCTTGTGTGAACTGCAAGGGAAATCACGCCTCTACCAGTAGGAAGTGCCCAGCGTGGATCGCAGAGGATAACATCACCAGAGTCCGAATTGACCAAGGTGTGTCTTATAAGGAAGCTAAATCCATTTTTGAAAACAAAAATGGTCCTTCCTTTGCAAGTAAGCTGCAAGAGAGACTAGTCAAAATTCAAAATACAGGCTGTTCTCAATGCAAATGCAACTGCAATCAGGCTAAGCAAACTTCTTCAGAAAAAGCAGTTCCAATCCCGTCCAGTAATCCACAGGAATCGGAACTCAGCACCTCCTCGTCAGATTCAGAATCCGACCCAGAAATTTCTATGGAAATTGAAACTACCCCCTCCAACAAGAGAAAAAATACAAACAAAAGGTCAACCTCAGATGAATTCAAATCATCAGAAGAGGAAATTTTTAGAGGAAAAGAATCCAATAGGAAGAAATCCAAAAACCAAAAATTCAACTCAACCCAACCAGCCAACGAATCCAAACCATCCACTTCCCTCCAACCATCCACTTCCCCCCAACCATCCACTTCATTCCAACCAACCACCGCATCCAAAACTAAAACCTCCAACCAATCCAACCATTCAAACAAACCCACCCCACCTGGCAACAAATCAATTGCCAACGTTTCCAAAAATGATCCTAGACTGAAGAACATATCCAGCAAATCTACCCATTCCTAATCTCATACCCTTCTCCCATCTTCAAACCCCTATTTACTTACCTCAGCCCACTTACCTTTTTCTCTTTTTTAAAAATTCACTCCTATAGCTATTAACAGCAACCCTTCGTCCCGTAACCAAACACCCAACCGAAAACTTGCTATTCAATGGAACTTGCGTGGGCTATCCACTTCCATGAATGAAATTAAGCTAATGTTAGCTGAGGAACAACATCTCCCACTAACACTGGCTTTTCAAGAAGCTAAAAAAATCAATGTATCGCTCTTAGAGCGCTCATTTAGCGGCAAATTTTCTTGGTATTTTAAGGAAGGACCATCCTCGGGGCTTTTTGGAGCCTGTCTCGCTGTCCTGAGTGACCTTCCTCATACCGTCATCCCCATAACATCATCATTACAAATATGTGCTATACAACTGAAGGGACCTCTACAGGTAACCCTTGCTTCCATTTATATTCCCCCATTGCACAGTAATCACATTGAAACTCAACTTACGGATGCCATCAAACAGTTACCGCACCCATTCGTCCTGATGGGTGACTTTAACGCCTCCCACTCTTCATGGGGAGGAAACAAATGTGACAAAAGAGGTAAAACAATTTTGGGAATCGTCCAAAAACTAAACCTCATCATACTTAACGATCACCGTCATACCAGGATAGATATCCATCACGGATCATCATCGGCCATTGACATCACGATTGCTTCCTGGGACCTCGTCCCCAGGTTGAGCTGGACAGTTGATAGTGACCTCAGAGGTAGTGATCATTTCCCCATCCACATCCGAACCCTGTCAAGAAACCCAAACATTCGTTTGCGCAGGAAGTGGATATACCAGTCGGCCGACTGGGAAGGCTTCGAATCCACAATCAACAGCTTACTTTCCGAACATGAAAGCTGCTCCGTGGAAGAATTTACCCACGCCATCTTTTTGGCGGCTGAACAAAATATCCACCGTACCAGTGGGAAACCCGGCCGAAAGGCTGTCCCATGGTGGAACGATGCAGTTGCACAGGCCATCAAAAGGAGAAGGAAATCCCTCCGTATCCTACGACGCCTTCCTGATGGAAGCGCTTGCAAAATGATTGCCCTAACCAACTTCCAAACGGCTAGAGCTCTAGCCAGGAAGGTAATAACCGAAGCCAAGCAAAACAGTTGGATGGAATTTCTCGACTGCATCAACCCTAATACTTCGACAGCTGAACTTTGGAACAAGGTCAACTTACTTAGTGGTCAGAAAGCTTCAAATTGCTATTCCTTCGTGATTAATGGCACCTTCACCGAAGATCCAGGCATCATAGCCGACCACCTAGCCGAACACTTTGCCACTATTTCAGCCACCTCCAACTACACCAACGAATTCAAGGCTATTAAGGCAAAGGCGGAACTTAAAGTTTTTCCTCCTGCTTCGGAACAGGTCCACAAATACAACGATAAGTTCTCTTTGGACGAGTTGTTATGGGCAATAAAAATATCCAAAAGCAAATCAGCTGGCCCTGACGGAATCGAATATCCGATGATCAAGCATCTACCTCTTCATGCAAAAATTCTACTCCTCCAGATATACAACGAATGTTGGGCTAACAGCTATTTCCCAGATACATGGAAAACGGGCTTGGTAATACCTATCCCAAAGGTGAAGGAGAGTAAACGGACTGCGAACAACTTCCGTCCCATAACCCTTCTCAACTGCTTAGGGAAAGTCTTCGAAAGAATGATCAATCGAAGACTTAGGACGGCCCTTGAAGAATGCCAACTATTAGACCCAAGACAGCATGGCTTCCGCCGAGGTAAAGGTACGGGCACCTACTTCAGTCAACTCGATCATTTCCTTCAAGAAACTATCGAAAAGGGCCAACATAGCGAAATCGCTTCACTCGATCTAGCCAAAGCCTACGATACCACATGGCGTCATAACATTATCGATCAACTCCACCGATGGGGTTTTGAAGGCTCCCTCTTCAACATTCTTCGCTGTTTCCTCACCAATCGAGGTTTTCAAGTTTACTTCGGAGGAGTACTTTCGGATCACCGTTGCCTAGAAAACGGAGTACCACAAGGTTCGGTTCTATCAGTTTCCCTTTTCCTCGTTGCTATGCAGTCGGTTCTAGAGGTTATCCCTAAAAACACCGAGGTACTGGCCTATGCAGACGATCTACTGCTGATGGCAAGAAATGCTTTCCCAGAAATGGCCCGCAGAAGACTGCAGGAAGGAATCTCGGCGGTTAGTAACTGGGCAAATTCCATCGGGTTTAAGTTTTCGGCAGAGAAGTCTAATATAATGCACTGCTGCAAACGTAAAGGTCATAGGAAAAGGTTTAGAACATGTCTAATCAATGGCAGGCCTATTAAGAGAGTCAGCTCTGTCCGAATTCTCGGAGTGCTAGTTGACAGTAAACTATCTTTCGGACAACACCTCAGAAATGCTAAAGCTAGTATGAAGTGCCGCCTGCGGCTGGTGAATGCTCTAGGTGGCCGATGCCGCTTGAGTTCTCGTAAAACCATCTACAACATAGGCAAAAGCATTATCTTCTCTAAAATTCGTTACGGCATCGAACTTTTCAGCCGTGCCTCTTGGGATCACTTGAATTACTTAAAGCCTGTCTACCATAATGTGATTAGATATGCATCAGGAGCCCTTCAGACCAGCCCAATAAACGCTCTGCTTGTGGAGGCCGGCGTAGTTCCTTTCGAACACTTCCTCACAAATATCCTAGCCACTAAAGCCATCCGGACGTCCGAGAAAGACCCGGATCTTCTATCCATTTACTCCAGAGCCAACATTTGGCTGCAAAATATTAGCCAAGTCACCCTCCCGACTATTGCCCCATTAAGCAGAGTCGGTCAACGCCCATGGCATGCACATCCGCCAAAGATCGACTGGTCAATCAAAAATGCTGTCAGGGCTGGGGAAGCCAGCAGCATTGTTACGGCCTGTTTTAATAACCACCTGCATAACAAGTATCACACCCACCACAAAATCTTCACAGATGGGTCTTTTGATGGAAACCTAACAGGGTTTGGAGTTTTTGCCAATAACACGGAGCTAAAATTCCAACTGCCTTCCATATGTTCGGTATACTCCGCGGAAATTGCCGCTCTCCTTGTCGCGACATCACTCTGTGATAACGACAGTAAAGTGATCTTCTCGGATTCCTATAGTGCATTACGGGCGCTACAAAGCGACGATAGTAAACACCCTTGGATTCAAAGCATTGAGGAAAAAATTACAGGGAAGGACATCACTTTCTGCTGGGTCCCAGGGCACTGCGGAATCCAGGGTAATGAACAGGCTGATCGTCTCGCCAAGGAGGGTAGGCTCTCCGAACTATGGACCACCTCCCACCCAGCAAATGACACCATCAAATGGGTCATGCAATCCCTCAGATTGAGCTGGGAGAACAGTTGGTTTTTTTCCCGTTACCTCTTCTTAAGAAGGATCAAGAATACTACCCTTCCCTGGAAGGATAGTATTCTCCGATCTACTCAAGTATGTCTGACACGTTTACGTATCGGGCATACATCTTTACCACACAAATTTATCATGCGTAGATTGGAACCAACACTATGTGAGTCGTGCCATGTAAGACTCACGGTGGAACACATATTAATCACATGCCCTAAATTTAATGCTTCAAGAATAAAGTTTCAGGTTGCAGACACCATAAGGACAGCACTATCGGACGACGCCGTCGAGGAAAAACAGGAAGTGGGTTATATCTATGGTATAACCGCAAGGGTGACGTAGGACTATCGTTGATTTAGAGATCATTTGTTTGAAGTTTAATAAACTCTTTCACATGAGTTTAATAATTCAAATAAACTCTTTCACATGAATGTATTTTTAAATTCCCAGAGGAACTGGCACATTATTTTCAGTAACGATTAGATATTTCCACATTTTCCTCGATACCGGAAGCCCACCAGTGGTTAATGCTAATTCGATAACCATCTGTTAATAGCACTTGCTTGAAACATATTTGGTCACAGTGTTACATGGATAGAAAACATTCAAATAAACTCTTTCACATGAATGTATTTTTAAATTCCCAGAGGAACTGGCAGATTATTTTCCAGCAATGATTAGATCTTTCCGGAATTTTCTCGATGCTGAATGGCATCCTAACGGAAAGAGTTCTGCGCGTGTATGTGTCGATCCTTCGCCGTCCACCTCCTCCAGCACGTTAGGCAACGATGTTGTCTTGTCGATGTCCTCACGAAAAATGAATGTGTCTCACCACCAGAATATCGCTTAAGTATGCTTTTTGTGTGTGATTGAATCGAGAGAAGGTGTGGTTTACGATGGCAATTTGGAAGGCAAACTACAGGGGAATGAACTCTCTGAGCTCAGAACTTTCGGCGACTGAGCAATAATCGATTGCGGGCGCATACAATATTGGATACGGAAATATCCTACTGATGGGGAAGAATAATCTTCTGAAGCTATCCTGTTAATTGCGATTGATTGAAAAACCACAAAACCAAATGTATTTGGTCACAGTGTTACATGGATAGAAAACATTCAATTAAACTCTTTCACATGAATATATTTTGAAAATTCCCAGAGGAACTGGCAGATTATTTTCAGTAACGATTAGATATTTCCACATTTTCCTCGATACTGGAAGCCCACCAGTGGTTAATGCAAACTCGATAACCACCTGTTAAAAGCCGCGCGTGTATGTGTGTGTAGCGATGTCTTCCCAGGGAACCGTTTGTGGCATCACTCTCCTCCTGATAGATTCCCTTCTGGCCTAGGGTGCACAAACAGGCTCTTGGTGACACCGTTCATCCGCGCTTTCATGATAAATAAAGAGCTTCACCGCAATAGCGACAACATGCTCCAATCGCTGTTCAATTAGAACTGAGTGGATTTCCGAGCGCCGCTCGCTTATATACCGATTGGTGATTTCAATAGCCTGTTTTGAAAGCAATTTTAAGGCTATTGAAACAAGTTTTTGGATCAAAATGTAACAAGTATATAACGCGTAGACATTTTATCTTTCGAATGATGTGTTTATCATACCATTTCGTTCAGTTGTTTAGGAGCTATTAACGCTCAAAATCTCGGTCTCCGGCGTAACGCTTTCGTTTTCGAAACTTTGATTTTACACCCCGGTATAGAAATGAAAGACGTAGTCCTACGTCAAAAAGGACCATCGATTTCCTAAAGGATACAGGTTTATTCGATCAGATCTAATGTCAAATTACTAAATTTACCTATACTGATAAAATTACGTTTGTTTTCTCTTCTAATTTCAGCAAAAGATGAGCAGGTTTTTTACGCCCTTTTTAGAAGCGAGCTCGTCAAGCACACTAAAAGGGGCTTTTTCCCTGCTCCATTTGTTTGGTTGTGTTTTTGGCCCCAGAGCCGTGTAGGGTGCGGCGTTACGACATACATCCATAGCGGTTACTAGGACTGAGTCGAGCGAGAATAACGAATTTTGCAATAGTTTCCTTAGTTTTCCTTCAGTTAAATTTCCCGCCCTCAAGGGCAAGAGACGAATGAACTCTCAGAGTTTAAAGTCTCTCTAATCCATTACCATTACCATATATCTTATTTTCTTTCAAACCGTAAACCCGTGTGGTTGTACGGCATCGGCATCGTGGACGTAACAAAGGAGGACAAGTTAAGGGAAAGGCAAAGTCTCACTCGAACCGTGCAGGTGTCCAGTTCCCTGTTGGTCGCATTCACTGATTGCTCCGCAAGGGTAACTAGGCCGAACGGATTGGTTCCGGAGCACCAGTATACCTAACAGCGATTATAGAGTTTCGGCCGTCGGAGTGCTCGAGTTGGCTTGCAAAGCTGCTCACGACAATCAGAAAACCCGCATCAAGAACAGAGCAGCTTCGGTTCGGCGCTCATCAAGGCAACAGTGAGTGGCAAAGTGTTTCTCCGGCACGTCGCATTAAATGTAATTTACTGAACAACATGTCACAAGCTGGTTGGGAAGAAATTTTCCAACTGTGAAAGCTGTGGCGAGTGGCAAACGCAATAGCTAAACAGGAAGGTTTAACCGAACAAGATGGGAATATCGAGTGATAACAAAAACACAACACCAAACGTTCTTTTCAGAACCATCAACATATTCATAAAGAGTAAACAATAAACTAATCCATTTTTCAGGTAGATAAGTAGGTATTCACGTAGGAGAAGAAAATAAAACAATATATTTAAAATATATATTTAACAAAAGCTGTCCCCTTTGTATAGTCCTACGTCACTCCGGTTATGTCCCCGACATTAACCACCCGTCTTTTTTCAAAACCACGAGTATTGAGTTTTCTAAATTGGAACCATTCCATAAAACACGGCGCTTCTCAGGGCCATTAAACCTTTCAAAAAAAGATTTACAAAATACAGTTGTATAACATGCATTCTAAAATAATATTCAAAATAATAATAAAACACAAATTGATTTTTTCATAATTTGTCTGCCAGGATATGATGAGTATGCGAATTTATCAGTTGTTCTGAGCTTATTGATGGTTGTGGACTTTCGCAACTATTCAATTTTCACCAATTCTTAAATTGCCTCCAGATTGAAAGTACAGTAATTTACATTTATTTCAACATTTAGCTAATTGGACGGACATGTAATGCAACATATTTGGTTGGACATTTTTGTAAACATAGAAATCGGGGTCCAAATTATGACCCCACATTGAAAGTCGACACTGTACCACTGTCATCGCAGATGTTCAATTACAGGTTAAAATCGCCTCCAATGCGACACTGAGTGGTGCTTCGGCACGTCGCATTAAGTGTAATTTACTCTACAACATGTCACAATCTGGATGGGAAGTAATTTTCTAACTGTGAAAGCTGTGGCGAGTGGCAAACGCAATCGCTAAACAGGAAGGTTTAGCCGAATGGGAATATCGAGTGATAACAAAACAATAAACTCTTTCGATTAAAGATGATTTTGTGGTCCTGAAAAAGACCCTTTTTAGGGTTTGCTTCCGGATCAGCAGTCGGAAAACGCTCTTTACTTGGAGCAGGTATACTTCGTCACCGCTTTGGTAGCTTCGGAAACCGCATGCAAGTTCACCGGGCAGCAACAGACTGATTGCGATCTGAATTTCCCACGCCGTAATGGTTGACCGCTTATTGTAGTGGATCAGACGCGGAGCTTCTGCTACGATACGCTCAAAGATGCATTGACGCTCATCGCCTTCGATGAGAAACCGGTGTCGGAATTATCCTGATTCAGCACCTTATGATGTAGATAGCATATGATTCCTTCTCCTTCTTCTTGTCGGTTTCCGAAATATTCTTCTGCGCCGTGCCGAACTTTTTGGCGGCTTTTCCACTATTCCACTAGTCTTTGGTGCCTTCGTGTTTGTTAGAAACAACTGCATGTGAATGCAACGAGCGAACAAATCGTAATGCATATATTTTTTTGCCATCGCTGCCTTTTAACGCTCATTCGTTCGTCTCGTTGTACTCGCCCCTTTGGCTGAGTCTGCCGATTTGTCTCTATCCTGTGAGTGTGTACCGCTAGAGTACAAAACGCGCGGAGCCCAAAAAATATCTCATTTTCTTTCAAGCCGTAAACCAGTGTGGTTGTATGGCATCGTTTAACATCGGATCACATCATAAAAACAAAACAAGCAGCAACGGGGACGTGTGAACGTGACGAAGGAGGACAAGTTAAGGGAAAGGCAAAGTCCCACTCGAATCGTGCAGGTCTGAAGTTTCTCGTTGGTCGCGTTCACTGATTGCTCCGCAAGGGTAACTAGGCCGAACGGATTGGTGCCGGAGCACCAGTATACCTAACAGCGATTATAGAGTTTCGGCCGTCGGAGTGCTCGAGTTGGCTTGCAAAGCTGCTCACGACAATCAGAAAACCCGCATCAAGAACAGAGCAGCTTCGGTTCGGCGCTCATCAAGGCAACAACTAGTTTCAGCGAGTGGCAAACGCAATCGCAAAACGGCAGCAGGTAGAAGAAGGAAAAAGTTTGTTTATACAGACTGCTTTGATGGCAAAAGCAGCCACCATAAACCACGGCGCTTTTCAGGGCCATTAAACCTTTCAAATAAGAGTTAACGAAATACAGTTCAATGCATTCTAAAATAATTTCCAAAATAATAATAAAACACAAATTGATTTTTTCATAATTTGTTTGCCAGGATATGATGAGTATGTGAATTTGGCAGTTGTTCTGAGCTTATTGACTTTCCAGATTATTCAATTTTCACCAATTCTTAAATTGCTTCCAGATTGAAAGCATAGTGATTTACATTTATTTCGACATTTAGCTAATTGGACGGACATGTAATGCGACATATTTAGTTGGACATTTTTGTAAAAATAGAGTGCAGGGTCCAAATGATGACCCCACATTGAAGGACGACACTGTACCACTGTCATCGCCATTGTTCAATTACAGGTTAAAATTACCTCCAATCCGATACTGAGTGGAGGTAATGCGACGTGCCATTGAATGTAATTTACTGTACAATATGTCACAAGCTGGATGGGAAGAAATTTTCCAACTATGAAAGCTGTGGCGGGTGGCAAACGCAATCGCTAAACAGGAAGGTTTAGCCGAACAAGATGGGGATATCGAGTGATAACGAAACAATAAACTCTTTAAATTGAAGATACTTTTGTGATCCTGAAAAGGACCCTTTTTAGCCTGCATGTGAATCCAACGAGCGAACAAATCGTAAAATGAGTGTATTTTTTTTGCCATCGCTGCCTTTTAACGCTCATTCGTTCATCTCGTTGGACTCGCCCCTTTGGCTGAGTCTGCCGCATCTAATCTGTGGCTAACGCGTGGTGAACTCTCTTCAGTAGTAGAAGCCGACATGATAGCCATCCAGGACAAGATAATGCCGACGAGAAACTGCAGGCGGTACGTCTGGCATCAAGACGTTGATGACATTTGCCGGATGTGCCATCAACCAGGTGAAAACATAGAGCACATTATGGGAGGCTGTCCCGTTTTGGCCAACGCAGCCTACACTGAGCGCCAGAACAACGTGGCCCGTATTGTTCATCGACAACTGGCGCTCCAATGTGCTCTACTGGAAGACAACGTACCAAACTACCGGTACCTGCCTGCACCTGTCCTGGAAAATGACCGTTTCAAGCTGTACTGGGATCGCACTGTTCTGACCGACCTCTCGATCCACCACAACCGCCCAGATATAATGGTTTACGACAAGAGCGACCGCAAAGTCACCATCATCGATGTCGCTATTCCACTGAATCAGAATCTGGAGGAGACCCACGGTCGCAAAATCTGCAAGTACCGACCATTGGCCGTGGAGCTCAAGGAACTGTGGGGGCTAAGGGAGGTCCCAAGAATTGTTCCAGTCGTTCTCTCTGGAACTGGAATTATCCCGAAGACACTTCTGGAAGCGCTAAAGGTGTTGAACATCGAGAAGGAATTGGCCGGCATCCAAAAGTCGGTCATCCTTAGCACCTGCGCGATTGTCCGACAATTTCTCGGCATGCAGATACGTCCCCCTTTGGCATTCAGAAGCCCGGGGGCAGGTGAAAATTCTGGCTAGGTTCGCCTAGTTAAGAAGTGAGATAAGTCTGCCAAAAAACACAAAAAATTTTTAATATAATTTTAATATAATAATTTTCCTTCGAAGAGAAGATAATATCTGGATATATAGCCTATGACAAAATTGTGGAATAAAAAAGACGGGAAATACAAAGAGAAACATTATCTTTCACTTTTCGGATATTTTTAATAAATATTGCAATATTGTTTACCTGCGTTTCTGATAACAGTAAATTGTTCGCTACTTCGTATCGCTTTGGCCTCGATAAATATTTGCTTATTTTGAATTGCTTCTCTAACTCTAATAGTTGTTGGGATGTGAATGCTGTTCGTGGACGCCGATTTTTCCCGTACACAGAGTGGTGTCCTGCTGAATAGCAAAATTTAAACACATAATTCTAAAAAGAAGCAAATATCTTGGATTGCTGGAAATGTTAGAGAATGGTTAATTAACTCAAACGGAATACATCATTTTTCTATGGTGTGCGTGTTTAACAAAGAGAAATTAAAATTTAAGTTGTCTCGTAACTGATAGCGATTTTTGAGAAAAGTGTTTAAAATGCATCTAAAATAAAATTGATATATTAATGTATTGCAAAAGCTTTTACCCATCTGTGTTTATGCTACGAGCCCATATCAAATTCTTTTCTCTTTAAGAGAAGTCAATGTTCATTTTCTGTTTATTTTCGAACCTTCGATCAGCATTAGAATTTCTCAACGATCCTTTGTTACCTGATAGGTACCTGAAAGTTAACCTCCGGAAAATTTTTTGAGTGACCCCAACTCCAATGGTCGAGGGGGGTTAAAATATTCTCTGTCGCTAGTGGAACATGTGGGGCTCCCTCCACAATATTTTGTCACAGCAGGGCACTGGTACGATGGACCGATATTACCCTAGAAACTCGTGGGATGCAAATGAGTGAACACGTACGTAAAATCAAATAGAAGAGCGGAAGGGGTGAGCGAAAACAGAACATTAATCGCTCTAGTCGAAAAATTGAAGGCAAGCCATATACGTCTTCAGCTGCTCCGAACACCTTAGGTAGCTTCAAAACTTACTGAGTATGATTCAGTGGCAGCATGTCATCTCGGTCACTGAACCAGGCGTTTGATTAAACTGCTACCTCAGGTCGTTTTAAGATAGATGAGAATAACCCTTTGGCAGAATGTCATCCCAATCACTGAACCATCAACATTTTGGCATTAGTTACTGCCGACCTTATTTCTTCAAATATAGACTGCCCTGAACTCCTTCGATGGATTAATTTAAATATTCATCATCGTGTATTACGCTCACACAGCTTTTTACACATACCACCTGCACGAACCAATTACGGTTATAACGAATCTGTAACAAGTATGTGTCGTGAGTTTAATCGTTGTAGTTCATGTTTCGACTTCCATCTGTCTCGTGCGTCCCTTAAAAAGCTCTATTCTGTGACACTTGTGTGTAATAGTTAGATATAGCTCGTAGTAGAAATAGTAGTAGTTGTTAATAGCAGTAGATTTATGTGGATTAAGGCAAACGTTAGGCCTGTTGACATTCTTGATTACAAAGCTCCTTAATGTTTGTTTCGATGTGTTTTGAACGGCGGGTGATATGATTCGAATGGCAATTGTATGCAACTCTGATTGTCTTACATGATGCAGGTTGTACCTTTTTGCAACTCTCCGAATTCCTCCAACATCTTGCGTAACCAGACAGCTTCCTGGCTGACTTCTCTCAAAGCCACATATTCTGACTCCATTGACGATATGGTTACACAGTGCTGCAATTGGCTTCCCCACGATATGGCTCCACCTGCATACATGAATACAAAACCTGTTGTAGATCGCCAGCCCAGTCAGCATCTAAATAGCCAACGAGCTCCTCGCGACTGTTTCCGTATTGCAATCTGACCTGTTTCGTTGTCCTGAGGTATCTAAGCACCCTCTTAGCTGTCCAATCGGCTTCCGTTAATGAACACAGTTTACAGCACTTGTATCCTTTGGTGCGACGAATCCATTATCCACTTCCGTTCTTGCGGGTGATCTTCATTCCAAGAAAATATGAAGGTACTCCCAAATCAGTTATGTCGAACTTCAACTTCAAGGCTCTACAGATTTGATCTAGTTGCTTTATTATAGTGACTTTCAACAATTTCGGCTGGTTCGTCACTTATCTAGTTGCGTTGCATTCTTGCAACCAACTAGAATATCGTCTACATATACATGTATACATATTCGAACACCATCTACAACTTGTGTATACAGACACTGATCCATCTCGCTTTGTGTGAATCCCAAATCTACCAGAACACCATATGGTTCCAGCACCTGGCAGACTGCTTCAGCCCATAGATGCTACGGCGTAGTCTGCATACCAAGTTCTGTTTTGCCTTTTTAACGAATCCAGGAGGTTGCCTCATGTAAATCTTCTCCTGTAAATGGCCATATAAATATGCGGTTTTCACATCAAAATGACGTAGTGTCATATTCTGACGAGATGCCACGGCCAAGAAAGTTCGTAGTGTTGTTTGTTTAGTCACTGGTGCAAAGACTTCATCATAGTCGTCGTCATATTGTTGAGAATAGCCTTGAGCGACTAGCCGCGCCTTATGTTTCGTGACCTCTCCTGACGCACTCCGTTCAATCTTATAGATCCATTTACAGCCAACAGGTTTCCTACCCACTGGTAACTCTGTCAGCTCCCACGTCTCGTTCAGTACATGTGCATTCAGCTCCTCGTTCATAGCAGCATGCCATTTTTCCTCTTCCGCTCCAGACAAAGGTTCCTTAAAACTCCTCGGCTCGTCATCAATGCAATTAACAAAATTTATCTCTTCAATGAACCATCGTGATGGAACGCCCTTCGTCACATGACGTGACCGACGACGTATCTCATCATCAGGAAAGTCGTTTTTCTAGCTTTAACGGGATATGTACGTACGCTTCGGATCCGAACACATGAATGAAAGAGTAATCTGGTTTATTACTCCTCCAGCACTCAAATGGAGTCCCTTCAACCACAGATGATGGTGAAATATTCAATAGAAAGTTTCAGCTTCCTCCCAGAATCTTTTATCCAATCCAGACTCCAAAAGCAGACAACGCATAGTCACTCCAAGGGTCCGATTCTTCCTTTCGGCTTTCCCATTCTGTTGTTGGTTGCTGAAGAAGTATTCCACTATCTCTCAAGAACTTTTGAAGTTGCTTCCCAGAGTACTCTCCTCTTCCATTCGATCGAATAATTTTCGGCGCATGCCCGAACTGATTCTTCATCATCATCGTTTACTCCATATCAAACACTTTTTTCAACGGTTCACTCATACTGCATAGACGGTTAGATAAAAGAAAAATTTCCGCCAAATGATCAGCCATATCACTGTTTTCGGTAAGTTGCATCCTCATCAACTTTCGCAACACATAAACTTTTGTTGCTAGTGTTGACCTGTTATGGTGCTTCTTAAGCGACTCCCACATATCTCGCGGAGTAGTTGTATTGATAACATGACACAATTGACTGTCCTCGATAGATAAACCAATAATAGCCCGAACCTTGCCATCTTTACTTATCCAAGCGGCATTAGGTACCTCTGGTTTTTCATTCTGTACCACATCACTTAAACCTTCGCGAATCAGCAACAGATCAATTCGGAATTTCCACACCTCATAGTTGAAGTTGTTCAATTTTTCTCCTGTGAGATTCATGTCCGCCATTTGCAGTGCACCACTCAGACAAGATACACAAATAACGAACTAAACCGTCTCATTTTTCCACGATAAAATAGTCACTTCATCTGTGACGGAATTCTCTGTCTTTGAACCTAGCACACACGCGACTCTGGGCCCATAACCTTTTGGATATTTCTGCCAACTAAACGAAAAGGATACACAGTGAGATTATTTTACAGAACATGTTTATTCGAACTTTCTTCTAGGACAATTTTAGGGAGAATTAATAATGAGAACAATGCTGCTGTTGACAGACAGCCGAAAAACAAGTTTTTAAATGAAAGGTAGTGACCGTCCAGTGTTGTCGATTTCAATACAACAGACTACAGTGGCTACTGTCCATCAATTAATTCTAGAAACTATTGTTTCAATGTAAACCTGAAACATTAATAACCAACTATGTTGTATTGCAACCGTTGGTAATGGTGAAGTAATTCAGTCCCTAGGGGCAAAACATATTATCTACTCAGCCATTATCAGAACCTCAAGTAGCCTTACATATAGGACTAGCTAGGGGAACTTTCGAATTGCAAGAAAGCACCAATCCCAACTAATGTCAGCAATCATTTTTCGTCTATGTATGGTCCGATGTCACTACTTGCATACAGGGTTCGACATAGTCATAGTCAACTTAGGATAGTCAGCTAGACTATATTTCACTCGCAAGGAAAATTATTCTTCTGCTGAACAGCTATATGTGATTTAGTTTCGCGTTCCAGTCGCAAAACTGTCTCCAGGATCTACGCCTCTTTCCGACGCAACAATATACTAGCTTTGTTATTAATTTTGACCGAGAAATCTAGAAAGGACCAATCTCGCGATGTTTCATTTTCATCGATTCATATTTTTTACTATATGAAGAACGTGAAGAACATGAAGAACGGTTGTGTCCCATTCGCCCGAAACACCGCCGAAGCACATTTATCCCAATGACATTCACCCGAATGCAACATATACCCGAATGGACATATACCCGAATGCGACAAATACTTGAATGAAAATTTACCCGAATGTAACAAATACCCGAATGCGACATTTACTCGAATGCACCATTTACTCGAATGGAGAGTTTACCCGAACTAAGAAGCAAAAAATCCGACAAATCAGATTATGAGTTTTGTCGATTCTCCTGTTACGAAGTTACGAAGTAAGATGAGAAATTGTAATGAGGAGATTCGAAAAAGATTGAAGACTTCGCTGTGTCATTTTCAGAAATTAGTGTAGGCACAATTGACATGCCGTCTTCTTTCCTTTCCGTATTGCTCTTGAAGGCCAAGAGATAATTCAGAAATGAGCATGGGTTATGGAATATTCCGAAAATTAAGCAGGTAACTTATTAAATGCACGTTCATGGGTCCAATCGCAAAACTGTTCATTAATTGATCTTCTAATCGACCCTTTCAAATTACCTTTTACTATGAAATTCCTAGTACTTCTACCAAAACTCGTCATTATAATATCAGATTATATTCAGACAAAATTCTCGTCCAAGATTTGTCAAACACTTGCAAATAACATGTTCCTGTGTTACATAGAATAAATGTTTGATACAGAAAATATGATAGAATAAAGACAGCTACCCGAATGTAACATCTACCCGAACTGACACTTACCCGAACATGACATATACCCGAATGCAACAATTACCCGAAAGTTTGGAATGTTTCTATGATGGTAAGACGACCCTCTCTCTTCTGGAATGGATAGGGGGTTCCATAAAAATTAGTAGACATATTTCAACGAAACATGACAATTAAAAATTTTCGGAAATTCAATTCGCAAATGTTCTACAATTATATAGTGACAAGTGTTTTGAAATTGATCTTTGTTCGAAAGTGGAAATGTATTTTATTGTGATAAAACCAGAGATCGAAATCCTCGCTCGGATGCACGATAAATATTTAGTCAATCAATCTAGTTTTCGATGAACCGTGTATTGTTGAGTTTTTCGTCTCTTCCTTTTCACCAAAAATTCATTTTCAGAGAGAAAGAGATGTGGAAAATCTCTATCTCGGAAGTTCAACGAGAATGCTTTTTCGTCTCTCATTTGGTACTGAAAATATGTAGCGAAAAATCATAGCTAACTTTACCAACGTTAGTCTGTTAGGACAGCGTTCAAACGATCTGCATTTGGACAGCGTCTGAATTGTACAAATATTAATCCATCTCATGTTCACTTCACGATGAGAACCAATATTGCCGCATATTTTCATGCAACGTTTTCAGCTGTACTGAAGAAGTGAAAAACCATTATCGGCATCAAGGAGTCACTGAAAACGAAACCATTTTCGGCAATTGAATTTCTCGCGAGAATCGAAGTGAGCGTATAACATTCTCTCGCCTCTTATATTCTCAGCTATTTTTTCCCTGTGGGTCAAAACGGATGTTTTTCGTCTCAAATCGGCGAGCATTTCGATCTCTGGATAAAACGCATTCCTATATCTTTTTCTATCTATATGAATAAAAATGAATCGACGAATGTGTTGACAAGAGCAAAACTCGAGAAAGAGATTGTCCGATTTAGGACTGTCGTTATTCTATCATATTTTCTGTATCAAACATTTATTCTATGTAAAGGAGGAACATGTTATTTGCAAGTGTTTGACAAATCTTGGACGAGAATTGTGTCTGAATATAATCTGAGATTGTAATGACGAGTTCTGGTAGAAGTACTAGGAATTTCACAGTAAAAGATAATTTGAAAGGGTCGATTAGAAGATCAATTAATGAACAGTTTTGCGATTGGACCTATGAACGTACACTTAATAAACGAACCAAACGAAGAAAACGTGAATGTTCGAAGGAAGTTTGCCGGGTCAGCTAGTCTATATAAATAAAAATGTAAGGCAAAATCTGTTGGAAAGCGGGAAACCCGAAGTAGGGATGGTCCGATTTTAGCCTTCTTTATTCTGTTGTATTCGTATCTTCCCGTAGATTAATGTAGTGGAGGGAAAAACAGAAAATTTTCGGAAAACTGTGAAGGAAGGTCGGAAAATTCGGAAAATTGAATTCACACATGTTCGAAAATTACATCATAATAAGCGTTGTTAGTCCATTCGATGTTTGCGCTATCAAAATTGATCTTTGTTCGTTCGAAATGGAAATGGATTTTCTGGCAAAATAACGCATTTCCATATCTCATATCCATATAAATAAAAATGTATATATATATATATATATATATATATATATATACCTCCGCTATGTAATAAAAGAGAAAGTAAAATCATTCTTTTCTTGTGTTAGCTACCGTACAGTCGTGTTTTCATGTAACTGTCCGAGCCGCCTGCCCTAGCGCTTTTAATCTGCTAACAATTTGTGCACTCAATTTTGCGATAGACTGTATATTGTGATTCGTTGGGAACAGAACGAGAGGATTAAGTTATATTTAAATAGAAATGCAGGGGAAGTGAGGGAAAAACGGACATGTAAGAGTAACTTCGATTGTATCTATTTTTCGAAACCTAAATGCAGTTTCTTGTAGTTCAATAAATACTGTTTTTCGAATTAATCAATCAAATGTTTCACAAAAAAAGTGTTTTGCGCCTTTTTTTTACTGAAATTGGAATGAGACCGGAAAATTTATTCAACCATGGTATGCACTAATTTCAAGTGTCCGGAATCAATTAATCCTCCTAGAAGTCATATTGTGTATTTCAGTAGACATACGGACATACGCTCAACTACAGGGAAACTTCGACGTACGTACGTACGTATAACGTACCCTCGATATAACGTCACTCGATATAACGTACATTTTACCTCGATATAACGTACACATTTCCAAAGTGTGAAGGAAAATTTTTTTCAATACTTTTTTTCTGATAGAACAAAGAATTATCCATATTGTGATGCTAAAACAAGTTTTGTGCCTTCAATCAATTCCGAAATACAGCTGGTTTTGTGATTCCGGATTCTAAATGAATCAAGCTTTAATCAACAGTACGAAGGGAAACATCATGAGGAAGGCTGGCTTCGTCTTCTGATTGAAGTTATTCATTAACTTTACTAAAACAGCAATACAATAATGTATTATAGACTACGTTTGTGAGTACTTTATTATGCTTCGATATAACGTACAATTCGATACAACGCACAATTTTGAAAGTGAAATGTACGTTATATCGAAGTTTACCTGTATTTCGCTTCTGGCTGCAGTCCGCTGCTAGACATAAGTAGAAGGACTAAAATCATGTCACGTATTTCGCCACTCTACAGAGGAACTTGTATCATAGGTGGATGTGTTTAACCCTTTGGGGCATGGTGGTATTTAAAATGTCCCTCCTTTCTGATGCGTAATAACGCATGGTGGGACATTGTTTAACCCATTTAGAAATATTAGAATAGCTACGTGTTCATATTTTTTTTTCATTTTTGTTCGGAACCTTCTTTTTCAAAGTAGTTGGCGACACAATTAGCAAATGTCAGAAATATATTCGATTGCTTTGGAAAAGTTTATCATTATATGACCACCAACACACACCAATTTCTGTGCAACATGGATTATTTATTTTTTTGAATTATGTGCCTCAAAGGGTTAAGACGTAGAATAAGGACCCATTCCCTGACCTGAACTTTTCGACGCCTTTAGGCATCTTGAACATTATTCTGATTCATTATTCTCAATGCGAATAAACTGCTCAAAGTGAATGTTGGTATATAAGTAAGTAATTTCCTCAATATATCACAATCTCAAAACAAGTGAAAAAATCGAAAAAAGTGATTTGTGGTACCATTTTCATAGTTTGCCGGGGGCGCTATCTACCCTCAGTACGCCGCTGCTCAAACGTACCCCAGGCGCGGCCAACCGGATCGTATTGGACGAAAATGATTGGGAAGCTTCAATTCAACAACTCAAATTCCGCATCATCAGATGTGCCAAAAAAGTGGACCTCAGTGTGGTCTAGACCATGATGATAAGGGAATTTTGAGGAAGATTGAAAATGAAGGCCCATTATCTATCTAATTGTTTCACACCTCAAACGCACATTGTATGGACTTGTAAAATACAATAAGGAAATGAATTTAAAAAAAAAATTAAACGGAACGCAAAATCGTTTATGATTTTCGGTTTTCGTTTTTTTTCCGCTTCTGACCAGTCGTGATTGTTATAGGGTGGTTCAAATATTATAAAATTACATGTACGAGAGGTATTAACAGAAATATTAAATTAAAAATGTTACTATGCAAATCCGCTGCCCGTCTTATTCGCACTACTCCTATATGTTTAATTGTTTGTTGCTAATCTGTTGCTAATCACTGGAACAAAATATTGCTACGCTCAATGAAATAAGTAATAGAACTGATTCTTTGTACTTTTGCTGCTTTTGGTTAGTTGAAGATTACCCTCAGCCGATCCACTTTTTTCCTGAATTTTTGGATCATCATAATTAATAGTTATCAGCAATTACGATGCGTATAATTGTTTATCACATCTCGAAATTATGTTTGCCAAATTAACAACCACCTAATTCGTTTACCCCTAACGATTTCCCCTAAAATCCACCCTCTTTTATCTGTTTTATATATTCGAGACTTTTTGCAGGGAGTATGTCCAACCCCTCAAATTAGAATAAAATATAGGGGAAGGAGCCATATCAAACAAATTAATTCTGTTTAGTAACATCTGTTATGTTTGCCCAATTGATCAGAGAGAATGTAGTTAGCTTATCTCCCACGTGTTAGCAATTTGCTATAATGTATACTAATTGGATTGACACAGATCACGAGGGATCAATACACTATATACCAATTGTTAATTTTAAATGACCAATTTATATATTATATATTTATTTTTTTAATTCAGTATTTTCTAAATTACCTGGTATTTCAATATCTGGCAGCCGCGGATAGTAAAGATATGGACGTCTCATCAATTCCAGTTGAGGAAACTGTGTCAGGTTTATGCTACTTCTTACGCATTCCTAAAAATATTTTCAAAACAATCGTAATTATTTCAGACAAAATTGGAATGTTGTATACTTTCAGATATTCGGTCGACACTCAATTTCGATTAGAAGATACATTTTACATACGGACTACAATCAAGGTTTTCGGAAAGGAGGATATTTTTGATCGGACCTAAACTATATTATAGTATTTTTTTCATAGAAGCATGTAATTATTCGCCTATCATGTTGTGTGTTAGAGAACTTTTCGATATTTCAGTGTCAAAATAAGAGTGTCACAACACTGACGATTTAGTTGTATTCTGAAAAAACCTAAGGTAAGTAATTCTGATTGCTTTGAAATTCGTATAGTTCGTCAGAATGAACTGCTCTGGATTCTTCTTTACGCGATTTTATTTTGCGCGAGCGCGTTTTCGAATGTGGTTGTGACGGGCGCGTGCCGTTGATGGAGCAAATTTTTTTTTGATTTTTAAATTATGCGATTTTCATTTACGCTATTTGCTCGGCATTACGCGACTTTTTTAACACACCTATATTCGCGCATAGGTCTGTGAGACCGAGAAATTGAAAATTCATTCATTTCTCAGGAAACATCAACACTACGACTTTGCGATTCTCTCCAGCTTCGTCATCGTTTAGCGTATTGCATGGGTTGGTAAGAAGGGGACGTGTGCCACTTTTTTAACACTTTCGGTCAGAGACACCGACGCGAGTTTAATTTTTTTAGACAAGTGACTTTTTTCATATTCTGGAATATTATTGAATGAAATGTATAAATTATCGTTAGTGGCGTGGAATATTCATCGAATATAATGCATAAGATCATTACCGGTCTATTCTCATTTGATTTTAGTCCCTTTTGTTACCGAATTGAACGGATTAACATATTATTCGTCGATACATTCGTCGATACAAAATACAAATGTTTGACTTTCATGTAGTTGTTCACCAAATACAATGGTCACACATATACACACTTGTGAAAGAATAGCATGCTACAACTGTATGAAATGTAAAAAATATGTTTGTCTCGAGCATGCAGTTATGATATGTTCTGATTCTTACACCAATGAAATATAAATCGATTAATACGTTTTTATGTTATTTCATAGCTCTTGATACTTTCATGAATTATATTCGGTTGCTTATTTCAATTAATAACAGGAAAAAAGTCGAATTTCGTTATTTGTGTTGGAGTATCAAAAATTACTCTGTTTTGAGGAAACTGAATTAGATGACTTTTATAATTGAATGAATATGAAGAAAACATATTTTCTGGAGTTTTTTTTTCATTCAATTTCATTTCATTCAATACCAATTATTTTTCAAGTAAATACCAATAAAGCCTAAACAATATACAATAGCAATTACAGAGTAGTTCAACTTTCGGTCTATGACACCATGTGCGAGTATACGTGTTATGATTTAAAGCGATTTTATTTTTTGTGCGCACGCATCAGTCACGTAAAAAAAGAATTCAATGTATTTAAATTGAATCGAACTATTGCACTCAAATCACGTTGATGGCATTGACGTTTCGATTTCCAATTTGTGAGGAGAAAATAGTAATAGAATATGAACACTTTCAATATAAATGTTAATAATGAAAATTGAATCTTCTGTATCGAACGTGTGTTCTATTTGATAGAGTAACAGTTTTTTCTGCAAAATTTGAACAAAAATAACAAAAATTGTGTCTAATAATGATTTTATAGTACAATGATGAGTTTTAGTAGAAATATCGGAAAATGTATAGACAAATGGTTAAGTATTTATTTATTTATTTACTATCTTCGACATAAAAATCGTACAGGTACTACTAAGCTAATATATCGCTAATATATCTGAGCAGTCGATGAGATTTGATGAAAAATGGCGGTAATTGATCTGGCCAAGGTCCTTTTGATCCGTCGATAGATTGCAGCTTGCGCTGGACTTCGCGTGTTGAAAAATTCATCCGAGGCACGTTCACATCAAACTGCGGATGTAGTCACGAACACATCTTGCGTTCAGAGAGTTGTATTGGGCCTCAACTTCACTCATTTCAGTTTTACGTTGCTCACTTCTGCATTTGAAGAATCGTTTCCTTACTTTGCGTAGTCGATTTCGAAGAATACGTAGGTCAGGATTCCACCACGGCTGGTTTCTGTGAGACTTTCCTGCGCTTTTTCTCAACGGCACAATTGTTCGAATAATTCCAAAAAGCTCATCGTAAAAGCGTGCAACTGCTTCGTCCACTGATACCATTCCAAGTAATTGCTCCCAATCGACTCGCTGGATTTTCTCATTGAGTGCAATCATGTCACAACGATGAAAATCAAAACGATCAATCTTCTCCTCGATAAAACTGTGCACAGCATCGAGTTTCAAAACGATCGGCTCATGATGTCTATCTACATTCAGTAGCGGCAGTAGTGGTTCGAAAATATCTGCACTAGCTTTCCTACTAATAAAAACCAGATCGAGTAGCCTGTCATTGTCGTTAACGAAATGATTTTGCTGGTGCAGTCCGGTAACTAACATAGATTCTACTAAAGCCAACTCCGGCTCAGTAGATGCATTCATTGGCAAGAAACAGCTCATATCCCCGTCATATTGCCAGTATAAATTTGGCAGATTGTAATCGGCTACCACAACCAACTTATCACGATTCCGTGCCGTCGAAGCAATTTGCTACTTACAAGTTTAATGCCAACAAGTAATTTCGTGTGACATTTGAGGGTTCCGCTCTTCAAAACTACGTTGCAATAGGTGCACTTCGTTTACCTGTTCGGTTGTTTGTACCCCGGGTAATGAAATGCAACAAATGCATGCAACTCGGTCACACGGCCGTCTATTGTTGCAATAAACAACGTTGCGCAGATTGTGGAGAGAGTCATGATGTGACTTCTTGCGCAAAAGAGCGCAAGTGTCTTCATTGCGACGAGGCTCCACATGATCTTTCTCAATGCCCGGTGTACATACAACGAGGGGAAAAACTCAAGCGTTCCTTAAAGGAACGTTCCAAGCGGACTTATGCAGAAATGCTTAAGAGTTCCGCTTCAACGACTCAGGACAATCCCTACTCCATTCTGCAGAACGACGAGCCTGTTGCTGACCCTCCCAATGCAGGAAGTTCCGGTACATCGCAGGGTGACATTAGGAAAAGAAAAATTACTTCTTTTCCATCACTCCCCAGAAAGAAGACCGAAACTTCCCAAATTGGAATGAAACCTCGTATCGAACGTGCTGAGAATAGACCGAAGCAAGTACCTCCTGGTTTAAGCGGTTCTTCTACGCACCAGGGGTCCTCAGCACTTCCCGGAGCAGAGCTCAACACGTCTGTTCCTTTTTCGCGGTCGAGGCAACAGCCACAATCTGGTTTGCTTGCGCTTTCTGACCTGGTGGACAATATTTTAAATGCTTTAAATATAAATGACCCTCTGAAAAGCATAGTATTATGTTTGCTCCCGATTGTGAGAACATTTTTGAAAGAAAAATGTGGTTTTTTAGCAGCGTTCATTTCCCTCGATGCCTGATTCAGTGCAAGAGGTCAAGGATTTGACCACTGTAATACAGTGGAATTGCAGAAGCATCATCCCTAAACTAGATCAATTTAAATGTTTAATTCATAGTTCTAACTGTGATGTATTTTCCCTCTGTGAAACATGGCTTTCTTCAGCCGACGAACTGAATTTCCACGATTTCAACATTATTCGTCTCGATCGAAATGACTCGTTTGGTGGCGTACTATTGGGGATCAAAAAATGCCACTCCTTCTATAGAGTCACTCTCCCATCGATGACAGGCATTGAAGTTGTCGCTTGCCAGACACAAATCAATGGCAAAGACCTCTGCATTGCCTCGATATATATTCCTCCAAGAACTATGGTTGGCCGCCTTCAGTTTTTTGATATCATCGAGGCACTGCCGGAGCCGCGGCTAATCTTAGGTGACCTCAACTCCCATGGAACAGCATGGGGTTCACTCTACGATGACAACCGTGCCACTTTGATTTATGATCTGTGCGACAACTTCAAATTGACAGTTTTGAATACTGGGGAAGCAACCAGAATAGCCAATCCTCCTGCACGGGCAAGCATGCTAGACATATCTCTATGCTCTTCTTCGTTATCCCTGGATTGCATGTGGAAGGTAATCCAAGATCCCCACGGTAGTGATCACCTACCAATAATTTTATCGATCGCTAATGAATCAAGCTCTCGTGAGTCAGTCAATATTTCGTATGACCTCACGAAGAATATTGACTGGAGAACATTTGCGGAAATAATATCTGAAGCAATTGTTTCAATGCATGAACTTCCTCCACTCGAAGAGTATAACTTTATATCGAGTTTGATTTACGAAAGCGCACTTCAAGCTCAATAGAAACGTGTACCGGCTACCACTTTCCGACGTCGTCCTCCATCACTTTGGTGGGACAAGGAGTGTTCAAAGGTCTACCTTGAAAAATCATCCGCTTTCAAAAAATTCAGGAAAACTGGATCAGTGGAATGGTTTCGAAAGTACCAAGCTCTAGAAGCCAAACTATGAGCACTCTTTGGAATACGGCTAGGAGAATGCGTGGCTGGAACCATACAAATGAAAGTGAGGAATACTCTGACCGTTGGATTTTCAAATTTGCAAGAAAGGTTTGTCCCGATTCCGTTCCTGCACAAAGCGTCGTACGCGACATTCCGCTCCAATGCGACTATGAGAATTTTTCGATGGTAGAATTCTCAATTGCCCTCCTCCATGTAACAATTCAGCTCCTGGGTCGGACAAGATTAAATTCAACTTGTTGAAGAATCTTCCCGACATGGAAAAACAGCGTTTGCTGAACTTGTTCAAAAAGTTTCTGGAGCTGAATATTGTCCCGCATGACTGGAGACAAGTGAGAGTGATAGCCATACGAAAACCCAACAAGCCGGCTTGCGATCACAACTCGTATAGGCCGATTGCAATGTTATCCTGTATTCGTAAATTGTTAGAGAAAATGATCCTACTTCGTTTGGACAAGTGGGTTGAAGCGAACAATTTTCTGTCAAATACGCAGTTTGGCTTCCGCCGAGGTAAAGGGACGAACGATTGTCTGGCGCTGCTATCTTCTGAAATCCAAATCGCATTTGCTCGCAAAGAACAAATGGCTTCCGTTTTCCTCGATATCAAAGGGGCATTTGATTCAGTTTCCATGGAAAATCTCTCAGAGAAACTTCATAATCGTGGACTTTCACCAATTCTGAATAATTTCCTGTACAATTTACTGTCAGAAAAGCACATGTTTTTCAATCATGGCCTTTTTTTTCGAGAAGATTTTCTTGAAATCTTCTCGATACAGTTTTATGGGCCTACCACAAGGCTCCTGCCTAAGCCCCCTCTTGTACAGTTTTTACGTCAATGATATAGATGATTGTCTAACTAGAGACTGCACGCTGAGACAACTTGCATACGATGGAGTTATTTCCATCACGGGTACTAATCCCGTCGTTCTGCAAAAGTCGTTGCAAGATACCCTGAACAATCTGTTCACGTGGGCCCTCAAGCTGGGTATCGAATTCTCTACGGAGAAAACTGAAATGGTCGTTTTTTCTAGGAAGCACGAACCCGCCCAATTCCAGCTTCACCTATCCGGCAAAACGATCAAGCACTCGATGTTTTTCAAATACCTTGGAGTATATTTTGACTCTAAATGTACCTGGGGAATACACTTTGCCAGCAAAGAATCAATTTTCTCCAAACAATAACCGGAACATGGTGGGGTGCCCATCCAGGAGACCTCATTCAGTTATACAAAACAACGATATTATCAGTGTTAGAATATGGCAGTTTTTGCTTCCGATCAGCTGCCAGGATTCATATTCTCAAGCTGGAGAGAATACAATATCGTTGCCTGCGTATAGCTATGGGGTGTTTGCATTCGACACATACGATGAGTCTCGAAGTTTTGGCAGGAGTACCCCCGCTTACTCTTCGGTTCACAGAATTATCCTACAGATTTCTCATCCGTTGCAAGATCATGAATCCATTGGTGATTGATAACTTCGAAAATCTACTCCAACTGATTCCTCAGTCAAGTTTTATGTCTTTATACCATGAGTACCTTACCCACGACGTGCACCCTTCACCAGGCATCTCCAACCAAGTTTGCTTCCCATACTTTTGCAATTCCTCTGTCATTTTTGATCTGTCCATGCGACAAAAAATCCATGGAATCCCAGATCACCTACGCTCCGATTATATTCCGCAGATATTTTCGGCAGAATATGGGAAAGTTAGATCTGATAAAATGTTCTTTACTGACGGTTCATTCATAAACGGGTCCACTGGCTTCGGCATCTTCAATGAAAATTCCAGTGCCTCTTTCAAACTCAAAGATCCTTGTTCCGTGTATGTCGCTGAACTGGGTGCGATATATTACGCATTAGGGATCATTGAAACATTGCCCATCGACCACTATTTTATTTTTTCAGACAGTCTCAGCTCAATAGAGGCAATCCGCTCAATGAAGGTTGATAAACGCTCATCTTATTTCCTAACTAGAATAAGACAACTATTTAGTGTTTTGGTCGAAAAATTATTCAAGATTACCTTAGCATGGGTTCTCTCTCATTGTTCGATTCCGGGGAATGAGAAAGCGGACTCGCTAGCTAAGGTGGGCGCTTTAGAAGGCACACTTTTTGAAAGGCAAATTGCTTATAATGAATTTTTCCACATTCCTCGTCAGTACACGCTCGTAAGTTGGCAGCGCATGTGGAGTGGAGATGAGTTCGGTCGTTGGTTACACACGATTATCCCTAAGGTCTCGACGAGTGCATGGTTCAAGGGATTGAATGTAGGTCGTGATTTCATTCGCGTGATATCTCGGCTTATGTCCAATCACTACAACCTAAACGCGCATCTCTATCGCATTGGACTCGCAGCAAACAATCTTTGTGATTGTGGCGATGGCTACCACGACATCGAGCATGTTGTCTGGTCGTGTATCCGGTTCCATACTGCTCGCTCTCAGCTCTCTAGAGCACTGAGAGCACAAGGCAGACAATCGGAGATCCCCGTCCGGGATATCTTAGGTAGCCGTGATCCTGATCTTCTGTTTCATCTATACCTGTTCCTCAGAAACGCCGATGTCAACGTTTAATGATGTTTCCTTCGTTGTGTCCCCATTTTATATCCCTCCTATCCGATCGATAAACTTTTACTTAGTCGCGGCAATACATACACACACTCTTTACAGATACACGGGCCAAAGGTTGTGCAGTCCACTGATCATTCAACAAGAGTCAAAGATTGTACCGCTCATGACAACTCTACACGAGCTGATGATTGCGCCGGCTAGTGACCATTCTATCCTGGATTCCTCGAGTCGAGAAAGACGCACCACGCTAGATATGGGGTACAGACTAGGGGGGCGTTGCTGATTAATGGTCAGCTGCATCCCAATAGGAAGTATCCCGTGTCGGGCACACGTACAGAGCATTGGAGACAGCAACATCCGAATTACGAAAACACTTGTAATACTAACCTCGAGCTAACCGAGAGTAATCGGTTACATATTACTAACATAGATAATAAGAAAAATTGTATTGTATTGAACTCCCGGTCCCGTGAGGCTAACGCCATATGAGCCTTGATAAAAATATATATTTTGGAAAAAAAAGAAAAGTTTAATGCATCTCGTAAAGCAAAGGCTGAGAATTCGGAGGTAAATAAACGGTGGCGACAAAAATATTAATATCAGTCAACATAATGCAAACAGCTATTTGTTCCATTGCGGCGTCTCCAGTGAGAGAAACAGAAGAGCATTTAAAATCGGTTTTAACTCCAATCAGTACTCCACCACCTCGACGATATTGACTGTTAGCATCATTACGATCGCAACGATAGAGCGTATAACTGTTGGGTAGCTCTGAGTCAAGAATATCATTCTTCAGCCACGTTTCGGTAAAGACTATAACGTCATAATCACACGAAGCCAGAGCAACAAAAAGTTCGTTTGTTTTGGTTCGAAGTCCTCTAACGTTTTGATAATAAATAGTCAGAGAACGCCGAACGGCAGAACAAGGAACATGGTGATCAGCTGTGATCGAATTACCGATTCGGATTTGTTTGGATATACGTTTGTTCACCAGAGTGACGGCACTATGATGAGCTGGTCGAAGCGGCTGCTGGGTGAAAGCTGGTTCGTGGTGTTGATGGTCATTAACATGGTCAGTAACAAATAGAACTACGTTTTTCGTGCTATCATATAAGACGAAGTGAAAGATTCCATTGAAACTTGAACAATTGAAAACTTTCATGTCTGAAAAAAAAAATGATTTGCCTCACTAAACGGATATCGCTACCAGACGTGGTCACTGCGGATAAACAACAACAGTTTTAATGTCTGAAATAGGAACTTCTGATATGACCCTGCATTTCTCTTTTGTTATATTCTTGAATCACACCAAAAGAAAGAAAACATAGTAAGGTACACCGGGGCTAGTTGAAAACGGAACCCATAACTTTTACTAGGAATGATGGATTGACGTGATACATGTTTCGAGTAAACAATTCCTTTCAACCCACTTTATGACAACCATTATCAGAATATTGGAATGCAATCCACGCCTATTAACTTTTTGTGGTCGCTTGTCTGCTCTTCTCAGCCATCACAGCGAGAAACCATGCTAATCTTATATTTTACTCAACCAAGTATCAGTATATGCTTTTCCTAAACGAAGCTTGATGTCTAGTGAACCTGTTCACGGATCAATATGATGATCCTATGAGTAATAGATAACGGTACTCAGTATCAAACAGACTACCCACACAAAACAACGCACATTGTGTTGAATGCATAGGAATATAACTATATAAGAAAAAACATAACAGCAGAATTTAATCATTGTAACACTTTGGTGTGATGGAAAAGATTGTTCATAAGTATCAGAACTTCTGTTTGCATAAGTGTCTCAAGTTTTTTGAATAATCGCATAAGTGTCTCAAGAGACAAAATCTTTTTTCTTCTAAAGCAAAAAGTTTTGATAATCTCGGACCACAGAAATCAGTATTTGAGGAACAACTGGTTTAAATTAGGTTGAAGTAGTTGTTTTTAAAGAGCAAAATAATTGTTTGCATAAGTATATTATGTAATCTGAATAATCTCATGTAAAAAAACCTTTTTTGTTAAAAGAGAAAAGTGCTGATCTTTTCGGATACACATTGCAGGCATTAATTACACATTTATAAGATCAATGTCAAAAGTGTCTCATATTCAACGGATAATAAAACTAAAATTATGTGTTGATTATATTTCATATGATATACTCTTGGAGAGGGTTTTGGAAGATTTCACACGAACACGAATTGAAAAATACAAGTTTTATATAAAAACACCACATCAAAACACATTGTTAAGTTAACACATATAAATAGTTTACAAAAAAAATAAAAACAATGTTTATTTTTCATACTCTTGTATTTATCACTGCTTTTTCAAGGAAAAATAATTCCGACCAGTACGACACCCATGCCCAAATTTATGCGACCGCAAGGGTTAAGTATATTAAGTTCGTGGAATTAAAACAATCATTTTTGCTCACTGACACAACCGGTCCGGAAACACTGATTTTTTTTTCAAATACAGTGACTCAAATCCGTTATCGTACTCCACCATGCAGATCTCTTTTCCCTTCTTTTGAAAATCGAAAACAAGCTTTCGGAACATTCTTTTTAGAAGTTATAGTGTCATATGAGAGTTAAAATCTCTGCTATCTATTCTCAGAATAATAGTTTTTATTTTTCTAAAAATGGCGAATGTATGTACTTATGTATGAAAATTTACTCAAACTCATAATCGTTAGCTGGTTGAAATCTCTACTCGATTTCGAAGGCGTTGGACAATTTCCGAATCCCATCATTAGTAAGGTATCCATTGTTCATTGCAACTATCTTTAGTTATTTTTGGCCTTATCTACGAGATTTTTGGTGTGTTCGGACGGAATATTTATCAGTTTTTTCATCAAGTCGTTTTTAAAATCGTTATTTTTAGAAATTCAATTGTTTCTACATTTCCTACATAGATAACTTCCTCAGTTTTTTAACACTTTACCGACCGCTCACTTGATTTCTCGTGTTTCGCAACCCATCCGTTGCGGACCGCTCACGAGATTTCTCGTTTTCGCGTTCCTTCTTTACGGACTTGTGTGAAATTAGCGGATAAAAGTTTCTGTTGCGTGCAAGTTTCTGTTCAACGTCTTGCTGGATTTAATGAATAATGAATTATTTCAATTGAAATAAATTGATTGTTTATCAAGTAACAACCTTCAAAATCATGCTCATTAGATAGAGGATTGAATCATTCATATTTCCACATAATTAATTTTTTTCTTGATCGTGACAGAGAAAAGTTATAGACTGAAACGTGAGCATGGGCCAATATAGGAAAATTTTGAAAATCAAAACAAAGTTATTCGAATAGATTTATCGAAGTTTTTGATAGAGAAATATTTAACCTATCTTCCAGCCACAATTTTATTAATCGGGAAGGGTCTGAGAAAAGTTATATGCCAAGAAAAAAATAATTATTTTAAAGAAAATTGAAAAAAGTTATTTGAAAGGACCGAAAACATATTCTCGTGATAGTATTCATTCGATAAAAAATATTTTAATTTATTTTTGGCCGAATTTTCATTGGTCGGAAAAGGGTCTAAGAAAAGTTATAGGCCAAAACCTACACAACTTGTATGGGGGAAATTAATTAATTTAAAGAAAATTAAAAAAAGTCATTTGACAGGACCCGAAACACATTTTTGAGATAACACTCATTGGATAGATAATACTTTTATTCATCTTCAGCCAAATTTACGTTGACCGGAAAAGAGTATGAGAAAAGGTATCGGCCAAAATGTATACAAGTTGTAGAAGGAAAATTAATAAATTTAACGGAAATGGAAATAGAACTTTTTCACACTCGAAAAAAAGTTTCCAATTAACGTTTTCTACTATCTTTCATTTGATTTCTATATATTTTTTTTTTATTTATTCAATTCGTGCAATTCTGGTGATATAATCGTACAAATATCTACAAATCTCTTTCCCTTCTTTGAAAAATCGAAAACAAGCTTTCGGAACATTTTATTTAGATAAAGTCATAGTGTCATATGAGAGTTTTTATGAAATAAAGTTAACGTTAACAACTATTTTTGCCGCGAACGGATTTTGGCGATTTACATACTAAACGAATCGGAAATTCCGTAAGATTTGTTTAATATGCCATACAATAGAATCCCCTGGTTAGTAAATGGTTAAAATTCATGAAAACTTTAAGTGTTTCTATTTTCCCATTTGTTCTGTCCATTTGAGTGCTTTCCCGAACAGAGCTATCAATAACGAGCAACTTATCGACGACCAACGAAGGGGAAATCGTAGGATTTAATGTCTCCGTGAACAAAGGAAAAGAAGAAGAATGAAGGGGAATACTTGCTAGAGTATAAACAGTGGATCTCGCTGAGGCAAATTTTGTTAGAGGCGAATGAACTGAACGAATGAAAAGTTTAAAGCCTTTTAAAAACAAAGAAGAAGAAGGCAAACTTTCATTCGGCATCGGACTGTTGAGTAATCCAGTTCACTTTGCTTTCGCAGCGCAGCCCAGTGGTAATCCTTGGAAATCGTAGTTTGATTTTTCTGTTCGTTTTTCGCGTTATTCGTATCGTGTGTTCTTCTTTAGAGGTGGGCAAAACGGTTCACTTCAATAAACCGTTCACTGATCAACCGTTCACTTAGGAGAACTAGTTCTTTGGAGCTGTTCACTCACTCTTTTGCACAGTAGAGGGATATGTCAAAGCAAGTATAAAAAAAGACGGGTGGGTAATGTCGGGGACATAACCGGAGTGACGTAGGACTATACAAAGGGGACAGCTTTTGTTAAATATATATTTTAAATATATTGTTTTATTTTCTTCTCCTACGTGAATACCTACCTATCTACCTGAAAAATGGATTAGTTTACTGTTTACTCTTTATGAATATGTTGATGGTTCTGAAAAGAACCTTTGGTGTTATGTTTTTGTTATCACTCGATATTCCCATCTTGTTCGGTTAAACCTTCCTGTTTAGCTATTGCGTTTGCCACTCGCCACAGCTTTCACAGTTGAAAAATTTCTTTCCATCCAGCTTGTGACATATTGTTCAGTAAATTACATTTAATGCGACGTGCCGGAGAAACACTTTGCCACTCACTGAAACTAATTGTTGCCTTGATGAGCGCCGAACCGAAGCTGCTCTGTTCTTGATGCGGGTTTTCTGATTGTCGTGAGCAGCTTTGCAAGCCAACTCGAGCACTCCGACGGCCGAAAATCTATAATCGCTGGTGCTCCGGCACCAATCCGTTCGGCCTAGTTACCCTTGCGGAGCAATCAGTGAATGCGACCAACAGGGAACTGGAGACCTGCACGGTTCGAGTGAGACTTTGCCTTTCCCTTAACTTGTCCTCCTTTGTTACGTCCACGATGCCGATGCCGTACAACCACACGGGTTTACGGTTTGAAAGAAAATAAGATATTTTTTTGGGCTCCGCGTGTTTTATACTCTAGCGGTACACACTCACAGGATAGAGACAAATCGGCAGACTCAGCCAGAGGGGCGAGTCCAACGAGACGAACGAATGAGCGTTAAAAGGGAGCGATTGCAAAAAAATACATTCATTACGATTTGTTCGCTCGTTGGATTCACATGCAGGCTAAAAAGGGTCCTTTTCAGGATCACAAAATTATCTTCAATCTAAAGAGTTTATTGTTTTGTTATCACTCGATATCCCCATCTTGTTCGGCTAAACATTTCTGTTTAGCGATTGCATTTGCCACTCGCCACAGCTTTCACAGTTGGAAAATTTCTTCCCATCCAGCTTGTGACATATTTTACAGTAAATTACATTCAATGGCACGTCGCATTACCACCACTCAGTATCGAATTGGAGGTAATTTTAACCTGTAATTGAACATTTGCGATGACAGTGGTAGAGTGTCAACTTTCAATGTGGGGTCATAATTTGGACCCCGAACTCTATGTTTACAAAAATGTCCAAATAAATATGTCGCATTACAGGTCCGTCCAATTAGCTAAATGTAGAGATAAGTGTAAATTACTGTACTTTCAATCTAAAAGCAATTTAAGAATTGGTGAAAATCAATAAGCTCAGAACAACTGCCAAATTCACAAACTCATCATATCCTGGCAAACAAATTATGAAAAAATCAATTTGTGTTTTATTATTATTTTGGATATTTTTTTAGAAAGCATTGAACTGTATTTCCTAAACTCTTTTTTGGAAGGTTTAATGGCCCTGAAAAGCGCCTTGTTTTATGGAATGGTTCCAATTTAGGAAACTTAGTACTCGTGGTTTTGAAAAAAACCATTTCGAACGCCCTCGATGCCGCCTTGTTCTGGATTTGCCACCAAAGCAGTTTGTATAAAGAACAAACTTTTTTCTTCTGCTACCTGATGCCGTTTTGCGATTGCGTTTGCCACTCGCCACTCGCTGCAACTGCCTGTTGTCTTGATGTCCACCGAACCGAATGTGTTCTGTTCCGAATGCGGGTTTTCTTATCGTCGCGAGCAGCTTTGCCAGCTAACTCGATCACTTCGGCGGCCGAAACTATATAACGCCGGTTAGGTGGACTGGTGCACTGGTACTAACGCGCTCGGCCTAGCTACCCTTGCGGGGAACTCCAGATCAACACGGTTTGAGCGGGATTTTGCCTTTCCCTTCACTTTTCCTCCTTTACCATGTCCAGACATGGCTGCTTGGGTTGGTTTGTTGATGTGTTGTGATGCGAACCGATGTGGTGTACGGTTTGAATGAGAATGATCGTTACGGCAGCGGAGCGGGGATTTTTAAGCTGACTGGCTGGCTCGAGAATTACGCATGTGTGAGACTGCGACCAATGTTTCGTTCATTTTTTTCTTTTTCCTTTCCAATCGTGCTTCATTCTATTTTTCGCTGCTGCTCTGGTTACCCGTTTTGGTCGGTACGATTTGAGGAGCACAAAATGGACCAATCAAAAATGGGCACATAGTGTATTTTGACAATGCTTGATATTTCACAATTATTCAATTATTTATCTCAAGAAAAATGAAATGTTATTCGTTATGATAGATGCGTAGATATATTTCCTATCAATTGATGCAAAAACCTTTGCGATCTATTGAGAAATTCTCGAGTTATTAGCGTTCCAAATCTTGCATTTTTTCCTACTTGTTCAGTGCCTAGATTTCCATTTCACCCCCTATATCTTCCGGTTAGACGTAGTCCTACGTCAAAAGTGTGGGATGATATGTAAGACTGTTCTGTTCATTCATAAAATGCTATTTATTAGCAAATAATTATTCTCCGAATTTTGTAAAAAATATCTCAAATCAAATATTGATTTTGAAATTTTGATTTAGTTCGAACCGTGATTTACTTTTCTCAGCACAAACTAGCTTTGTATGCTCTTCTTGCGATGTTTGGCAATAGCTGCTATAGTAAAACTATACCAAAACACGAACGCCTATCTCAAAATTCTGGAGCACAATATGATATGATAGAAAAAATGTTTCATATCAGCGACCCGAATATTCATTTATTGTTTAACAAGACTGTTTGGAACATTTCGTTTTCGACTGTATTTTCTTGGGGAGGTCGATTTACATATCATCTTACTGAAATGTTAACTCAACTTTCAACTTAAAAATATGAAATTATAATTTTGTTTGATCAATAATCAAACAATTCAATTTAAAAACCATCGTATCCTGAAATGCTGCGTTTTATTATGAAAACGACAATACAGACATCTTATTTTTGTTGTTTCATGGGGCTATCGTTTGTTTCCCTTCGTTAATTTGAAGACCATTCACCTTGCAACACCATTCATCTATCACTCGTTCGTTTTCTTTCCTCTTATACAGGGTCTTCCATTTCGGGCTTCCGAAAGTATACAGCCCTGCGCTGACTACCGTTTGACATAGCTGTCAACCAAAGTGTCATATCGTTAGTTGAATGTCTGCCATTTTACGATATGGATCGTTTCAGCATCGCACAACGTGTTAATTTTGTTAAATTATACATTAAAAAATGATGAAATACCGGCAAAGTTTTTCGAGCATTACGAACGGATTTTGGTCGTCATGGACGGCTTACAGAGCACACAATCGCTAATGTAGTGCATAAATTCGAACAAACTGGATCCATAGCGGATATTGTGAAACCTGTGCATCATCATAATGTGCGTTTGGCCGAAAATATTGCTGCTGTTGCTTCCAGTGTGGAGGATGACCCGAATGTTTCGATTCCACGGCGTGCTCAGCAATTGGGCTTGTCAAACACATCATTGTGGCGAATTTTGCATTTGGATTTGCACCTACATCCATATAAAGTCCAACTGGTACAAAAATTAGAGCGTGGTGACCATGGAATGCGTCGGGCATACGTCGATTGGGTGAACGAACAACAGCAGCAAAATGCTGAATTTTCGCATCAAAATTTCTTCAGCGATGAGGCACATTTCGAGCTCAGTGTCTATGTGAACACCCTATATTTCCGTATATGGGGCTCAGAAAATCCACACGTGATTGTTGAGAGGCCATTGCATCCGCCAAAAGTCACTGTTTGGTGCGCATTATGGTCTGGTGGAATCATCGGGCCGTATTTCTTTTAAAATGAGGACGGCGAGACGGTAACTGTGAATGGTGAGCGCTATGGTCGCATGTTAACTGATTTTTTGACGTAGGACTACGTCTTTCATTTCTATACCGGGGTGTAAAATCAATGTTTCGAAAACGAAAGCGTTACGCCGGAGACCGAGATTTTGAGCGTTAATAGCTCCTAAACAACTGAACGAAATGGTATGATAAACACTTCATTCGAAAGATAAAACAGAAAGTGGGTTATATCTATGGTATAACCCCAATGGTGACGTAGGACTATCGTTGATTCAGTGATCATTTGTTTGAAGTTGAATCTGAATCCATTCTGAATGATTGAATAAATGAATATTTGGGGGACTTCGAAAACGAGAGCGTTACGTTGGAGGTACAAGGTTTTATGCATCCAATATTGGATACGAAAATATCCTACTGATGGGGAAGAATAATCTTCAGAAGCTATCCTGTTAATTGCGATTGATTGAAAAATCACAAAACCAAAATGTATTTGGTCACAGTGTTACATGGATGGAAAACATCAAAATAAACTCTTTCACATGAATGTAATTTTAAATTCCCAGAAGAACTGGCAGATTATTTTCCGGATCTTTCTCGATGCTGAATGGCATCCAAACGGAAAGAATTCCGTGCGTGTATGTGTGTGTGTAGCGGCTGCTTCGATGGTCACCTTCTCTTCTCCTGAAGGATCGGCTTCTCTGTGCTCCCTCACAGTTTCAAACAAACTGCTTGCGTTTCAGGGCAGATCTCGATCCTTCGCCGTTCAGCATCCTCAGCAACGATGTTGTCTTGTCGATGTCCTCACGAAAAATGAATGCGTCTCGCCACCAGAATATCGCTTAAGTATGCTTTTTGTGCGTGATTGAATCGAGAGAAGGTGTGGTTTACGATGGCAATTTGGAAGGCAAACTAGAGGGGAACGAACTCTCTGAGATCGGAAATTTCGGCGACTGAGCAATAATCGATTGCGGGCGCATACAATATTGGATACGGAAATATCCTACTGATGGGGAAGAATAATCTTCAGAAGCTATCCTGTTAATTGCGATTGATTGAAAAATCACAAAACCAAATGTATTTGGTCACAGTGTTACATGGATAGAAAACATTCAAATAAACTCTTTCACATGAATGTATTTTTAAATTCCCAGAGGAACTGGCAGATTATTTTCCGGATCTTTCTCGATGCTGAATGGCATCCAAACGGAAAGAATTCCGCGCGTGTATGTGTGTGTGTGTGTGTGTAGCGGCTGCTTCGAGATCTTCCCGGGGAACCGTTTGTGGCATCACTCTCCTCCTGATGGATTCATGTCTGGCCTAAGGTGCACAAACAGGCTCTTGGTGACACCGTTCATCCGCGCTTTCATGATAAACAAAGAGCTTCACCACAACAGCGACAACATGCTCCAATCGCTGTTCAATTTGAACTGAGTGGATTTCCGAGCGGCGCTCGCTTATATACCGATTGGTGATTTCAATAGCCTGTTTTGAAAGCAACTTTAAGACTATTGAAACAAGTTTTTGGATCAAAAAGTAACAAGTATAGAACGCGTAGACATTTTATCTTTCGAATGAAGTGTTTATCATACCATTTCGTTCAGTTGTTTAGGAGCTATTAACGCTCAAAATCTCGGTCTCCGGCGTAACGCTTTCGTTTTCGAAACTTTGATTTTACACCCCGGTATAGAAATGAAAGACGTAGTCCTACGTCAAAATGTCTACGCGTTATATACTTGTTACTTTTTGATCCAAAAACTTGTTTCAATAGTCTTAAAATTGCTTTCAAAACAGGCTATTGAAATTACCAATCGGTATATAAGCGAGCGGCGCTCGGAAATCCACTCAGTTCTAATTGAACAGCGATTGGAGCATGTTGTCGCTGTTGCGGTGAAGCTCTTTATTTATCATGAAAGCGCGGATGAACGGTGTCACCAAGAGCCTGTTTGTGCACCCTAGGCCAGAAGGGAATCTATCAGGAGGAGAGTGATGCCACAAACGGTTCCCTGGGAAGACATCGCTACACACACATACACGCGCGGCTATTAACAGGTGGTTATCGAGTTGGCATTAACCACTGGTGGGCTTCCAGTATCGAGGAAAATGTGGAAATATCTAATCGTTACTGAAAATAATCTGCCAGTTCCTTTGGGAATTTTCAAAATATATTCATGTGAAAGAGTTTAATTGAATGTTTTCTATCCATGTAACACTGTGACCAAATACATTTTGTTTTGCGGTTTTTCAATCAATCGCAATTAACAGGATAGCTTCAGAAGATTATTCTACCCCATCAGTAGGATATTTCCGTATCCAATATTGTATGCGCCCGCAATCGATTATTGCTCAGTCGCCGAAAGTTCCGAGCTCAGAGAGTTCATTCCCCTCTAGTTTGCCTTCCAAATTGCCATCGTAAGCCACACCTTCTCTCGATTCAATCACACCCAAAAGCATACTTAAGCGATATTCTGGTGGTGAGACACATTCATTTTTCGTGAGGACATCGACAAGACAACATCGTTGCCTAACGTGCTGGAGGAGGTGGACGGCGAAGGATCGACACATACACGCGCAGAGCTCTTTCCGTTAGGATGCCATTCAGCATCGAGAAAGTTCCGGAAAGATCTAATCGTTACTGAAAATAATCTGCCAGTTCCTCTGGGAATTTTCAAAATATATTCATGTGAAAGAGTTTAATTGAATGTTTTCTATCCATGTAACACTGTGACCAAATATGTTTCAATCAAGTGCTATTAACAGGTGGTTATCGAGTTGGCATTAACCACTGGTTGGCTTCCAGTATCGAGGAAAATGTGGAAATATCTAATCGTTACTGAAAATAATCTGCCAGTTCCTTTGGGAATTTTCAAAATATATTCATGTGAAAGAATTTATTTGAATGTTTTCTATCCATGTAACACTGTGATCAAATATGTTTCAATCAAGTGCTATTAACAGGTGGTTATCGAGTTGGTATTAACCACTGGTGGGCTTCCAGTATCGAGGAAAATGTGGAAATAACTAATCGTTACTGAAAATAATCTGCCAGTTCCTCTGGGAATTTTCAAAATATATTCATGTGAAAGAGTTTAATTGAATGTTTTCTATCCATGTAACACTGTGACCAAATACATTTGGTTTTGTGGTTTTTCAATCAATCGCAATCAACAGGATAGCTTCTGAAGATTATTCTTCCCCATCAGTAGGATATTTCCGTATCCAATATTGGATGCATAAAACCTTGTGCCTCCAACGTAACGCTCTCGTTTTCGAAGTTCTCCAAATATTCATTCATTCAGAATGAATTCAGATTCAACTTCATACAAATGATCTCTATATCAACGAGAGTCCTACGTCACCCTTGCGGTTATACCATAGATATAACCCACTTCCTGTTTTTTGCCACAAATTGAGATATGGATACGGATGACATGTGGTTTCAGTAGGACGGCGCCACGTGCCACACAACACGACCGAACATGGCCATATTGCGAACGAAATTTGAGGGACGCATAATTTCGCGTTTTGGTGATGCCAATTGGCCGTCCAGATCATGCGATTGGAACCCGCTAGACTTTTTTTGTGGGGTTATGCGAAAGACCGTGTCAATGCCAACTCTCCGCAAACTCTTGAACATTTGAAAGACAACATTCGTGAAGTTATGACCGAGATACCGCCCCATATGTGCCGAAAAGTCATCGAAAATTACCTGTTCCGGATCAAGGTGTGCGAGGAAGCCCTAGGTGGACATTTGAATGATGTTGTATTTCACACATAATGGCATAAACCAAACTTTAAATTGAAATAAAAGTTTCATCAAAATTCGAATTCTAAGTGTGTTTTATTTCAATTTACTTTCGGAATTTAAAGTTGGAAAACCCTGTACATCGATCACACCACACAGTTCGTTCTGAACTGTATGCACAGTTCAGCCAGCGGTCAGTTCGTTCTGAACTGTATATACAGTTCCGCCAGCGGTCATCGTACACAGTTCGTTCTGAACTGGTTCTGAACTGCAAACACAGTTCATCGATCACCGTACACGGTTCGTTCTGAACTGAACTGTATACACAGTTCAGTCAGCGGTCAGTTCGTTCTGAACTGGGTATATAGTTCATATGAACTGTTGCCCAGTAGAAAAGAACGACCGTTCGTTCACTCTTTTTGGTGAATTAGTTTATTTGAACAGTTCATGAACGGTTTGCCCATCTGTATTCTTCTTTCCGCGTCATAAATTGGACGCTTCGCGTAGTGTGCGATGAGCAAGAAGAAGAGGAAAGCAGGCTCGAGCCCTGCAAAAAACGAACGCATTGCCAGGGGCAATAACATTTCGAGGTAAGCGTCATCTAATGATGCACGCGGTGTTGTGCAGTGAAAAGCGCTCGCACTGAACCGAGCCTTCGCGAATGTGACACCGCACCGAATAACAGCGAAGTAGGCGATTTCGGCGCGTCGGTCGAAAAACGCCCAGGCAGCAACCAAAACCAAGTTCCCCCCGCTGGTGGTGAAGGCGGTCGCTCTTGACAAACTCATCAGCGAATTCGCATCGATGGGTGTTACAGCAGAGTACAAGCTGTGTGGCATAATTCAATCTTTTTCCAAGCAGTTAACATTGTTTATTTTCCGTCTTCATAAGGGCTTCGTTGGTGCCTTTGAGAATGCATCAATGCATTAAACTGACGTTATGCGAAGCAGACGTTAAGGTTGTGCACCAAAAATTATTTGGGAATACCAGGCATCTTGAATGTCTTACTGGAATGTTATAAGTTATTTGGGTTCGCGTGCCAGTCGCAAAACTGCCTTCAACTAGGAGGTTGTTACTAACAAAAAGAGTTTATTTCTCTTGTTTAGTCATCAAGAAAATAAATGTTCTGGAATTTTGTATGTGATTAGGTTTTGCTTGCCAATAGCAAAACTTCCTCCACTAAGGGTGACAGCTGCGCTTCTCTCGAGCATGAGAGAGTAATGCAACTCTTTTCGAGGCCAGTAATATTCACAGAAGCGTTTCTTTTGAGAATAGCGCAAAATTATGAGAAATATTTATAGTAGTTTCAAGCCACCAATGTATGACTTTGTATGCATGCTATGGTGAACGCTTGTTTGGCGCTTGGTTTACTCTTAGTTTGTACGAACGATATCTAGAGGTGCGATTCCTTTGAGGCAATACTAAATAACATGTTATTTGTAAATATCATGATATTTGATACTTACAAGTGTTGTCATTGTTGTTGTTTATATGCGGTGCCAAAGATATATTGATGTAGTTATGAGATATGGAATAATGGTGCTGGTGCAATATGTATATAATCCACTGTAGCCGAGTCTATGTCAATTTCGAAAAAGGCCACCGGAATAGCCTTCGAGGTAAATTTTCAATGCATTGACATGAAATAAATTGCGACATACGATTGTTTTGCGAGGGCAAGAATGAATCATCAATCAATTATCGTCAACTGATTGTACAATGAAAAAATCATTTCAGAGATTATTCTACTAAGCAGTTGTTTCTAAAATTTCACAGCATAATATCCGAAGGTATAATCAAGCGACTTATATAAAATAACAGCGTAGTTCTACGTCAACAATGCGGTCGTATCTTGGACACAACCTCCTATATATTTTTTGCTGAGATACTGTATGTCCCTCTGTGCTGGGGCAATCAGGTTGCCCTTCTTAGGCACATTACAAATTTTTTGTTTGCTCAATTTGGTTTTATCTCTGTGCTGGGGCATTCAGGTTGCCCTTCCTAGGCACATTACAAATTTTTTGTTTGCTCAATTTGGTTTCATCGATGGTGTAATGGATCAGAATGTTTACTTGAACATCCTGAAGGAAAATATGAAGCAAAGTGTCAACAAAATGTGATGGAATCGAGGATTCAAGTTTTTCCAAGATAATGACCCAGAGCTCAAGACATATAAAGTTCGCACATGGTTACATGACAATTACTTAAAGGTTATTGATATTCTTCCACAATCTTCCGACATCAATCTCATTAACACTTTAAGGACAGGGGAGAGATCTGTACGCCTGGGACCGCACGTTTTGACTTGTGTAAAGTTGCTTGCTTGGCTTGCATGTTTTCAAGAGACTTTAAACTTTGCAGTTCATTCGCCTCTAAGTTTGAAGTTAGCGGATGAAAGTTTTTGTTGCGTGCAAGTTTCTGTTGAACGTCTTGCTGGATTTAATGAATAATGAATTATTTCAGTTAAATAATTTGATTGTTATAAGTTAAATTGATTCTTATTATTGTTATGACGAGCGCATTAATAAAAAAGGGAGATGGCAGATTTAAAAAACTCCCTTTGACGAAAGTTAAATTTGGGACTGCCATCAATTAGGAAAAGTGTCCCAGGAGGATCGAAAAACAGAATTCACGCCGTCCGACTCGTTTCGAGTAACTTCTGCTTACGTTATGGTGGACAAATTGAGGCTACCACTGCGACTCTTCGTGCCAAAGCCCATGACTTGCAACAAATGCAAGTCAGTTGATCACACAGCAGATTACTGCGCCAACAAGGAGCGCTGTGCCACTTGCGGAGAGCAACTTGCGGGCAAATTCTGCAGTGCGACTGAGCATAAGTGTCCTTATTGCGGGGGGACCCCACATATGCTCACAGCTTGTGAAACTTACAAGAGTCGCTGGGAGAAACAGAACGAAACGCACTTTTGCGGAAATTTTAAAGAGCGCTCCTCCACAGGCCCAACAACAACAACATCCAATCTCTTCACACAATATCTTTTCCACGTTGCCAGTTGACGAAATGGAAGCGGACACAGCTAACGGGGGCACACCGTTTATTTCCGAAGGGAATCCCCTGCGCAAAAATGTAACCACTCCCAAAATTCAATCACAAGTCTCTCCGGTGATATCCCCTGTTAGCTTGCCGAAAAAATCGAGTGCAGCGGATCCTCCTGGCTTCCGTGGGAATAGTTCACCTTCGAACGACCCAGCACTCGAGGGGACATCAAAAATCCCAAATGTCCCTATTTTTCCGTCCAGCTCAACTTCCCATTCGGGATTTATCAAGTTGACTGACCTTGTGGTTCTAATCTTCACATGCTTTAATGTTTCCGACTCCATCAGAACCATTGTCATCTCAATGCTTCCAGTATTAAAGACAATTTTGCAACAATTGAAGCAAACATGGCCCCTCCTTGCAATGATTATCAATCACTCTTGATGTCTAATTTAAATAGAGAGATCGGAGATACCACTGTTTAACAGTGGAATTGTCGTAGTCTTATCCCTAAATTGGATACATTCAAAGTTTTAATTCGAGAGATGATCTCTCTTCCCACGATTTCAATATTAAACGCTTGGACCGTGATGACAGATACGGAGGGATACTATTGGGGATCAATAAGTGTCACTCATTTTCTCGAATTGACCTTCCACCTATTGGAGGGATCGAAACTGTTGCTTGTCATGCAAACATCAGAGGCAAATACCTGTATTGTCAGCTTGTATTGGCCTCCGAGAGCTGCGGAGGCCAATACAAAAAAATTTCAAACGTATTTAGCCCTTGAGAATCAGTTCAAAAAATTGACCAAAGAAAAAAACGTGCTTATTGGCGAAATTTCGTGGGAGGTTTGTCACGAGAAATGTCGATAAAAAAATTATAGAAAGTTTATAGAATGAGAAATCGCTCTTCAACGAATGAAAGCGAAGAATATTCACATTGATGGATTTTTAATTTTGCACGGAAGGTTTGTCCTGATTCCGCTCCTGTGCAAAAAATTGTTCGATATATACCACAAGATAGGTGCGATCTTGATTCCGAGTTTTCGATGGTAAATTTCTCTCTTGCTCTCCTTTCTTGTAACCATTCTGCTCCAGGATAGGATCGAATTAAGTTCAACTTGTCTTAAATTGGCAGCAATACACAGGGCGCTGGACAGCGTCACCACACGACACCTTCGAACTTTTGCACGGAAGATTTGTCCTGACTCCGCTCCTGTGCAAAAAATTGTTCGAGATATACAAGATAGGTGCGATCTTGATTCCGTGTTTTCGATGGTAAAATTCTCTCTTGCTCTCCTTTCTTGTAACAATTCTGCTCCAGGATCGGATCAAATTAAGTTCAACTTGTCTTGAATTGGCAGCAATACACTGGGCGCTGGACAGCGTCGCCTCACGACATGTTGAACACTATTACATTGTAACGGATAGTCTTAGCTCTATCGAAGCTATCCGTTCAGTGAGGCTGGAAAAGCACTCGCCGTACTTCCTCGAGAGAAAACGAGAAATGTTGAGTGCTTTAACCAGACGCTGTTATGTCATTCTGGGTCCCTTCACATTGCTCAATTCCGGGTAATGAGAGGGTTGACTCATTAGCAAAGGTAGGTGCAATTGAAGGCGATATTTATCAGCGTCAAATCGCCTTCAATGAATTTTATTCTTTAGTCCGTAAAAATACCATCGCTAACTGGCAACGCAAATGGAACAAAGATGAATTGGGCCGGTGGCTCCACTCAATTATCCCAAAGGTTAGCCTCAAACCGTGGTTCAAAAGTCTGGACTTGAGTCGGGACTTTGTTCGCACCTTCTCCCGATTCATTTCCAATTACTGTTCGTTAGACGCGCTACTTTTGACGTAGGACTACGTCTAACCGGAAGATATAGGGGGTGAAATGGAAATCTAGGCACTGAACAAGTAGGAAAAAATGCAAGATTTGGAACGCTTATAACTCGAGCATTTCTCAATACATCGCAAAGGTTTTTGCATCAATTGATAGGAAATATATCTACGCATCTATCATAACGAATAACATTTAATTTTTCTTGAGATAAATAATTGAATAATTGTGAAATATCAAGCATTGTCAAAATGCACTATATGCCCATTTTTGATTGGTCTATTTTGTGCTCCTCAAATCGTACCGACAAAAACGGGCAACCAGAGCAGCAGCGAAATAGAATGAAGCACGATTGGGAAGGAAAAAGAAAAAAAGGAACGAAACATTGGTCGCAGTCTCACACATGCGTAATTCTCGAGCCAGCCAGTCAGCTTAAAAATCCCCCCTCCGCTGCCGTAACGATCATTCTCATTCAAACCGTACACCACATCGGTTCGCATCACAACACATCAACAAACCAACCCAAGCAGCCATGTCAGGACATGGCAAAGGAGGAAAAGTGAAGGGAAAGGCAAAATCCCGCTCGAACCGTGTTGATCTGGAGTTCTCCGCAAGGGTAGCTAGGCCGAGCGCGTTAGTACCAGTGCACCAGTCCACCTAGCAGGCGACATATAGTTTCGGCCGCCGATGTTATCGAGTTAGCTGGCAAAGCTGCTCGCGACGATAAGAAAAACCCGCATTCGGAACAGAACACATTCGGTTCGGTGGACATCAAGACAACAGGCAGTTGCAGCGAGTGGCGAGTGGCAAACGCAATCGCAAAACGGCAGCAGGTAGCAGAAGAAAAAAGTTTGTTCTTTACACAATCTGCTTTGGTGGCATGTCTAGAACAAGGCGGCATCGAGGGCGTTCGAAATGGTTTTTTTCAAAACCACGAGTACTAAGTTTTCTAAATTGGAACCATTCCATAAAACAAGGCGCTTTTCAGGGCCATTAAACCTTCCAAAAAAGAGTTTAGGAAATACAGTTCAATGCTTTCTAAAACATTATCCAATAATAATAAAACACAAATTGATTTTTTCATAATTTGTTTGCCAGGATCTGATGAGTATGTGAATTTGGCAGTTGTTCTGAGCTTATTGATAGTTGGGGACTTTCCTGATTATTCAATTTTCACCAATTCTTAAATTGTTTCCAGATTGAAAGTACAGTAATTTACAATTAGTTCGACATTTAGCTAATTGGACGGACATGTAATGCGACTTATTTAGTTGGACATTTTTGTAAACATGGAGATCCAAATTATGACCCCACATTGAAAGTCGACACTGTACCACTGTCATCGCAAATGTTCAATTACAGGTTAAAATCGCCTCCAATGCGACACTGAGTGGCGCTTCGGCACGTTGCATTAAATATAATTTACTGTACAACATGCCACAAGCTGGATGGGAAGAAATTTTCCAACTGTACAGCTGTGGCGAGTGGCAAACGCAATCGCTAAACAGGAAGGTTGAGCCGAACAAGATGGAGATATCGAGTGATAATAAAACAATAAACTCTTTAGATTGAAGATAATTTTGTGATCCTGAAAAGGACCCTTTTTAGCCTGCATGTGAATCCAACGAGCGAACAAATCGTAATGAATGTATTTTTTTGCCATCGCTCCCTTTTAACGCTCATTCGTTCGTCTCGTTGGACTCTCCCCTTTGGCTGAGTCTGCCGATTTGTCTCTATCCTGTGAGTGTGTACCGCTAGAGTATAAAACACGCGGACCCCAAAAAAATATCTTATTTTCTTTCGAACCGTAAACCCGTGTGGTTGTACAGCATTGGCATCGTGGACGTAACAAAGGAGGACAAGTTAAGGGAAAGGCAAAGTCCCACTCGAACCGTGCAGGTGTGCAGTTCTCCGTAGGTGTATCCGCCAATTGCTCAGCATGGGTAGCTAGGCCGAGCGCGTTAGTACCAGTGCACCAGTCCACCTAGCCGGCGTTATATAGTTTCGGCCGCCGAAGTGATCGAGTTGGCTGGTAAAGCTGCTCGCGACGATAAGAAAACCCGCATTCGGAACAGAACACATTCAACAACAGGCAGTTGCAGCGAGTGGCGGGTAGCAAACGCTAGTCTCAATAATTTAAGGCCAATAAGCATTTTAAGTTCAATATCGAAGGCTTTTGAATCAATTGTCAAAGCGCAAATTAATTCATTTGTGACTGAGAACGATCTTATCTATAAATTACAATCCGGTTACCGCAGTGGGCACAGTACTAAAACGGCCATGATGAAAATCTGTGACGACATAGGCTTAATTTTGGATGGTTCTGGTACTGTTGTGCTCATTATGCTGGATTTTTCGAAAGCATTTGATAGAGTGTCGCATAAGAATTTGCTTCAAAAACTGAGTTTGCAATTTGGCTTCGATCGTAATGCTGTTCAGCTAATTAACTCATACTTGTCGAATCGTTTCCAAACCGTTCTAAGTAACAGCATTTTTTCACAGCTATTACCAGTAACATCCGGAGTGCCACAGGGGTCTGTGCTAGGACCCTTGCTTTTCTCACTCTACATCAATGATCTTCCGAACAATCTAAATAATTTGCAGAGTTCACCTTTTCGCAGATGATGTTCAAATTTATTTTGATTGTTCCGGCTTATCGAACCAAGATGCTTCGTTATTAATAAATAGGAACTTATCACTGATCGCAAAGTGGGCAGAAACTAATAAACTTCTGTTGAATGCAGATAAATCACAGGCTATATACATTTCACGACCCCAAAATCAAATTTCCAGTAAACCCCCGGTTTACTTGAATGGAAATCTCTTGCCATATCACGATACAGTCACTAGCCTTGGAGTCATAATTCAACAGGATTTAGAATGGGACACCTATATATTGAAGCAGTGTGGTAAGATCTATGCTTCTTTACGATCGTTGAAAATGAAGACCTTTTTTCTCAGACCTGCTACTAAATTGCTACTGTTCAAAAGCCTAATATACCCTCATTTTATCTCATGTGATTTCGTTATTCCACAGGCCTCTGCATATGCCTTAGGTAGGCTGAAGGTGGCATTGAACTGTTGCGTTCGTTATATTTATAACATCAATCGTTATTCCCACGTTTCACATTTACAACATACATTATTGGGATGCCCATTAATAAATTTTGGAAAATTGAGAGCTGTTAATTTGATATTTAATCTACTCAAAAAACAGAGTCCGTCATATCTACTCGAAATCATGAAACCATTAAGAACACAGCGAGGTAGGAAGTTTTCCATCTACAGATGTAGGACATCTCATTATTCAAATTCGTTTTTTATCAGGGGAATTGCCTACTGGAATCAATTACCTCACAATATACAGACCGTCACTTCTGCCATTAAATTCAAGAGAAACTGCAATGAGCACTTTAGATAATTAGAAAGAATCGTATTTTAAACAATCAATACCAAGAAACAAATATTATACGACGCACTCTGTTTTACCAATTGAAACCTAGAACATAAAAGGCAGCAGCCTTAAGTTTATGAGCTATATGAAATAAATAAATAAATAAATAAACGCAATCGCAAAACGGCATCAGGTAGCAGAAGAAAAAAGTTTGTTCTTTATACAAACTGCTTTGGTGGCAAATCCAGAACAAGGCGGCATCGAGGGCGTTCGAAATGGTTTTTTTTCAAAACCACGAGTACTAAGTTTTCTAAATTGGAACCATTCCATAAAACAAGGCGCTTTTCAGGGCCATTAAACCTTCCAAAAAAGAGTTTAGGAAATACAGTTCAATGCTTTCTAAAACAATATCCAAAATAATAATAAAACACAAATTGATTTTTTCATAATTTGTTTGCCAGGATATGATGAGTATGTGAATTTGGCAGTTGTTCTGAGCTTATTGATTTTCACCAATTCTTAAATTGCTTCTAGATTGAAAGTACAGTAATTTACACTTATCTCGACATTTAGCTAATTGGACGGACCTGCAATGCGACATATTTAGTTGGACATTTTTGTAAACATAGAGTTCGGGGTTCAAATTATGACCCCACATTGAAAGTCGACACTGTACCACTGTCATCGCAAATGTTCAAATACAGGTTAAAATTACCTCCAATCCGATACTGAGTGGTGGTAATGCGACGTGCCATTGAATGTAATTTAGTGTAAAATATGTCACAAGCTGGATGGGATGAAATTTTCCAACTGTGAAAGCTGTGGCGAGTGGCAACAAATCGCTAAACAGGAAGGTTTAGCCGAACAAGATGGGGATATCGAGTGATAACAAAACAATAAACTCTTTAGAATGAAGATAATTTTGTGATCCTGAAAAGGACCCTTTTTAGCCTGCATGTGAATCCAACGAGCGAACAAATCGTAATGAATGTATTTTTTTGCCATCGCTGCCTTTTAACGCTCATTCGTTCGTCTCGTTGGACTCGCCTCTTTGGCTGAGTCTGCCGATTTGTCTCTATCCTGTGAGTGTGTACCGCTAGAGTATAAAACACGCGGACCCCAAAAAATATCTTATTTTCTTTCAAACCGTAAACCCGTGTACGGCATCGGCATCGTAGACGTAACAAAGGAGGACAAGTTAAGGGAAAGGCAAAGTCTCACTCGAACCGTGCACGTCTCCAGTTCCCTGTTGGTCGCATTCACTGATTGCTCCGCAAGGGTAACTAGGCCGAACGGATTGGTGCCGGAGCACCAGTATACCTAACAGCGATTATAGAGTTTCGGCCGTCGGAGTGCTCGAGTTGGCTTGCAACGCTGCTCACGACAATCAGAAAACCCGCATCAAGAACAGAGCAGCTTCGGTTCGGCGCTCTTCAAGGCAACAATTAGTTTCAGTGAGTGGCAAAGTGTTTCTCCGGCACGTCGCATTAAACGTAATTTACTGAACAACATGTCACAAGCTGGATGGGAAGAAATTTTCCAACTGTGAAAGCTGTGGCGGGTGGCAAACGCAATAGCTAAACAGGAAGGTTTAACTGAACAAGATGGGAATATCGAGTGATAACAAAAACACAACACCAAAGGTTCTTTTCAGAACCATCAACATATTCATAAAAAGTAAACAGTAAACTAATCCATTTTTCAGGTAGATAGGTAGGTATTCACGTAGGAGAAGAAAAAAAACAATATATTTAAAATATATATTTAACATAAGCTGTCCCCTTTGTATAGTCCTACGTCACTCCGGTTATGTCCCCGACATTACCCACCCGTTTTATTTCGTTTTAATCTTGCCGACAGCAATCTCTGCGTTTGTGGCCATGGTTACCACGACATCGAGCACGTTGTTTGGTCGTGCGAGTTGTATCTTGTCGCCAGATCGTATTTAGAAAATTCACTTCGGGCTCGAGGAAAGCAGCCCAATGTGCCGGTGAGAATGTTGGCTCGGTTAGACCATGATTACATGTCCCAAATATATGCTTTCCTTAAAGCTATCGATCTTCGAGTGTGATTGTTTATACATCCTTTTCTCCTCCTTTTCGTCCTTCGCGAGTTATCGGTTCCCTTCCTACTAAAACTAGAATTAGTTAAATTGTAAATACATATTAGATGTAAGGATAGTTTTAAGAATTGAGTGTGAAGTGTTAGTGTGAATGAGAATGTGAATGGGAGTGTGAGTATGAACACACATCTCCTTACGTCCCATCCTTTTCCTAATGAAAATGTGTCACCATTCTAAACTCGAGTCGACCGCGAGAAACCGGTCCTATTTTCCTATTCCTATTTTATCAACCATAGAATTAAGAAAACAAGTTAATATATGCTAGTAAAAATATAGTTTAGAGTTTGGCTCCTTTAAACTTATGTAACTGAGCCTGTAAAACTAAACAGATTAATAAAAAAAAAATATTTTTTTTCAATTTTGTTCAAAATAATAATTTTTTTCTTGGCCTATAACCTTTCTCAGACCCTGTTCCGATTAATAAAATTGAGACTGGAAGATAGGTTAAATATTTCTCTATCGAAAATCTTCGATAACTCTATTCGAACAACTTTGTTTTGTTTTTCAAAATTCTGTATATTTTCTTATATTGGCCCACGGTCACGTTTCTGTCTAAAACTTTTCTCCGTCACGATCAAGAAAAAAAATAATTACGTGGAAAGATGAATGATTCAATCCTCTATCTAATGAACATGATTTTGAAGGTTGTTACATGATAAACAATCAATTTATTTCAATTGAAATAACTCATTATTCATTAAATCCAGCAAGACGTTGAACAGAAACTTGCACGCAACAAAAACTCTTATCCGCTAATTTCACACAAGTCCGTAAAGAAGGAACGCGAAAACGAGAAATCTCGTGAGCGGTCCGCAGCGGATGGGATGCAAAACACGAGAAATCTCGTGAGCGGTTCTTAAAGTGTTAAGGGGGTAGTACACTATGAACACCATAAAAAATATGAGATTTTCGCGTTTTTTTCAACGAGAAAATAAATTACTATGATTAATCTGATTTCACAGTTTTATTATGTGTATATTATTTAAGAAACAAAAAACAGGAAGTGGGTTATATCTATGGTATGACCGCAAGGGTGACGTAGGACTATCGTTGATTTAGAGATCATTTGTTTGAAGTTGAATCTAAATCCATTCTGAATGAATGAATAAATGAATATTTGGGGGACTTCGAAAACGAGAGCGTTACGTTGGAGGCACAGGGTTTTATGCATCCAATATAGGATACGAAAAACCTTGTTCTGAAGAATAATCGTCAGAAGCTTTCCTGCTAATTGTACATGATTAACAAATCACAAACCCAAATGTATTATATGGATATTTTATGGATAGAAAACATTCAAATAAACTCTTTCACATGAATGTATTTTTAAATTCCCAGAGGAACTGGCAGATTATTTTCCGGATCTTTCTCGATGCTGAATTGCATCCAAACGGAAAGAATTCCGTGCGTGTATGTGTGTGTGTAGCGGCTGCTTCGATGGTCACCTTCTCTTCTCCTGAAGGACGGCTTCTCTGTGCTTCCTCACAGTTTCAAACAAACTGCTTGCGTTTCAGGGCAGATCTCGATCCTTCGCCGTCCAGCACCCTCAGCAACGATGTTGTCTTGTCGATGTCCTCACGAAAAATGAATGCATCTCACCACCAGAAAATCGCTTAAGTATGCTTTTTGTGTGTGATTGAATCGAGAGAAGGTGTGGTTTACGATGGCAATTTGGAAGGCAAATTAGAGGGGAATGAACTCTCTGAGCTCGGAACTTTCGGCGACTGAGCAATAATCGATTGCGGGCGCATACAATATTGGATACGGAAATATCCTATTGATGAGAAAGAATAATCTTCAGAGGCTATCCTGTTAATTGCGATTGATTGAAAAATCACAAAACCAAATGTATTTGGTCACAGTGTTACATGGATAGAAAACATTAAAGTAAACTCTTTCACATGAATGTATTTTTAAATTCCCAGAGGAACTGGCAGATTATTTTCAGTAACGATTAGATATTTCCACATTTTCCGCGATACTGGAAGCCCACCAGTGGTTTATGCTAACTCGATAATCATCTGTTAATAGCACTTGATTGAAACATATTTGTTCACAGTGTTACATGGATAGAAAACATTCAAATAAACTCTTTCACATGAATGTATTTTTAAATTCCCAGAGGAACTGGCAGATTATTTTCCAGCAATGATTAGATCTTTCCGGAACTTTCTCGATGCTGAATGGCATCCAAACGTAAAGAATTCCGCGCGTGTGTGTGTGTAGCAATGTGTTCCCGGGGAACCGTTTGTGGCATCACTCTCCTCCTGATGGATTCCCTCCTAGCCTAGTGTGCACAAACAGGCTCTTGGTGACACCGTTCATCCGCGCTTTCATGATAATCGAAAAGCTTCACCACAACAGCGACAACATGCTCCAATCGCTGTTCAATTAGAACTGAGTGGATTTCCGAGCGGCGCTCACTTATATACCGATTGGTGATTTCAATAACCTGTTTTGAAATCAATTTTAAGACTATTGAAACAAGTTTTTGGATCAAAAAGTAACACGTATAGAACGCGTAGACATTTTATCTTTCGAATGAAGTGTTTATCATACCATTTCGTTCAGTTGTTTAGGAGCTATTAACGCTCAAAATCTCGGTCTCCGGCGTAACGCTTTCGTTTTCGAAACTTTGGTTTTACACCCCGGTATAGAAATGAAAGACGTAGTCCTACGTCAAAAAAATTGGTGCCAATTGGACTATTCCCTGAATACCTGCAACCGATTTGTTGAATCCTTGCAGCCCGAAATAAAGAAAAAAACGAACCTATTATACAAGTACAGTTCCACGTGGATGCACACAAATCGTGAGTTCGGGCAGGCACGTTTCCTATTGCTTCAAGCTCTCAAGGTTGTACTCTCCCAAATAATCCGTATATTACAGGGAAATCGATAGAAGACGCGGTAAAAGGCGGAATTGAAAATGCCCGTATCTGAAATAACCGTTCACGATACATTTTAAAAGTACGTAAACCTGAACATGTTGACATACTGCTAAGTTTATAGGCTCTGATTGATGGAACGAAAATAAATGATGAGTACCACCCAACGTTAAATTTCACCAAATGCGTCGTTACATGCTGAGAACTCATTAAGATGTCTATAGGGTGGGTAGTGGGTAGCATAAACAAATCGAATCAAAACACTTGGCAAACATTCTTTTTACTGACTTTCTCTTGAGTTAATAACTCAGAGTGGAAATTTGCTTGTTGTGTTTGAAGTTCAGACGTTAAATAAAAACCTTTTTCATTGAAATATGTGGTGAAAATTGGAAAAATTCTGATTGTCAGTTTGACATACGATACAATGTACAACCAAAGTATGTCTGTCATGGTACGATAGTACCTGTACAACGCTGTACTCTTACAACGCAACTACAGCTGTATGTCTGTCCCTGGTATAAGGTGGTAACACCAATTACGCTAAAGCAATCGAAATTAAAAACTGAGAGATTGAAGGTCTAAAAAAATAATTAGCCACTTCACAAAATGGTTTGGTAAGCTTATTTGTCATGAATCTATCTCTGAACTAGAAACAGATATCTCAAACTGAGAATAAAATGGAAGAATGAGAAGAACATACACAAATGACACCTAACAACAGACAACGGACAACAACCAACTAAAAAAACTATTACAAAGAATTTCATTAAAACCCCACCAAACAAAAAAAAAGACGGGTGGGTAATGTCGGGGACATAACCGGAGTGACGTAGGACTATACAAAGGGGACAGCTTTTGTTAAATATATATTTTAAATATATTGTTTTATTTTCTTCTCCTACGTGAATACCTACCTATCTACCTTAAAAATGGATTAGTTTACTGTTTACTCTTCATGAATATGTTGATGGTTCTGAAAAGAACCTTTGGTGTTGTGTTTTTGTTATCACTCGATATTCCCATCTTGTTCGGTTAAACCTTCCTGTTTAGCTATTGCGTTTGCCACTCGCCACAGCTTTCACAGTTGGAAAATTTCTTCCCATCCAGCTTGTGACTTAAGAAACACTTAAGAACACTTAAGAAACACTTTGCCACTCACTGAAACTAATTGTTGCCTTGATGAGCGCCGAACCGAAGCTGCTCTGTTCTTGATGCGGGTTTTCTGATTGTCGTGAGCAGCTTTGCAAGCCAACTCGAGCACTCCGACGGCCGAAACTCTATAATCGCTGTTAGGTATACTGGTGCTCCGGTACCCATCCGTTCGGCCTAGTTACTCTTGCGGAGCAATCAGTGAATGCGACCAACAGGGAACTGGAGACTTGCACGGTTCGAGTGAGACTTTGCCTTTCCCGTAACTTGTCCTCCTTTGTTACGTCCACGATGCCGATGACGTACAACCACACGGGTTTACGGTTTGAAAGAAAATAAGATATTTTTTTTGGGGTCCGCGTGTTTTATACTCTAGCGGTACACACTCACAGGATAGAGATAAATAGGCAGACTCAGCCAGAGGGGCGAGTCCAACGAGACGAACGAATGAGCGTTAAAAGGGAGCGATGGCAAAAAAATACATTCATCTAGAGGCGAATGAACTGAAAAGTTAAAAAAAGCCAAAAAGAAGAAGAAGAAAATACATTCATTACGATTTGTTCGCTCGTTGGATTCACATGCAGGCTAAAAAGGGTCCTTTTCAGGATCACAAAATTATCTTCAATCTAAAGAGTTTATTGTTTTGTTATCACTCGATATCCCCATCTTGTTCGGCTAAACCTTTCTGTTTAGCGATTGCATTTGCCACTCGCCACAGCTTTCACAGTTGGAAAATTTCTTCCCATCCAGCTTGTGACATATTTTACAGTAAATTACATTCAATGGCACGTCGCATTACCACCACTCAGTATCGGATTGGAGGTAATTTTAACCTGTAATTGAACATTTGCGATGACAGTGGTACAGTGTCGACCTTCAATGTGGGGTCATAATTTGGACCCCGAACTCTATGTTTACAAAAATGTCCAACTAAATATGTCGCATTACTGGTCCGTCCAATTAGCTAAATGTCGAGATAAATGTAAATTACTGTACTTTCAATCTAGAAGCAATTTAAGAATTGGTGAAAATCAATAAGCTCAGAACAACTGCCAACATACTCATCATATCCTGGCATACTCATAGCATACTCATCATATCCTGGCAAACAAATTATGAAAAAATCAATTTGTGTTTTATTATTAGTTTGGATATTGTTTTAGAAAGCATTGAACTGTATTTCCTAAACTCTTTTTTGGAAGGTTTAATGGCCCTGAAAAGCGCCTTGTTTTATGGAATGGTTCCAATTTAGAAAACTTAGTACTCGTGGTTTTGAAAAAAACCATTTCGAACGCCCTCGATGCCGCCTTGTTCTGGATTTGCCACCAAAGCAGTGTGTATAAAGAACAAACTTTTTTCTTCTGCCACCTGATGCCGTTTTGCGATTGCGTTTGCCACTCGCCACTCGCTGCAACTGCCTGTTGTCTTGATGTCCACAGAACCGAATATGTTCTGTTCCGAATGCGGGTTTTCTTATCGTCGCGAGCAGCTTTACCAGCTAACTCGATCACTTCGGCGGCCGAAACTATATAACGCCGGCTAGGTGGACTGGTGCACTGGTACTAACGCGCTCGGCCTAGCTACCCTTGCGGGGAACTCCAGATCAACACGGTTCGAGCGGGATTTTGCCTTTCCCTTCACTTTTCCTCCTTTACCATGTCCAGACATGGCTGCTTGGGTTGGTTTGTTGATGTGTTGTGATGCGAACCGATGTGGTGTACGGTTTGAATGAGAATGATCGTTACGGCAGCGGAGCGGGGATTTTTAAGCTGACTGGCTGGCTCGAGAATTACGCATGTGTGAGACTGCGACCAATGTTTCGTTCATTTTTTTCTTTTTCCTTTCCAATCGTGGTTCATTCTATTTCGCTGCTGCTCTGGTTGCCCGTTTTGGTCGGTTCGATTTGAGGAGCACAAAATGGACCAATCAAAAATGGGCACATAGTGCATTTTGACAATGCTTGATATTTCACAATTATTCAATTATTTATCTCAAGAAAAATGAAATGTTATTCGTTATGATAGATGCGTAGATATATTTCCTATCAATTGATGCAAAAACCTTTGCGATCTATTGAGAAATACTCGAGTTATAAGCCTTCCAAATATTGCATTTTGACGTAGGACTACGTCTTTCATTTCTATACCGGGGTGTAAAACCAAAGTTTCGAAAACGAAAGCGTTACGCCGGAGACCGAGATTTTGAGCGTTAATAGCTCTTAAACAACTGAACGAAATGGTATGATAAAAACTTCATTCGAAAGATAAAATGTCCACGCGTCATATACTTGTTACTTTTTCATCCAAAAACTTGTTTCAATAGTCTTAAAATTGCTTTCAAAACAGGCTATTGAAATCACCAATCGGTATATAAGCTAGCGCCGCTCGTAAACCCACTCAGTTATGATTGAACAGCAATTGGAGCATGTTGTCGCTGTTGTTGTGAAGCTAATTTCGTTTATCATGAAAGCGCTGATGAACGGTGTCACCAAGAGCCTGTTTGTGCACCTTAGGCCAGAAGGGAATCCATCGGGAGAAGAGTGATGCCACGGTTCCGCTTGAAACATCGGAGCAGCCGCCACACACACACATACACGCGCGGAATTCTCGTTTCTATCATCGTTGCTGAAAAATAATCTACCAGTTCCTCTGGGAATTGAAAAATACATTCATGCGAAAGAGTTTATTTTAATGTTTTCTATCCATATAACACTGCAACCAAATACATTTGGTTTTGTTATTTTTCAATCAATCGCAATTAACAGGAAAGCTTCGGAATATTTTTTTCCCCATCAGTGGAAATTTTCGTATCCAATATTGGATGCATAACATGAAAAACGGAAAATGTTTCACATCGCGAAAATCAAGTCATTTTCGAGCGATTATTTGCTTTCTACTCATATAATGCTGCGACCAAATACATTTCGTTTTGGATTTTTTCAATCAAGTGCGACCACGTCTTTCGGCAATTTTTTAGAGGTGCAATGAATCTTTAGGAATTCCCGCTCTACGCGCACTGGCAAGCAATGTTTACTCAACAATTTCGCAAACGAGAAATGGGTGTTGTGAGAATGGATTAGCGAACGCGAAAACGACAAACGGGAGAAAGATATGTTTGAAGGTTGAAGGAAATTGGCAGAAAACTTCTTCATTCTCTCATTCAAATAATGTGATTCATACCACATCGTTTTGCCAGAAAGAGATTATGTGTAGAGGCGAATGAACTGCAAAGTTTAAAGCCTCTTAAAAACAAAGAAAGAAGAAGAAAGAGAATATTAATGCTCAAAGGAGGAATCGAGTCCTCCGAGGAAATTACCCAGCGCAAGTTAGAGTCGACTATCGATTGCGGCATTCGTACACAAATAATTTTAAAATGCAGTTTCACCAAAGTGATTTCTTCGGATATATTCACTACATCATGTCATGTATTTCATATTCTTCATTATGAAATCCATATCCATGGCACCTATCTGTAACGAATTATTATCGAAGCCACGATTTTCGCTAAATGCTCCTTTCAGTTCGGCCTGTAAAAAACTTTTGTGAACTCTAATCCATCAAATTTGGAGCCCTGAAAAGGTCCGTTGATTATATGCTAAGCTAATATAGCACGCTCTCCTTGGATACGATGGACCAGCTGGATGTCCTTGGGCATGATGTGACGCGTTTTGCATGGATAGCACACAAATTGGTATCTTCGAATAAGCCTCCTGCAGCGTCATAACCGCGGAACTTTGGAAGCGCAAGTCGGTTTTGAAGTCCTGAGCAATTCCACGATCCAAATGCTGCAAAGGTAGCTGCGGATCAGCAATTCGGTCGACTTCTGATAGCGACGAATTTCACGCAAAGTTCCCGGTCGATAGCGATGTGGCTTCTTGTGCCTTACCACCGAAAGACTAACGAGCTGTCTGCCAAAGACTAACGAGCTCGAGTCCTCACGGTGCGAGAGTAGAGTAAGAAATGAACGAAAGCAAAGGAAGCGTCATTTTATAAACCATAAAAGTATAGAATCTAAACCCCACCCTTATTATATTCGGAAGTATACAGTAAGCTCATATAATAAAGAGGGTGGGGTTTACATTCGATACTTTTATGTTTTATAAAATGTCGCTTCCCTTGCTTTCGTTCATTTCTTACTCTACTCTCGCACCGCGAGAACTCGTTTCATCGGGACTAAGCAGACAGCTCGTTAGTCTTTCGGTGGTAAGTAGAGGTGTGCAAATCAGCTCATCATGATGAACAGCTCTGATCCTATCAGCTCATCTAAATGAGCTGTTCTTTATGAACAGCTCTTCAGCTCAGTTGTCAGTGCCGACTTTCCAGTTTGAAAATGTTAAAATTCAAATGAAATTTTTCACACCATATTATTAATTACTTGAAACACGTATTCCAGACTATTATTTACAACAGACTCGGCGAGTACAACATTTCCGACATTTTTACTGAGGCTTTACATTACAATAGAAAGTTTTCTTCAAAAAAACAGGAAGTGGGTTATATCTATGGTATAACCGCAAGGGTGACGTAGGACTATCGTTGATTTAGAGATCATTTGTATGAAGTTGAATCTGAATTCATTCTGAATGAATGAATATTTGGAGAACTTCGAAAACGAGAGCGTTACGTTGGAGGCACAAGGTTTTATGCATCCAATATTGGATACGGAAATATCCTACTGATGGGGAAGAATAATCTTCAGAAGCTATCCTGTTGATTGCGATTGATTGAAAAACCACAAAACCAAATGTATTTGGTCACAGTGTTACATGGATAGAAAACATTCAATTAAACTCTTTCACATGAATATATTTTGAAAACTCCCAAAGGAACTGGCAGATTATTTTCAGTAACGATTAGATATTTCCACATTTTCCTCGATACTGGAAGCCCACCAGTGGTTAATACCAACTCGATAACCACCTGTTAATAGCACTTGATTGGAACATATTTGGTCACAGTGTTACATGGATAGAAAACATTCAATTAAACTCTTTCACATGAATATATTTTGAAAATTCCCAGAGGAACTGGCAGATTATTTTCAGTAACGATTAGTTATTTCCACATTTTCCTCGATACTGGAAGCCCACCAGTGGTTAATACCAACTCGATAACCACCTGTTAATAGCACTTGATTGAAACATATTCGGTCACAGTGTTACATGGATAGAAAACATTCAATTAAACTCTTTCACATGAATATATTTTGAAAATTCCCAAAGGAACTGGCAGATTATTTTCCAGCAATGATTAGATCTTTCCGGAACTTTCTCGATGCTGAATGGCATCCTAACGGAAAGAGTTCTGCGCGTGTATGTGTCGATCCTTCGTCGTCCACCTCCTCCAGCACGTTAGGCAACGATGTTGTCTTGTCGATGTCCTCACGAAAAAAGAATGTGTCTCACCACCAGAATATCGCTTAAGTATGCTTTTTGTGTGTGATTGAATCGAGAGAAGGTGTGGTTTACGATGGCAATTTGGAAGGCAAACTAGAGGGGAATGAACTCTCTGAGCTCGGAACTTTCGGCGACTGAGCAATAATCGATTGCGGGCGCATACAATATTGGATACGGAAATATCCTACTGATGGGGAAGAATAATCTTCTGAAGCTATCCTGTTAATTGCGATTGATTGAAAAACCACAAAACCAAATGTATTTGGTCACAGTGTTACATGGATAGAAAACATTCAATTAAACTCTTTCACATGAATATATTTTGAAAATTCCCAGAGGAACTGGCAGATTATTTTCAGTAACGATTAGTTATTTCCATATTTCCTCGATACTGGAAGCCCACCAGTGGTTAATGCCAACTCGATAACCACCTGTTAATAGCACTTGATTGAAACATATTTGGTCACAGTGTTACATGGATAGAAAACATTCAATTAAACTCTTTCACATGAATATATTTTGAAAATTCCCAGAGGAACTGGCAGATTATTTTCAGTAACGATTAGTTATTTCCACATTTTCCTCGATACTGGAAGCCCACCAGTGGTTAATACCAACTCGATAACCACCTGTTAATAGCACTTGATTGAAACATATTTGGTCACAGTGTTACATGGATAGAAAACATTCAATTAAACTCTTTCACATGAATATATTTTGAAAATTCCCAAAGGAACTGGCAGATTATTTTCCAGCAATGATTAGATCTTTCCGGAACTTTCTCGATGCTGAATGGCATCCTAACGGAAAGAGTTCTGCGCGTGTATGTGTCGATCCTTCGCCGTCCACCTCCTCCAGCACGTTAGGCAACGATGTTGTCTTGTCGATGTCCTCACGAAAAATGAATGTGTCTCACCATCAGAATATCGCTTAAGTATGCTTTTTGTGTGTGATTGAATCGAGAGAAGGTGTGGTTTACGATGGCAATTTGGAAGGCAAACTAGAGGGGAATGAACTCTCTGAGCTCGGAACTTTCGGCGACTGAGCAATAATCGATTGCGGGCGCATACAATATTGGATACGGAAATATCCTACTGATGGGGAAGAATAATCTTCTGAAGCTATCCTGTTAATTGCGATTGATTGAAAAACCACAAAACCAAATGTATTTGGTCACAGTGTTACATGGATAGAAAACATTCAATTAAACTCTTTCACATGAATATATTTTGAAAATTCCCAGAGGAACTGGCAGATTATTTTCAGTAACGATTAGTTATTTCCACATTTTCCTCGATACTGGAAGCCCACCAGTGGTTAATGCCAACTCGATAACCACCTGTTAATAGCACTTGATTGAAACATATTTGGTCACAGTGTTACATGGATAGAAAACATTCAATTAAACTCTTTCACATGAATATATTTTGAAAATTCCCAGAGGAACTGGCAGATTATTTTCAGTAACGATTAGTTATTTCCACATTTTCCTCGATACTGGAAGCCCACCAGTGGTTAATGCCAACTCGATAACCACCTGTTAATAGCACTTGATTGAAACATATTTGGTCACAGTGTTACATGGATAGAAAACATTCAATTAAACTCTTTCACATGAATATATTTTGAAAATTCCCAAAGGAACTGGCAGATTATTTTCCAGCAATGATTAGATCTTTCCGGAACTTTCTCGATGCTGAATGGCATCCTAACGGAAAGAGTTCTGCGCGTGTATGTGTCGATCCTTCGCCGTCCACCTCCTCCAGCACGTTAGGCAACGATGTTGTCTTGTCGATGTCCTCACGAAAAATGAATGTGTCTCACCATCAGAATATCGCTTAAGTATGCTTTTTGTGTGTGATTGAATCGAGAGAAGGTGTGGTTTACAATGGCAATTTGGAAGGCAAACTAGAGGGGAATGAACTCTCTGAGCTCGGAACTTTCGGCGACTGAGCAATAATCGATTGCGGGCGCATACAATATTGGATACGGAAATATCCTACTGATGGGGAAGAATAATCTTCTGAAGCTATCCTGTTAATTGCGATTGATTGAAAAACCACAAAACCAAATGTATTTGGTCACAGTGTTACATGGATAGAAAACATTCAATTAAACTCTTTCACATGAATATATTTTGAAAATTCCCAGAGGAACTGGCAGATTATTTTCAGTAACGATTAGTTATTTCCACATTTTCCTCGATACTGGAAGCCCACCAGTGGTTAATGCCAACTCGATAACCACCTGTTAATAGCACTTGATTGAAACATATTTGGTCACAGTGTTACATGGATAGAAAACATTCAATTAAACTCTTTTACATGAATATATTTTGAAAATTCCCAGAGGAACTGGCAGATTATTTTCAGTAACGATTAGTTATTTCCACATTTTCCTCGATACTGGAAGCCCACCAGTGGTTAATGCCAACTCGATAACCACCTGTTAATAGCCGCGCGTGTATGTGTGTGTAGCGATGTCTTCCCAGGGAACCGTTTGTGGCATCACTCTCCTCCTGATAGATTCCCTTCTGGCCTAGGGTGCACAAACAGGCTCTTGGTGACACCGTTCATCCGCGCTTTCATGATAAATAAAGAGCTTCACCGCAACAGCGACAACATGCTCCAATCGCTGTTCAATTTGAACTGAGTGGATTTCCGAGCGCCGCTCGCTTATATACCGATTGGTGATTTCAATAGCCTGTTTTGAAAGCAATTTTAAGACTATTGAAACAAGTTTTTGGATCAAAAAGTAACAAGTATATAACGCGTAGACATTTTATCTTTCGAATGAAGTGTTTATCATACCATTTCGTTCAGTTGTTTAGGAGCTATTAACGCTCAAAATCTCGGTCTCCGGCGTAACGCTTTCGTTTTCGAAACTTTAATTTTACACCCCGGTATAGAAATGAAAGACGTAGTCCTACGTCAAAAAAAAAATCTTATGAGATTTTTGCACCGCCTGCAAACAAAGTGTTTTTCATTGAAATAGAATACTCATTTGATACACAGAAGTTAATTTTCATTAATAATTTGAATTTTAAAAACGTGTTCATTCTGCCTGAGAGCCAATTATTATTTTTGGCGCCCCCTAAACTGGTAAACAAAGCTCAATGCCGTCAACGCGAATATAACAGTTGAAAAGACGAGGGACAAATGAAACTAAACTGATGTCTTAACACGAAGAGCGAGAGACGGTCAGTTCATTTGAATCTTACAGCTCACACACTCTCTTCAATTCTACAGCTCTTTTCTCTCCTTCATCATCATCAAAGTGAGCTGAAAAGCTGTTTGATTTTTTTTGCGAGCTGTTCCGCGTCAACTCACTTCAAAGAGTCGATTCTTCGGAACAGCTCATGAGCGGATGGCACATCTCTAGTGGTAAGGCACCACGAAAGCAGCTCGGATAAGCGCATGACATGATGTAGTGAATATATCCCCATATCGAAGAAATTAAACTGTTTACCGTTTGTCGTTTTCAATTGTTGGGAAAGGGTATTATTTTTGCAGAGTAAATTCCAAGAAAAAATCCATTCCTTCTTTAAGCGTGATTCATTATGCTTCGGATCAACGGAACAGTATGATAATCATTTCATACAAAAGATAAAATGTCCAAGAGTTATATGATTGCTATTTATTGAGTCGAAAAATTGGTTCAATAGCTTAATGATAGCTTCGAAAACAGGTTATTGAAATCATTCGTATCCGTATGTAGCGCGCCCACTTGGAAACCCATTAATCTTATTAGAATGTGAGATGGGGAAGCTCATACTTACGTCTATGCATTATGCCCCCGCACACTACAGACTTTTTTTCAGCCGACAGTTTTTTTCAGCCGGTCGACAAGTCAGTCTGCAGTCTGCGGGGCTCTTAATTCCGTTTTTGCAGGCCGAACCGAAAAATTTTCAGTCGAGTTAACTCTTTTTTACAGTAATGCTTTTGAATCCGGACACTCTTTTTCGCGCCCGATTCGTTCTCTCACCGGCAAGCTGCATGGCAATCGAGTAGGAGGCGCCTACTTCACACATACCAAATGATATAAAAGGAAGGAGCATTCGTGGATCTCATTCAGAACATTTTTTTCAGTCTCATCTCAACCGCCACCGCGTTAGCAGCTATTATTCGTTTTCTTAAATCGTCGTGTGTGGTGAAGAAAAAAAAAAAAAAAAAAAAAAAAAGGCGGTTTATAATCAGCGGAACCTAAGCATGGCCTATATCGATTACAGGAAGGCTTATGACTCCATACCTCACTCGTTTCTCGTCCGGGTATTGGAGCTCTACAAAATTGATCCCTTCGTCGTTAGGTTCCTGCAGCATGCGATGAGGCAGTGGAGCACGTCTCTGCACCTTAGTGATGGGGAAAATGTGTTGCAGGCTAGAACGTTGCAGATAAAGAGGGGGATATTCCAAGGCGACTCTTTCAGCCCGCTTTGGTTTTGTCTGGCATTGAACCCCCTCAGTAGGACGCTCAATAGAAACGGTCATGGCTATAAAATAAGGTATGGCGACGGCGCCCACGAAGAAGTGACCCATACCTTTTACATGGACGATCTCAAGGTCTACGCTGATTCACGTCAGCGTCTAGGTGTAGCTATCCGGGTTGTCGAAGACATAAGCAGGGACATCTGTATGGAGTTCGGCCTCGACAAGTGTCGCTGTGTCCACCTGCTGAAAGGACAACTTACCGAATCCGGAGGCTACGAGGTCTATGACGGCGAGTTTATAAGAGACATGGTACGTGGCGAATCCTATAAATATCTTGGATTCCGACAGCTCACCGGGATTCGCCACTCCGACATCAAGACGGAGCTGCGAGACAAGTTCTTGAGTCGAGTGAACTGTGTCCTGAGGACTTTCCTCAACGCGGGGAACAAGGTACGCGCGATCAACACATTCGCGGTTCCCCTGCTGACCTTCAGTTTTGGTGTAGTCAAATGGAGCAAAACTGACCTAGAGGACCTTGAGAGGAGGATGAGGAAAGCATTCAAAGAGGCCGGAATGCACCATCCTCAATCGGCACTGGAGAGAGTTTCACTACCACGCAAAGAAGGGGGACTTGGAATCGTCGACATTTCTGCACTGTGTGTTGCCCAGGTACGACAACTGCGCGAGTACTTCGCAGAACGCGCCAACCAAAACGCGCTATACCGGGCTGTCTGCGCCGCCGACAGAGGATACAGCGCTCTGCACTTGGCGCAAGCGGAGTACCAACTCAACTGCAATCTGCAGACAGTGGAGGAGAAGATTGCAGCTTGGAAGCAGAAGGCAGTGCATGGTGCCCACCCCCATCAACTGGACCGGCCACACGTCGACAAGGCCGCATCTAATCTGTGGCTAACGCGTGGTGAACTCTCTTCAGTAGTAGAAGCCGACATGATAGCCATCCAGGACAGGATAATGCCGACGAGAAACTGCAGGCGGTACGTCTGGCATCAAGACGTTGATGACATTTGCCGGATGTGCCATCAACCAGGTGAAAACATAGAGCACATTATGGGAGGCTGTCCCGTTTTGGCCAACGCAGCCTACACTGAGCGCCACAACAACGTGGCCCGTATTGTTCATCGACAACTGGCGCTCCAATGTGCTCTACTGGAAGACAACGTACCAAACTACCGGTACCTGCCTGCACCTGTCCTGGAAAATGACCGTTTCAAGCTGTACTGGGATCGCACTGTTCTGACCGACCTCTCGATCCACCACAACCGCCCAGATATAATGGTTTACGACAAGAGCGACCGCAAAGTCACCATCATCGATGTCGCTATTCCACTGAACCAGAATCTGGAGGAGACCCACGGTCGCAAAATCTGCAAGTACCGACCATTGGCCGTGGAGCTCAAGGAACTGTGGGGGCTAAGGGAGGTCCCAAGAATTGTTCCAGTCGTTCTCTCTGGAACTGGAATTATCCCGAAGACACTTCTGGAAGCGCTAAAGGTGTTGAACATCGAGAAGGAATTGGCCGGCATCCAAAAGTCGGTCATCCTTAGCACCTGCGCGATTGTCCGACAATTCCTCGGTCAGGACTAAAACAGCACGAGCATGCAGATACGTGCATTCCGCAGAGCCTAGTCCCCCTTTGGCATTCAGAAGCCCGGGGGCAGGTGAAAATTCTGGCTAGGTTCGCCTAGTTAAGAAGTGAGATAAGTCTGCTAAAAAAAAAGGAACAAGCGTTGTGCTGTTGCAACGAACAGTCGCAGATCTGAAATTATAAAACGAAAGTAATTCACGCGTTAAAAAAAAAAAAAAAAAAAGTGATGTCTAAACGACGCAAGAAGCAGGGGCAGAGCCCCAGCAACAAAAATGGATGCAGCACTGCTCATGAAAAGCGCCCTAGGAAGAATTCTGCCCATTCGATGCAGAGCACTAAAACACCTGATGTCGCAAGTAACACATCGATGATCAGTGAAACAGTGAAATTAAGTGAATCTGGGAAGCCACCTAACATTTCGCAAATTGTTAAGCTTCCGCCATTCATGGTAAAATCAATTCCTCTTAGTGAACTAATGGAAAAATTGTCAGCACAAAAAATTGAAGCTGAATTCAAATTGTGCAGAATCGGCATCAAGGTGGTGGTCAAAACCAAAGACCATTATAATCAAACTTTGGCATACCTGAAGGAAATCAAAGCAGAGTTTTATTCCCATGATATTCCCGGGGAAAAACCCTTTAAAGCCGTTTTAAGAGGACTGCCAGAAATTGACACCGATGACCTTGATGAAATTCTTCGTGAGCACTACAAAATGGCCCCAATAGGAATTCATCGTATCATAAGACGTGACGAAAAGGTGAAACGATTTAAAGATCGTCTATACCTTCTGCATTTTAAGCGAGGAACAGTGACCATGAACAGCTTGCAGGCAATCCGTTCCCTGTTTTCTATCATTGTAAAATGGGAACCCTATCGTGGCGGAAACAGGGATGTCACCCAGTGTCAGCGGTGTTTAAACTTTGGCCATGGAACCCGAAATTGCAACATGGCTCCTCGTTGCAACAGCTGCGCCCAAAACCACTTTTCGGAGGAGTGTCCGATTGTAGAAGTTGTTGCCATGAAATGTGCTAACTGTGGTGGAGGACACCAGGGTTCGGACAAACAGTGTCCCAAACGTGAACATTTCAAACTTATCCGAAAACAAGCATCTTCCAACAACACATCCAAAGTGATAAAACCGGTCGAGCCCGTCTTTAATTTGAATGACTTTCCGGCACTGAATGAGTGTGTTTCAGCCCGACCTAATATGGCCCGTGCACCCGTTCAAAATCAGTGGAGCAGCCCTACTCCTGGTCTGAGACATCAAACAACACCTACATTAAGTCCTCCAACTAACAACAACGCGGATCTTTTTAATGCAGCTGAGTTGATGAAAATCTTTGTGGATATGACTGGTGCGCTTCGTCAATGCCGCAACAAAGCTGAGCAAGTGCAAGTACTCGGAACCTTCATTATCCAGTATGGCGTCTAACAACTTCAAAATTTTACTTTGGAATGCTCGCTCAGTAAGAGCGAAAAAGATCGAGTTGACTGAATTCCTTCGGTCTCACAATATCGACATAAGCATCATCACAGAAACGTGCCTATCTGCAGAGAAATCTTTTTCTATTGGAGACTACACCACAATTCGTTTAGATCGATCCCATTCTGATGGAGGAGGAGTGGCTTTGATTGTGAAAAAAGGATTGAAATTTAGCACACTCAAACATCAAAACACGAAAATCATTGAAGCACTAGCAATCGAATTACATCTAACCAGTGGAAATGTTAAAATCGTAGCCGTGTATACGCCTCGTCAGTGCACAGACATCAGCGGAGACTCTAGAGTTTTCAGAAATGACTTGGCAAAACTCACCAGAGGCCATGGGAAATACATCATCGGAGGAGATTTGAATGCTCGACATGAATTATGGGGAAACTCTCGCAGAAACAAAAATGGTGTTCTTCTGGCGGATGATGCATTGCTGGGATACTACACGGTCAACTATCCAGATGAACCCACTTACCTATCATCCAGAGGAACTACTTCTACACTTGACGTTTTTCTGGCAAATGTTGTTCTTTCCAAACCGGTGGTGTACAGCGATTTAAGCTCGGACCACTATCCTGTCATCTGCAATATGGTTTGTAAAATCGTTCCTGCCCCGAAAGAAACACGTAAGGATTACCATCATGTTGATTGGTATCGCTTTCGAAGACTTGTGGATGCTGCCATCGGAGAAAACCCGGTAATAGTATCTGCTGAAGATATCGACCGGGAACTAAACCACCTTCAATTTGCGATCATGGAGGCAGATGCAACATGTGTTAGGAGAACGTTGATAAAAGGTAAGCACATTGCTATTGATTCCCAAACTAAATATTTAATACGTTTAAAAAATTTGATTAGACGCCAGTTTCAAAGGTCTGGAGAGTTGGGGAAAAAACAGCAAGTCAAAATTTTGTCCAGGGAAATAGCCAAACGAATAGAAGCTTTGAAAAACCAACATTTTTCCAGAACCGTTGAAAGACTTGGCAGCCATTCAAAACCCTTTTGGAAAATGACTAAAGTTTTAAAATCCAAGCCAAAGCAAATACCACCTCTCAAAGCTGATAATAATCAACTGCTCATAACACATTTTGAAAAAGCAAACGCCATTGGAGAGCATTTCGTCTGCTCACATAACTTAGGAATTAATATACAGAGTTCAAAGTCACAAATGGTTGCGAGTTGTGTGCAAAATCTCGAGGGAAAATTCTTTACAGTACCTCAAGATAAGAAAATAACCTCTGAACAAATTATTTCAGCTGTGAAATCGACTAGGAATATGAAGGCCCCCGGGTTTGATGAAATATTTAATATTGTGCTGAAACAGATGAGTAACAAAGTTTACTCGCTCCTGTCTGCCATATTTAATCGTTGTTTGGAGCTACATTACTTCCCTTCGATTTGGAAAACAGCGAAAATAATCCCAATTCTCAAACCCGGGAAGGATCCAAAATCAACATCAAGCTACAGACCTATTAGTCTTCTTCCAGCTTTGAGCAAAACCTTCGAGCGTCTTCTGTTGGATAGATTGACGGACTGTCTGGACAGAAACAATACCTTATTGCCTGAGCAGTTTGGCTTTAGAAAGGGACACTCTACTACACATCAGCTGGTGAGGGTGTTGAACATCATAAAAAGGAACAAATATGTATCAAAGTCAACTGCAATGGCAATACTTGATGTCGAAAAAGCGTTCGATAACGTGTGGCATGATGGACTGATATATAAACTCTGCCAATTCAACATCCCTCCTTACATAATCCAAACAATTAAATCTTATTTACAAAACAGGACTTTCAAGGTGTCCCTGGGGTGTGTGAAATCAAACATCTTTCGGATTCCTGCAGGCGTTCCGCAAGGTAGTCTGCTTGGTCCAATATTGTACAATATCTACACATCTGACATTCCTCCCTTACCTGAAGGATGTAATCTGTCACTTTTTGCAGATGATACGGCAATCATGGTGAAGGGAAGGATGCCAAGAGAACTTAAAAACAAACTCCAGCGATGTCTTGATAGTCTTATAAAATACATGGAGGAGTGGAAATTGAAAATAAACTCAGCAAAGACTCAAGCGGTGATGTTTCTGCATAGACGGTCCGCCAAACTGATTCCTCCAGAAGACTGTACATTAACGGTTCTGGGCACCCAAATTGGTTGGTATCGCGATGTAAAGTACTTAGGAGTTGTACTTGATTCGAAGCTTCTATTCCGATCACATGTTGATCAAATTAAATCAAAATGTGGAACTCTGATTAAATGCTTATACCCATTAATCAATCGAAGATCAAAACTGTCCAGACCAAATAAGTTGGCAGTGTTTAAACAAATAATTGAACCGGTAATTACATATGCATCACCAGTTTGGGAATCATGTGCAATGATGCATAAAAACAAGCTTAGAGTAGTTCAGAATAAAGTGCTTAGAATGATCACCAATGCTCCTTTTTACGCGAGAAACAACCAAATCCACGAAATGCTGAATCAACAATCATTCAATGTAACGATCATAAATAAAAAATACAAATTCGTTCAAAAATGTTTTGCATCTGATTACCCCCTTATAAGGGATCTTTATGTATAAATTGTAAATATTTTTAGGTTAGGTTAGGTTAGGGTAGATTAGTTTAGTTTTAGTCTTATTAAAAAAAAACAAAAATCACCAAATCCCTATTCACAGGGTTCAAATTCACATAGTCCTAGGAATCACACACAACTTTATTCAAAACAAGAAAAGCAAAGATGAAAATTTATTATAAATGTATCACTTGAGAGAAAAACTTGTTCACACAAACTGAAAATTAATGTAAATAAAGATAAAATTTTTGACTTTTGACTTTGAAATCCACTCAGTTCTAATTGAACAGCGATTGGAGCATGTTGTCGCTGTTGCGGTGAAGCTCTTTATTTATCATGAAAGCGCGGATGAACGGTGTCACCAAGAGCCTGTTTGTGCACCCTAGGCCAGAAGAGAATCTATCAGGATGCCACAAACGGTTCCCTGGGAAGACATCGCTACACACACATACACGCGCGGCTATTAACAGGTGGTTATCGAGTTGGCATTAACCACTGGTGGGCTTCCAGTATCGAGGAAAATGTGGAAATATCTAATCGTTACTGAGAATAATCTGCCAGTTCCTCTGGGAATTTTCAAAATATATTCATGTGAAAGAGTTTAATTGAATGTTTCCTATCCATGTTACACTGTGACCAAATATGTTTCAATCAAGTGCTATTAACAGGTGGTTATCGAGTTGGCATTAACCACTGGTGGGCTTCCAGTATCAAGGAAAATGTGGAAATATCTAATCGTTACTTAAAATAATCTGCCAGTTCCTTTGGGAATTTTCAAAATATATTCATGTGAAAGAGTTTAATTGAATGTTTCCTATCCATGTTACACTGTGACCAAATATGTTTCAATCAAGTGCTATTAACAGGTGGTTATCGAGTTGGCATTAACCACTGGCTGGCTTCCAGTATCGAGGAAAATGTGGAAATGACTAATCGTTACTGAAAATAATCTGCCAGTTCCTCTGGGAATTTTCAAAATATATTCATGTGAAAGAGTTTAATTGAATGTTTTCTATCCATGTTACACTGTGACCAAATATGTTTCAATCAAGTGCTATTAACAGGTGGTTATCGAGTTGGCATTAACCACTGGTGGGCTTCCAGTATCGAGGAAAATGTGGAAATATCTAATCGTTACTGAAAATAATCTGCCAGTTCCTTTGGGAATTTTCAAAATATATTCATGTGAAAGAGTTTAATTGAATGTTTTCTATCCATGTAACACTGTGACCAAATACATTTGGTTTTGTGGTTTTTCAATCAATCGCAATTAACAGGATAGCTTCAGAAGATTATTCTTCCCCATCAGTAGGATATTTCCGTATCCAATATTGTATGCGCCCGCAATCGATTATTGCTCAGTCGCCGAAAGTTTCGAGCTCAGAGAGTTCATTCCCCTCTAGTTTGCCTTCCAAATTGCCATCGTAAACCACACCTTCTCTCGATTCAATCACACACAAAAAGCATACTTAAGCGATATTCTGGTGGTGAGACACATTCATTTTTCGTGAGGACATCGACAAGACAACATCGTTGCCTAACGTGCTGGAGGAGGTGGACGGCGAAGGATCGACACATACACGCGCAGAACTCTTTCCGTTAGGATGCCATTCAGCATCGAGAAAGTTCCGGAAAGATCTAATCATTGCTGGAAAATAATCTGCCAGTTCCTCTGGGAATTTTCAAAATATATTCATGTGAAAGAGTTTAATTGAATGTTTTCTATCCATGTAACACTGTGACCAAATATGTTTCAATCAAGTGCTATTAACAGGTGGTTATCGAGTTGGCATTAACCACTGGTGGGCTTCCAGTATCGAGGAAAATGTGGAAATATCTAATCGTTACTGAAAATAATCTGCCAGTTCCTTTGGGAATTTTCAAAATATATTCATGTGTAAGAATTTAATTGAATGTTTTCTATCCATGTAACACTGTGACCAAATATGTTTCAATCAAGTGCTATTAACAGGTGGTTATCGAGTTGGCATTAACCACTGGTGGGCTTCCAGTATCGAGGAAAATGTGGAAATAACTAATCGTTACTGAAAATAATCTGCCAGTTCCTCTGGGAATTTTCAAAATATATTCATGTGAAAGAGTTTATTTGAATGTTTTCTATCCATGTAACACTGTGACCAAATATGTTTCAATCAAGTGCTATTAACAGATGGTTATCGAGTTGGCATTAACCACTGGTGGGCTTCCAGTATCGAGGAAAATGTGGAAATATCTAATCGTTACTGAAAATAATCTGCCAGTTCCTTTGGGAATTTTCAAAATATATTCATGTGAAAGAGTTTAATTGAATGTTTTCTATCCATGTAACACTGTGACCAAATACATTTGGTTTTGTGGTTTTTCAATCAATCGCAATCAACAGGATAGCTTCTGAAGATTATTCTTCCCCATCAGTAGGATATTTCCGTATCCAATATTGGATGCATAAAACCTTGTGCCTCCAACGTAACGCTCTCGTTTTCGAAGTTCTCCAAATATTCATTCATTCAGAATGAATTCAGATTCAACTTCATACAAATGAACTCTATATCAACGAGAGTCCTACGTCACCCTTGCGGTTATACCATAGATATAACCCACTTCCTGTTTTTTTTCCTACTTGTTCAGTGCCTAGATTTCCATTTCACCCCCTATATCTTCCGGTTAGACGTAGTCCTACGTCAATATAGGAGGTTGTGTCCAAGATACGACCGCATTGTTGACGTAGAACTACACTGTTATTTTATATAAGTCGCTTGTTTATACCTTCGGATATTATTCTATAATGCTGTGAAATTTTAGAAACAACTGCTTAGTAGAATAATCTCTGAAATGATTTTTTCATTGTAGAATCAGTTGACGATAATTGATTGATGATTCATTCTTGCCCTCCAATCGTATGTCGCAATTTATTTCATGTCAATGCATTGAAAATATACCTCGAAGGCTATTCCGGTGGCCTTTTTCGAAATTGACATAGACTCGGCTACAGTCGATTATATACATGTTGCACCAGCACCATTATTCCATATCTACATCAATATATCTTTGGCACCCCATGTAAACAACAACAGTGACAACACTTGCAAGTATCAAATATCATGCTACATGTTATTTAGTATTGCCTCAAAGGAATCGCACCTCTAGATATCGTTCGTACAAACTAAGAGTAAACCAAGCGCCAAACAAGCGTTCGCCATAGCATGCATACAGAGCCATACATTGGTGGTTTGAAACTACTAGCAATATAAACATTTCTCATCATTTTGCCACATTCTCAAAAGAAACACTTCTGTTAATATTACTGGCCTCGAAAAGAGTTGCATTACTTTCTCATGTTCGAGAGAAGCGCAGCGAACTGTGTATACAGTCACCCTTAGTGGAGGAAGTTTTGCTACTGGCAAGCAAAACCTAATCACATACAAAATTCCAGAACATTTACTTTCTTGATGACTAAACAAGAGAAAAAACTCTTTTTGTTAATAACAACCTCGAAAACAGTAGCAATACTTCATTATGATCAATATTAGCGCAAATGCAATCCTAGTTGAAGGCAGTTTTGCGACTGGCACGCGAACCCAAATAACTTATAACATTCCAGTAAGACATTCAAGATGCCTGGTATTCCCAAATAATTTTTGGTGCACAACCTTAACGTCTGCTTTGCATAACGTCAGTTTAATGCATTGATGCATTCTCAAAGGCACCAACGAAGCCCTTATGAAGACGGAAAATAAACAATGTTAACTGCTTGGAAAAAGACTGAATTATGCCACACAGCTTGTACTCTGCTGTAACACCCATCGATGCGAATTCGCTAATGAGTTTGTCAAGAGCAACCGCCTTCACCACCAGCGGGGGGAGCTTGATTTTGGTTGCTGCCTGGGCGTATACATTTTCGACCGACGTGCCGAAATCGCTTACTTCGCTGTTATTCGGTGCGGTGTCACATTCGCGGAGGCTCGGTTCAGTGCGAGCGCTTTTCACTGCACCAACACCGCGTGCATCATTAGATGACGCTTACCTCGAAATTTTATTGCCCCTGGCAATGCGTTCGTTTTTTGCAGGGCTCGAGCCTGCCTTCCTCTTCTTCTTGCTCATCGCACACTACGCGAAGCGTCCAATTTATGACGCGGAAAGAAGAATACAGATGGGCAAACGGTTCATGAACTGTTCAAAAGAACTAATTCACCAAAAAGAGTGAACGAACGGTCGTTCTTTTCTACTGGGCAACAGTTCATATGAACTATATACCCAGTTCAGAACGAACTGACCGCTGACTGAACTGTGTATACAGTTCAGTTCAGAACAAACCGTGGACGGTGATCGATGAACTGTGTATGCAGTTCAGAACCAGTTCAGAACGAACTGTGTACGATGACCGCTGGCGGAACTGTATATACAGTTCAGAACGAACTGACCGCTGGCTGAACTGTGCATACAGTTCAGAACGAACTGTGTGGGGTGATCGATGTACAGGGTTTTCCAACTTTAAATTCCGAAAGTAAATTGAAATAAAACACACTTAGAATTCGAATTTCGATGAAACTTTTATTTCAAATTAAAGTTTGGTTTATGCCATTATGTGTGAAATACAACATCATTCAAATGTCCACCTAGGGCTTCCTCGCACACCTTGATCCGGAACAGGTAATTTTCGATGACTTTTCGGCACATATGGGGCGGTATCTCGGTCATAACTTCACGAATGTTGTCTTTCAAATGTTCAAGAGTTTGCGGAGAGTTGGCATAGACACGGTCTTTCGCATAACCCCACAAAAAAAAGTCTAGCGGGTTCAAATCGCATGATCTGGACGGCCAATTGGCATCACCAAAACGCGAAATTATGCGTCCCTCAAATTTCGTTCGCAATATGGCCATGTTCGGTCGTGTTGTGTGGCACGTGGCGCCGTCCTGCTGAAACCACATGTCATCCGTATCCATATCTTCAATTTGTGGCAAATAAAATCGGTTAACATGCGGCCATAGCGCTCACCATTCACAGTTACCGTCTCGCCGTCCTCTTTTTCAAAGAAATACGGCCCGACGGTTCCACCAGACCATAATGCGCACCGAACAGGTACTTTTGGCGGATGCAATGGCCTCTCAACAATCACGTGTGGATTTTCTGAGCCCCATATACGGAAATATAGGGTGTTCACATAGACACTGAGCTCGAAATGTGCCTCATCGCTGAAGAAATTTTGATGCGAAAATTCAGCATTTTGCTGCTGTTGTTCGTTCACCCAATCGACGTATGCCCGACGCATTTCATGGTCACCACGCTCTAATTTTTGTACCAGTTGGACTTTATATGGATGTAGGTGCAAATCCAAATGCAAAATTCGCCACAATGATGTGTTTGACAAGCCCAATTGCACAGGTTTCACAATATCCGCTATGGATCCAGTTTGTTCGAATTTAACCACTACATTAGCGATTGTGTGCTCTGTAAGCCGTCCATGACGACCAAAATCCGTCCGTAATGCTCGAAAAACTTTGGCGGTTTTTCATCATTTTTATAGTATAAATTAACAAAAATGGGTGGATTATATCTATGATATAACCGCAAAGTTGACGTGGAACTACCTTAGTTAAGCAATCATTTGTTTGTATTGATTAAAGTTTTGATTGATTGACAATTTCCGAGTTCAATTGAATTCAATATATTTGCTTTGTGAGTAAAAAGATTGAACAAATGCCATGTAAGGTCAACTCATGCATTATGATAGATTATGTTCTTCAGTACAAGTAAATTTAATGACAGTCCTTTTACGTTTGGTATGATGCCTACGACAAAATATGCGAACGGAAGAATTATCAAACGATTATTTTATTTTACATTTCCCTCTGAAGTTTGCATCTCTCAAGTGTACGTACTCCTCGAACCACGAATTTGCTTGATTTGATGAACGTCAGGCACTCAGTTTCGATTATGGTTTGCACGTCGAACGCATATTGTTTCAATAGGCGTTATCGCAGCAAATGGTTATCAACATTTTGCCTAATCATCAAATGATATGCGTAGAAATTCAGTGAGCGGTTGATATGAAGGCATGTACATCGATGCAATCCTGAATAACCGAGCCAAAGCGTTGTGTCGCAGAAGTACCCCCGGCTTGCATGAATCACCAATTTCAACTTCTACTTTTTATACTATAGGGGCTTTGAACTTAAAAGTTCATTCGCTCTAGTGTCTGCACGATTTTCCCAAGTTCCTGAGTTTAGAAGACCGTTTTAGGGAAATATATTCTAGTCTGCGCAAAGTCAAGCGAGTACAAAAGGTCTCGCAGTTTGCATTTCTTTGCAATGCCGATTTCCCCAGACACCTTGGTTTAGATGTCAGTCGGAACAAAAATACCCCTGATTTGCATGAATTTGCAATGCCAATTTCCCTACACACCTTGGTTCTGAAGTCTGTGTTGGGGAAACACATTTCAGTCGGAACAAAAAAGCGCCCGACTTGCATGTAATGCCGATTCCCTCAGGCAGCTTGGTTTTGAAATTTCTGTTAGGGAACACATTTCGGTGGGAACAAAAGCTCCCCCTACTTTCATGTATTTGCATTGCCGATTTCTCCAAGCCTGCTTAGTTTTGATGGCTGTGTTGGGGAAACCGGCGTTTCAATAACGCTCAACATTTTACAGTTATTTAATTGTTTATCTAATGAAAAATTACAATCAATTGCGATAGATGCGTAGAAATATTCCCTATCAATTAATGCAAACATCTTTCCGATCCAGTTAGAAATGTTCGAGTTAAAAGCATCCGAAATCTTTCATTTTTTCCTGTATGTTCTGTGTTTAGGTTTTCGTTTTACCCCCATATATTCCGGTTAGACGTAGTCCCACGTCAAAATTAACACGTTGTGCGATGCTGAAACGATCCATATTGTAAAATGGCAGACATTTAACTAACGATATGACGCTTTGGTTGACAGCTATGTCAAACGGTGGTCAGCGCAGGGCTGTATACTTTCGGAAGCCCGAAATGGAAAACCCTGTATTAGAGGAAAGAAAACGAACGAGTGATAGATGAATGGTGTTGCAAGGTGAATGGTCTTCAAATTAACGAAGGGAAACAAACGATAGCCCCATGAAACAACAAAAATAAGATGTCTGTATTGTCGTTTTCATAATAAAACGCAGCATTTCAGGATACGATGGTTTTTAAATTGAATTGTTTGATTATTGATCAAACAAAATTATAATTTCATATTTTTAAGTTGAAAGTTGAGTTAACATTTCAGTAAGATGATATGTAAATCGACCTCCCCAAGAAAATACAGTCGAAAACGAAATGTTCCAAACAGTCTTGTTAAACAATAAATGAATATTCGGGTCGCTGATATGAAACATTTTTTCTATCATATCATATTGTGCTCCAGAATTTTGAGATAGGCGTTCGTGTTTTGGTATAGTTTTACTATAGCAGCTATTGCCAAACATCGCAAGAAGAGCATACAAAGCTAGTTTGTGCTGAGAAAAGTAAATCACGGTTCGAAATAAATCAAAATTTCAAAATCAATATTTGATTTGTGATATTTTTCACAAAATTCGGAGAATAATTATTTGCTAATAAATAGCATTTTATGAATGAACAGAACAGTCTTACATAACATCCCACACTTTTTTATACTTGCTTTGACATATCCCTCTACTGTGCAAAAGAGTGAGTGAACAGCTCAAAAGAACTAGTTCTCCTAACTGAACGGTTGGTCAGTGAACGGTTCATTGAAGTGAACCGTTTTGCCCACCTCTAAAGAAGAACACACGATACGAATAACGCGAAAAACGAACAGAAAAATCAAACGACGATTTCCAAGTTGGATTACCACTGGTGGGGTCCAATCTTAGATCGAAGCGCAGCGAAAGCAAAGTGAACTGGATTACTCAACAGTCCGATGCCGAATGAAAATTTGCCTTCTTGTTCTTTGTTTTTAAGAGGCTTTTCAGTTCACTCGCCTCTAACAAAGTTTGCCTCAGCGAGATCCACTGTTTATACTCAAGCAAATATTTCCCTTCATTCTTCTTCTTTTCCTTTGTTCACGGAGACTTTAAATCCTACGATTTCCCCTCCGTTTGTCGTCGATAAGTTGCTCGTTATTGATAGCTCTGTTCGGGAAAGCACTCAAATGGACAGAACAAATGGGAAAATAGAAACACTTAAAGTTTTCATGAATTTTAACCATTTGCTATCCAGTATATTGTATGGCATATTAAACATATTAAAAATATTAAATGGCATATGGTATATTAAACAAATCTTACGGAATTTCCGATTGTTTAGTATGTAAATCGCCAAAATCCGTTCGCGGCAAAAATAGTTATTAACGTTAACTTTATTTCATAAAAACGTGACCTGTTTTCTGATTTGACACCCTTAATGAAAGATATAGTTCTACGTCAAAAGGAATAAACAAAGAACAAATAGTAAGCGAATCCAGCAGTACACCAACGGAAACGAGAATGGAAACTTGGAAATTCAAATAAAATAAGGCTATAGTCATCCGCTTCTGGTAGCAATACATCTGCCACTCCCAACATATAATTTTATGAATGACTGCTAATAACACAAATATATTAAATTTCAAAAGTTTCAATAATCTGGCCTTTCAACTTCAGAAATCAATCCAATTGTTTTATGCATTCAGAAAACAATGGCTAATAGTAACTTTTTTTTTCAGATTACATAAAAAATTATGCAACGTTTTTTCAAAGAAGCCCTCTTCAAATGCGGTAGCAATTGCAATTAAAACCGAGACCCCCCACAAACTCCTTTAACTTGACACTTTATTGCAGGCAATAGGTATTCTAGTTAAATTCCCTTTTGCAATTACAGTTATTAGCTTGTGCATCTCACATCATGCTGACTTGACTACACTAGGTGGTCATCTGGATTATCTAGTGAGTCAGTTTCGCCCCCACCCCATTTATAATTATGGGTGATCTTAACACTCACCCTCATACTAGGGGTAACACACACCTTTATACAAGAGGAGCGATAATTGAAGACATTTTTTGACGTAGGACTACGTCTAACCGGAAGATATAGGGGGTGAAATGGAAATCTAGGCACTGAACAAGTAGGAAAAAATGCAAGATTTGGAACGCTTATAACTCGAGCATTTCTCAATAGATCCCAAAGGTTTTTGCATCAATTGATAGGAAATATATCTACGCATCTATCATACCGAATAACATTTCATTTTTCTTGAGATAAATAATTGAATAATTGTGAAATATCAAGCATTGTCAAAATGCAATATGTGCCCATTTTTGATTGGTCCATTTTGTGCTCTTCAAATCGTACCGACCAAAACGGGCAACCAAAGCAGCAGCGAAATAGAATGAAGCACGATTGGAAAGGAAAAAGAAAAAAATTAACGAAACATTGGTCGCAGTCTCACATATGCGTAATTCTCGAGCCAGCCATTCAGCTTAAAAATCCCCGCTCCGCTGCCGTAACGATCATTCTCGTTCAAACCGTACACCACATCGGTTCGCATCACAACACATCAACAAACCAACCCAAGCAGCCATGTCTGGACATGGTAAAGGAGGAAAAGTGAAGGGAAAGGCAAAATCCCACTCGAACCGTGTTGATCTGGAGTTCCCCACAAGGGTAGCTAGGCCGAGCGCGTTAGTACCAGTGCACCAGTCCACCTAGCCGGCGTTATATAGTTTCGGCCGCCGAAGTGATCGAGTTAGCTGGCAAAGCTGCTCGCGACGATAAGAAAACCCGCATTCGGAACAGAACACATTCGGTTCGGTGGACATCAAGACAACAGGCAGTTGCAGCGAGTGGCGAGTGGCGAGTGGCAAACGCAATCGCAAAACGGCATCAGGTAGAAGAAAAAAGTTTGTTCTTTATACAAACTGCTTTGGTGGCAAATCCAGAACAAGGCGGCATCGAGGGCGTTCGAAATGGTTTTTTTTTCAAAACCACGAGTACTAAGTTTTCTAAATTGGAACCATTCCATAAAACAAGGCGCTTTTCAGGGCCATTAAACCTACCAAAACAGAGTTTAGGAAATACAGTTCAATGCTTTCTAAAACATTATCCAAAACAGTGCCGAAAATATTCGCGTTCACGGCATTCAATTACGGCGAATTTCAGGCTGCCTTGTATTGACAACCTACTGCTCAAGCGAGAGTCGATAAATATGGAACATCACTATCAATGAACACCAGTGTAATGAACATCAACATCAGCTTCCCATAAAGTTCATTTTTCATTTGCATATTTATTTTCGTCGAAATTGAATATCATTGCGTGTTAGTGAAAATCAAAGCGTAAAATTCAGCGTCAATTAATTGAGAGTGAAATCGATTAATGGTAAAGGATAGCCATTTATTATAAAAAAATCTTGTTTTTGGCGACTTCGGCAATGAAATATGGTATAACTCTAGCTATATTTTATGAATCTACTACCGATTGGCCAGAAATGGCATACACCCCAATTATATGGGCAATGGGTGACAATAACAGACGAGCGAAAAACGAACATAATCTTGTTTTGATTTCCGGTTTAATGATACTGGCTATGAATGACTAGCAATCATATAAAACCCCTACGATATGGGTAATGGATGGAAGGGCTTAAACAGCGGAAGTCGAGTATCGTATTCCGATGCCATTTTGGAGAAAGAGATAGTGGCTTCCGGTTCATTGAAAGCCGCCCTAAGGGACCGAAAATGGAGTTAGTGAAGTGGAGTTAGATGAAGAAAGTGTTAGAAACTAGGATCGTGTCAGAGCGAAATGGCGATAGTAAAAGATCATATAAAGCGAAAACGGAAACGGGAACGGATCGTACCCTCCACGTTAGAGATCGCGAGTTCAATTCTCAACGAAAGCTAATGTTGCCTTCTCCGGATTCCTTTGTTTCTAAATATGGAAATCAAACACGTTTTCAGTAGAAGTTCACTGCAAGTGATGAAGATCAACTTAACGTTCGTGATAATCACCTGAAATTATTGACAGTAATGGAAGGCTTTCCGAAATTCGTTCATGCTCTATTCGATCAATATACTTGACAAAGCTCACGCGTCTCGACTCTTGTGTTATACTCATTCTGACAGTTATTGTGTTGAGTTTCAACAGAAGAGAATTCATCCGACACTGGGAAAAAGCTAATGTCTTCATTCGTGAACAGATTTTGATAATTTGTGGCACTGATCCAAAATAATAATAAAACACAAATTGATTTTTTCATAATTTGTTTGCCAGGATCTGATGAGTATGTGAATTTGGCAGTTGTTCTGTGTTTATTGATAGTTGGGGACTTTCCTGATTATTCAATTTTCACCTATTCTTAAATTGTTTCCAGATTGAAAGTACAGTAATTTACAATTAGTTCGACATTTAGCTAATTGGACGGATATGTAATGCGACTTACTTAGTTGGACATTTTTGTAAACATAGAGATCCAAAAGTATGACCCCACATTGAAAGTCGACACTGTACCACTGTCATCGCAAATGTTCAATTACAGGTTAATATCGCCTCCAATGCGACACTGAGTGGCGCTTCGGCACGTCGCATTGAATGTAATTTACTGTACAACATGTCACAAAGCTGGATGGGAAGAAATTTTCCAACTGTGAAAGCTGTGGTGAGTGGCAACAAATCGCTAAACAGGAAGGTTTAGCCGATCAAGATGGGAATATCGAGTGATAACAAAACAATAAACTCTTTAGATTGAAGATAATTTTGTGATCCTGAAAAGGACCCTTTTTAGCCTGCATGTGAATTCAACGAGCGAACAAATCGTAATGAATGTATTTTTGTTTGTTTGTTTCTTTGTTTTGAGGAGGCTTTAAACTTTGCAGTTCATTCGCCTCCAGCCCAGTGAAGAGCCACAATAAAACCAGTCCAGAGGGGACTGGCGAAAGGGAAACCAACAAAATCACTCATCAGATCTGTCCGCTCGACTCTCGGTTAAAGAAGAAGGTAGGAAGGGATCCTATGCTTCATAAGATATTTAATATATGCTGTAAAGAAGAGTAAAAATTTACTGATCCGAGGACCAAAGCAGTAACGAAGCACAAGTGACCCAGCGAAGGGCGTGTTCCAAAGCCAAAAAACAAAACGGCCCCTCTCAGGAGGATAGGAAGGAAAGGAGTGGAAAGGATTTGGGTGGGATTAGTGGATTGGGAGGGGGTGGGAGTGGTATGGGAAGGAAAGAGGGGAGGAGTAGGTGTGGGGTGGGGTGAAATGAAATGAAATACAGTTTGAATAGATAATAAAATATAGTGGTTTTGAATTTAATGGTATATAGTATAGCTGAAAAATGGAGAGGTTTATTTAATGAATTTATTCTCCTTGGTGAGTGTGGCTGTAGGAATAGGAAGTTGATTAAAGTATAATGTAATGGATAGAAGATAGATGTGGGTATGAAAGTATATATTATATTATTTGTTATTTAATATTATTGAATGCGTGTATATACATGTATGAATACCTTCCTTCCGACCCGTACATACATGTGTATACACACATAAACACGCATACATGACTGTGAAGTGGCGAACTTTAATAAGCACTTTCCAAGGTATTTAGTATTTCGGTTTAGATTTTACCAAAGAAGTCGGTTTCTTTCAGAAACGCAATTAAATTGGTTTCTTGGGTCTCGTCTCTACTGAGGATATCTCGGAGACTCTGACCTATGTTGTGTCGGACTCGAGCATCTTTGGTATGTTGACATTCAAGTAAAAGATGGCTAACGGAAACCGGAGCTTCGTTGCAAGCACATTGGGGTTTTTCGGCTCTGCAGAACAAGTGTGAGTGGGTGAAGTTAGTGTGCCCAATTCGAAGACGGGTAAGGACTTGCCTTTCCCTACTATTGAGGCGGTCATCCCAAGGGAGAGTGGAATTTTTAATTTTATGAAGATGAGTGGGACGGCTGTTTATCCAGCCTATGTCCCAGCTTTCACGGACTTGCTGTTTTACCCAGCGGACAATGTCAGATGGAGGACAGGGCATGTCTGGGGGATCTATTTTGCTGCCCTTGCCGGCCAGTATGTCGGCGGCTGTGTTTCCACGGATTCCTGAGTGACCAGGAACCCAGCAGAAGGAGATGTTTTTATTTGAAGCAGCCTCTTCTGTTTGCTTAATCCATGGGTGTTTGCTGTTTCCACTCAGAAGATCGTGGAGACAGCTAGCTGAGTCTGAGAATATTGTGGTAGGAAGAAACTCATGGGTGCATTCTTGGGTAGCTATTAAAAGGGCGAAAGCTTCCGCACTGAAGATGGAGCATTGCGGTGGAAGAGAAAAGCTACCAGTGTATCTACTCTCAAAGACTCCACATCCAACTCCATCGGCACTGACTGAACCATCTGTGTATACCTGGTGGTTGATTTGAAAATTGGATGCAACGAGGTTATTGAAGCAGGCTTTGACTTTTGGAGAAGGGTCTCCCGCTCGAACTGTCTTGAGAAGTTCAAGGTTAATGTTCGGCGGTTTGACGTTCCAATTTCTTCCCGTCGCAGATGAACGTTCACATATATCGGGAAGATCTTTGTTCGTGAGATTTTTGAACCATGTTTTAGCTCTATGTATTAATGGGACATTGTGGTCGCTTTCGGGGAGTGACAAGTGACGGATGGCTTTATTGGTGATGGCTTTTGTTACCAGGTGGGTGAAGGGAAGTTGCCCACTTTCTGCCATTACAGCAAGAGTGGGACTGGTGGGAAAAGCGCCAATTGCGAGCCTAATTGCTTTATTGTAAATTGGTTGAATGGTGTTTAACACCCTGTCCCCTCCACGGCTGAAGGTGCCTATTCCGTAAAGGATTTGTGGGACCAACCAAACATTTACAACATTTAGCAACGTCTTTCTATGACCAGAGGCTAGGTTGCCTGCGATAGACTTGATGATGTTCAATTTCTTTCTGGTGACTATTTTGGTCTTTTGGGAATATGATAGGAAGTTGAGTTTCTTGTCGAAAGTAACCCCTAGTATTTTCAATGTCCTCATTGTAGGGATCGGGATTTTGTTGAGCTGAAGATAGGTTCTCCTTCTGAGAGCTTTTCCGATATGTATGTGTTTGGATTTCTCCGGGGAAATTTTAAAACCTGTTTTTAGAGCCCAGTTTTGGATGGAGTCTAAGGTTTTTTGAAGCCTCTTTCTCTGAATTAAGCCGAAGCAGCTCGTAGAGATAAGAGTGATGTCATCTGCATAGACTATGACCTTTATATGGTCCGGGATAATCTCGAATAGAGATTGCATGGCAATGTTGAAGAGGGTTGGTGAAAGTGCTGAGCCTTGTGGGAAGCCGTTTTCTGGGATTTTTAGAGAAGATTGGTGGTTGTTAATAACGGTTTTGAAAGACCGGTTTTCTAGAAAACTTTTAACGAAGAGACCTAATCTCCCACGAATCCCCCAGTCGAAAAGGCTTTTCAGCACTGGGTACCTCCATGCCCGATCGAAGGCCTTGGATAAATCCAGGGAAACAATATCAATGTGGTGTAATTTTTCAGTTGCGTCGTCTAGGATTTTTTCGATTGCTACAAGGCAATCTTCTGTACCTTTTCCCGCACGGAAGGCGAATTGTCTGGGATCAATCAGCTTATTTGACTCTAGAAAAGTCGTTAAGCGTCGATTGACCATTTTTTCCAAGACTTTCCCAACACAACTTAGGAGAGTGATGGGGCGGAAATTGTCAAGAAGATGGTTGTTCATGTCTGGTTTCGGGATACAGATCATTAAACCCTCTTTCCAGCAACTGGGGAGGGTTCCACTGTCCCAGACTTTGTTGAGGAGCTTCAGAAGTGCTTTTTTCCCGAGATGGGGTAGATTAGGCATAGGGTAGCTAATGTCATCAGGTCCTGTGGATCCTTGTTTGACTTTGTTCAGTACCCAATCGAGCTCTTTGAGGGAGAGGTTTTTGTTGAAGTTAAATTCCACATCGGTATGAAAATCGATGGGAATTCTTTCGCATTCCGTTTTGTGGGTTAGAAAGGTTTGGTCGTAGTTTTGATTGGAGGAGGCGGAAGCAAAGAAATCTCCAAACGCCTCGGCGATGATTTTCCGGTCATTGGTGTATTGACCGTTAATTAGAAGATTATATTCTTTGCTTCTTTTCTTTCCATGAAGCCTGCCAATCTTACTCCATAAATCCTTTGTTGACGCGTTGGGATTAATTTCGCTGACGAATTTAACCCAACTGTTGTGCTTGGCTGTGTTGATAGCAGTCTTAGCTTCTTTGCGAGCCCTTTGGAACTCTGCAAGCAGAGTGGGTCTCAGTGGGCTGTCCGGATGGGCCTTTCTTAATTTGCGTAGGGCCTTACGTCGACCTTTGATCGCTGCCTTCAGCTCAGGCGACCACCATGGGACACATTTCCTGCCAGGGATGCCACTGGTTCTGGGGATGTACACCATTGCAACTTCTAGGACAACTTTGGAGAATTCCTTGGCTGTCCAATCTCGTTTAGCGGAGAGGCGGTTTTCAATGTCAAACTGATAGCCAGCCCAGTCAGCGTATTCAAATTTCCATCTTGGCCTTGTTGAAAACTCTGGAGAAGTTTGGCCGAAGGAAGTGAAGATTGGAAAATGATCGCTTCCGCAAGTATCATCGTGGATGTTCCAAGAAAGTTTTGAAGATAGTTTGTCTGATACTATAGTGAGATCGATGGCTGAAGTAGTACCAGAATAATGGATTCTGGTGTGTTGGCCGTTGTTAAGAAGGAGAAGGGAATGGTCGGATATGAAATCCTCAATGATGGATCCTTTTCGATCGAGGTATGCACCTCCCCAGGCGTATGAGTGGGCGTTGAAATCACCCATAAGCATGATTGGGGCGGGAAGTTGGGCGAACAGATGGTCCAGTTGGCCGCGTAGAGTGTTCGGATCGGAATCATTAGTGATGTAGATGCTAACGACGGTGATTGGAAAGGGGTGTTTAATGCGCACTACCACTGCCTGAAGATCAGTGGTAATGGGAAGAAGATCATGTGGAGTGCCATCTTTGATTGCGATTGCAACTCCGTTTTTTGAGGGGTTGGGACCCTCTTTGAAATATGTGATATATTTTGAGATGAAGTGTTTATCGAAGTTGTTTGGAGTCATAGTTTCTTGAAGGGCTATGACTGTGGGATTAGAGTTTGAAATAAGCATTTTCAGTTCTAGAATATTTCGTCGGATACTTCTGATGTTCCATTGTATCCCGAATTTCTGTGTTGGAGTGAATGTGTTGGTGTTTTTAACTCTAATTCCTAAGTCTTAATTGTGTGTATGTTTGAACTATTCAAAGAGAATTAGTTCGATGGTCCTTTACCCTTGGAAAGAGAAGCTTTCTTTGAGGTATTGGTGTTGTTTTTGTTAGGTGTAGAAGTCTTTGGAGTGTTTGTTGTGTTTGTGTTGTTTTTTGTTGAATGTGCGTTGCTGTTGTTGTTATTGTTGTTTTTTGTTTGATGTGTGTTGTTGTTGTTGTTGTTGTTTTCTGTTGGGGTTGTATTGTTATTTGTTGTTGGTGTCTGTCTTTGTTCATTCTTAGTTCTTTTCTTGTCCTTGTTTGTTTGGGTCTCATCTTCAGATTTTTGATCTGACTCTGAGGATGATCCTTTAGTTATTTTTCATTTGTTTTTGTTTTTGTTTGGAACATCAGACGTGTCCATAGAAATGACTGATTCGCTTTCGGATTCAGTTGATGAACTACCAGTTGTTGAATCTGTCATGGTTGTATCGAATGTAGTGTCAATTGGGGGGGTGCTTTCGCGACTAGAAGTGGCCGAAGCGGCCGAGGCGCAGTTACATTTGCAGTTGCAGCTGGGTGCTGGCTTTTGCAAGTTGGAAAGTCTGTCTTGCAGAACACTTGCGAATGTTGGAGCATTGTTTTGAAGTTGCAGCTGTTCCTTTGCCTCTTTGTATGAGATTCCATTGTCGATTCTTATTCTGGTGATTTTATTTTCGGTTTGCCATACGGGACAATTCCTACTAGAAGAGGAGTGGTTCCCTTGGCAGTTGACACAAAAAGCTGAAGCATCGCATACTTTGTTTGCGTCTGTTTGTTGTTCCGGATGTTCATGGCCGCAGTTTCTGCAAAGCGGATTTTCGCGTTTGCATCGCTTGTTCGTATGTCCAAATTTGTAGCACTTGTAGCATTGCATGGGATTGGGATAAAAATTTCTAGTCCCGGCTCGAATGAACCCAAAGTAAATAAAATTGGGAACGACAGTTCCGCGAATGGTCAATATTAAAGTGGCCGTTGGCACAACAATGTTGTTGTCCTTTCTGGTGATGCGTTTGACGCCGATCACACCTTGAGCGGTGAGTTCTTTCACCAGTTCGGATTCCGGAAGGTCGATAACTTCGCGGCAAGTCACAACGCATTTGCGTTGGTTTAAAGTTGGGTGGAAGATCACTTCTACAGGAGTATTATCAATCAGTTTGGTAATCGAAAGTAACTTACCGACTGTATCCTCATCCCTGGTTGTCAAGATGTACTGGAGTTTCTTTTTATCATCTCGCTGTGGTTTGGCGCTGTTGAATTTTTTTACAACTGCCTTGATGGTATTGCTGACTGTGAAGGGGTTTGTTGGAAGCACCTTGTCTCCTGTGGCTCTCAGAAGCAGTATCTGGAGATTACCGTTCGAGGGGTCCGCCCATAGTGGAGCGGTGGCTTCGGTGGGCCTGCCCTCATAGAAATTTGTAGCCCGGCCTCCCGGAGGCCCGGAGCTACTTGAAGCCATGCTTCTGCTTGACTATACCTAGGTTATAGTCAGCAGGTACGGATATGAAATCACTAAAATTCCTTATTGGGAGATATTCACTAAGGGGTATGTTCCCAGAAAATTACACTTTGTTCTAGTAAAGCACTTTGAAAAGCCACCAATGGGTGCGGAAAATTGCAAATCACACTTAATATAATAATTGCTTCCGTCACTTCACTTGCTTGTATGCGTGTTTTTCTTTTTAGATTTTATTTAATAATAAAGATTCACTACACTACAATATAACAAGAAAAAGGGGGCGTGGCGTCGGTGACGCCGAAAAAGCGCGCGCTTTTTCCGGCAAGCCGGTGAGCGCCCGCTCTCCACGGTCGAAGCGAGCTATTGCCTTTTCCCGCTCTCCTTCTGCTGTCACCTTAAAACTTATTCTAACAAATCTCCTTCCACAATCGCCAGGGGGAACGTCCCAGTCCGCTGTCCAGAAACGCCAAAACTCCGAGCTGCTGAAAGAAAAATCGACCTTCTCGGTCGGAGGTTAAAATCAGTATGTGATGTATTTTTTTGCCATCGCTCCCTTTTAACGCTCATTCGTTCGTCTCGTTGGACTCGCTCCTCTGGCTGAGTCTGCCGATTTGTCTCTATCCTATCCTGAGTGGGTACCGCTAGAGTATAAAACACGCGGACCCCAAAAAAATATCTTATTTTCTTTCAAACCGTAAACCCGTGTGGTTGTACGGCATCGGCATCGTGGACGTAACAAAGGAGGACAAGTTAAGGGAAAGGCAAAGTCCCACTCGAACCATGCAGGTGTGCAGTTCCCCGTAGGTGTATCCGCCAATTGCTCAGCAAGGGTAGCTAGGCCGAGCGCGTTAGTACGAGTGCACCAGTCCACCTAGCCGGCATTATATAGTTTCGGCCGCCGAAGTGATCGAGTTGGCTGGTAAAGCTGCTCGCGACGATAAGAAAAACCGCATTCAGAACAGAACACATCAAGACAACAACAGGCAGTTGCAGCGAGTGGCGAGTGGCAAACGCAATCGCAAAACGGCATCAGGTAGCAGAAGAAAAAAGTTTGTTCTTTATACAAACTGCTTTGGTGGCAAATCCAGAACAAGGCGGCATCGAGGGCGTTCGAAATGGTTTTTTTCAAAACCACGAGTACTAAGTTTTCTAAATTGGAACCATTCCATAAAACAAGGCGCTTTTCAGGGCCATTAAACCTTCCAAAAAAGAGTTTAGGAAATACAGTTCAATGCTTTCTAAAACAATATCCAAAATAATAATAAAACACAAATTGATTTTTTCATAATTTGTTTGCCAGGATATGATGAGTATGTGAATTTGGCAGTTGTTCTGAGCTTATTGATTTTCACCAATTCTTAAATTGCTTCTAGATTGAAAGTACATTAATTTACACTTATCTCGACATTTAGCTAATTGGACGGACCTGTAATGCGACATATTTAGTTGGACATTTTTGTAAACATAGAGTTCGGGGTCCAAATTATGACCCCACATTGAAAGTCGACATTGTACCACTGTCATCGCAAATGTTCAATTACAGGTTAAAATTACCTCCAATCCGACACAGAGTGGTGGTAATGCGACGTGCCATTGAATGTAATTTACTGTACAATATGTCACAAGCTGGATGGGAAGAAATTTTCCAACTGTGAAAGCTGTGGCGAGTGGCAAACGCAATCGCTAAACAGAAAGGTTTAGCCGAACAAGATGGGGATATCGAGTGATAACAAAACAATAAACTCTTTAGATTGAAGATAATTTTGTGATCCTGAACCCCCTTTTTAGCCTGCATGTGAATCCAACGAGCGAACAAATCGTAATAAATGTATTTTTTTGCCATCGCTCCCATTTAACGCTCATTCGTTCGTCTCGTTGGACTCGCCCCTCTGGCTGAGTCTGCCGATTTGTCTCTATCCTGTGAGTGTGTACCGCTAGAGTATAAAACACGCGGACCCCAAAAAAATATCTTATTTTCTTTCAAACCGTAAACCCGTGTGGTTGTACGGCATCGGCATCGTGGACGTAACAAAGGAGGACAAGTTAAGGGGTAGGCAAAGTCTCACTCGAACCGTGCAGGTCTCCAGTTCCCTGTTGGTTGCATTCACTGATTGCTCCGCAAGGGTAACTAGGCCGAACGAATTGGTGCCGGAGCACCAGTATACCTAACAGCGATTATAGAGTTTCGGCCGTCGGAGTGCTCGAGTTGGTTTGCAAAGCTGCTCACGACAATCAGAAAACCCGCATCAAGAACAGAGCAGCTTCGGTTCGGCGCTCATCAAGGCAACAATTAGTTTCAGTGAGTGGCAAAATGTTTCTCCGGCACGTCACATTAAATGTAATTTACTGAACAACATGTCACAAGCTGGATGGGAAGAAATTTTCCAACTGTGAAAGCTGTGGCGAGTGGCAAACGCAATAGCAAAACAGGAAGGTTTAACCGAACAAGATGGAAATATCGAGTGATAACAAAAACACAACACCAAAGGTTCTTTTCAGAACCATCAACATATTCATAAAGAGTAAACAGTAAACTACTCCATTTTTCAGGTAGATAGGTAGGTATTCACGTAGGAGAAGAAAATAAAACAATATATTTAAAATATATATTTAACGAAAGCTGTCCCCTTTGTATAGTCCTACGTCACTCCGGTTATGTCCCCGACATTACCCACCCGTCTAATTGCTTCAGATAACTCCATTCAAATTTTAAATTTTAAATAACGACTACATTCTTCCGTTGGTCTTACTACCGCCATTGATTTGACTGTTATTTCTAGTCAACTCGTTTTGAAGCAATTATGGAATATCTATGAAGTCAACTGTAATAGTGCGTGTCGGGCAAACGTACAGAGCATTAAAGACTGCAACATCCCAATTACACTTGTAATACTAACCCCTCGAGTAATCGGTTGCATATTACTAACATAGTTGTAAGCAAACATTGTCGAAATATTGAATTCCCGGCCCCGTTAGGCTGACGCCATATGAGCCTTAATAAAAATATATATTTTGGATTAAAAACAAATAAACTGTAATAGTGAACATTTCCCCAATACAATTTCCCTTGGCCAATCTTCTCCGGAAGTCTCCACTAGGCCAAGGTGGAAATTTGAATATGCAGCTTGGAGTGGTATCAGTTGGATACTGAAAATCACTTAGCTAGACAGGATTGGTCTACAAGAAATTTCCTTGACCAGGCCTTCCTTGAAATTGCTTCACAACGCATTCACCGGAAGCCCTAAAGAGAGATGCGTTCCTTGGTAGACTCCTGATGTAAAAACTGCTATTAAATGCAGAATTAAGGCACCATCTCAAATAGTTCCCTCAAGCCTATTCTGTTGAAGGAATTCGCGAAGGCGCGTGGCGAAGACAAGTCTGCCATTTGCCAAGTTTGTAGAGGATATCAATTCTTGAGACTTATTCACCATCAAAAGAATTATGAAGTAAAATTGAAACAACAACCCCAAATCTTTAATAATAGTCCAAGTAAGTTGAATTCCACAACAATCTTCATGTTTATTATGCAATCCCTTTTTGCAAAAATTCCAGACAATATAAAAATCCTTGTTTATGTTCATGACATAGCGCTAGTTTCAGTTAGCGTCGCTGCATCAGTAACAGGGAAAGACTTCAAGAAGCAATTGATTCCGTTCAAAACTGGGCCCAAAGTATTGGTTTCGAAATATCTCAGAAAGAATCAAAAGTTCATCATATATGTAAACCCAAAGCGCACTTCGAAATTTCCAATCCAAACTTTTCGAAACACGAATCCCCTCGGTCAAAACACTCAAAATACTTGAAGTAACTTTTGACAAGAAACTATGTTTTTACCACATGTCCTCAATAGATTAAATCTATTGAAGGCAAATCCCAGCAAACATTAAATCGTATAAAGGGTGTGTCACATCAAATTGCATCACGGAAAAAACGCTGTAGAAATTCGCCCAGTAGACCGATCCTTTTGAAAATTTTAGACAGTAAAATAAAAACTATTAAACAACTTTTGGCATTTTCTTTTTATTTATACTTCGAGCCCAAGGCCGTATGCTCGCACCTTCCTCTTTACCCCGTCCATAAGGTTCTGTACAACGTCAGGTTGTAGTTTTTTTTGAACAGAAATCCATTTTCTCTTGAAGTCCGCCTCCGATTTGACAATTTTTGGGTTCTTCCGGAGGGCCTGCTTCATAATCGCCCAATATTTCTCTATTGGGCGAAGCTCCGAAGCGTTGGGCGGGTTCATTTCCTTTGGCACGAATGTGACCCCGTTGGCTTCGTACCACTCCAACACGTCCTTTGAATAGTGGCACGAAGCGAGATCCGGCCAGAAGATGGTCGGGCCCTCGTGCTGCTTCAATAGTGGTAGTAAGCGCTTCTGTAGGCACCTGCCCGTTTACCGTGCCGGTCATCACGAAGGGGGCGCTCCGCTTTCCGCAAGAGCAGATCGCTTGCCACACCATGTACTTTTTGGCAAACTTGGATAGTTTCTGCTTGCGAATCTCCTCCTGCGGAGAAGAACAACAGGCCCGGCAGCTGACGAAAGCCCGCTTTGACGTAGGTTTCGTCGTCCATTACCAGGCAATGCGGCTTCGTCAGCATTTCGGTGTACAACTTCCGGGCTCGCGTCTTCCCCACCATGTTTTGCCTTTCGTCGCGGTTAGGAGCCTTCTGAACCTTGTATGTACGCAGATCCTCCCGCTGCTTGGTCCGCTGGACGAATGAACTTGACAAATTCAGCTTATTGGCGACATCCCGGACCGAACTTCTCGGATCTCGTCTAAACTGCTTAACTACGCGCTTGTGATTTTTTTCACTGACGGAGCATCCATTTTTGCCGTTCTTCACCTTCCGGTCGATGGTTAGGTTCTCGAAGTATCGTTTTAGTACTCTGCTGACCGTGGATTGGACGATTCCCAGCATCTTACCGATGTCCCGATGTGACAACTCTGGATTCTCGAAATAAGTGTACAAGATTAATTCACGACGCTCTTTTTCGTTCGACGACATTTATCCAAATTTACGAAAAATTGACAGTGAAGCATGGCCAACGTGATCTATACACTCTTATCTGATTATAAGCGAAAGCTGAAGATATAATTCCTAAAAATTAAATTTCTACAGCGTTTTTTCCGTGATGCAATTTGATGTGACAAACCCTTTAATTTTGCACGTGACAAATCTTACAAGAAATCCGAATAAATCATAATCGCATATAATATCAATCAAAGTATGTATCGTGTATATTTAAAATCGCATTAAATGTAAAAACTCGATTTTAAATACCATTATCAAATTAAGTCGCATTTCGGTATAATAAACATCAATTTTATGATGCACATTGTCGTAAAATATATTTAATCCGCATGATATGCGTACATTACGCTGATGCAGTTTGTGTGTCGTATAAGCGTATAGTGAATCGTACTGTAGTGAATCGTGTTGCACGCTGAAGAAAATCATGAAACAGTGAATCATATTAGATCCTAATAAAGAACATATTACATCATATTGAAATGTCAATTAAATGCTGATGCTATTTTAATCGCTGTTGAATTAAATTCAGATAGCTTCAGATAGCCGCGCGAGATAGCTGATGGATGATAATCCAGACGACTGGAGTTCGAACCCGCATCGGAGCAGTTTTCACCAAACATCAATTTGTGCCATTTCAAACATTCATATTCCACTCCCAACACAAGTCAATCAAACAATTATTATTTCTACAAACATAAATACCCATATATAAAAATGGCGATTCGTGAGGCTATAATAAACATTTCACGAAAATATTTTGCGCCATTTGTTTTTTTTCTATATCTGTAATAAATCGTATATGAGTATGGCAAAAGTCGCTATTATAGCCGGTCAAAGTTGCATATTCCTCCAAACAAATTCGGTAAGCATTTGCCATGTATGTATATGGCCTCCACTTTTGCATGCATATGCCAGTTAGGCGCATTATATGCCAACCAAATTTTATGGCATATGATGTTATATATACGCTTGTTATGCGATTTAATGTTTGCTGGGATAATTCCCGGCAACCTAGCTTTTGGACGTAAGAAATCTCTATTACGGATAGTAAATGCTTGGTTATCACTTTGGTGTCCGGCGACACCACAGTGGTTACGTGCGCATAGTATCTCAGTGGCCGGCGACAGCACTTTAGTATCGTTTACATTCTGTTGGGGTTTTGTTTAGGTAGCAATAACTTACACACGCCAACAAGTTTTATGTTTTTTTAAGCAGGGGAGGTGAGGAAATACGGACGAACTTCAACTATACCGTTCGAAACCGTTTCTCCAATCTTAAATGCAGTTTCTTGCATTTTAATATACTGTTTTTCGAATTAATCGGCCGAATGTTTTTACTTTTTTGACGTAGGACTACGTCTAACCGGAAGATATAGGGGGTGAAATGGAAATCTAGGCACTGAACAAGTAGGAAAAAATGCAAGATTGGAACGCTTATAACTCGAGCATTTCTCAATAGATCGCAAAGGTTTTTGAATCAATTGATAGGAAATATATCTACGCATCTATCATAACGAATAACATTTCATTTTTCTTGAGATAAATAATTGAATAATTGTGAAATATCAAGCATTGTCAAAATGCACTATGTGCACATTTTTGATTGGTTCATTTTGTGCTCCTCAAATCGTACCGACCAAAACGGGCAACCAGAGCAGCAGCGAAATAGAAAGAAGCAGGATTGGAAAGGAAAAAGAAAAAAATTAACGAAACATTGGTCGCAGTCTCACACATGCGTAATTCTCGAGCCAGCCAGTCAGCTTAAAAATCCCCGCTCCGCTGCCGTAACGATCATTCTCATTCAAACCGTACACCACATCGGTTCGCATCACAACACATCAACAAACCAACCCAAGCAGCCATGTCTGGACATGGTAAAGGAGGAAAAGTGAAGGGAAAGGCAAAATCCCACTCGAACCGTGTTGATCTGGAGTTCCCCGCAAGGGTAGCTAGGCCGAGCGCGTTAGTACCAGTGCACCAGTCCACCTAGCCGGCGTTATATAGTTTCGGCCGCCGAAGTGATCGAGTTAGCTGGCAAAGCTGCTCGCGACGATAAGAAAACCCGCATTCGGAACAGAACACATTCGGTTCGGTGGACATCAAGACAACAGGCAGTTGTAGCGAGTGGCGAGTGGCAAACGCAATCGCAAAACGGCATCAGGTAGCAGAAGAAAAAAGTTTGTTCTTTATACAAACTGATTTGGTAGCAAATCCAGAACAAGGCGGCATCGAGGGCGTTACAAATGGTTTTTTTCAGAACCACGAGTACTAAGTTTTCTAAATTGGAACCATTCCATAAAACAAGGCGCTTTTCAGGGCCATTAAACCTTCCAAAAAAGAGTTTAGGAAATACAGTTCAATGCTTTCTAAAACATTATCCAAAATAATAATAAAACACAAATTGATTTTTTCATAATTTGTTTGCCAGGATCTGATGAGTATGTGAATTTGGCAGTTGTTCTGAGCTTATTGATAGTTGGGGACTTTCCTTATTATTCAATTTTCACCAATTCTTAAATTGTTTCCAGATCGAAAGTACAGTAATTTACAATAAGTTCGACATTTAGCTAATTGGACGGACATGTAATGCGACTCATTTAGTTGGACATTTTTGTAAACATAGAGATCCAAATTATGACCCCACATTGAAAGGGGACACTGTACCACTGTCATCGCAAATGTTCAATTACAGGTTAAAATCGCCTCCAATGTGACACTGAGTGGCGCTTCGGCACGTCGCATTGAATGTAATTTACTGTACAAAATGTCACAAAGCTGGATAGGAAGAAATTTTCCAACTGTGAAAGCTGTGGCGAGTGGCAACAAATCGCTAAACAGGAGGGTTTAGCCGAACAAGATGGGGATATTAAGTGATAACAAAACAATAAACTCTTTAGATTGAAGATAATTTTGTGATCCTGAAAAGGACCCTTTTTAGCCTGCATGTGAATCCAACGAGCGAACAAATCGTAATGAATGTATTTTTTTGCCATCGCTCCCTTTTAACGCTCATTCGTTCGTCTCGTTGGACTCGCCCCTCTGGCGGAGTCTGCCGATTTGTCTCTATCCTGTGAGTGTGTACCGCTAGAGTATAAAACACGCGGACCCCAAAAAATATCTTATTTTCTTTCAAACCGTAAACCCGTGTGGTTGTACGTCATCGGCATCGTGGACGTAACAAAGGAGGACAAGTTAAGGGAAAGGCAAAGTCTCACTCGAACCGTGCAAGTCTCCAGTTCCCTTTTGGTCGCATTCACTGATTGCTCCGCAAGAGTAACTAGGCCGAACGGATTGGTACCGGAGCACCAGTATACCTAACAGCGATTATAGAGTTTCGGCCGTCGGAGTGCTCGAGTTGGCTTGCAAAGCTGCTCACGACAATCAGAAAACCCGCATCAAGAACAGAGCAGCTTCGGTTCGGCGCTCATCAAGGCAACAATTAGTTTCAGTGAGTGGCAAAGTGTTTCTCCGGCACGTCGCATTAAATATAATTTACTGAACAACATGTCACAAGCTGGATGGGAAGAAATTTTCCAACTGTGAAAGCTTTGGCGAGTGGCAAACGCAATAGCTAAACAGGAAGGTTTAACCGAACAAGATAGGAATATCGAGTGATAACAAAAACCCAACACCAAAGGTTCTATTCAGAACCATCAACATATTCATAAAGAGTAAACATTAAACTAATCCATTTTTCAGGTAGATAGGTAGGTATTCACGTAGGAGAAGAAAATAAAACAATATATTTAAAATATATATTTAACAAAAGCTGTCCCCTTTGTATAGTCCTACGTCACTCCGGTTATGTCCCCGACATTACCCACCCGTTTTTTTTAAATTAAAACTTTACCTTGTCAACCTTTATTTACTCGAAGAGGTTCATCTCCAACCAAAAGTAAAGACCTGTCTCAATCACCTTGTAGAAACAAAATTCCATATGGACAAGTTTACTGGTTCATTTAGCACTGACGGTATTGGTTGCGGAATTATTTAAAACCGATATACTGGTAGTTTTTCTCTTCTTTCCCAATGCATAATTTTTAGCGCAGAAGCTTCTTCGCTTCTTATCGCTACCCAAGAGTGCACACATGATTCTCTTCCTACTGTTATATTTTCTGATTCTACGAGCTGTCTCCGGGATATTCAAAAAGGTAAAATCCCTCACCCATGGAGAACAGAAATAGAAGAAGCTGCTTCTAATAAAAATGTTACCTTCTGTTACCGGTTCCCGGTCATACCGAAATTCCCGGAAATACTACCATCGAGAAATTAGCCGGTAGAGGTAGAACTCAAGAACCCCCTGATATACCCATTCCTCTGATACGAAACGATGGGTACTACCACTACAACTTTTCTTCAAAAAATTAAGAACACTGCTTTTCCATGGCATGACAGAAATTACAGAAATAACAGGAAAGACGGCTTCTCATCCGTCTTCGAATCGATCGGCTCTTGCAATGAAGCCCCAATTTCTGCAAGACACCTTCTAATGGATTGCCAACATACAGAGGATGCTAGGATTAGAAATAATATTGGACAGAACTTAACCCTCTACAGCCCAAGCCAGCCTTTAGACGGGCTTCGCGGATTCTCTTTTCAAATTATTCAGACATTATTTTCAATGTTCACCCCCACTAGAACGTCTTTAGAATATTTTCATCTATCACACATACACATTGTTTTTATGTTGGCAGCTTTCTGCTAGAAGTATTTTATGTTGAAAGTCGGAAATTCGAGATAAAAGTGGAGTAGGTTTTTTTAGATAAATCAAAAAATTGGGCGGTAGACGGTTAAGGGACATATGGTCGGTGTTCAGTCAGACCGGACTGAGTAACATAATTATGATTTCGAGTAAATCAAGCTCAAAGTTTGAAGCTTTTTTTAGTAGCTTCCAATTGCTCTCCCCAATTTTTTTTGTACAGCTCTTTGTTGCTCTTTAGCAAGTTCGTAAAATGGTATTATGACAAAAAAGAATCTCTTTAAGATCAATCAAGAAGGTTTTACGACTGGCTATGGGTCCACTCTGACTGAACAAAACCATTCACAGAGACTTGCTCCACTATGAATAAACAATGATATGATAAAATTGTATTTCCCCTATGAAATAAAACAAGACGGTTTTATGACCTGAAACAATATTTTACTGACCAAAAATAATCAATTAGATTGTAGTTTCAAGAACAACTCTTGATTTTCTAAAAACATATGTACCTGCAGTGAATGGTGGTCTTTCATTGAGTTTTAAATCTACTACAATCCAAACAAAAGTAATCTACAATATTTCACCCTCTGGCACTTGGTCCACTCTATCTGAACAAGATATAATGAAATATTCGATCGAATTTAATATAACTATAGAGTAATGCGGAGCAAAGGTGCGCGCGGGGCAAAAGTGCGCATTGGCCTTTTTGAAGCAAACGAGTTTAAAAATTCGACAACAGTGCATTCGTTTGATACATTATTACACCTGCAGCTCACACATATAAGCATGATACATTTCTTGAAAATGGCAAAAAGTTATGAGGTTAAATGAGTTTTGCGATGTTTTGATCTTTTTTTTTCAATTTTGGGGATGATGATTCACTCTCCTAAAATAACTGGAACGTTCGAAACTATACCGTCAAGGAAACCTTCTTTCTATAGTACACCCATACCTTGCTTTACAGCCTAGATACGTTCCACGAAACTTGGCCGCAAAGCGAAAATCCGTATGAAGAATCAATTATTATTATACAAATTCATACATATTCAATCGGATCGGCTCCAAATTTGTTAAATATGTGATCCTGTTTTTTTTTTCATTTAAATCAGAAATACATACATGAAAAGAACATTCATTTGTACATGAAGTAATAACATAAAACAACTTCATGTTACATTTAATATGTGTTAAAAATCAAAGGATGAATACATTAGAGTGTCAATGGATGTACCTTCGAATTTTCAAACGGGGCTTTCTTAAAAATGTTGATTCCCACGAAAAACTACACTATGCAAAATATCATCTCAATCGAACTTTATTTACTAGTGTTGCACAGCCGTCTAAGTTTGAGTTTTTTGAAAAACGAAAAATCATCCAAGAACACGTTTTCCTTGTATGTCCATGATATCATGCCGTTATAGCGAAACATTTAGGCCGTAACGAAAACGTGCCTTAATTGAAGAGGGCCATTATAGCGAAATGCCGTATACACCCATACCTCGCTATACGGCCGCTCTTTATACGGCTTTTCGTTGAACAAGCTTGTAACCAATCCGATTGAGTTTGTATGAATTTGTATTGGAATAATTGATTCGTTATACGGCTTTTTTCTTAGCGACCCAGGAACTTATCTAGGCCGTAAAGCGAGGTATGGGTCTAAAGAGCAGCCGTATAGCGATATGGGTGTAGATGATAGTGCGAATTCGTTTGTGTAAAAAGAGCTTGTTTTTGAAATTTCGATTAGTTCAAAAATTGCCTGTGGGACAAAGGTGCGTAGTGGATGTGGGGTAAAAGTTCGCACCAGAATTTTGCTCTAAAAAAATATAAAATGTTTTCAACCAAATTTTTAACTGGATCCACAAGAAGAAAACTGATTTGAAGAAATGCACTCCAGAAATGCTGTCGGACCGAACGAGGTTTTGCGGAAGCCAACAACCTCCAGCACAAATTCAACCAAGCAACAAAACTGGCAGCAAGAGATTGGGCTTCTAGCTTCATGATGAAACATCGTCTGTCTCTTCTGATTCCAAAACAACGCAACGAAGCAAAGCGTCGAAATCCTCAAAACCAAAATCCAAGATCAGGAAGAAAAATAAATTGAAAAACAGTTGCTTCAAAATAATTCAAAATGACTTTCAAATTAAAAATTGTTTTTATCTTCACCATGCCTTCAATCCAATAACGGTTAATTTTTCGTTTATGTTTATGTTTTCACAATGAACTTCAAATAAATAATGTTTTTTTTCAACAATGAGTTTCAAATAAATCAAGTGAAGGTAACTATGTATTTATAAACTTGATCTATAAAAATAAAAATGATTTGGTGTCCGTTCCTCACGATTTAACTCAAGAGAGAAGCAATGGATTTAAACAGTCAGTATCAGGATTGATGCGTCTTAGTCTACATCAGGTTGATATGTCAAAAAAGAAGTTATATACCGCGAGTATAGATTACGTACATAAAAAAAAATTCTGTGGGAACTTGAGTGTTCGAAATTATTTATATCAATATATGAATTGTGGTTGGGACGATGTTTGCCGGGTCAGCTAGTTTGTTAATAAAAAGAATCCTGTTCAAATGCTGGACATTGTCAGTTTCCGACCTCCCAAAAATTTACAAGTGGTATGTTCGACCATAACACCCACCCATCTCCACTCTTATAACATTGCACAACACCCCCCTGGATGGTGCCTACAAACTCTAGTAATGATGCTTCTCCCACTGGTCATGATAAAGCATTTATTTTTGTCACAAATTACCTCAGAAGTACAATTCAATGAGTGCGCACTTTTGTCCCGTACGGCGCGCACCTTTGTCCCATAGTGGGGTAAAAGTACGCATTTGTCATTTTGTAATAAAATAGGTTTTTGTCCAACTACAAACAAAACTCGAGAAATTATTGTACTACGTTTCGAAGATAATATATATAGTTTCAATTTGGTCAGCGAACCGAATTTAATTTGCTTTTATTTCAAGAGTTATTGGACGCCAACAGTTAGGTGCGCACTTTTGCCCCGCACTACTCTTACGTGTTTTAATACGAGTTACTCTCCCGTGCTAACTGAAGGCCAGAGGGAAGAATTTTCGCATGCGAAGCAATCCAATATTCGCTCCCTAATCGCTATGGTTGCATGTCCTTGGTCCACTCTGACTTCATACTATTATCAGTTTTTGCTGATCAGTCAAAATAAACTTATGCCGTAATTCTGACCGTTTGCAACATAAGCATGATCTGATAAATGTAGAATGTAGAACAAGAAATTCTTGACTGTTCACTACTATTAGCTCATTTTTTCTTATTTTGTTACTTAGTCCAGTCTGGTTCATGGCGAATATAGGTGGGCTAATCCATCCACCTAGATTCGCACACCGAATTGTATTCTATCCATCGTAGTCTTAATCAGTCTTGTTGACTTCCCGGGTAAGCCGTTTTCGTCTATGATTCTCCATAGCTCTTTTTGTTTTATTGAATCATAAACGGCTTAAAAGTCGATGAATAGATGGATGTGTTGGAATTCTGTACTTACGGCATGTGATGCCTTGGGACTTTTTACTCATAACTCTTAAACTGTTCGATTACATTCCTCATGTTACATATCGTTGGGGAGTGGTACATCTTTAGTATTTATTGCGCCAAAGTAATCGCTTCCATCGTTATTTGGTCCTCCGCCTATACGCCATTCAGGTGTTCATCGAAGTGCTGCCTCCACCCTTCGGGCACTTCACGATCGTTCGTCACGATACTCCTATCCTTATTCCGACACATTTCTGCTAGTGGCACGAAGCTGCGTTGGGATGTGTTTAGTTTCGAATTCTTTACACTTCTCCTCTTCCTGACGGCGCTTCTTTTCCCTAGCTAATGTTGTCAATGTTGAAAAATCGGCCCATAACCCTCAATCTGCATATTCGGCTCTGGTAGATGGTATGACCACCGTGAAACGTACGTACTGTAGAGCCTCTCCAATACACTTTTTGCAGCGCTGCGATGTCAAAATTACGGTTCTTTAATAGTTTCGAAAGCACACTATTTTTTCCGATGAATTTGAGAAATCGACAATTCCTCGTCCCAAGTTTCAAATCGTTAGTCCGTTTCCGACGCCGGGTCGTTCGAATCGTTCGTTACTTGGTGGTTTTGTAGTGCGGCTTGCGAGGCCTGCGACCAACCCCGCTATCTCGCAGGAGTACCATCGTGATACTGCTGTTTTACGTCCTGAGTATCACCAAGACGGGGCAAAGATGTTTATAGCGACGTCAATTGGTTTAGAGGAGCTGTTTCCGGGGTTTTCTTTTCTTGGAGCCTGACAATACCCATTGAACCCTATATTGTTTCACTACACCCTAGATTGTTCCCCTGAACCAGTGCTAAACCAGTCAGATAAACGATATTTGACGATTTTCTGCCCCACACGGGAATCGAACCCGAAGCCGGATCTTGGTAAGGGCCTTGTGGTTAGCATGGCATGGAGCATGGAGCATGGAGACTACGTATACATATAAGATTCAATGTTCACTGGGCACATATAATAATGTTTCCACAAAAAAATAACTAATTTCGGAAAATTGCAAAAGATTATTCAATGAGCTGAAATGCTTCGATGGCTTGCCGAGCGACCTAACTGTAGTTAGCTGGATCCTTAGCCATAACTGAAAAGATAAAAATCGGATGGATGTTCAGCTTTTTTTTTGTCGATTGACTGTTTTTCCGTTCTAGTCGCGTTGGAGCAGATCCTCCTTTTGAGTTTCACAAAAAAAAAGACAGGTGGGTAATGTCGGGGACATAACCGGAGTGACGTAGGACTACACAAAGGGGACAGCTTTTGTTAAATATATATTTTAAATATATTGTTATATTTTCTTCTCCTACGTGAATACCTACCTATCTACCTTAAAAATGGATTAGTTTACTGTTTACTCTTCATGAACATGTTGATGGTTCTGAAAAGAACCTTTGGTGTTGTGTTTTTGTTATCATTCGATATTCCCATCTTGTTCGGTTAAACCTTCCTGTTTAGCTATTGCGTTTGCCACTCGCCACAGCTTTCACAGTTGGAAAATTTCTTCCCATCCAGCTTGTGACATGTTGTTCAGTAAATTACATTTGATGCGACGTGCCGGAGAAACACTTTGCCACTCACTGAACTAATTGTTGCCTTGATGAGCGCCGAACCGAAGCTGCTCTGTTCTTGATGCGGGTTTTCTGATTGTCGTGAGCAGCTTTGTAAGCCAACTCGAGCACTCCGACGGCCGAAACTCTATAATCGCTGTTAGGTATACTGGTGCTCCGGCACCAATCCGTTCGGCCTAGTTACCCTTGCCGAGCAATCAGTGAATGCGACCAACAGGGAACTGGAGACTTTGCCTTTCCCTTAACTTGTCCTCCTTTGTTACGTCCACGATGCCGATGCCGTACAACCACACGGGTTTACGGTTTGAAAGAAAATAAGATATTTTTTTGGGGTCCGCGTGTTTTATACTCTAGCGGTACACACTCACAGGATAGAGACAAATCGGCAGACTCAGCCAGAGGGGCGAGTCCAACGAGACGAACGAATTAGCGTTAAAAGGGAGCGATGGCAAAAAAATACAGTCATTACGATTTGTTCGCTCGTTGGATTCACATGCAGGCTAAAAGGGTCCTTTTCAGGATCACAAAATTATCTTCAATCTAAAGAGTTTATTGTTTTGTTATCACTCGATATCCCCATCTTGTTCGGCTAAACCTTGCTGTTTAGCGATTGCATTTGCCACTCGCCACAGCTTTCACAGTTGGAAAATTTCTTCCCATCCAGCTTGTAACATATTTTACAGTAAATTACATTCAATGGCACGTCGCATTACCACCACTCTGTGTCGGATTGGAGGTAATTTTAACCTGTAATTGAACATTTGCGATGACAGTGGTACAGTGTCGACCTTCAATGTGGGGTCATAATTTGGACCCCGAACTCTATGTTTACAAAAATGTCCAACTAAATATGTCGCATTACTGGTCCGTCCAATTAGCTAAATGTCGAGATAAGTGTAAATTACTGTACTTTCAATCTAGAAGCAATTTAAGAATTGGTGAAAATCAATAAGCTCAGAACAACTGCCAAATTCACATACTCATCATATCCTGGCAAACAAATTATGAAAAAATCAATTTGTGTTTTATTATTATTTTGGATATTGTTTTAGAAAGCATTGAACTGTATTTCTTAAACTCCTTTTTGGAAGGTTTAATGGCCCTGAAAAGCGCCTTGTTTTATGGAATGGTTCAAATTTAGAAAACTTAGTACTCGTGGTTTTGAAAAAAACCATTTCGAACGCCCTCGATGCCGCCTTGTTCTGGATTTGCCACCAAAGCAGTGTGTATAAAGAACAAACTTTTTTCTTCTGCTACCTGATGCCGTTTTGCGATTGCGTTTGCCACTCGCCACTCGCTGCAACTGCCTGTTGTCTTGATGTCCACCGTACCGAATGTGTTCTGTTCCGAATGCGGGTTTTCTTATCGTCGCGAGCAGCTTTACCAGCTAACTCGATCACTTCGACGGCCGAAACTATATAACGCCGGCTAGGTGGACTGGTGCACTGGTACTAACGCGCTCGGCCTAGCTACCCTTGCGGGGAACTCCAGATCAACACGGTTCGAGCCGGATTTTGCCTTTCCCTTCACTTTTCCTCCTTTACCATGTCCAGACATGGCTGCTTGGGTTGGTTTGTTGATGTGTTGTGATGCGAACCGATGTGGTGTACGGTTTGAATGAGAATGATCGTTACGGCAGCGGAGCGGGGATTTTTAAGCTGACTGGCTGGCTCGAGAATTACGCATGTGTGAGACTGCGACCAATGTTTCGTTCATTTTTTGACGTAGGACTACGTCTTTCATTTCTATACCGGGGTGTAAAATCAAAGTTTCGAAAACGAAAGCGTTACGCCGAAGACCGAGATTTTGAGTGTTAATAGCTCCTAAACAACTGAACGAAATGGTATGATAAACACTTCATTCGAAAGATAAAATGTCTACGCGTTCTATACTTGTTACTTTCTGATCCAAAAACTTGTTTCAATAGTCTTAAATTTGCTTTCAAAATAGGCTATCGAAATCACCAATCGGTATATAAGCGAGCGCCGCTCGGAAATCCACTCAGTTCTAATTGAACAGCGATTGGAGCATGTTGTCGCTGTTGTGGTGAAGCTCTTCATTTATCATGAAAGCGCGGATGAACGGTGTCACCAAGAGCCTGTTTGTGCACCTTAGGCCAGAAGGGAATCCATCAGGAGGAGAGTGATGCTACATTCATATGAAAGAGTTTATTTTAATGTTTTCTATCCATGTAACACTGTGACCAAATACATTAGGTTTTGTGATTTTTCAATCAATCGCAATCAACAGGATAGCTTCTGAAGATTATTCTTCTCCATCAGTAGGATATTTCCGTATCCAATATTGGATGCATAAAACCTTGTGCCTCCAACGTAACGTTCTCGTTTTCGAAGTTCTCCAAATATTCATTCATTCAGAATGAATTCAGATTCAACTTCATACAAATGATCTCTAAATCAACGATAGTCCTACGTCACCCTTGCGGTTATACCATAGATATAACCCACTTCCTGTTTTTCTTTCCAATCGTGGTTCATTCTATTTCGCTGCTGCTCTGGTTGCCCGTTTTAGTCGGTTCGATTTGAGGAGCACAAAATGGACCAATCAAAAATGGGCACATAGTGCATTTTGACAATGCTTGATATTTCACAATTTTTCAATTATTTATCTCAAGAAAAATGAAATGTTATTCGTTATGATAGATGCGTAGATATATTTCCTATCAATTGATGCAAAAACCTTTGCGATCTATTGAGAAATGCTCGAGTTATAAGCGTTCCAAATCTTGCATTTTTTCCTACTTGTTCAATGCCTAGATTTCCATTTCACCCCCTATATCTTCCGGTTAGACGTAGTCCTACGTAAAAAAACAGGAAGTGGGTTATATCTATGGTATAACCGCAAGGGTGACGTAGGACTATCGTTGATTTAGAGATCATTTGTTTGAAGTTGAATCTGAATTCATTCTGAATGAATGAATATTTGGAGAACTTCGAAAACGAGAGCGTTACGTTGGAGCCACAAGGTTTTATGCATCCAATATTGGATAAGGAAATATCCTACTGATGGGGAAGAATAATCTTCAGAAGCTATCCTGTTAATTGCGATTGATTGAAAAATCACAAAACCAAATGTATTTGGTCACAGTGTTTCATGGATAGAAAACATTAAAATAAACTCTTTCACATGAATGTAATTTTAAATTCCCAGAGGAACTGGCAGATTATTTTCAGTAACGATTAGATATTTCCACATTTTCCTCGATACTGGAAGCCCACCAGTGGTTAATGCTAACTCGATAACCATCTGTTAATAGCACTTGATTGAAACATATTTGGTCACAGTGTTACATGGATAGAAAACATTCAATTAAACTCTTTCACATGAATATATTTTGAAAATTCCCAGAGGAACTGGCAGATTATTTTCAGTAACGATTAGTTATTTCCACATTTTCCTCGATACTGGAAGTTCACCAGTGGTTAATGCCAACTCGATAACCACCTGTTAATAGCACTTGATTGAAATATATTTGGTCACAGTGTTACATGGATAGAAAACATTCAATTAAACTCTTTCACATGAATATATTTTGAAAATTCCCAGAGGAACTAGCAGATTATTTTCCAGCAATGATTAGATCTTTCCGGAACTTTCCCGATGCTGAATGGCATCCTAACGGAAAGAGTTCTGCGCGTGTATGTGTCGATCCTTCGCCGTCCACCTCCTCCAGCACGTTAGGCAACGATGTTGTCTTGTCGATGTCCTCACGAAAAATGAATGTGTCTCACCACCAGAATATCGCTTAAGTATGCTTTTTGTGTGTGATTGAATCGAGAGAAGGTGTGGTTTACGATGGCAATTTGGAAGGCAAACTAGAGGGGAATGAACTCTCTGAGCTCGGAACTTTCGGCGACTGAGCAATAATCGATTGCGGGCGCATACAATATTGGATACGGAAATATCCTACTGATGGGGAAGAATAATCTTCTGAAGCTATCCTGTTAATTGCGATTGACTGAAAAACCACAAAACCAAATGTATTTGGTCACAGTGTTACATGGATAGAAAACATTCAATTAAACTCTTTCACATGAATATATTTTGAAAATTCCCAAAGGAACTGGCAGATTATTCTCAGTAACGATTAGATATTTCCACATTTTCCTCGATACTGGAAGCCCACCAGTGGTTAATGCCAACTCGATAACCACCTGTGTGAAATGAATGTGTCTCACCACCAGAATATCGCTTAAGTATGCTTTTTGTGTGTGATTGAATCGAGAGAAGGTGTGGTTTACGATGGCAATTTGGAAGGCAAACTAGAGGGGAATGAACTCTCTGAGCTCGGAACTTTCGGCGACTGAGCAATAATCGATTGCGGGCGCATACAATATTGGATACGGAAATATCCTACTGATGGGGAAGAATAATCTTCTGAAGCTATCCTTTTAATTGCGATTGATTGAAAAACCACAAAACCAAATGTATTTGGTCACAGTGTTACATGGATAGAAAACATTCAATTAAACTCTTTCACATGAATATATTTTGAAAATTCCCAAAGGAACTGGCAGATTATTTTCAGTAACGATTAGATATTTCCACATTTTCCTCGATACTGGAAGCCCACCAGTGGTTAATGCCAACTCGATAACCACCTGTTAATAGCACTTGATTGAAACATATTTGGTCACAGTGTAACATGGATAGAAAACATTCAATTAAACTCTTTCACATGAATATATTTTGAAAATTCCCAGAGGAACTGGCAGATTATTTTCCAGCAATGATTAGATCTTTCCGGAACTTTCCCGATGCTGAATAGCATCCTAACGGAAAGAGTTCTGCGCGTGTATGTGTCGATCCTTCGCCGTCCACCTCCTCCAGCACGTTAGGCAACGATGTTGTCTTGTCGATGTCCTCACGAAAAATGAATGTGTCTCACCACCAGAATATCGCTTAAGTATGCTTCTTGTGTGTGATTGAATCGAGAGAAGGTGTGGTTTACGATGGCAATTTGGAAGGCAAACTAGAGGGGAATGAACTCTCTGAGCTCAGAACTTTCGGCGACTGAGCAATAATCGATTGCGGGCGCATACAATATTGGATACGGAAATATCCTACTGATGGGGAAGAATAATCTTCTGAAGCTATCCTGTTAATTGCGATTGACTGAAAAACCACAAAACCAAATGTATTTGGTCACAGTGTTACATGGATAGAAAACATTCAATTAAACTCTTTCACATGAATATATTTTGAAAATTCCCAAAGGAACTGGCAGATTATTCTCAGTAACGATTAGATATTTCCACATTTTCCTCGATACTGGAAGCCCACCAGTGGTTAATGCCAACTCGATAACCACCTGTTAATAGCACTTGATTGAAACATATTTGGTCACAGTGTTACATGGATAGAAAACATTCAATTGAACTCTTTCACATGAATATATTTTGAAAATTCCCAAAGGAACTGGCAGATTATTTTCAGTAACGATTAGATATTTCCACATTTTCCTCGATACTGGAAGCCCACCAGTGGTTAATGCCAACTCGATAACCACCTGTTAATAGCCGCGCGTGTATGTGTGTGTAGCGATGTCTTCCCAGGGAACCGTTTGTGGCATCACTCTCCTCCTGATAGATTCCCTTCTGGCCTAGGGTGCACAAACAGGCTCTTGGTGACACCGTTCATCCGCGCTTTCATGATAAATAAAGAGCTTCACCGCAACAGCGACAACATGCTCCAATCGCTGTTCAATTAGAACTGAGTGGATTTCCGAGCGCCGCTCGCTTATATACCGATTGGTGATTTCAATAGCCTGTTTTGAAAGCAATTTTAAGACTATTGAAACAAGTTTTTGGATCAAAAAGTAACAAGTATATAACGCGTAGACATTTTATCTTTCGAATGAAGTGTTTATCATACCATTTCGTTCAGTTGTTTAGGAGCTATTAACGCTCAAAATCTCGGTCTCCGGCGTAACGCTTTCGTTTTCGAAACTTTGATTTTACACCCCGGTATAGAAATGAAAGACGTAGTCCTACGTCAAAAACAGGAAGTGGGTTATATCTATGGTATAACCGCAAGGGTGACGTAGGACTATCGTTGATTTAGAGATCATTTGTTTGAAGTTGAATCTGAATTCATTCTGAATGAATGAATATTTGGAGAACTTCGAAAACGAGAGCGTTACGTTGGAGCCACAAGGTTTTATGCATCCAATATTGGATACGGAAATATCCTACTGATGGGGAAGAATAATCTTCAGAAGCTATCCTGTTAATTGCGATTGATTGAAAAATCACAAAACCAAATGTATTTGGTCACAGTGTTTCATGGATAGAAAACATTAAAATAAACTCTTTCACATGAATGTAATTTTAAATTCCCAGAGGAACTGGCAGATTATTTTCAGTAACGATTAGATATTTCCACATTTTCCTCGATACTGGAAGCCCACCAGTGGTTAATGCTAACTCGATAACCATCTGTTAATAGCACTTGATTGAAACATATTTGGTCACAGTGTTACATGGATAGAAAACATTCAATTAAACTCTTTCACATGAATATATTTTGAAAATTCCCAGAGGAACTGGCAGATTATTTTCAGTAACGATTAGTTATTTCCACATTTTCCTCGATACTGGAAGCTCACCAGTGGTTAATGCCAACTCGATAACCACCTGTTAATAGCACTTGATTGAAATATATTTGGTCACAGTGTTACATGGATAGAAAACATTCAATTAAACTCTTTCACATGAATATATTTTGAAAATTCCCAGAGGAACTAGCAGATTATTTTCCAGCAATGATTAGATCTTTCCGGAACTATCCCGATGCTGAATGGCATCCTAACGGAAAGAGTTCTGCGCGTGTATGTGTCGATCCTTCGCCGTCCACCTCCTCCAGCACGTTAGGCAACGATGTTGTCTTGTCGATGTCCTCACGAAAAATGAATGTGTCTCACCACCAGAATATCGCTTAAGTATGCTTTTTGTGTGTGATTGAATCGAGAGAAGGTGTGGTTTACGATGGCAATTTGGAAGGCAAACTAGAGGGGAATGAACTCTCTGAGCTCGGAACTTTCGGCGACTGAGCAATAATCGATTGCGGGCGCATACAATATTGGATACGGAAATATCCTACTGATGGGGAAGAATAATCTTCTGAAGCTATCCTGTTGATTGCGATTGACTGAAAAACCACAAAACCAAATGTATTTGGTCACAGTGTTACATGGATAGAAAACATTCAATTAAACTCTTTCACATGAATATATTTTGAAAATTCCCAAAGGAACTGGCAGATTATTCTCAGTAACGATTAGATATTTCCACATTTTCCTCGATACTGGAAGCCCACCAGTGGTTAATGCCAACTCGATAACCACCTGTGTGAAATGAATGTGTCTCACCACCAGAATATCGCTTAAGTATGCTTTTTGTGTGTGATTGAATCGAGAGAAGGTGTGGTTTACGATGGCAATTTGGAAGGCAAACTAGAGGGGAATGAACTCTCTGAGCTCGGAACTTTCGGCGACTGAGCAATAATCGATTGCGGGCGCATACAATATTGGATACGGAAATATCCTACTGATGGGGAAGATTAATCTTCTGAAGCTATCCTTTTAATTGCGATTGATTGAAAAACCACAAAACCAAATGTATTTGGTCACAGTGTTACATGGATAGAAAACATTCAATTAAACTCTTTCACATGAATATATTTTGAAAATTCCCAAAGGAACTGGCAGATTATTTTCAGTAACGATTAGATATTTCCACATTTTCCTCGATACTGGAAGCCCACCAGTGGTTAATGCCAACTCGATAACCACCTGTTAATAGCACTTGATTGAAACATATTTGGTCACAGTGTAACATGGATAGAAAACATTCAATTAAACTCTTTCACATGAATATATTTTGAAAATTCCCAGAGGAACTGGCAGATTATTTTCCAGCAATGATTAGATCTTTCCGGAACTTTCCCGATGCTGAATAGCATCCTAACGGAAAGAGTTCTGCGCGTGTATGTGTCGATCCTTCGCCGTCCACCTCCTCCAGCACGTTAGGCAACGATGTTGTCTTGTCGATGTCCTCACGAAAAATGAATGTGTCTCACCACCAGAATATCGCTTAAGTATGCTTCTTGTGTGTGATTGAATCGAGAGAAGGTGTGGTTTACGATGGCAATTTGGAAGGCAAACTAGAGGGGAATGAACTCTCTGAGCTCAGAACTTTCGGCGACTGAGCAATAATCGATTGCGGGCGCATACAATATTGGATACGGAAATATCCTACTGATGGGGAAGAATAATCTTCTGAAGCTATCCTGTTAATTGCGATTGACTGAAAAACCACAAAACCAAATGTATTTGGTCACAGTGTTACATGGATAGAAAACATTCAATTAAACTCTTTCACATGAATATATTTTGAAAATTCCCAAAGGAACTGGCAGATTATTCTCAGTAACGATTAGATATTTCCACATTTTCCTCGATACTGGAAGCCCACCAGTGGTTAATGCCAACTCGATAACCACCTGTTAATAGCACTTGATTGAAACATATTTGGTCACAGTGTTACATGGATAGAAAACATTCAATTGAACTCTTTCACATGAATATATTTTGAAAATTCCCAAAGGAACTGGCAGATTATTTTCAGTAACGATTAGATATTTCCACATTTTCCTCGATACTGGAAGCCCACCAGTGGTTAATGCCAACTCGATAACCACCTGTTAATAGCCGCGCGTGTATGTGTGTGTAGCGATGTCTTCCCAGGGAACCGTTTGTGGCATCACTCTCCTCCTGATAGATTCCCTTCTGGCCTAGGGTGCACAAACAGGCTCTTGGTGACACCGTTCATCCGCGCTTTCATGATAAATAAAGAGCTTCACCGCAACAGCGACAACATGCTCCAATCGCTGTTCAATTAGAACTGAGTGGATTTCCGAGCGCCGCTCGCTTATATACCGATTGGTGATTTCAATAGCCTGTTTTGAAAGCAATTTTAAGACTATTGAAACAAGTTTTTGGATCAAAAAGTAACAAGTATATAACGCGTAGACATTTTATCTTTCGAATGAAGTGTTTATCATACCATTTCGTTCAGTTGTTTAGGAGCTATTAACGCTCAAAATCTCGGTCTCCGGCGTAACGCTTTCGTTTTCGAAACTTTGATTTTACACCCCGGTATAGAAATGAAAGACGTAGTCCTACGTCAAAAAAATCTATCAGTCACATCTGAGGGACGGTGGGGAGATTGACGATCTCCGGTATATCCGGTTCATCCGAGGATAGGTCCGGACAAAAGACCATATCATCCTTCGCGTGATATTTCTTGATATACCTCCCTGTTCACCGTAAGCCCCGAGAAAGGGAAAAGCGGGTTGAACTTTCCCTTCTCACTGATCGTCAGTCACAGAAAGATCTTTTTTGGGAGCTTTGTCTTCATTTGGCCGGTTACTTCGTGTGTAACGATAAGGCCACCTTGTTTTCCTCTTCGGATTCTGATGAACCAAGAATTCTGATTTCCTCTTCTGGTGGCCGGAACCACTAGTGGTACTTCTGCTCGACACTCTTTTCTTTCTCCAGAAGGGAGAGGATGTCGCAGATGCCGGATCGGCTATATCCGGCGGACACGGAGCGCCTCACGATGTCCAACTTTTTCGCTCTGGGATAGGGCTGACAGTACTGGCGTAGTTAATTGATTGGTTTCAGGTTGGCTGTTGCAAATCAACGAATAAGGGCGTCGACGCATATAAGTAGAAGACTTAATAATCGTGGGATTTAAGGAATATTTTGCCATGAATGGGCTGATTTATAGATTTTTGTTCATCGCTATGTAAACATAGTCAATTTTATTAATGCATTCGTTACGATACGATGACATTTCGTATATCGCCTGATATCGCAATAGAATAAAATTTGATTTGAAATATTCCTTAGAAAATTTCCACTTCTGTTATCTTTATTTCCAAACAAATCAACCGACACAGTAGAAATTTGTTAGCCAAGAAATATTTGTACATACAGGTAAGTTTTCAAGGAGTTTTAGAATTTGGAGAACTTGTCAAATATTTGGGAGTGGTTCAACAAGCCATATCATTGCGTCTGATGGTTGATAATGTTAATTTCAAAATTGAATCCTTTGAATCTTTCTTGTATACCTGATAACATTTTGAATAAATCTGAAATGTAGAAATGAAATGACTGGAAAATATTACGAACCATAGAATATGTGACATCAAAATCGTTCGATGGCGTCCGTGTGCAATCATTATCGAAATTAAATGGCGTTGCACATACATTGTAGTAAGGGGGGAAACCTCGGTAGCTCGATATTGCGCCTTCTGTATTGTTATTTATCGGCTCTGTAAAATCTCGTATATCTTCACAGCCAGGACTAATGCTCGGACTTGAACCGGATGAGGTTGTTGACAGTGGCCTGGAAAAAGGATAGTTCTTGAAGCATATATTTATATTTTTGTATCACGGATGAAATGTTACATGATTATCAGGAATCAGTTAAAACGTTATTAACATATTTTAGATGATTTTTTTTAATGAACAACAGGTATGTGATTGTTTTGACAATTTTCATCGATCCTATAATTAGCGCGGTGCAAAAGTTTTTAACCCGGCTGTGTTTGTACTTCGAACCAGTGAGAAACTCTGTTGCCGGTCGCAAGGCTGGATAATGTGCGCTACACATACAACATTCCGTCAACTATTCTGTTGGACTTATTTTGCCGGCGGCTAACTTGTTATTGTTGGTGTATGTGAATGTTTCTATAAGAATTGCATGGGATAATGATTGACGGAACGTGACGAGGATGTTGTATGTGAATCGCACTTAAATAAGCATCGTTAGAGTATTTACTACGTATCGTTACAATCAAAGTTTTCGACGTGGGACTATTGTCCAAACGCACTCAGTGCCTCGTTTCGATTGGTCCAATTTGTGCTCCTCAAATGGGTCCGACCAAAAGGAGCAACCAGAGTAACAGCGGAATACAATTTGGATACAGGCAAAGAACTATATTGTGAGCCACTTCCCTTGTGATTCTACCGCCAGTCGAAGAAATAAATTTAGCTGTTGCTTTCTGTGGGGCATAGGCAAGACAACCCGATGAGGGTCTACCATCATTTGAACTGTGCGCACGTAAGTTGTCACGTGATGTGCTTACACTCACACCAATGCACCAGTTAGCATAGAACCGAACGAGGCCTTTCATCTCCCTTGCTCGTCAGTTCACTTTCGTTAGCAGTCCCACAGGCAGGACGTGCGCGCTATAGCTCCGCGATACTCGGGCGATTGCCAGCGGCAAAATGGCAGACTCCACACTTTCCGAAAACATTCATTTATTTTCTAACCACGAAGCAGAGTTGATGTGCCGAATACATCGTTCTAGCATGAAGCGGCAGAAGTGGCAGGAGTGACAGGAGCGCCGGCAGAAATGACAAGAACGGCGGCATGAGTGACAGGAGCGTAGCGTTGGGAACGGCAACAACGGGCAACGAGTTTTGACGTGCGACTACGTCTAACCGGAGTATATGGGGGGTAAAATGAAAACCAAACATAGAACATGCTGGAAAAAATGAAAGATTCCGAACGCTTATAACTCGAACATTTTTTACTGGATCGGAAAGATGTTTGCATCAATTGATAGGAAATATTTCTACGCTTCTACCAGAATTAATAAAATGTAATTTTGACGTGGGACTACGTCTAACCGGAGTATATGGGAGGTAAAATGAAAACCTAAACACAGAACATACAGGAAAAAATGAAAGATTCTGAATGCTTATAACCCGAACATTTCTTACTGGATCGGAAAGATGTTTGCATCAATTGATATGGAATATTTCTACGCTTCTATCGCAATTAATAAAATGTTATCTTTCATTAGATAAACAATTGAATAACTGTAAAATGTTAAGCATTATCTAAACGCCCTAATCGCCTCATTTTGATTGGCCCGATCTACGGTTTCACTAACACAGCCATCAAAACCAAGCAGCCTTGAGGAAATCGGCATTGCTAATACATGAAAGTATGGGGACTTTTGTTCTCACCGAAATGTATTCCCTAACACAGACTTCAAAACCAAGCAGCGTTGGAGAGATCGGCATTGCAAATACATGAAAGTCGGTGGTATTTTTGTTCCGACTGAAATGTGTTTCCATAACACAGACTTCAAATACATGGAGCTTAGGGAAATTGGCATTGCAAATACATGCAAGTCGGGGGTGTTTTTGTTCCGACTGAAACGTGTTTCCCTATTACAGACTTCAAATCCATGGAGCATTGGGAAATTGACGCTCCAAATACATGTAAATCGGAGGCATTTTTGTTCCGACTGAAATGTGTTTCCCTAACATAGACTTCTAATCCATGAAGTGTGGTGAATTGGCATTGCAAATACATGAAAGTTGTAGTATTTTTGTTCCGACTGAAATGTGTTTCCCCAACACAGACTTTAGAACCAAGATATCTGAGGAAATTGGCATTGCAAATTCATGCAAGTCGGGGGCATTTTTGTTCCGACTGAAATGTGTTTTGCAGACTTTAAAACCAAGATGTCAGGGGAAATCGGCTCAACAAATAAATGCAAACTGCGAGTACTTTTGTACTCGCTTGCCTTTGTGCAAACTATAATATGTTTCCTTAAAACGGTCTACCGGGGGTACTTCTGCACTCACATATTTTTATGCACTCCGAAAAGTGTTTTCTTAACACGGATTACAAAAGCGGGTACGAACACCACGCTATGGCTCGGGTAATCAAGATTGCATTGAAGGATTATCATTACGATGTCATCATGTTGACAGAAACGGGACTCAATGACAGCATCAACTCTCTCCAACTCTTTGGAAATGACTTCAACGTGTTTCGTTGCGACCAAAGCCCACGCAATAGTACGAAGACTACATTTGGTGGTGTTTTAGTCGCAGTTGCCAGCCGTTATAGCTCTGTGGTAGATCAAACCATGAATGGAGGGAATATTGAGCAGGTTTGCGTGTCTGCATCAATTCATGGCAAGCGGATGTTTTTATGTGCAGTGTATATCCCACCTGACCGTAGTAGGGACATTAGCGTTTATGATTCCCATCTAGATTCTTTGCGTGAATTATGCGACATGGCATCAGATGCTGATGTAGTGTTAGTTTGTGGTGACTACAACCAGCCACACATCCCGTGGAAAACGCAAAATGACGAGATTATTCAGCTTGATCCATCTCTGACCTCCATCGCTAGCTCGGCTCTGGTCGATGGTTTAAACCTCCTCAATCTTAAGTAGTCGAACTTCATTTCAAATAACTGGGGTCGTATTTTGATCTTGTTTTCTGTAGTCCGAATGTTGACGCGATTATTCGTGCCTCGGCATCGCCAATGCTGACGGTTGACGCACATCATCCTCCTTTGGTGATTGAGTTACCAGTCTTACCGACTGTAGTTGATCCAGCGAACTTTCTATCAATTATGCGAAAATTGACTGTATCGCTCTCATTGACTTCTTGAGCAGCATTGATTGGAACAGCACTTTGGCGTTAGATGATGTTGACGAAATGGCGTCTAGATTCTGCAGTATTGTACGTGCCTAGACGAATACCATCTGTAACGCCAGCCTGGAGTACGCCACTTCTAAAAATATTAAGACGTGCTAAGAATGCATGCCAACGCAAGAATTTCGTCAACTCTAAAAGAAAATCGACCAGCATCCCTTCAACGGTTTTTCTTGGTGAGAGTGAATCGACTACCGTACCTGACGCATGTGAATTGTTTTCTAAACACTTTGCATCTGTTTTCGCCTCCAATGTGGCTACTGCTTCTGAAGTTGACGCTGCTGCAGCACACGTTCCTCAGGATTTGATTGATCTGCGCACCTTTGTTGTCAGTCCGCTGATGGTCGAAAAAGCAATTAACAATTTAAAATGTTCCACTTCTCCTGGCCCAGAAGGAATTCCGGCGCTAGTGTTTCGCCGTTGTGCGGCTAGTTTTGCAGTACCGCTATCGCGAATATTTACCGCTTCGCTGGAAAACGGTGCCTTTCCAGTGATCTGGAAACATTCATTCATGTTTCCCATATACAAGAAAGGAGACAACCGCAATGTAACTAACTATCGTGGAATAACTAGCCTATCTGCAGCTTCGAAAATTTTTGAGATGATCGTAAAGGATGCGGTATTCTTCCACGTTAAACATTATATATCGCCAGCACAGCACGTATTTATGCCCGGGCGCTCTGTGACAACAAACTTGTTGGAATTTACCTCTACGTGCATCAATCAGTTGGATAACAAGGTTCAGGTTGATGCAGTGTATACTGACATAAAAGCCGCGTTTGATTGCATCGACCATCAGATTCTACTTGGAAAAATGCGTCGCCTGGGTGCTTCAGACCGTTTTGTTTCGTGGTTGTCGTCGTATCTTTCCGGGAGATCACTTCGAGTGAAGCTTGGAAGCCATCTTTCAATACCGTTCACCGCCGCTTCCGGAGTTCCTCAAGGCAGTAACTTGGGACCTCTATTGTTTGCCATTTTTTACAATGACGTCACCACATTTTTGAAACCAGGTTGTGTTCTCATCTACGCAGATGACTTGAAAATTTTTCTCACCGTTAAATGCATTGAGGATTGCCGTCAGTTACAAAGCTTGCTCAACAGCTTCTGGGTGTGGTGTCAATTGAACAAAATGACAGTAAGCATTGCCAAATGTGTTATCATGACATTTCATCGCAAGAAGGAACCAATATCCTTTGACTACTCTCTGGAAAACCATGTGCTGGCCCGTATCAATCAGGTGAACGACCTCGGTGTGATACTGGATCCGAAGCTTACTTTCAGCATACATCGCTCGATGTTAGCTTCCAAGGCCTACCGTCAACTTGGATTCATCTTGAGGATCTCCCGAGAATTCACGGATCCTTATTGTTTGAAGGCGCTATATTGTTCATTAGTGCGCCCTATTTTGGAAAATGCTTCTGTAGTGTGGATGCCCTATCAACTATCGTGGATCCTACGTATTGAACGAGTACAGAAAATGTTTATTCGTCGTGCTCTCAGCTCCCTGCCATGGCGCTGTCCTCAGAATCTTCCGCCTTATCCTGACAGATGTCTCTTGCTAGGGTTGGATGAAGCCCTTACCGTGTTACAGCAGGGCACTGACGCGGAGGACCCCACCTTTCCCTAGCGACTCGTGGGAATCACATGGAGAACAATAAACAAAACCAACCAAAACAAAAAACTGTATCGACGATGAGCGGAGTAGGAGGTAAAACTTACCTCAGCCTTACGGCAGAAAAAACCGATGGAAAGATAACAAGAAACCCCTTCTTGATATCAAAAACGCTATCAAAACTAACAAATGACATATTAGAAATAAAGTACATAAAAAGAGACACAAGCTTTCTGATTGTTCTAGAGAACAACAGAAACGCGGAAAAGCTACTAATGCTTAAAAGCTTAGTAAACGGAGAAAAGATAAAAGTAGAATACCACAAGAACCTGAACATTTCAAAATGTGTGGTCTACAGCGAAGAAATGATGGAAATGGAAACGAAAGAGATACAAGTTGAGCTAGCAGACCAAGGTGTGCTAAACGTACACAGAATCACTAGGAAAAACGAAAAGAGAGAAACGGTTAACACGCCTCTTCTTATCATTACGATCAATAGATCAGAGCATCCGGAGCATCTGAAATGTGGTCTACTAAGACTTAAAACTAGACACTATTTCCCGAAACCAATGCAATGTTTTAAATGCTACAAATATGGGCATACACAGAAGAAATGCCAAAGAGAAGAAGCAAGGTGCAAAAAATGCTCGAAAGACCATATCAACGCATCTTGTGAAGAACCACCATATTGCATCAATTGCAAAGGGAATCATGGGCCTGGCGACAGAAACTGCCCATTTTACAAACGAGAGAACGATATACTAAAAATTAAAGTATCAAGAAACATACCATATGGGGAAGCAAAAAGAACGTACGTAAACACACAAAGACAAACAAAAAGTTACGCTGATGTAGCCAAAAGCCAAGTTCAGCAAAGATTGGTGGTAAACAATGAGGTAATAAACGAGAATAACGCTCTTAAGGCCCAGATCCAAGAACTGAAGCAACAGATAGAAGAATTAAAATCAATCATTACAGAGATGCAGAAGAACAACATGATAAACAAAATTGTTCAAAACGAAGCCGATCTGATAAAACCTTCAACCAGCCATAGCGCTCCTGAGGGCATGAGAACGAGCGAACCTAATAACAAAGCGAACAAAAAACAAAAAAAGTGGAAAGAGAAAAGATCCTCTGACTCCTCGCCTCCGTCAAGGAAAAACAAGAAAAGCGGAAACTTTTCCGATTCCGAAATGTCACAAAGTGACACAACGGAGCTATAGTGAAACTTTTAATATTCCATAATGAGCTATCACAAATTCACAAACGAAACACTAATACTACAATGGAACATCTTTGGCTTCCGAGGCAGACTACACGAGCTACAGCTACTAGTAAACGAACACTATCCATCCATCATTGCACTTCAAGAAACAATGGTACCCAAAATACCGCAAAATGTACTAGGTGGTCAATATGACTGGAAAATATACAATGATCACAGTCACCCAAACAAAAACGGGGTTGCATTGGGAGTACTCCACGACGCACCTCATAAGTGGATAGATGTAAGTGGGATCGATAAGGTGTAAGTCGTAGCAGTAACTATACACCTCTCACTAAAACTTACGATCGCAAACATATACATATCGCCACACTATACAAGCATCGAATATGAAAGGGCAATAATTGCAGAAATAACACACATTGCGAGACAACTCCCACAACCGTACATACTAGTGGGCGATTTCAATGCCCACAACGAAAATTGGGGATCATACAAAAACGATACAAGAGGCAATCTCCTCCTTGAGGAGACAGATAAACATCGATGGAAAATACTAAACGAAGGTAATCCGACTAGGATGCACCCAACCTCTGGTAAACCATCGGCAATAGACCTGATGATAGCCTCGCATAATTTGCCCAACAGCTATTTATGGAGAACTGACGAAGACACAAGAGGAAGCGACCACTTCCCTATTTTACTACAAAAACATGGCCAAACAATAGTACTTCCCACAAGAAGGAAAAGATGGGTAACAGAAGCAGCTAACTGGAACAAATATGAGAGTGAAATCGAACGTGCCTTAACAGGTATAGAAAGTATAGACCCCATGGGACTAACAGATATCATAACAACTGCGGCTAGCAAAAGCATGAGGAAAACAACTGGCTACAAGCCAAAGAGAGAGGTCCCATGGTGGACCAGCGAAGTAAACCAAGCCATAAAACGCCGTAAAAAGGCACTCAGGAAGTTGAAGAACTCCAACCCTTCCTCACCTGAATACCAGGATAACGCGAAAAAGTTCAGAATAGAGAGAGCAAAAGCAAGAACCATAATAAAGGCGGCAAGAAAAAAGAGCTGGGAGGAATACCTAGCAGGGATCTCCCCAAACACAAGCAGCTCCAGCATGTGGGCTAAAGTTAGAGCATGTAAAGTAGAATACAAATGTGAGAGAATAATAATGAATATTGACCAAAAAATAACAGATGACAATAACATCATAACAGAAGAACTTTCCAAGCACTTCACTAAAGTATCGTCAGATGAGGTCTACGAGACCTCCTTCAGAAACTTCAAAGAGAACGAGGAGAAAACAGTGGATATAAAAATAAGTGTAAATAATGAAATTTACAACAGAAGCTTCGACATGAAAGAACTCCTATGGGCACTGAACAGTGCCACAGGAAAATCTCCAGGTGAAGATAATATAACCTATCCACTACTACAAAATCTTCCAATTAAGGGTAAAGCTATACTATTAAAAACACTTAACGAAGTATGGCATACCGGCAAAATACCAAGAAAATGGAAAGAAGGTATTATCATACCCATTCCCAAAGTAGGCAGCAACACCATGAACCCAGATGGATATAGACCTATAACCCTCCTTAGATGTGTGGGCAAAACATTAGAAAGAATGGTCAACAGAAGACTCATTGATGAGCTAGAGTACAGAAACCTGTTAAACGAAAGACAACATGCTTTTAGAAGAGGCAAAAGTACAACCACCTACCTAGCACACGTCGAGAGTATAATTAATACAGCCACAAGGCAAAATGCCCACCTAGACATGGTCTCGCTGGACCTGTCCAAAGCTTTCGATAGGACGTGGAGACTACCAATCTTAAAGCAAATGAAAGTATGGGGTTTTGACGGTCGCATTCTGAGCTTCGTTAAAGACTTCCTGACCGATAGGAAAATTAAAGTGTTTTGCAAAGGAGCATTGAGCTCATCTAGAACCCTACAAAACGGCATACCGCAAGGTTCAGTCATGTCAACAACGCTATTTTTAATAGCTATGGAGTCCCTGTTCGAAAGGGTACCAAATAACGTGTCTCTGGTGGTATACGCAGATGACATTACACTTATTAACTACGGTGAAACGCCAGGCTGGAATAGAAGGAAAACTCAACTGGAAGAGAAGGAGCGATCAACCACATACAATGTTGGGCCGATGAAAGGGGATTCAAGATTAATCCCCAGAAATCAAAACTAGTACATATATGCAGAAGACGACACCATAGAAAGGCCCCCTCGCTCCATCTGGGAGAATGCATAATCCCCCAAGATAGAAAAATGAAAGTACTGGGAGTAACAATAGATTCAAAATTAACCTTCAGACAACACTTCGAAGATGTTAAGAGAACAACACAAGGCTATATAAGAGTAATGAAAATAATAGCAGGAAGGTTCAAACCTAGCAACAGACATACCCTAATAAAGGTAGTAAACGCTACAATATTAGCCAAAATATTACATGGAGCTGAGCTGTACTCAAGAGCAGGCGATAAAGCTACTAAAGCTCTAGAATCTGTATACAACGAAGGAATCAGAATAGCATCAGGTGCTTTTTGCACCAGCCCAGTACTATCAATTTATGCCGAATGTGGAGAGCTCCCTCTCAAATACCAAATCACTAGAAATATTTGTACAAAAGCATATCAACTGAAAGACAGGCTTACATCAGACCAATGGGAAACCCTCCCTCTATTGGAAAGAGCAAACTTCAGCTTTAAACAGCTTACAAATCAAGATCTACCTCAAACCGTAACAAGTGTACCAACCAAACAAAGAACATGGGTACACCAATGTCCAATTATTGATTGGACAATAAAAGCCAATACTAAGGCAGGATGCCCAAATAACGTCGCAAAAACGAATTTCAGAATGTACACATACAATTACCCAGGAAGAAGCCTAATATACACTGATGGTTCGAAAACAAAAAATGATGTGGGGTATGGTATAACGATCCCCAACACAAACGTGTGCATAAACGGTAGACTACCAAAACAGTGTAGCATATTCTCCGCTGAGGCATATGCTCTCCATAAGGCAACCCAGGCTGCCAGAGAAGGTTCAATAATATTCACGGACTCGGCAAGCTGTCTGGCTGGGCTAGAAAGCGGAAACTGCGACCACCCATGGCTGAAGCAGGCCAAAGCAACAGCTTGGGAAAAAGGTATAAGGTTTACATGGATTCCCGCCCATACTGGGATTGAAGGCAACGAGAAAGCGGACTTTTTAGCCAACGAAGGTCGATCCAAGCCACTTGAAGACAGAACCATACCTAAGGAAGATGCCATCAGGTGGATCAAAGAAGCAATAAAGGACGAATGGAACAAAACCTGGTTCCACTGCAGAGAACAGAAACTCAGGAAAATTAAAGGCAGCGTAGAAAAATGGACCGAAGCAGATAACCCTAGGGACCAGAAGTTGCTTACTAGGCTCAGGATAGGCCACATCTGGATGACGCACAGCTCAATCATGAGCCAGAGACACCAAGATGGACCCACGTGCGAAACTTGTGGAACAGCTTTAACAGTAGAACATATCCTTGTGGAGTGTAGAAAGTACGACACTGAAAGACGGAAACATGGAGTAGGAGACAACATCCAAATAATTCTGAAAAATAGCACTGAGAACATAAAAAGAACGTGTGATTTCATAAGAGACTGTAATTTGACTAATATGATCTAAGTTAGGGACTAGAGATAGGCCCACCATATCACGAATACTCAAAAAATGAAAAAGAGTGAACAGAGCAAAAAACGCCCGCTCAAAGTGATGGTGAACAGGAGTATAGGGAATATAGGGAATAATGTAAAAGAGATAAACTTAGGCGAATGACAGAGCAGCTAGTTACTGTAGAACAAATGTTAAAGCCTAATAAACAAGATATACACACACACACACACCTCGGTCCTAATGGCTGGTAAAGCCAGGGTACAGCGCAATCCAGTGCCAATTATTGGCCCTTCAGCTTCCGCCCTAGAACTCCTATCCTTACCTCCCCGAGGTACCGGCTGGGGTATGAGCAACCTTAGGAAAGATCGGGTAACCAACCCCGGTTGGGCCTTTGGTCGTACGCAGACAAGGAAGGGGGAAAACGGGCCCCAAAAGTTAAGGTGTGATGCGACCCGTGCCGAGAGCTGAGTGGTGGAAAGGGCGATATAAATGAGAAGCCGTTAACGGAGCCTGTGGGGCACCGGGGCGCACCCCACAGTATGAAGCCCTTACCGTGTTACAGCAGGGCACTGACGCGGAGGACCCCACCTTTCCCTAGCGACTCGTGGGAATCACATGGAGAACAATAAACAAAACCAACCAAAACAAAAAACTGTATCGACGATGAGCGGAGTAGGAGGTAAAACTTACCTCAGCCTTACGGCAGAAAAAACCGATGGAAAGATAACAAGAAACCCCTTCTTGATATCAAAAACGCTATCAAAACTAACAAATGACATATTAGAAATAAAGTACATAAAAAGAGACACAAGCTTTCTGATTGTTCTAGAGAACAACAGAAACGCGGAAAAGCTACTAATGCTTAAAAGCTTAGTAAACGGAGAAAAGATAAAAGTAGAATACCACAAGAACCTGAACATTTCAAAATGTGTGGTCTACAGCGAAGAAATGATGGAAATGGAAACGAAAGAGATACAAGTTGAGCTAGCAGACCAAGGTGTGCTAAACGTACACAGAATCACTAGGAAAAACGAAAAGAGAGAAACGGTTAACACGCCTCTTCTTATCATTACGATCAATAGATCAGAGCATCCGGAGCATCTGAAATGTGGTCTACTAAGACTTAAAACTAGACACTATTTCCCGAAACCAATGCAATGTTTTAAATGCTACAAATATGGGCATACACAGAAGAAATGCCAAAGAGAAGAAGCAAGGTGCAAAAAATGCTCGAAAGACCATATCAACGCATCTTGTGAAGAACCACCATATTGCATCAATTGCAAAGGGAATCATGGGCCTGGCGACAGAAACTGCCCATTTTACAAACGAGAGAACGATATACTAAAAATTAAAGTATCAAGAAACATACCATATGGGGAAGCAAAAAGAACGTACGTAAACACACAAAGACAAACAAAAAGTTACGCTGATGTAGCCAAAAGCCAAGTTCAGCAAAGATTGGTGGTAAACAATGAGGTAATAAACGAGAATAACGCTCTTAAGGCCCAGATCCAAGAACTGAAGCAACAGATAGAAGAATTAAAATCAATCATTACAGAGATGCAGAAGAACAACATGATAAACAAAATTGTTCAAAACGAAGCCGATCTGATAAAACCTTCAACCAGCCATAGCGCTCCTGAGGGCATGAGAACGAGCGAACCTAATAACAAAGCGAACAAAAAACAAAAAAAGTGGAAAGAGAAAAGATCCTCTGACTCCTCGCCTCCGTCAAGGAAAAACAAGAAAAGCGGAAACTTTTCCGATTCCGAAATGTCACAAAGTGACACAACGGAGCTATAGTGAAACTTTTAATATTCCATAATGAGCTATCACAAATTCACAAACGAAACACTAATACTACAATGGAACATCTTTGGCTTCCGAGGCAGACTACACGAGCTACAGCTACTAGTAAACGAACACTATCCATCCATCATTGCACTTCAAGAAACAATGGTACCCAAAATACCGCAAAATGTACTAGGTGGTCAATATGACTGGAAAATATACAATGATCACAGTCACCCAAACAAAAACGGGGTTGCATTGGGAGTACTCCACGACGCACCTCATAAGTGGATAGATGTAAGTGGGATCGATAAGGTGTAAGTCGTAGCAGTAACTATACACCTCTCACTAAAACTTACGATCGCAAACATATACATATCGCCACACTATACAAGCATCGAATATGAAAGGGCAATAATTGCAGAAATAACACACATTGCGAGACAACTCCCACAACCGTACATACTAGTGGGCGATTTCAATGCCCACAACGAAAATTGGGGATCATACAAAAACGATACAAGAGGCAATCTCCTCCTTGAGGAGACAGATAAACATCGATGGAAAATACTAAACGAAGGTAATCCGACTAGGATGCACCCAACCTCTGGTAAACCATCGGCAATAGACCTGATGATAGCCTCGCATAATTTGCCCAACAGCTATTTATGGAGAACTGACGAAGACACAAGAGGAAGCGACCACTTCCCTATTTTACTACAAAAACATGGCCAAACAATAGTACTTCCCACAAGAAGGAAAAGATGGGTAACAGAAGCAGCTAACTGGAACAAATATGAGAGTGAAATCGAACGTGCCTTAACAGGTATAGAAAGTATAGACCCCATGGGACTAACAGATATCATAACAACTGCGGCTAGCAAAAGCATGAGGAAAACAACTGGCTACAAGCCAAAGAGAGAGGTCCCATGGTGGACCAGCGAAGTAAACCAAGCCATAAAACGCCGTAAAAAGGCACTCAGGAAGTTGAAGAACTCCAACCCTTCCTCACCTGAATACCAGGATAACGCGAAAAAGTTCAGAATAGAGAGAGCAAAAGCAAGAACCATAATAAAGGCGGCAAGAAAAAAGAGCTGGGAGGAATACCTAGCAGGGATCTCCCCAAACACAAGCAGCTCCAGCATGTGGGCTAAAGTTAGAGCATGTAAAGTAGAATACAAATGTGAGAGAATAATAATGAATATTGACCAAAAAATAACAGATGACAATAACATCATAACAGAAGAACTTTCCAAGCACTTCACTAAAGTATCGTCAGATGAGGTCTACGAGACCTCCTTCAGAAACTTCAAAGAGAACGAGGAGAAAACAGTGGATATAAAACAGGAAGTGGGTTATATCTATGGTATAACCGCAAGGGTGACGTAGGACTATCGTTGATTTAGAGATCATTTGTTTGAAGTTGAATCTGAATTCATTCTGAATGAATGAATATTTGGAGAACTTCGAAAACGAGAGCGTTACGTTGGAGCCACAAGGTTTTATGCATCCAATATTGGATACGGAAATATCCTACTGATGGGGAAGAATAATCTTCAGAAGCTATCCTGTTAATTGCGATTGATTGAAAAATCACAAAACCAAATGTATTTGGTCACAGTGTTTCATGGATAGAAAACATTAAAATAAACTCTTTCACATGAATGTAATTTTAAATTCCCAGAGGAACTGGCAGATTATTTTCAGTAACGATTAGATATTTCCACATTTTCCTCGATACTGGAAGCCCACCAGTGGTTAATGCTAACTCGATAACCATCTGTTAATAGCACTTGATTGAAACATATTTGGTCACAGTGTTACATGGATAGAAAACATTCAATTAAACTCTTTCACATGAATATATTTTGAAAATTCCCAGAGGAACTGGCAGATTATTTTCAGTAACGATTAGTTATTTCCACATTTTCCTCGATACTGGAAGCTCACCAGTGGTTAATGCCAACTCGATAACCACCTGTTAATAGCACTTGATTGAAATATATTTGGTCACAGTGTTACATGGATAGAAAACATTCAATTAAACTCTTTCACATGAATATATTTTGAAAATTCCCAGAGGAACTAGCAGATTATTTTCCAGCAATGATTAGATCTTTCCGGAACTATCCCGATGCTGAATGGAATCCTAACGGAAAGAGTTCTGCGCGTGTATGTGTCGATCCTTCGCCGTCCACCTCCTCCAGCACGTTAGGCAACGATGTTGTCTTGTCGATGTCCTCACGAAAAATGAATGTGTCTCACCACCAGAATATCGCTTAAGTATGCTTTTTGTGTGTGATTGAATCGAGAGAAGGTGTGGTTTACGATGGCAATTTGGAAGGCAAACTAGAGGGGAATGAACTCTCTGAGCTCGGAACTTTCGGCGACTGAGCAATAATCGATTGCGGGCGCATACAATATTGGATACGGAAATATCCTACTGATGGGGAAGAATAATCTTCTGAAGCTATCCTGTTGATTGCGATTGACTGAAAAACCACAAAACCAAATGTATTTGGTCACAGTGTTACATGGATAGAAAACATTCAATTAAACTCTTTCACATGAATATATTTTGAAAATTCCCAAAGGAACTGGCAGATTATTCTCAGTAACGATTAGATATTTCCACATTTTCCTCGATACTGGAAGCCCACCAGTGGTTAATGCCAACTCGATAACCACCTGTGTGAAATGAATGTGTCTCACCACCAGAATATCGCTTAAGTATGCTTTTTGTGTGTGATTGAATCGAGAGAAGGTGTGGTTTACGATGGCAATTTGGAAGGCAAACTAGAGGGGAATGAACTCTCTGAGCTCGGAACTTTCGGCGACTGAGCAATAATCGATTGCGGGCGCATACAATATTGGATACGGAAATATCCTACTGATGGGGAAGATTAATCTTCTGAAGCTATCCTTTTAATTGCGATTGATTGAAAAACCACAAAACCAAATGTATTTGGTCACAGTGTTACATGGATAGAAAACATTCAATTAAACTCTTTCACATGAATATATTTTGAAAATTCCCAAAGGAACTGGCAGATTATTTTCAGTAACGATTAGATATTTCCACATTTTCCTCGATACTGGAAGCCCACCAGTGGTTAATGCCAACTCGATAACCACCTGTTAATAGCACTTGATTGAAACATATTTGGTCACAGTGTAACATGGATAGAAAACATTCAATTAAACTCTTTCACATGAATATATTTTGAAAATTCCCAGAGGAACTGGCAGATTATTTTCCAGCAATGATTAGATCTTTCCGGAACTTTCCCGATGCTGAATAGCATCCTAACGGAAAGAGTTCTGCGCGTGTATGTGTCGATCCTTCGCCGTCCACCTCCTCCAGCACGTTAGGCAACGATGTTGTCTTGTCGATGTCCTCACGAAAAATGAATGTGTCTCACCACCAGAATATCGCTTAAGTATGCTTCTTGTGTGTGATTGAATCGAGAGAAGGTGTGGTTTACGATGGCAATTTGGAAGGCAAACTAGAGGGGAATGAACTCTCTGAGCTCAGAACTTTCGGCGACTGAGCAATAATCGATTGCGGGCGCATACAATATTGGATACGGAAATATCCTACTGATGGGGAAGAATAATCTTCTGAAGCTATCCTGTTAATTGCGATTGACTGAAAAACCACAAAACCAAATGTATTTGGTCACAGTGTTACATGGATAGAAAACATTCAATTAAACTCTTTCACATGAATATATTTTGAAAATTCCCAAAGGAACTGGCAGATTATTCTCAGTAACGATTAGATATTTCCACATTTTCCTCGATACTGGAAGCCCACCAGTGGTTAATGCCAACTCGATAACCACCTGTTAATAGCACTTGATTGAAACATATTTGGTCACAGTGTTACATGGATAGAAAACATTCAATTGAACTCTTTCACATGAATATATTTTGAAAATTCCCAAAGGAACTGGCAGATTATTTTCAGTAACGATTAGATATTTCCACATTTTCCTCGATACTGGAAGCCCACCAGTGGTTAATGCCAACTCGATAACCACCTGTTAATAGCCGCGCGTGTATGTGTGTGTAGCGATGTCTTCCCAGGGAACCGTTTGTGGCATCACTCTCCTCCTGATAGATTCCCTTCTGGCCTAGGGTGCACAAACAGGCTCTTGGTGACACCGTTCATCCGCGCTTTCATGATAAATAAAGAGCTTCACCGCAACAGCGACAACATGCTCCAATCGCTGTTCAATTAGAACTGAGTGGATTTCCGAGCGCCGCTCGCTTATATACCGATTGGTGATTTCAATAGCCTGTTTTGAAAGCAATTTTAAGACTATTGAAACAAGTTTTTGGATCAAAAAGTAACAAGTATATAACGCGTAGACATTTTATCTTTCGAATGAAGTGTTTATCATACCATTTCGTTCAGTTGTTTAGGAGCTATTAACGCTCAAAATCTCGGTCTCCGGCGTAACGCTTTCGTTTTCGAAACTTTGATTTTACACCCCGGTATAGAAATGAAAGACGTAGTCCTACGTCAAAAATAAGTGTAAATAATGAAATTTACAACAGAAGCTTCGACATGAAAGAACTCCTATGGGCACTGAACAGTGCCACAGGAAAATCTCCAGGTGAAGATAATATAACCTATCCACTACTACAAAATCTTCCAATTAAGGGTAAAGCTATACTATTAAAAACACTTAACGAAGTATGGCATACCGGCAAAATACCAAGAAAATGGAAAGAAGGTATTATCATACCCATTCCCAAAGTAGGCAGCAACACCATGAACCCAGATGGATATAGACCTATAACCCTCCTTAGATGTGTGGGCAAAACATTAGAAAGAATGGTCAACAGAAGACTCATTGATGAGCTAGAGTACAGAAACCTGTTAAACGAAAGACAACATGCTTTTAGAAGAGGCAAAAGTACAACCACCTACCTAGCACACGTCGAGAGTATAATTAATACAGCCACAAGGCAAAATGCCCACCTAGACATGGTCTCGCTGGACCTGTCCAAAGCTTTCGATAGGACGTGGAGACTACCAATCTTAAAGCAAATGAAAGTATGGGGTTTTGACGGTCGCATTCTGAGCTTCGTTAAAGACTTCCTGACCGATAGGAAAATTAAAGTGTTTTGCAAAGGAGCATTGAGCTCATCTAGAACCCTACAAAACGGCATACCGCAAGGTTCAGTCATGTCAACAACGCTATTTTTAATAGCTATGGAGTCCCTGTTCGAAAGGGTACCAAATAACGTGTCTCTGGTGGTATACGCAGATGACATTACACTTATTAACTACGGTGAAACGCCAGGCTGGAATAGAAGGAAAACTCAACTGGAAGAGAAGGAGCGATCAACCACATACAATGTTGGGCCGATGAAAGGGGATTCAAGATTAATCCCCAGAAATCAAAACTAGTACATATATGCAGAAGACGACACCATAGAAAGGCCCCCTCGCTCCATCTGGGAGAATGCATAATCCCCCAAGATAGAAAAATGAAAGTACTGGGAGTAACAATAGATTCAAAATTAACCTTCAGACAACACTTCGAAGACGTTAAGAGAACAACACAAGGTTATATAAGAGTAATGAAAATAATAGCAGAAAGGTTCAAACCTAGCAACAGATATACCCTAATAAAGGTAGTAAACGCTACAATATTAGCCAAAGTATTACATGGAGCTGAGCTGTACTCAAGAGCAGGCGATAAAGCTACTAAAGCTCTAGAATCTGTATACAACGAAGGAATCAGAATAGCATCAGGTGCTTTTTGCACCAGCCCAGTACTATCAATTTATGCCGAATGTGGAGAGCTCCCTCTCAAATACCAAATCACTAGAAACATTTGTACAAAAGCATATCAACTGAAAGACAGGCTTACATCAGACCAATGGGAAACCCTCCCTCTATTGGAAAGAGCAAACTTCAGCTTTAAACAGCTTACAAATCAAGATCTACCTCAAACCGTAACAAGTGTACCAACCAAACAAAGAACATGGGTACACCAATGTCCAATTCCCTATTTTTAAATGCAATTTTATTATTTTTGTGTCAAAAATATTCTAATAATTTTACCGTTGTTCGTTTTTTCAACAGAACGAATTCATTTAAGTTGTTCAATGACTGATGGCGTAACGCCCGCTTCATTGAACATCCATCTAAAAATACACAAGTAACATCAATTCATCTAAAGCAGGGAGCATCTCCGACGAGCTGGAAGCCTTTTTGAATGAGCACAATGAGTTATCGAAATTCTTCAAATCACATTTGCTCGGATTACAAAATGACAATCACGCTATTGCCATCAACCCTGATAAAACATCAGCTGGAGAGCACGTGTGTAGATCCAAAGCACAAGCGCTGCTGGAATCATGATAGCACGGTGACACGAGAAATTTAATGCGAAGAAAAAACAGGAAGTGGGTTATATCTATGGTATAACCGCAAGGGTGACGTAGGACTATCGTTGATTTAGAGATCATTTGTTTGAAGTTGAATCTGAATTCATTCTGAATGAATGAATATTTGGAGAACTTCGAAAACGAGAGCGTTACGTTGGAGCCACAAGGTTTTATGCATCCAATATTGGATACGGAAATATCCTACTGATGGGGAAGAATAATCTTCAGAAGCTATCCTGTTAATTGCGATTGATTGAAAAATCACAAAACCAAATGTATTTGGTCACAGTGTTTCATGGATAGAAAACATTAAAATAAACTCTTTCACATGAATGTAATTTTAAATTCCCAGAGGAACTGGCAGATTATTTTCAGTAACGATTAGATATTTCCACATTTTCCTCGATACTGGAAGCCCACCAGTGGTTAATGCTAACTCGATAACCATCTGTTAATAGCACTTGATTGAAACATATTTGGTCACAGTGTTACATGGATAGAAAACATTCAATTAAACTCTTTCACATGAATATATTTTGAAAATTCCCAGAGGAACTGGCAGATTATTTTCAGTAACGATTAGTTATTTCCACATTTTCCTCGATACTGGAAGCTCACCAGTGGTTAATGCCAACTCGATAACCACCTGTTAATAGCACTTGATTGAAATATATTTGGTCACAGTGTTACATGGATAGAAAACATTCAATTAAACTCTTTCACATGAATATATTTTGAAAATTCCCAGAGGAACTAGCAGATTATTTTCCAGCAATGATTAGATCTTTCCGGAACTATCCCGATGCTGAATGGCATCCTAACGGAAAGAGTTCTGCGCGTGTATGTGTCGATCCTTCGCCGTCCACCTCCTCCAGCACGTTAGGCAACGATGTTGTCTTGTCGATGTCCTCACGAAAAATGAATGTGTCTCACCACCAGAATATCGCTTAAGTATGCTTTTTGTGTGTGATTGAATCGAGAGAAGGTGTGGTTTACGATGGCAATTTGGAAGGCAAACTAGAGGGGAATGAACTCTCTGAGCTCGGAACTTTCGGCGACTGAGCAATAATCGATTGCGGGCGCATACAATATTGGATACGGAAATATCCTACTGATGGGGAAGAATAATCTTCTGAAGCTATCCTGTTAATTGCGATTGACTGAAAAACCACAAAACCAAATGTATTTGGTCACAGTGTTACATGGATAGAAAACATTCAATTAAACTCTTTCACATGAATATATTTTGAAAATTCCCAAAGGAACTGGCAGATTATTCTCAGTAACGATTAGATATTTCCACATTTTCCTCGATACTGGAAGCCCACCAGTGGTTAATGCCAACTCGATAACCACCTGTGTGAAATGAATGTGTCTCACCACCAGAATATCGCTTAAGTATGCTTTTTGTGTGTGATTGAATCGAGAGAAGGTGTGGTTTACGATGGCAATTTGGAAGGCAAACTAGAGGGGAATGAACTCTCTGAGCTCGGAACTTTCGGCGACTGAGCAATAATCGATTGCGGGCGCATACAATATTGGATACGGAAATATCCTACTGATGGGGAAGATTAATCTTCTGAAGCTATCCTTTTAATTGCGATTGATTGAAAAACCACAAAACCAAATGTATTTGGTCACAGTGTTACATGGATAGAAAACATTCAATTAAACTCTTTCACATGAATATATTTTGAAAATTCCCAAAGGAACTGGCAGATTATTTTCAGTAACGATTAGATATTTCCACATTTTCCTCGATACTGGAAGCCCACCAGTGGTTAATGCCAACTCGATAACCACCTGTTAATAGCACTTGATTGAAACATATTTGGTCACAGTGTAACATGGATAGAAAACATTCAATTAAACTCTTTCACATGAATATATTTTGAAAATTCCCAGAGGAACTGGCAGATTATTTTCCAGCAATGATTAGATCTTTCCGGAACTTTCCCGATGCTGAATAGCATCCTAACGGAAAGAGTTCTGCGCGTGTATGTGTCGATCCTTCGCCGTCCACCTCCTCCAGCACGTTAGGCAACGATGTTGTCTTGTCGATGTCCTCACGAAAAATGAATGTGTCTCACCACCAGAATATCGCTTAAGTATGCTTCTTGTGTGTGATTGAATCGAGAGAAGGTGTGGTTTACGATGGCAATTTGGAAGGCAAACTAGAGGGGAATGAACTCTCTGAGCTCAGAACTTTCGGCGACTGAGCAATAATCGATTGCGGGCGCATACAATATTGGATACGGAAATATCCTACTGATGGGGAAGAATAATCTTCTGAAGCTATCCTGTTAATTGCGATTGACTGAAAAACCACAAAACCAAATGTATTTGGTCACAGTGTTACATGGATAGAAAACATTCAATTAAACTCTTTCACATGAATATATTTTGAAAATTCCCAAAGGAACTGGCAGATTATTCTCAGTAACGATTAGATATTTCCACATTTTCCTCGATACTGGAAGCCCACCAGTGGTTAATGCCAACTCGATAACCACCTGTTAATAGCACTTGATTGAAACATATTTGGTCACAGTGTTACATGGATAGAAAACATTCAATTGAACTCTTTCACATGAATATATTTTGAAAATTCCCAAAGGAACTGGCAGATTATTTTCAGTAACGATTAGATATTTCCACATTTTCCTCGATACTGGAAGCCCACCAGTGGTTAATGCCAACTCGATAACCACCTGTTAATAGCCGCGCGTGTATGTGTGTGTAGCGATGTCTTCCCAGGGAACCGTTTGTGGCATCACTCTCCTCCTGATAGATTCCCTTCTGGCCTAGGGTGCACAAACAGGCTCTTGGTGACACCGTTCATCCGCGCTTTCATGATAAATAAAGAGCTTCACCGCAACAGCGACAACATGCTCCAATCGCTGTTCAATTAGAACTGAGTGGATTTCCGAGCGCCGCTCGCTTATATACCGATTGGTGATTTCAATAGCCTGTTTTGAAAGCAATTTTAAGACTATTGAAACAAGTTTTTGGATCAAAAAGTAACAAGTATATAACGCGTAGACATTTTATCTTTCGAATGAAGTGTTTATCATACCATTTCGTTCAGTTGTTTAGGAGCTATTAACGCTCAAAATCTCGGTCTCCGGCGTAACGCTTTCGTTTTCGAAACTTTGATTTTACACCCCGGTATAGAAATGAAAGACGTAGTCCTACGTCAAAACAATAATCTGGAATTCATCGTTGACACACACCGTTCATACGACCCTCGCTTTGTTCTTCTTCAATGGCACTAACATTCCCAAGGTTTGCCTTCTCAACGTAATACTACTTGCGTCATTTTTATTAGTATAGTATAGTATAGTTGAGATTTCGATGACGAACAATACGCCTTGAATGTATTCTGGAGTGGCAAGCTCAAGAATACGCGTGACTACAGTGCAAGTCAGAAGGGTTACTTTAACGAAAAATCTCTTGCATAAACATTAGACCAACGAGACCCCGTCACAGATACTTAATTCATTATGAACATCATTTCTCATTTTGATTTAATATTTATGAACATGCGACGAAACAAACAGAGGGCGCGCTCGAAGGATTTTTATGTTTATCATATGGTGATTTGACATGGTCAAGAAACGCCAATTCAAGATATCGTAAGCTGGGCCAACAATTTATAGTCGACATATACGCGAAGGTACACTCATTCGTTCGATAACTCGCAAGTAGATCGGACAAGTTTTCAAAACGATCCAACAAAGGTGTTTTTTTCCACATCGAATCAGACTGTGTTTTTTTTTATCGGTTGCGCTTGCGAGTAGAGCGAAGCTCAAAGTAGTGCGCGACCGAGACGCAGAGGATACAATTCAGACAGATTCATCACACACGCCACACAGCAGCGGGAAGTATAAGTTTATTTTTCTTTTGTCCTCCTATCATTCCTTCTACCATCTGTGCTCGATTTACATCATTGTTCATCTGTGTGTTTACCAAATCGGCAAACGTTGGCATTAGGGGTGTCTATTTTTTCTTGGTTACATTACCGTTGAAATTTTATTGGAACTTTTTTTCATTTTAGAATTTTGTATAAATAAAATAAATTAATATAAATATTATCTGCAGCATAACCTTATAATATTTTTTTTTACTTATTCATTTTGATAGTTATTATATTCTGTTCATATCGAACAGTTGGCCGATTTTTCTAATATGGCTGAGGGCGGAAAGGACCCCCCGTTGACGCAATTGAATATTTCTGATACCGAACCTCCTCCTGAAGAGCAGGAGGATGAAGCAGAAATTGAGGTAGAAAATTCTGTTTACGAAGTTGATAGTTCCGAAGATGAGGAAATCGACGAGAAATAGAATTTTCGTCCTAAAGAATACCCTGAAGGCTCCAAAGGCCCATTCATTGTGTACTTTAGACGAAAATCCAAACCTCTCAATGTCATTCGCATCTCGAAGGAACTAACTCAACATTTTTCTGACGTTACCGAAATTACACGGATGGGGCCAGACAAACTACGAGTTGTCGTCTCAAGCAGGACCCAAGCGAACAAAATAACGCGCTGCGACCTCTTTGCGATTGAGTATCGTGTATACGTACCCTGTTGCAACGTCGAAATAGACTGCGTAATAACCGAAAAGGGTTTGTCCCGAAAAGAGATAATCGATGGTGTCGGTCGCTTCAAGAACTTCACACTAAAAACTGTGAAGATTCTTGCATGCGATCGACTGAAATCTGTGTCACATAAAAATGACAATAGAATTCTCAATCGGACAAACTCTTTTCGTGTGACTTTTGAGGGTTCCGCCCTTCCAAATTACGTTGCAATAGGGGCACTTCGTTTACCTGTTCGGTTGTTTGTACCCCGGGTAATGAAATGCAACAAATGTATGCAACTCGGTCACACGGCCGCCTATTGTTGCAATAAAAAAACGTTGCGCAGATTGTGGAGAGAGCCATGATGAGAATCCTTGCGCGAAAGAGCACAAGTGTCTTCATTGCGGCGGGACTCCTCATGATTTTACTCAATGCCCGGTGTACATACAACGAGGGGAAAAACTCAAGCGTTCCTTAAAGGAACGTTCTAAGCGGACTTTTGCAGAAATGCTTAAAAGTTCCGTGCCAACGACACAGGACAATCCCTACTCCATTCTGCAGAACGACGAGCCTGTTGCTGACACTCCCAATGCCGGATGTTCCGGTACATCGCAGGGTGCCATCAGGAAAAGAAAAATTACTTCTTTTCCATCACTCCCCAGAAAGAATACCGAAACTTCCCAAGTTGGAATGAAGCCTCGAACTGAACGTGCTGAGAATAGGCCGAAGCAAGTACCTCCCGGTTTACGTGGTCATGCTACCAACCAGGGGTCCTCAGCACTTCCCGGAACAACAACGAACACGTCTGTTCCATTTTCGCGGTCGAACAACAGCCACTACCTGGCCTGCTTGCGCTTTCAGACCTTGTGGATAACATTTTAAATGCTTTAAATATAAATGATCCTCCTAAAAGCATAGTATTATGTTTGCTTCCGGTTGTGAGAACATTTTTGAAAGAAAAATGTGGCTTTTTGGCAGCGTTCATTTCCCTCGATGCCTAATTCAGCGCAAGAGGTCAAGGATTTGACCACTGTCATACAGTGGAATTGCAGAAGCATCATCCCTAAACTAGACCAATTTAAATTTTTAGTTCACAGTTCTAACTGTGATGTATTTCCTCTCTGTGAAACATGGCTTTGTTCAGCCGACGAGCTGAATTTTCACGATTTCAACATTATTCGCCTCGATCGTAACGACTCGTTTGGTGGCGTACTATTGAGGATCAAAAAACAGGAAGTGGGTTATATCTATGGTATAACCGCAAGGGTGACGTAGGACTATCGTTGATTTAGAGATCATTTGTTTGAAGTTGAATCTGAATTCATTCTGAATGAATGAATATTTGGAGAACTTCGAAAACGAGAGCGTTACGTTGGAGCCACAAGGTTTTATGCATCCAATATTGGATACGGAAATATCCTACTGATGGGGAAGAATAATCTTCAGAAGCTATCCTGTTAATTGCGATTGATTGAAAAATCACAAAACCAAATGTATTTGGTCACAGTGTTTCATGGATAGAAAACATTAAAATAAACTCTTTCACATGAATGTAATTTTAAATTCCCAGAGGAACTGGCAGATTATTTTCAGTAACGATTAGATATTTCCACATTTTCCTCGATACTGGAAGCCCACCAGTGGTTAATGCTAACTCGATAACCATCTGTTAATAGCACTTGATTGAAACATATTTGGTCACAGTGTTACATGGATAGAAAACATTCAATTAAACTCTTTCACATGAATATATTTTGAAAATTCCCAGAGGAACTGGCAGATTATTTTCAGTAACGATTAGTTATTTCCACATTTTCCTCGATACTGGAAGCCCACCAGTGGTTAATGCCAACTCGATAACCACCTGTTAATAGCACATGATTGAAATATATTTGGTCACAGTGTTACATGGATAGAAAACCATTCAATTAAACTCTTTCACATGAATATATTTTGAAAATTCCCAGAGGAACTGGCAGATTATTTTCCAGCAATGATTAGATCTTTCCGGAACTTTCCCGATGCTGAATGGCATCCTAACGGAAAGAGTTCTGCGCGTGTATGTGTCGATCCTTCGCCGTCCACCTCCTCCAGCACGTTAGGTAACGATGTTGTCTTGTCGATGTCCTCACGAAAAACAGGAAGTGAGTTATATCTATGGTATAACCGCAAGGGTGACGTAGGACTATCGTTGATTTAGAGATCATTTGTTCGAAGTTGAATCTAAATCCATTCTGAATGAATGAATAAATGAATATTTGGGGGACTTCGAAAACGAGAGCGTTACGTTGGAGGCACAAGGTTTTATGCATCCAATATAGGATACGAAAAACCTTGTTCTGAAGAATAATCTTCAGAAGCTAACCTGCTAACTGTACTTGATTGACAAATCACAAACCCAAATGCATTATATGGATATTTTATGGATAGAAAACATTAAAATAACTCTTTCGCTTGAATGTAATTTTCAATTCCAAGGGGAACTGGCAGATTATTCTCCAGCAACGATTAGATATTTCCACATTTTCCTCGATACTGGAAGCCCACCAGTGGTTAATGCCAACTCGATAACCACCTGTTAATAGCACTTGATTGAAACATATTTGGTCACAGTGTAACATGGATAGAAAACATTCAATTAAACTCTTTCACATGAATATATTTTGAAAATTCCCAGAGGAACTGGCAGATTATTTTCAGTAACGATTTGATATTTCCACATTTTCCTCGATACTGGAAGCCCACCAGTGGTTAATGCCAAATCGATAACCACCTGTTAATAGCACTTGATTGAAACATATTTGGTCACAGTGTTACATGGATAGAAAACATTCAATTTTAAACTCTTTCACATGAATATATTTTGAAAATTCCCAAAGGAACTGGCAGATTATTTTCAGTAACGATTAGATATTTCCACATTTTCCTCGATACTGGAAGCCCACCAGTGGTTAATGCCAACTCGATAACCATCTGTTAATAGCACTTGATTGAAACATATTTGGTCACAGTGTTACATGGATAGAAAACATTCAATTAAACTCTTTCACATGAATATATTTTGAAAATTCCCAAAGGAACTGGCAGATTATTTTCCAGCAATGATTAGATCTTTCCGGAACTTTCTCGATGCTGAATGGCATCCTAACGGAAAGAGTTCTGCGCGTGTATGTGTCGATCCTTCGCCGTCCACCTCCTCCAGCACGTTAGGCAACGATGTTGTCTTGTCGATGTCCTCACGAAAAATGAATGTGTCTCACCACCAGAATATCGCTTAAGTATGCTTTTTGTGTGTGTTTGAATCGAGAGAAGGTGTGGTTTACGATGGTAATTTGGAAGGCAAACTAGAGGGGAATGAACTCTCTGAGCTCGGAACTTTCGGCGACTGAGCAATAATCGATTGCGGGCGCATACAATATTGGATACGGAAATATCCTACTGATGGGGAAGAATAATCTTCTGAAGCTATCCTGTTAATTGCGATTGATTGAAAAACCACAAAACCAAATGTATTTGGTCACAGTGTAACATGGATAGAAAACATTCAATTAAACTCTTTCACATGAATATATTTTGAAAATTCCCAGAGGAACTGGCAGATTATTTTCAGTAACGATTAGATATTTCCACATTTTCCTCGATACTGGAAGCCCACCAGTGGTTAATGCCAACTCGATAACCACCTGTTAATAGCACTTGATTGAAACATATTTGGTCACAGTGTTACATGGATAGAAAACATTCAATTAAACTCTTTCACATGAATATATTTTGAAAATTCCCAAAGGAACTGGCAGATTATTTTCCAGCAATGATTAGATCTTTCCGGAACTTTCTCGATGCTGAATGGCATCCTAACGGAAAGAGTTCTGCGCGTGTATGTGTCGATCCTTCGCCGTCCACCTCCTCCAGCACGTTAGGCAACGATGTTGTCTTGTCGATGTCCTCACGAAAAATGAATGTGTCTCACCACCAGAATATCGCTTAAGTATGCTTTTTGTGTGTGTTTGAATCGAGAGAAGGTGTGGTTTACGATGGCAATTTGGAAGGCAAACTAGAGGGGAATGAACTCTCTGAGCTCGGAACTTTCGGCGACTGAGCAATAATCGATTGCGGGCGCATACAATATTGGATACGGAAATATCCTACTGATGGGGAAGAATAATCTTCTGAAGCTATCCTGTTAATTGCGATTGATTGAAAAACCACAAAACCAAATGTATTTGGTCACAGTGTAACATGGATAGAAAACATTCAATTAAACTCTTTCACATGAATATATTTTGAAAATTCCCAGAGGAACTGGCAGATTATTTTCAGTAACGATTAGATATTTCCACATTTTCCTCGATACTGGAAGCCCACCAGTGGTTAATGCCAACTCGATAACCACCTGTTAATAGCACTTGATTGAAACATATTTGGTCACAGTGTTACATGGATAGAAAACATTCAATTAAACTCTTTCACATGAATATATTTTGAAAATTCCCAAAGGAACTGGCAGATTATTTTCAGTAACGATTAGATATTTCCACATTTTCCTCGATACTGGAAGCCCACCAGTGGTTAATGCCATCGATAACCACCTGTTAATAGCCGCGCGTGTATGTGTGTGTAGCGATGTCTTCCCAGGGAACCGTTTGTGGCATCACTCTCCTCCTGATAGATTCCCTTCTGGCCTAGGGTGCACAAACAGGCTCTTGGTGACACCGTTCATCCGCGCTTTCATGATAAATAAAGAGCTTCACCGCAACAGCGACAACATGCTCCAATCGCTGTTCAATTAGAACTGAGTGGATTTCCGAGTGGCGCTCGCTTATATACCGATTGGTGATTTCAATAGCCTGTTTTGAAAGCAATTTTAAGACTATTGAAACAAGTTTTTGGATCAAAAAGTAACAAGGATATAACGCGTAGATATTTTATCTTTCGAATGAAGTTTTTATCATACCATTTCGTTCAGTTGTTTAGGAGCTATTAACGCTCAAAATCTCGGTCTCCGGCGTAACGCTTTCGTTTTCGAAACTTTGATTTTACACCCCGGTATAGAAATGAAAGACGTAGTCCTACGTCAAAATGAATGTGTCTCACCACCACCATATCGCTTAAGTATGCTTTTTGTGTGTGATTGAATAGAGAGAAGGTGTGGTTTACGATGGCAATTTGGAAGGCAAACTAGAGGGGAATGAACTCTCTGAGCTCGGAACTTTCGGCGACTGAGCAATAATCGATTGCGGGTGCATACAATATTGGATACGGAAATATCCTACTGATGGAGAAGAATAATCTTCTGAAGCTATCCTGTTAATTGCGATTGATTGAAAAACCACAAAACCAAATGTATTTGGTCACAGTGTTACATGGATAGAAAACATTCAATTAAACTCTTTCACATGAATATATTTTGAAAATTCCCAAAGGAACTGGCAGATTATTTTCAGTAACGATTAGATATTTCCACATTTTCCTCGATACTGGAAGCCCACCAGTGGTTAATGCCAACTCGATAACCACCTGTTAATAGCACTTGATTGAAACATATTTGGTCACAGTGTAACATGGATAGAAAACATTCAATTAAACTCTTTCACATGAATATATTTTGAAAATTCCCAGAAGAACTGGCAGATTATTTTCCAGCAATGATTAGATCTTTCCGGAACTTTCCCGATGCTGAATGGCATCCTAACGGAAAGAGTTCTGCGCGTGTATGTGTCGATCCTTCACCGTCCACCTCCTCCAGCACGTTAGGCAACGATGTTGTCTTGTCGATGTCCTCACGAAAAATGAATGTGTCTCACCACCAGAATATCGCTTAAGTATGCTTTTTGTGTGTGATTGAATCGAGAGAAGGTGTGGTTTACGATGGCAATTTGGAAGGCAAACTAGAGGGGAATGAACTCTCTGAGCTCGGAACTTTCGGCGACTGAGCAATAATCGATTGCGGGCGCATACAATATTGGATACGGAAATATCCTACTGATGGGGAAGAATAATCTTCTGAAGCTATCCTGTTAATTGCGATTGATTGAAAAACCACAAAACCAAATGTATTTGGTCACAGTGTTACATGGATACAAAACATTCAATTAAACTCTTTCACATGAATATATTTTGAAAATTCCCAAAGGAACTGGCAGATTATTTTCAGTAACGATTAGATATTTCCACATTTTCCTCGATACTGGAAACCCACCAGTGGTTAATGCCAACTCGATAACCACCTGTTAATAGCACTTGATTGAAACATATTTGGTCACAGTGTAACATGGATAGAAAACATTCAATTAAACTCTTTCACATGAATATATTTTGAAAATTCCCAGAGGAACTGGCAGATTATTTTCCAGCAATGATTAGATCTTTCCGGAACTTTCCCGATGCTGAGTGGCATCCTAACGGAAAGAGTTCTGCGCGTGTATGTGTCGATCCTTCGCCGTCCACCTCCTCCAGCACGTTAGGCAACGATGTTGTCTTGTCGATGTCCTCACGAAAAATGAATGTGTCTCACCACCAGAATATCGCTTAAGTATGCTTTTTGTGTGTGATTGAATCGAGAGAAGGTGTGGTTTACGATGGCAATTTGGAAGGCAAACTAGAGGGGAATGAACTCTCTGAGCTCGGAACTTTCGGCGACTGAGCAATAATCGATTGCGGGCGCATACAATATTGGATACGGAAATATCCTACTGATGGAGAAGAATAATCTTCTGAAGCTATCCTGTTAATTGCGATTGATTGAAAAACCACAAAACCAAATGTATTTGTTCACAGTGTTACATGGATAGAAAACATTCAATTAAACTCTTTCACATGAATATATTTTGAAAATTCCCAAAGGAACTGGCAGATTATTTTCAGTAACGATTAGATATTTCCACATTTTCCTCGATACTGGAAGCCCACCAGTGGTTAATGCCAACTCGATAACCACCTGTTAATAGCACTTGATTGAAACATATTTGGTCACAGTGTAACATGGATAGAAAACATTCAATTAAACTCTTTCACATGAATATATTTTGAAAATTCCCAGAGGAACTGGCAGATTATTTTCCAGCAATGATTAGATCTTTCCGGAACTTTCCCGATGCTGAATGGCATCCTAACGGAAAGAGTTCTGCGCGTGTATGTGTCGATCCTTCGCCGTCCACCTCCTCCAGCACGTTAGGCAACGATGTTGTCTTGTCGATGTCCTCACGAAAAATGAATGTGTCTCACCACCAGAATATCGCTTAAGTATGCTTTTTGTGTGTGATTGAATCGAGAGAAGGTGTGGTTTACGATGGCAATTTGGAAGGCAAACTAGAGGGGAATGAACTCTCTGAGCTCGGAACTTTCGGCGACTGAGCAATAATCGATTGCGGGCGCATACAATATTGGATACGGAAATATCCTACTGATGGGGAAGAATAATCTTCTGAAGCTATCCTGTTAATTGCGATTGATTGAAAAACCACAAAACCAAATGTATTTGGTCACAGTGTTACATGGATAGAAAACATTCAATTAAACTCTTTCACATGAATATATTTTGAAAATTCCCAAAGGAACTGGCAGATTATTTTCAGTAACGATTAGATATTTCCACATTTTCCTCGATACTGGAAGCCCACCAGTGGTTAATGCCAACTCGATAACCACCTGTTAATAGCACTTGATTGAAACATATTTGGTCACAGTGTAACATGGATAGAAAACATTCAATTAAACTCTTTCACATGAATATATTTTGAAAATTCCCAGAGGAACTGGCAGATTATTTTCCAGCAATGATTAGATCTTTCCGGAACTTTCCCGATGCTGAATGGCATCCTAACGGAAAGAGTTCTGCGCGTGTATGTGTCGATCCTTCGCCGTCCACCTCCTCCAGCACGTTAGGCAACGATGTTGTCTTGTCGATGTCCTCACGAAAAATGAATGTGTCTCACCACCAGAATATCGCTTAAGTATGCTTTTTGTGTGTGATTGAATCGAGAGAAGGTGTGGTTTACGATGGCAATTTGGAAGGCAAACTAGAGGGGAATGAACTCTCTGAGCTCGGAACTTTCGGCGACTGAGCAATAATCGATTGCGGGCGCATACAATATTGGATACGGAAATATCCTACTGATGGGGAAGAATAATCTTCTGAAGCTATCCTGTTAATTGCGATTGTTTGAAAAACCACAAAACCAAATGTATTTGGTCACAGTGTTACATGGATAGAAAACATTCAATTAAACTCTTTCACATGAATATATTTTGAAAATTCCCAAAGGAACTGGCAGATTATTTTCAGTAACGATTAGTTATTTCCACATTTTCCTCGATACTGGAAGCCCACCAGTGGTTAATGCCAACTCGATAACCACCTGTTAATAGCACTTGATTGAAACATATTTGGTCACAGTGTAACATGGATAGAAAACATTCAATTAAACTCTTTCACATGAATATATTTTGAAAATTCCCAAAGGAACTGGCAGATTATTTTCAGTAACGATTAGATATTTCCACATTTTCCTCGATACTGGAAGCCCACCAGTGGTTAATGCCAACTCGATAACCACCTGTTAATAGCACTTGATTGAAACATATTTGGTCACAGTGTTACATGGATAGAAAACATTCAATTAAACTCTTTCACATGAATATATTTTGAAAATTCCCAAAGGAACTGGCAGATTATTTTCAGTAACGATTAGATATTTCCACATTTTCCTCGATACTGGAAGCCCACCAGTGGTTAATGCCAACTCGATAACCACCTGTTAATAGCCGCGCGTGTATGTGTGTGTAGCGATGTCTTCCCAGGGAACCGTTTGTGGCATCACTCTCCTCCTGATAGATTCCCTTCTGGCCTAGGGTGCACAAACAGGCTCTTGGTGACACCGTTCATCCGCGCTTTCATGATAAATAAAGAGCTTCACCGCAACAGCGACAACATGCTCCAATCGCTGTTCAATTAGAACTGAGTGGATTTCCGAGCGCCGCTCGCTTATATACCGATTGGTGATTTCAATAGCCTGTTTTGAAAGCAATTTTAAGACTATTGAAACAAGTTTTTGGATCAAAAAGTAACAAGTATATAACGCGTAGACATTTTATCTTTCGAATGAAGTGTTTATCATACCATTTCGTTCAGTTGTTTAGGAGCTATTAACGCTCAAAATCTCGGTCTCCGGCGTAACGCTTTCGTTTTCGAAACTTTGATTTTACACCCCGGTATAGAAATGAAAGACGTAGTCCTACGTCAAAACGTCACTCCTTCTATAGAGTCACTATCCCATCGATTACAGGCATTGAAGTTGTCGCTTGCCAGATACAAATCAATGGCAAAGAACTCTGCATTGCTTCGATATATATTCCTCCCAGGACTACGGTAGGCCGCCATCAATTCTTTGATATTATCGAGGCATTGCCGGAGCCGCGGTTAATCTTAGGTGACTTCGACTCCCATGGAACAGCATGGGGGTCACTCTACGATGACAACCGTGCCACGTTGATTTATGATCTGTGCGACAACTTCAACATGACAGTTTTAAATACTAGGGAAGCAACTAGGATAGCTAACCCTCCTGCACGGGCAAGCATGCTAGACATATATCTCTGCTCTTCTTCATTATCCCTGGATTGCACATGGAAGGTAATCCAAGATCCCCACGGTAGTGATCACCTACCAATAATTTTATCGATCGCCAACGAATCAAAATCTAGTGAGTCAGTCGATATTGCGTATGACCTCACGACGAATATTTTTGACGTAGGACTACGTCTAACCGGAAGCTATAGGGGGTGAAATGGAAATCTAGGCACTGAACAAGTAGGAAAAAATGCAAGATTTGGAACGCTTATAACTCGAGCATTTCTCAATAGATCGCAAAGGTTTTTGCATCAATTGATAGGAAATATATCTACGCATCTATCATAACGAATAACATTTCATTTTTCTTGAGATAAATAATTGAATAATTGTGAAATATCAAGCATTGTCCAAATACACTATGTGCCCATTTTTGATTGGTCCATTTTGTGCTCCTCAAATCGTACCGACCAAAACGGGCAACCAGAGCAGCAGCGAAATAGAATGAAGCACGATTGGAAAGGAAAAAGAAAAAAATGAGGGAAACATTGGTCGCAGTCTCACACATGCGTAATTCTCGAGCCAGCCAGTCAGCTTAAAAATCCCCTCTCCGCTGCCGTAACGATCATTCTCATCCGAACCGTACACCACATCGTTTCGCATCACCTCACATCAACAAACCAACACAAGCAGCCATGGTTGGATATGGCAAAGGAGGAAAAGTGAAGGGAAAGGCAAAATCCCGCTCGAACCTTGATCTGGAGTTCCCGCTCGTGTTGATCTGGAGTTCCCCGCAAGGGTAGCTAGGTCGAGCGCGTTAGTACCTGTGTACCAGTCCACCTAGCCGGCGTTATATAGTTTCGGCCGCCGAAGTGATCGAGTTAGCTGGCAAAGCTGCTCGCGACGATAAGAAAACCTGCATTCGGAACAGAACACATTCGGTTCGGTGGACATCAAGACAACAGGCAGTTGCAGCGAGTGGCGAGTGGCAAACACAATCGCAAAACGGCATCAGGTAGCAGAAGAAAAAAATTTGTTCTTTATACAAACTGCTTTGGTGGCAAATCCAGAACAAGCCGGCTTCGAGGGCGTTCGAAATGGTTTTTTTCAAAACCACGAGTACTAAGTTTTCTAAATTGGAACCATTCCATAAAACAAGGCGCTTTTCAGGGCCATTAAACCTTCCAAAAAAGAGTTTAGGAAATAAAGTTCAATGCTTTCTAAAACATTATCCAAAATAATAATAAAACACAAATTGATGTTTTCATAATTTGTTTGCCAGGATCTGATGAGTATGTGAATTTGGCAGTTGTTTTGAGCTTATTGATAGTTGGGGACTTTCCTAATTATTCAATTTTCACCAATTCTTAAATTGTTTCCAGATTTAAAGTACAGTAATCTACAATTAGTTCGACATTTAGCTAATTTGACGGACATGTAATGCGACTTATTTAGTTGGACATTTTTGTAAACATAGAGATCCAAATTATGGCCCCACATTGAAAGTCGACACTGTACCACTGTCATCGCAAATGTTCAATTACAGGTTAAAATTACCTCCAATCCGGCACTGAGTGGTGGTAATGCGACGTGCCATTGAATGTAATTTACTGTAAAATATGTCACAAGCTGGATAGGAAGAAATTTTCCAACTGTGAAAGCTGTGGCGAGTGGCAAATGCAATCGCTAAACAGAAAGGTTTAGCCGAACAAGATGGGGATATCGAGTGATAACAAAACAATAAACTCTTTAGACTTTTTGTGATCCTGAAAAGGACCTTTTTTAGCCTGTATGTGAATCCAACGAGCGAACAAATCGTAATGAATGTATTTTTTTGCCATCGCTCCCTTTTAACGGTCATTCGTTCGTTTCGTTGGACTCGCCCCTTTGGCTGAGTCTGCCGATTTGTCTCTATCCTGTGAGTGTGTACCGCTAGAGTATAAAACACGCGGACCCCAAAAAAATATCTTATTTTCTTTCAAACCGTAAACCCGTGTGGTTGTACGGCATCGGCATCGTGTACTCAACAAAGGAGGAAAAGAGAAGGGAAAGGCAAAATCCCGCTCGAACCGTGGTGGTCTGCAATTTCCCGTAGGTGTATCCGCCAATTGCACCGGAAAAGGTTGCTAGGTCGAGCGCGTTAGTACCTGTGTACCAGTCCACCTAGCTGGCGTTATATAGTTTCGGCCGCCGGAGTGATCGAGTTAGCTGGCAAAGCTGCTCGCGACGATAAGAAAACCTGCATTCGGAACAGAACACATTCGGTTCGGCGGACATCAAGACAACAGGCAGTTGCAGCGAATGGCGAGTGGCAAACGCAATCGCAAAACGGCATCAGGTAGCAGAAGAAAAAAGTTTGTTCTTTATACAAACTGCTTTGGCGGCAAATCCAGAACAAGACGGCATCGAGGGCGTTCGAAATGGTTTTTTTCAAAACCACGAGTACTAAGTTTTCTAAATTGGAACCATTCCATAAAACAAGGCGCTTTTCAGGGCCATTAAACCTTCCAAAAAAGAGTTTAGGAAATAAAGTTCAATGCTTTCTAAAACATTATCCAAAATAATAATAAAACACAAATTGATGTTTTCATAATTTGTTTGCCAGGATTTGATGAGTATGTGAATTTGGCAGTTGTTCTGAGCTTATTGATAGTTGGGGACTTGCCTGATTATTCATTTTTCACCAATTCTTAAATTGTTTCCAGATTTAAAGTACAGTAATCTACAATTAGTTCGACATTTAGCTAATTGGACGGACATGTAATGCGACTTATTTAGTTGGACATTTTTGTAAACATAGAGATCCAAATTATGACCCCACATTGAAAGTCGACACTGTACCACTGTCATCGCAAATGTTCAATTACAGGTTAAAATTACCTCCAATCCGGCACTGAGTGGTGGTAATGCGACGTGCCATTGAATGTAATTTACTGTAAAATATGTCACAAGCTGGATGGGAAGAAATTTTCCAACTGTGAAAGCTGTTGCGAGTGACAACAAATCGCTAAACAGGAAGGTTTAGCCGAACAAGATGGGAATATCGAGTGATAACAGAAACACAACACCAAAGGTTCTTTTCAGAACCATCAACATATTCATAAAGAGTAAACAGTAAACTAATCCATTTTTCAGGTAGATAGGTAGGTATTCACGTAGGTGAAGAAAATAAAACAATATATTTAAAATATATATTTAACAAAAGCTGTCCCCTTTGTATAGTCCTACGTCACTCCGGTTATGTCCCCGACATTACCCACCCGTCTTTTTTTTTTATCCCATTTATTTATTTGAGGCTCATTAGCATTTTAGCTGTAACAGAGCCGAATTTTAATCGTGTACATGTCACATGATTATCATATCTATAATTAGCACATTACACACAGTTGCCATTCGCCAGTATTCCTTCTATACCATTACATATGGTACATTCACACAATAGCCATTTAGGCGTAAGAGTTTTCTATCTGTTCTTCCATTATCCAGTTAGACCGGACAGCGGAGACAGTTGATTGATCATTGTTGAGTTATTTATAGAACAGCAGCCCGATGTGTCTTGCAGAGCAGAGCAGTTGTATGGATGAATCGATCTTATTTCGACCGTGGATCGATCTCCATCGCTGATGATTGTTGCGTGGACGTAGCTATTCTGTAACAACACAAAGATGGTCAATGAAGGCCCTGAGTTTTGAACTCACGATCGATCGCTTACTAAGCGAACGCGCAACCATTGTGGCTACTGAGACCCCCTACGAAGAATATTGACTGGAGAAAATTTGCGGAATTAATATCTGAAGCAATCATTTCGATGCATGAACTTCCTCCCCTTGAAGAGTATAACTTTATATCAAGTTTGATTTACGATAGCGCACTTCAAGCTCAAAAGAAACGTGTACCGGCTACCACTTTCCGACGTCGTCCTCCATCACTTTGGTGGGACAGGGAGTGTTCAAAGGTCTACCTTGAAAAATCATCAGCTTTCAAAAAATTCAGGAAAACTGGATTAGTGGAATGGTTTCGAAAGTACCAAGCTCTAGAAGCCAAACTAATAGGTCTGATTAAAGCAAAAAAGCGTGGATATTGGCGGAAATTCGTCAATGGTTTGTCAAGGGAGACCGCTATGAGTACTCTTTGGAATACGGCTAGGAGAATGCGTGGCTGGAACCATACCAATGAAAGTGAGGAATATTCTGACCGTTGGATTTTCAAATTTGCAAGGAAGGTTTGTCCCGATTCTGTTCCTGCACAAAGCGTCGTACGCGATATTCCGCTCCAATGCGATTATGAGAATTTTTAGATGGTAGAATTCTCAATTGTCCTCCTCTCATGTAACAATTCAGCTCCGGGTCGGACAAGATTAAATTCAACTTATTGAAGAATCTTCCCGACTTGGCAAATCAGCGTTTGCTGAACTTGTTTAACAAGTTTCTGGAGCTGAATATTGTCCCACATGACTGGAGACAAGTGAGAGTGATAGAGAGTTCCGCCGAGGTAAGAGAGAGAGAGTTCCGCCGAGGGAAAGGGACGAATGATTGTCTCGCGCTGCTATCTTCTGAAATCCAAATCGCATTTGCTCGCAAAGAACAAATGGCTTCCGTTTTCCTCGATATCAAAGGGGCATTTGATTCAGTTTCCATGGAAATTCTCTCAGAGAAGCTTCATAATCGTGGACTTTCACCAATTCTGAATAATTTCCTGTACAATTTACTGTCAGAAAAGCACATGAATTTCTCTCATGGCAACTCAAAATCTTCCAGAGTTTCACCTATCCTGTAATGCGATCAGGCACTCGATGTTTTTCAAATACCTTGGAGTATGTTTTGACTCTAAATGTACCTGGGGGAGACACATTGCGTATTTGAAACAGAAATGCCAGCAAAGAATCAATTTTCTCCAAACAATAACCGGAACATGGTGGGGTGCCCATCCAGGAGACCTCATTCAGTTGTACAAAACAACGATATTGTCAGTGTTAGAATATGGCAGTTTTTGCTTCCGATCAGCTGCCAGGATTCATATTCTCAAGCTGGAGAGGATACAATATCGTTGCTTGCGTATAGCCATGGGGTGTTTGCATTCGACACATACGATGAGTCTCGAAGTTTTGGCAGGAGTACCCCCGCTTACTCTTCGGTTCACAGAATTATCCTACAGATTTCTCATCCGTTGCAAGATCATGAATCCATTGGTGATTGATAACTTCGAAAATCTACTCCAACTGACTCCTCAGTCAAGTTTTATGTCTTTGTACCATGATTTCCTTACCCATGAAGTGCACCCTTCACCGGGCATCTCCAACCAAGTTGGCTTCCCATACTTTTGCAATTCCTCTGTCAATTTTGATCTGTCCATGCGACAAAAAATCCATGGAATCCCAGATCATCTACGCTCCGATTCTATTCCGCCGATATTTTCGGCAGAATATGGGAAAGTTAGATCTGATAAAATGTTCTTTACTGACGGTTCATTCATAAACGGGTCCACTGGCTTCGGCATCTTCAATGAAAATTCCAGTGCCTCTTTCAAACTCAAAGATCCTTGTTCCGTGTATGTCGCTGAACTGGGTGCGATATACTACGCACTAGGGATCATTGAAACACCATCGACCCATCGACCATTATTTTATTTTTTCAGACAGTCTCAGCTCAATAGAGGCAATTCGTTCAATGAAAGTTGATAAACGCTCATCTTACTTCCTAACAAGAATAAGACATCTATTGAGTGTTTTGGTCGAAAAATTATTCAAGATTACCTTAGCATGGGTTCCCTCTCATTGCTCGATTCCGGGGAATGAGAAAGCGGACTCGCTAGCTAAGGTGGGCGCTGCAGAAGGTACACTTTTGACGTAGGACTACGTCTAACCGGAAGATATAGGGGGTGAAATGGAAATTTAGGCACTGAACAAGTAGGAAAAAATGCAAGATTTGGAACGCTTATTACTCGAGCATTTCTCAATAGATCGCAAAGGTTTTTGCATCAATTGATAGGAAATATATCTACGCATCTATCATAACGAATAACATTTCATTTTTCTTGAGATAAATAATTGAATAATTGTGAAATATCAAGCATTGTCAAAATGTACTATGTGCCCATTTTTGATTGGTCCATTTTGTGCTCCTCAAATCGTACCGACCAAAACGGGCAACCAGAGCAGCAGCGAAATAGAATGAAGCACGATTGGAAAGGAAAAAGAAAAAAATGAACGAAACATTGGTCGCAGTCTCACATGCGTAATTCTCGAGCCAGCCAGTCAGCTTAAAAATCCCCGCTCCGCTGCCGTAACGATCATTCTCATTCAAACCGTACACCACATCGGTTCGCATCACAACACATCAACAAACCAACCCAAGCAGCCATGTCTGGACATGGTAAAGGAGGAAAAGTGAAGGGAAAGGCAAAATCCCGCTCGAACCGTGTTGATCTGGAGTTCCCCGCAAGGGTAGCTAGGCCGAGCGCGTTAGTTTCGGCCGCCGAAGTGATCGAGTTAGCTGGCAAAGCTGCTCGCGACGATAAGAAAACCCGTATTCGGAACAGAACACATTCGGTTCGGTGGACATCAAGACAACAGGCAGTTGCAGCGAGTGGCGAGTGGCAAACGCAATCGCAAAACGGCATCAGGTAGCAGAAGAAAAAATTTTGTTCTTTATACAAACTGCTTTGGTGGCAAATCCAGAACAAGGCGGCATCGAGGGCGTTCGAAATGGTTTTTTTTCAAAACCACGAGTACAAAGTTTTCTAAATTGGAACCATTCCATAAAACAAGGCGCTTTTCAGGGCCATTAAACCTTCAAAAAAAGAGTTTAGGAAATACAGTTCAATGCTTTCTAAAACATTATCCAAAATAATAATAAAACACAAATTGATTTTTTCTTAATTTGTTTGCCAGGATCTGATGAGTATGTGAATTTGGCAGTTGTTCTGAGCTTATTGATAGTTGGGGACTTTCCTGATTATTCAATTTTCACCAATTCTTTAATTGTTTCCAGATTGAAAGTACAGTAATTTACAATTAGTTCGACATTTGGCTAATTGGACGGACATGTAATGCGACTTATTTAGTTGGACATTTGTGAACATAGAGATCCAAATTATGACCCCACATTGAAAGTCGACACTGTCCACTGTCATCGCAAATGTTCCATTACAGGTTAAAATCGCCTCCAATGCGACACTGAGTGGCGCTTCGGCACGTCGCATTGAATGTAATTTACTGTACAACATGTCACAAAGCTGGATGGGAAGAAATTTTCCAACTGTGAAAGCTGTGGCGAGTGGTAACAAATCGCTTAACAGGAAGGTTTAGCCGAACAAGATGGAGATATCGAGTGATAACGAAACAATAAACTCTTTAGATTGAAGATAATTTTGTGATCCTGAAAAGGACCCTTTTTAGCCTGCATGTGAATCCAACGAGCGAACAAATCGTAATAAATGTATTTTTTTGCAATCGCTCCCTTTTAACGCTTATTCGTTCGTCTCGTTGGACTCGCCCCTCTGGCTGAGTCGGCCGATTTGTCTCTATCCTGTGAGTGTGTACCGCTAGAGTATAAAACACGCGGACCCCAAAAAAATATCTTATTTTCTTTCAAACCGTAAACCCGTGTGGTTGTACGGCATCGGCATCGTGGACGTAACAAAGGAGGACAAGTTAAGGAAAGGCAAAGTCTCACTCGAACCGTGCAGGTCTCCAGTTCCCTGTTGGTCGCATTCACTGATTGCTCCGCAAGGGTAACTAGGCCGAACGGATTGGTGCCGGAGCACCAGTATACCTAAAAGCGATTATAGAGTTTCGGCCGTCGGAGTGCTCGAGTTGGCTTACAAAGCTGCTCACGACAAGTGGCAAAGTGTTTCTCCGGCACGTCGCATTAAATGTAATTTACTGAACAATATGTCACAAGCTGGATGGGAATAAATTTTCCAACTGTGAAAGCTGTGGCGAGTGGCAAACGCAATAGCTAAACAGGAAGGTTTAACCGAACAAGATGGGAATATCGAGTGATAACAAAAACACAACACCAAAGGTTCTTTTCAGAACCATCAACATATTCATAAAGAGTAAACAGTAAACTAATCCATTTTTCAGGTAGATAGGTAGGTATTCACGTAGGAGAAGGAAATAAAACAATATATTTAAAATATATATTTAACAAAAGCTGTCCCCTTTGTATAGTCCTACGTCACTCCGGTTATGTCCCCGACATTACCCACCCGACTTTTTGAAAGGCAAATTGCCTATAATGCATTTTTTCACATTCCTCGTCAGGACACACTCGTTAGTTGGCAGCGCATGTAGAGTGAAGATGAGTTCGGTTGTTGGTTACACACGATTATCCCTAAGGTTTCGACGAGTGCTTGGTTTAAGGGATTGAATGTAGGTCGTGATTTCATTCGCGTGATATCTCGGCTCATGTCCAATCACTACAACCTAAACGCGCATTTCTATCGCATTGGGCTCGCAGCAAACAATCTTTGTGATTGTGGCGATGGCTACCACGACATCGAGCATATTGTCTGGTCGTGTATCCGGTTCCATGCTGCTCGCTCTCAGCTCTCTAGAGCACTGAGAGCACAAGGCAGACAATCGGATATCCCCGTCCGGGATATCTTAGGTAGCCGTGATCCTGATCTTCTGCTTCATCTATACCTGTTCCTCAGAAACGCCGATGTCAACGTTTAATGATGTTTCCTTCGTTGTGTCCCTGTTTCATATCCCTCCTATCCGATCTATAAACTTTTACTTAGTCGCGGCAATACATACACACACTCTTTACAGATACACGGGCCAAAGGTTGTGCAGTCCACTCAAGTCCAGTCAAGTCAACAAGAGCCAAAGGTTGAACCGCTCATGACAACTCTACACGAGCTGATGATTGCGCCGGCTAGTGACCATTCTATCCTGGATTCCTCGAGTCGAGAAGACGCACCACGCTAGATATGGGGTACATACTAGGGGGCGTCGCTGATTAATGGTCAGCTGCATCCCAATAGGAAGTATCCAGTGTCGGGCACACGTACAGAGCATTGGAGACAGCAACATCATGGGGGTCACTCTACGATGACAACCGTGCCACGTTGATTTATGATCTGTGCGACAACTTCAACATGAGAGTTTTAAATACTAGGGAAGCAACTAGGATAGCCAACCCTCCTGCACGGGCAAGCATGCTAGACATATCTCTCTGCTCTTCTTCATTATCCCTGGATTGCACATGGAAGGTAATCCAAGATCCCCACGGTAGTGAGCACCTACCAATAATTTTATCGATCGCCAACGAATCAAAATCTAGTGAGTCAGTCGATATTGCGTATGACCTCACGAAGAATATTGACTGGAGAAAATTTGCGGAATTAATATCTGAAGCAATCATTTCGATGCATGAACTTCCTCCCCTTGAAGAGTATAACTTTATATCAAGTTTGATTTACGATAGCGCACTTCAAGCTCAAAAGAAACGTGTACCGGCTACCACTTTCCGACGTCGTCCTCCATCACTTTGGTGGGACAGGGAGTGTTCAAAGGTCTACCTTGAAAAATCATCAGCTTTCAAAAAATTCAGGAAAACTGGATTAGTGGAATGGTTTCGAAAGTACCAAGCTCTAGAAGCCAAACTAAAAGGTCTGATTAAAGCAAAAAAGCGTGGATATTGGCGGAAATTCGTCAATGGTTTGTCAAGGGAGACCGCTATGAGTACTCTTTGGAATACGGCTAGGAGAATGCGTGGCTGGAACCATACCAATGAAAGTGAGGAATACTCTGACCGTTGGATTTTCAAATTTGCAAGGAAGGTTTGTCCCGATTCTGTTCCTGCACAAAGCGTCGTACGCGATATTCCGCTCCAATGCGATTATGAGAATTTTTAGATGGTAGAATTCTCAACTGTCCTCCTCTCATGTAACAATTCAGCTCCGGGGTCGGACAAGATTAAATTCAACTTGTTGAAGAATCTTCCCGACTTGGCAAATCAGCGTTTGCTGAACTTGTTCAACAAGTTTCTGGAGCTGAATATTGTCCCACATGACTGGAGACAAGTGAGAGTGATAGAGAGTTCCGCCGAGGTAAGAGAGAGAGAGAGAGTTCCGCCGAGGTAAAGGGACGAATGATTGTCTCGCGCTGCTATCTTCTGAAATCCAAATCGCATTTGCTCGCAAAGAACAAATGGCTTCCGTTTTCCTCGATATCAAAGGGGCATTTGATTCAGTTTCCATGGAAATTCTCTCAGAGAAGCTTCATAATCGTGGACTTTCACCAATTCTGAATAATTTCCTGTACAATTTACTGTCAGAAAAGCACATGAATTTCTCTCATGGCAACTCAAAATCTTCTTGTTACAGTTTTATGGGCCTACCACAAGGCTCCTGCCTAAGCCCCCTCTTGTACAGCTTTTACGTCAATGATATGGATGATTGTCTAACTAGAGACTGCACGCTGAGACAACTTGCAGACGATGGAGTTATTTCCATCACGGGTACTAATCCCGTCGCTCTGCAAAAGTCGTTGCAAGATACCATGAACAATCTGTTCACGTGGGCCTTCAAGCTGGGTATCGAATTCTCTACGGAGAAAACTGAAATGGTCGTTTTTTCTAGGAAGCACGAACCCGCCCAATTCCAGCTTTACCTATCCGGCAAAACGATCCAACACTCTATGTTTTTCAAATACCTGGGTGTATATTTTGATTCTAAATGTACCTGGGGGAGACACATTGCGTATTTGAAACAGAAATGCCAGCAAAGAATCAATTTTCTCCAAACAATAACCGGAACATGGTGGGGTGCTCATCCAGGAGACCTCATTCAGTTGTACAAAACAACGATATTGTCAGTGTTAGAATATGGCAGTTTTTGCTTCCGATCAGCTGCCAGGATTCATATTCTCAAGCTGGAGAGGATACAATATCGTTGCTTGCGTATAGCCATGGGGTGTTTGCATTCGACACATACGATGAGTCTCGAAGTTTTGGCAGGAGTACGCCCGCTTACTCTTCGGTTCACAGAATTATCCTACAGATTTCTCATCCGTTGCAAGATCATGAATCCATTGGTGATTGATAACTTCGAAAATCTACTACAACTGACTCCTCAGTCAAGTTTTATGTCTTTATACCATGAGTACCTTACCCACGACGTGCACCCTTTACCAGGCATCTCCAACCAAGTTTGCTTCCCATACTTTTGCAATTCCTCTGTCATTTTTGATCTATCCATGCGACAAAAAATCCATGGAATACCAGATCACCTACGCTCCAATGTTATTCCGTCGATATTTTAGGAAAAATATGGGAAAGTTAGATCTGATAAAATGTTCTTTACTGACGGTTCAAACATAAACGGGTCCACTGGCTTCGGCATCTTCAATGAAAATTCCAGTGCCTCTTTCAAACTCAAAGATCCTTGTTCCGTGTATGTCGCAGAAATGGGTGCGATATACTATGCTCTAGGGATCATTGAAACACTGCCCATCGACCATTATTTTATTTTTTCAGACAGTCTCAGCTCAATAGAGGCAATCCGCTCAATGAAAGTTGAATAAGACATCTATTGAGTGTTTTGGTCGAAAAATTATTCAAGATTACCTTAGCATGGGTTCCCTCTCATTGCTCTATTCCGGGGAATAGGTACACTTTTTGAAAGGCAAATTGCCTATAATGCATTTTTTCACATTCCTCGTCAGGACACACTCGTTACTTGGCAGCGCATTTAGAGTGAAGATGAGTTCGGTCGTTGGTTACACACGATTATCCCTAAGGTTTCGACGAGTGCTTGGTTTAAGGGATTGAATGTAGGTCGTGATTTCATTCGCGTGATATCTGGGCTCATGTCCAATCACTACAACCTAAACGCGCATTTCTATCGCATTGGGCTCGCAGCAAACAATCTTTGTGATTGTGGCGATGGCTACCACGACATCGAGCATATTGTCTGGTCGTGTATCCGATTCCATGCTGCTCGCTCTCAGCTCTCTAGAGCACTGAGAGCACAAGGCAGACAATCGGATATCCCCGTCCGGGATATCTTAGGTAGCCGTGATCCTGATCTTCTGCTTCATCTATACCTGTTCCTCAGAAACGCCGATGTCAACGTTTAATGATGTTTCCTTCGTTGTGTCCCTGTTTCATATCCCTCCTATCCGATCTATAAACTTTTACTTAGTCGCGGCAATACATACACACACTCTTTACAGATACACGGGCCAAAGGTTGTGCAGTCCACTCAAGTCCAGTCAAGTCAACAAGAGCCAAAGGTTGAACCGCTCATGACAACTCTACACGAGCTGATGATTGCGCCGGCTAGTGACCATTCTATCCTGGATTCCTCGAGTCGAGAAGACGCACCACGCTAGATATGGGGTACATACTAGGGGGCGTCGCTGATTAATGGTCAGCTGCATCCCAATAGGAAGTATCCAGTGTCGGGCACACGTACAGAGCATTGGAGACAGCAACATCCCAATTACGAGAACACTTGTAATACTAACCTCGAGCCGACCGCGAGTAATCGGTTAAATATTACTAACATTGATAATAAGAAAAATTGTCAAAATATTGAACTCCGGCCCCATCAGGCTAACGCCATATGAGCCTTGATAAAAATATATATTTTGGAAAAAAAAATACGCGAAGGTAGAGATTCGATATGAGTGATCGGATTTTACAATTCGATCGAAATCGACTTTTACACTCTTAAATTCGTTCGCCTTGTCGCGAAACAATGGTCAAAATAAGTCATCCGTATTTGTGGTTCAATTTACTCTCTATCTGATCGGCATAATTCCGGAAATAATTCTAAATTGTTTAAATTAGAATGAAAATTATTATTCGATTTCGTTTGGATGTTAAATTTGTTTTGAATGTGTTTGAATGCTAAATTTTTCGTGTTTATTCCACCCGAAAAACCATTACTATTTTTGCTTTATAGAAATGGAACATGGAGACAAATGTTGTTTACGTCGAATTGCGTGGCAAGGTTGTCACATTTGCTCAACTCGATTGGACTTGAGCTTGAACAGAATGCAAATTTGCGCTTTTTCCATTCAACAGAATACAACCAACAATATGTGGGGACGAATACGATCGAACTTCATTTTGTGTTTGAACACACGCGCAATGTCATGACAATGCATTGCGCTTTGGCCTGGCTATATATATATATATAGCCATATATATATATATATATATATATATATATATATATATATATATATATATATATATATATATATATATATATATATAGAAATAAGGAAATTTATATATATAGCCATATATATATATATATATATATATATATATATATATATATATATATATATATATATATATATATAGAAATAAGGAAATTTAAATATAGAAATTTTAAATTCTGAACAAATCTAGATCAACATGTCAAAAGGACCTATCTTCTTTGATCGAATCTCTTCATCTACATTCTCTTTCATTAATAACTAAGCAGTAACAGCATTTCCTTATGTGTTCGTCGATAAGAAGTATGAAAGAGAACTTCGTTTATCAAACTACATGGCGAAACCGGAACAAAATCTGTCTCAAAGGTCGTGGTTATCGAAAGAGAAAGTCGATCAAGAGAATCGTTCAAAAAAGATAGGCCCTTTTGACATGTTGATCTAGAAATATTACAAAATTTTGTGGAGTTCTGTGATTCATAACATGAACATAGATGAAGACCTTCTATTTCTATTAGAACGCTAATTTTTCATGCTATGATATGTCAATATTTTTTAGTAGTTGAAGTTATATTCGTGAGCGCTTAAGCGTCCGGATTTCGATGCGTTACTATATATTAGTTGCTTGGCGAAATTCCTTTACAATAACACTGTACTAGGGGATGTGCGGGTTAGAAGGCTTTTTCGGGCCTTGAAATTAAATATTTTTAGTGATTCAATTTCAAAATTCAATGCATAATGAATAACAAAAAAAATAACTTCGCAGGTTTGACAGGACAAACTTTTTTTTAGTGATATGATATTTACACGATACTTTTTCTAGGTGTATCAATTCATCTTTCCAGCATAATATTAGACCTACCGATACTTCATGCATACCTATTCCTACCACAGCGGCTCAAGTGCGCCGTCTTTAAAATCTATATTTATAAAAATGGATTTCTGTCCATTTCCTATGGACTCGGAAATTGCTGAACCGATTGACATATAATTGATATGTAGGGGTTTTTGGGGTCGAGGAAAATTATTATGATAGTTCGAGACCGTTCCCCCCTCTCTAAGGGGGACTGTCATACAAATGAAACACAAATTTCTGCATTACTCGAGAATTAATCAAGTAAATTAAACCAAATTAGACATTTGAAGGTTTTAGGGCCCAATAAATGTTTCTATGTTGGATAGACACTCTTCCCCCTCTCTAAGAGGGACTGCCATACAAAAGAAACCCAAATTTCCGCATAACTCGATAATTAATCAAGCAAATGAAACCAAATTTGGCATGTGGAGGTTTTAGGGTCCAATAAAGGTCCAATAAATGTTTACGGTGATTAGATTACACCCCCATCTTCAAGGGGGAGCTACCATACAAATGAAAGACAAATTTCTGCATAACTCAAGAACTGATAAAGCACTGAGCCACGATAAACTGATAAACTGAGCCACGATGTACGAGAAATATTTCTATGATTGTATGACATCCCTCCCTTCTCTGGAATGGAGAGAGGGTTCCATAAAAATAATACACGTATTCCAACCAAACGTGACAATGGAAAATTTCCGGAAAACTCTGAAGGAAAATGAGATAATTCGAAAAATCTAATTCCCATGTGTTCTACAATTACATATTGACAAGCGTTGTTAGTCCATTTGATGTTTGCGGTAACGAAATTGATCTTCGTTTAAAAGTGGAAATGGATTTTTATGTGATAAAACGCACTCCTGTATCGTCTACTATCTATATAAATAAAAATGAATCGCCGAGTGTGTTGATAAGAGCAAAACTCGAGAAAGGAATTGTCCGATTTAGAGCTGTCTTTATTCTATCATATTTTCTGTATCAAACATTTATTTCATGTAACGGAGAAACATGTTATTTGCAAGTGGATGATAAATTTAGCACGAGAATTATATCTGAAAATAATCTGATATTATAATGTCGAGTTTTGGTAGAAGTACTGAAATTTTATAGTAAAAAATAATTTTAGACGGTAGATTAGAAGATCAATCAATGAACAGTTCTGCGATTGGACCCATGAAGGTGCGCTTAGAGTAAAGCGTGGATGTGATAACGAAAAATAAATTTTGGGCGGGACGAAGACATATATTAGCCATTCCATGCCAAACCGATATAATGGTTACCAGATTTTTTATGAAAAGTGGTAGTTTCGTTCTTTATCGCAAAATATTAGATCCGTATTTTTTTATTTTTTCGTTAGGGTGACCATTTCCATTTTAGGGTGGTTCGAAAAATCAACTTTTTCCACCTTTTCCCAAAAATGACTTTCCCACGACAATTCATAACTTTTGAACTACCGTTTTAGATGATCAACATATCAAATTAAAGCCAATGAGCTACTTTTTTTACATAACCTATCCAAATATCAGATAGGCGTTTTTTCGTTTTTGAATTATGATTTTTCAAGATTAACATGTTTTCAAATTTCGTTTAATATTCCTATGCGACTAGACTACATTTATGCGACTAGAATTCTATTTTAATGCATTTGCGGTATTTCATGTGGCTTTAAATTGGTATATCGATCATCTGAATCGGCCTGGTAGTTTGAAAGTCATGAATTTTAAAAAAGTCATTTTTGGAAAAAGCAAAAAAAAATTTTGGACCACACAGTACATAGTACAGAGTACATTTCTACATAATCCGAATTGCGTTTTACTCTTATTCACGATAGTTATTCAACAAAAACGAAAACTACCTTTTTTGACCCATTCTCACCCCCATCGACGGTACATTATCGGTTTGTTTCACGAATGAGTGTTTTGAGTTGAGGCGTTATGCACAAAGTAGAGGAAGCCCGAGGTTGCGCTACTTTCTGTGTATTAGAAATAGGAATTATGTTACGTGAGGGAGAGAGATGGGATCCAAAATCCGGATTTCTAACGTTTCGTACTTTATGTACCACGGCTTAGAAACTAACTATGTGATCAAAATGCCAGAACATCATTGGAAAAATATGTTTTTTTGAATGATACAAAGTGGTCTTATATAATAAATATAACAGGAAATGACACTTAATGGTTGCTATAGGCGTCGTGCACAAATTACGTAACGCTAAAAATCCGGATTTTGGACCCCATCCCCCCCTACGTAACGCAATTTCCTATCTCTAATACACAGAAAATAACGCAACCTTGACCCCCCCTCCACCCTTATCACGTTACGTAATTTGTGCACGACGCCTATAGATTGTTGCTGGAAAAAAATCAGTAACTTCATGTGTTAACACGAAGGAAATCAAGAAGTCAATCCCGAAATTGAGTGTGCACATGCTACTTCACGATACTTTCCATTTCTTTGATATAACATTTTCAGAATACATTAATTCTTTTTGACACACATTTAACCCTTTCGCTACGAGTGTCGTCTATAGACGACATCCGCGCGATAAGCTGTTTGCAGGGTTGCCACATATACAGAATATTCTGTATTTTGCAGTTTTTTCGCCAAATTTCAGATACAGAATCTTTATATACAGAATTACAGATATTCAGCAAAGATACAGAATTTACAGATTTTTTTAAAAATTCAATTTTAAATATTAAATTTATTACGATGCACAAACATACACTCTGTCCAACTTCTATAAGACCACCCTGATTCTACATCGCTGCAATACAAACAGTTAGAATTTCAACAAGATACATTCATACATTGTTGAATGCTTAGAACGTCAATTCTGTTCAAAAGAGTGGTTTGTTTATTTATTGTGCTTCAATATGATAATTTCAGCTGTCCAGTTTCTATAAGACCACTTCAAAATTCATAAGTATTTTCAATGAAAAAGTCAAAACGGTCGCCTAATTTACATGTCAAAAATTGGTAACCTTGCCATTTCGACTAATAACCTTGGAAAATCGTGTTGGAATTCTATTTACCTAATTCTGCTAAACGGATTTCTCGACATTTTTCCATTTTTCCAAAATTGCGACCTTGAGCTCTTCAATCATGGTGTAAAGTTTTTCCTCAGTGTAGATTCTGCGTACAAGAATCCCCCCTAAAATAGGATTCAAGTCTGAAGAGCGAGCCGGTCAGTGCAAAAAATTCAGTTTTTGGTCTTAATCTATTGCTTAGTTTCCTTGCTGGTATGAACAGTAGCATTGTTTTGCTAGAATCTAATTTTTTTTGTGACGATATCCACGCAAAAACGGTACGAGAGAGAATTCCAGAACATATATGTAATCCTTGAATGATGTGGAAGCTATTATGAGCCTTCCGATTGCACAGAATACCGCCCAAACCATGCACGAGTCTCCATCAATATTCCTTCAATATTGTTGAAAAATACTGTTTCTTTTCCCGTAAATCACGCCAGTACCCGTTGAAACCATCAGGACCATCCAAATTGAACTTTTTTTCGTCAGTGAAGATAACCTATACATTGAAGAACTGTTCGTTATGGTATATAGCCAGATGTATTCCTTTGGAAACATTCTTTGTCACAACATACCATGTCCTACTATCGGTTCATGTGAGCTTTGGCAAAACTCAGACGTCTCCCGATGTGAGATAGTGTAAGATGAGGAGTTTTAAGTCCTCTTTATGTGAGGATTTTTAACCAAAATTTGACGAATTGTTACCCGAGGTATTCGAACCTGTTCTAGCTATTTCCCGCCCATCCCGGACATAGAGCTTCGATTTACGTGGAACTCTCTCCTTCTTACCATACCTTTAAGGATTCGCCAAATAAATGAACACTACTTGACGGAATCATCCAATCCGACGAGAAATTTCTCTGATATCAACATTTTCTTGGTGAAATGCATCGATTTGTCTTTCTTCTCTCTTCGTGAGGACTATTCCCTGCGGCATTTGCCAGATTTAATTGATCAAAACAACTAAAACAACGGAAAATGTAACTGTTCTTAAGAATACAGATTTTTCGATACAGATTTTTCGGCTACATATGAAAATCATGCAGTGTATGGTGATTTAGAAAAATATCGAAAGCAACGCAAAGAGATGGTTTCCGTTGGAGGCAGTTGTTAAGCGAAATCTTGGGCATTCATTCCTGTTCATTCCAAGTTAAGTATGTCCAGAATCAATCCCCCAATCGTATAATGAGTCATTTAAGTGATCGTATGACTAAACCGATTATACTGTTCCTAAACTTTGTTCTACCGCTCATCAATAACGTCAATCGCACTTTTCAGTCAGAAAGTTCTCAATTTTGCGAACTTTATAATAAGATAAGAATGTTATTGTTGATGTTGGGCAACTTATGTTTGGAAAACTACGTTCAACGATTTGCTTATGATGACCGTGATGTGAAAGATTCTGAAGACTTTCTGAAGAAGCCTGCGTTGGTATCGATGCAGAAGAAGCTGAAATAAACCCTCAAAATATCGTCAAGCTACCAAACCTTAATGATTTGATGCACCAGCTTCCTCAATTCTTTGAAGCGATTAATAGACAAGGCTTGAATAACGAATTCAGGTTACTTAAGTCGAATCTTATGGGACAAAAATAAATCTTTATTTTATTTTTTTGCCCTTAACTTTTCGATACAGATTTTTCGGCTAAAAATACAGACACTCAGATTTCTTCAGAAAATTTTACATTAATTAAATGTGGCAACCCTGGCTGTGTGTACGAGCGTCGTCTTTAGACGACATGAAAGTCATACTGCACATCGATCACATCGGCCCAGTGCTCCGTACAGCAGTAACAATTCGACGGTTAACCCATTAACGATCAAGCTGTAAAAATTATTTTTTTGACGAAAGCCATTGTTGTTTTTTCGATTTTAACGCTAAAGGAACTCCAATGTTCAAGAATTATTTTTTTCCCATCTTCCATTTTCCGGGAGATGACTGTTCAAAAAATCGAACATTGGCCGAAACCCGCACTTTTTTTTTGCAAGTACAAACATACTGCGAACTAAAAGTCACTTCAATTGGCAAATATACGGTATTCATAAATGCATCAATTTTGGATTCCCGGAAGAACAAGAACAGGAGAACGGAGGTCTCTAAGTATAAATCCAAATTAATCTACCTAAGGTGAGATGTGGCATTTCTTGTTTCATGTAATTTTAACTTATTACTGACAGGCTTTTTCTTTTAAACGAAAGCATATGTTGTTATTTTTATTGTTAACTGTGCAGAAATGTCAATGCTTAAAAACTAGTCTCTCCAATTATCCATTTCCCGAAAAAACGAACATTTCCCAAAACCTGCAAAGTACCAGAGTACTGCTAAAAAACAATGGCATAGATGGTTGGGAGGTTATTATTCGGTCCGGCGGAAGAATATTCACACAAACAATCTCATTAGAATCCTCGTTACACGTACTGATCATTTCCTCCAGCTCCCCCACAAAAGAAATTCTACGGGGCGCCATCACCTAAGGTTGTTACGGACAAAAAATCATACAGATTTTCAATAGTATTTGCTAAATTAATCGATATTCGCAAACATTTACAACTAAAAATGCAAGAATGAATGAAAAACCTTCCGTCTTCTAAAGTAAACAAACCAAAATGCACAGCGGAGGTTAGATGTGTTGGTGTTCATTCAGCAGAAAAAAAAAGTTCGTTATGGCCAACGTTCGATTTTTCGAACACTCAATTTCCCCGGCTGTTATTTTCCTGTATGCGGCTCAATCGAATGATTTTCGCTCTATATCACAATGTATGATCTTTTATCAAAGCAATACTGTAGAAAACTTCACATATTTTTGTATTTTATTGGGGTTTTTAATTGAAATTGAAAACACCTTCCAAACATACTTGCTTTAAATCGAATTTATTATCCAATAAAGTTACTCAAAATTGAATGAAATCGATATAAGTGGTAGCTAATAAATTAAGCTATCTTTTGGTGCAAAAACATTATCATATGTTTCCTGTCCAAAGACATGAAAAATTATCAAAGTTGCTGTTCGATTTTTCGAACGCTTGGCCTAAAATGGGTTAACTAGCTGTACGTGCAATAAAAGTTAGCGAAAAGTTTTCTGCTAATTGTTTATTCCTGAGAATTGAAAACAATCTCTATTTTAGGCATCGAGAAATTTAGTGTACACCTTAAATTTCTCCGAACAAATTAGCCTTGTAGGTACACCCAAAGTTAATTTTTAGCACATGTTATGACATCCCGATTTATTACATTAAATGTGCTGAAAATAACAGAAAATGTTCTACTCCCCAATACATGTATATCATTTGTATAATATATATGCTAGAGCTAATATGAGCAAGCGAAACAGGAGACACATTTGAATGAAAGCATATTAAAGGTTTTCGTATAGTTTGCCAAATACACGGCCCAGACAAAGAAAGATATATCCTTTATCTTTATCCTCTTAGAAAACACTTTCCAACTTCATTTTATGATGATTTGTAATATTGGTTTGGGGAAAAAGAAATGTTGTATATTATCAATATATGGCAACACTTAAACATATCTTGTGTTATACTTATCGCATCAGGTCATACTATTGTTTTTCCATACAATTATTTATTGAATCTTCCATGATGTGGAAATAACAATATTTGGTTATGCATTTGGTTTTAACATAATAATGTTAAGTAAAAATTTAACATGTGTGCTGGAGCAGAACAATAACATTTGACCACTTTAAATAATTAACGTTTTTTTCTTCATACGTGAAACCATAGGTTGACCGAGTCGCCTTGCTAATGGGATTCTTTAACTTTTCCGCATATTTCCTCATCGTTTTATGAAGTTCTTCTTTAACCGTCGCCATCCTTAAGTCTCGACGTATGACACTATTGCGGATGTACCAAGGGGCGCCAGTAATTTGTCTTAGCAGCTTATTTTGTACTCTCTCGATAATTTCGATGTTACTTGCTGAAGCTGTTTGCCATAGTTGGCAGCCGTAATACCAAATAGGTTTTAGCATGGATTTATATAGAAGTAGTTTGAACTCAAGTTTTAATTTCGACTTCCTCCCGATTAGCCAATTAGTAAATAGTAATTGTAAGTATAGTAATTGACATCTTCAGTTGTGTTTTCTTTGTTTCTATATGTTTCTTCCAGGTGAGACGACGATCTAGGTGTACACCGAGATATTTTATTTCATTCGATTGGGGCACTGCAGATCCATTGAACTTGATTTGTGGACATGTGTTCTGATTAAGTGTGAACGTAACATGGACACATTTTGTTTCGTTTACTTTAATTCTCCATTTTTGAAGTCACTTTTCCACTACCGTTATATGTTCCTGGAGATCCCGTGAAGTAATCGTTCTGTTTTTGTGACTGTTGAGGATTGCTGTGTCATCTGCGAATGTTGTAGTCATTAAGTTCTGCGCGATCGGGAGATCAACTGTATAGATAAAATAGAGAATCGGTCCAAGGACACTGCTCTGTGGAACACCAGCATAAATTTCTCGCTCTGGTGATAGATCCTGGTTATACCGAACATGAAACTTTCTTCCCAGTAGATAAGAACGCATAATTTCATACAATTGAGGTAGCATATTTTTAATTTTATAGAGCAGTCCTTCGTGCCAGACTTTATCGAAAGCTTGAGCTACATCAAGAAAAAGCGCTGAGCAATATCCGCGGCCTTCGTATACTTCACGAATTTCTTCTACCAATCGGTGCCCTTGTTCAATAGTGCCATGTTTTGCTCGGAATCCGAATTGATGATTCGGGATCAATCTTTCAATCTCGGGCGTTGATTTTATTAGGATAATTTTTTCGAACACTTTTGAGAAGATTGGAAGGATGCTGATAGGTCTATAAGATTCCACTTTCTGGGCGACTTTCCCTGGCTTAGGAATCATAATGATGGTAGAAATTTTCCATGCTTGTGGGAAATATCCTCTATGGGTCATCGCGTTGAAAATTCTCGTGAGATGTTTTATTGCCAGATCTGGTAGTTCCTTGATCATCGGTCCGTTGATGTGGTCAATGCCGGGTGACTTTTTCACATTGATGTGATTTTTGATAACATGTCTCGCTAGTCGGTGTTTGATTTTCATTTTGTTTTGATTTGTTGCACCAGAAAATTCTAACGTTTCTTCATTAGGTGCCGATTGATTCGGGGTGAAAACTTGATGAAGATGGGTTGCAAAAGTAGCATTCTGAACGGCGGGATCTATAACTGAGGCCGTTCTAGATCCTTAGTTGCCTTCCATAGCGAGTAGTTAGTATCTTGATTTGGCGACAATTCAGTGAGGTAATGGAATTTTTCATCTTTCTCGTCTTGTAATAGCTTTCTTAGTTTACGTTGTGCCATATTGAGTTGGTTTTTAGATTCTGGCGATCGTTTGTTTTGCCAGATACGTCTTAGGCGTCGTTTTTCTGCAACTGCTGCTTTTATGTTTGAGGCAGAAACAATTTTTCTGTGTTTCAGGTTCTTTATAGGTGGGGTAGCTATCCTCGCAGCAATTTTCATGAGTTCACTGAGCTGGTTAACTGCGGCCTTAACTGATGTTCGTTATCCAGAGGTAAATCGAGCACATGCTCGATTGTGGTGGTGGTTGGTTAGAAGAGATGTATGTCTTATATGTTGTCCAGTTCGTAGAAAAGTTGGTGAGATTGGATGATGTCTGCTTCACTTCTTTTTCTATGAAATATTCCAGAAGTGAGTGAGTGAGTGATCAGATGATAAGTCCAGAAGGAGCTTAGATCGAATTCGTTTACTATTAATGTTTTTTGTGATAGCGAAGTCTAGCAGGTCCGGAAGTCGTGCAAGATCCTCTAGCCAGTGTGTTGGTTCGCCGCATGATGCAATGCCATATCCAAAGTTAGTGATGACGTTGTATAAAACGCGACCACGAGTGGTAATCAGCCTTGATCCCCAGAAGGTGTGTTTTGCGTTGAAGTCGCCAGCAACAATAAATCGGTGCCCTTGGAGTGAGAAAAAGTCTTTCAGTTCCTCCTCCGAAGGGTGGTGGTTCGGTGATGAGTAGAATGCTGTTAGTACTAATTTCTCTGATTCACTCTCTATGCACACAGCCGCTGCTTGGATATTTAGAGTACTGTGACGGTGCCATAAATAGTGTGGAATATCTCGTTTAATGAGGACCGCAGACCCTCCACTTGCTGACCCGTGCGGGTGATTTGTACCATAGAAATCATAACCCGTAACTCTGATGTTGTAGTGATCCGTCAGATAATTTCGTTGATGAGAAAAGCGTCGTATCGTGTTGGTCCACGAATAGTTTAATTTCATTCAAATGGTTATGAATCCCGTTTGCATTCCAATAGCAGATTTCAAAAAAATTATTTCGAGCATTGCAGTTTTTGGATGAGAAGTTGCTGGATGCGCAACATTTCTTGCATCATTGTTTGCATAGATGTCATGAGTTGCATAATTGAACCCATAAATACTTGTAGTTGGTGCGCGGGAGGAATTATTGGTGTTGGTGGTTGGGAGAGTAGAGCGTCCCTATACGATGTGCTAGGTGAAGGCGTGAAACCAGGAGGTTGGGGTTTCGGGAGTGTGGCTGATTTTACCACTGGTTGCAGAATTGGCTGATCGTTTACTGGCCTGCTAGTTGCAGCTTTTGGTCGAGATTCTTTCGGTTTTTTCTTCAAGGTTGTGTATACAGGGTACCCCCTATAGTTTGCCGTATGGTTTCCACCACAGTTGCTGCATCTTTTCCCCCTTTTGCTGTTCTTGGGACTGGGCATTTTTTGTCTCGTAAATGCCACTGCAAACTACGCAGACTATTGGAAGATTGCAATAACCTTTGGTATGCCCGTACTCTTGGCAGTTGTGACACTGCACGGGGCCAATCCGTTTGTGTGGCTCTTCAAACATCACTACTCGATTTAAAAGGCGGGTGATTTTATAAATCGGATGCACCTCACCAGGCTTCAATTTTCTTGTTGATTGCTCGAGTTCCACTCTATAGAGGGGCTATGACTTTTTAAATCGGTTCATCATATTAGTAACCGAGGCCACTTCAAAACCCATGTCGGTTAAGACGTTTTTTAATTCGTCGGGTGAAACACCCGACGACCTTTCAGCACCACTCAATCGCGTTTTTTGTTTCTACTTGACGCAGGTAAACCAGCGCGGGCTTTGGTTGGACCGTTTCTTGCTGTGCACTTTCGTCGTTCACTGGGGCAAGGGCATCGAACCTGTTGCTCAGTGGGATCACTTTTTTGGCTGCATTGCCCGTATCCGCACGATTCGGGTTCATTTTTCTTTTAAAATAATGATCAAGCCCTGTTTGCACTTTTTTATTGTCTATTGGATTCTTCACATTCACATTTACATTCTTCACAAGTTTGCGAACAAAACGGCGCATACTTGACTTAAATTGGATAATTTTAAGTATGTTAAATAAAGCGTCAAATTTCGATCAGAAATACGACATTTCTTTTTCCCCAGCCCAATATTATCACGCTTCTATATAACAGCACTGGCAGCTATATGGATAGCGTGGTCGTGTGAAACAGCTTTGCATTCCAGCCGGCCTTAATTCGATCCCCATTCCGGTCGTATGGACTTTTGACGTAGGACTACGTCTAACCGGAAGATATAGGGGGTGAAATGGAAATCTAGGCACTGAACAAGTAGGAAAAAATGCAAGATTTGGAACGTTTATAACTCGAGCATTTCTCAATAGATCGCAAAGGTTTTTGCATCAATTGATAGGAAATATATCTACGCATCTATCATAACGAATAACATTTCATTTTTCTTGAGATAAATAATTGAATAATTGTGAAATATCAAGCATTGTCCAAATGCACTATGTGCCCATTTTTGATTGGTCCATTTTGTGCTCCTCAAATCGTACCGACCAAAACGGGCAACCAGAGCAGCAGCGAAATAGAATGAAGCACGATTGGAAAGGAAAAAGAAAAAAAAGAACGAAACATTGGTCGCAGTCTCACACATGCGTAATTCTCGAGCCAGCCAGTCAGCTTAAAAATCCCCGCTCCGCTGCCGTAACGATCATTCTCATTCAAACCGTACACCACATCAGTTCGCATCACAACACATCAACAAAACAAACCAAGCAGCCAAATCTGGACATGGCAAAGGAGGAAAAATTAAGGGAAAGGCAAAACCCGCTCGAATCGTGTCGGTCTGGAGTTCCCCGCAAGGGTAGCTAGGCCGAGCGCATTAGTACCAGTGCACCAGTCCACCAAGCCGGCGTTATATAGTTTCGGCCGCCGAAGTGATCGAGTTAGCTGCCAAAGCTGCTCGCGCCGAAAACAAAACCCGCATTCGGAACAGAACACATTCGGTTCGGTGGACATCAAGTCAACAGGCAGTTGCAACGAGTGGTGAATGGCAAACGCAATCGCAAAACGGCAGCTGGTAGCAGAAGAAAATAGTTTGTTCTTTATACAATCTGCTTTGGTGGCAAATCCAGAACAAGGCGGCATCGAGGGCGTTCGAAATGGTTTTTTTCAAAACCACGAGTACAAAGTTTTCTAAATTGGAACCATTCCATAAAACAAGGCGCTTATCAGGGCCATTAAACCTTTCAAAAAAGAGTTTACGAAATATAGTTCAATGCTTTCTAAAATAATATCCAAAATAATAATAAAAAACAATTTGATTTTTTCATAATTTGTTTGCCAGGATCTGCTGAGTATGTGAATTTGGCAGTTGTTCTGAGCTTATTGATAGTTGGGGACTTTCCTGATTATTCAATTTACACCAATTCTTAAATTGTTTCCAGATTGAAAGTACAGTAATTTACAATTAGTTCGACATTTAGCCAATTGGACGGACATGTAATGCGACATAATTAGTTGGACATTTTTGTAAACATAGAGATCCAAATTATGACCCCACATTGAAAGTCGACACTGTACCACTGTCATCGCAAATGTTCAATTACAGGTTAAAATCGCCTCCAATGCGACACTGAGTGGTGCTTCGGCACGTCGCATTGAATGTAATTTACTGTACAACATGTCACAAAGCTGGATGGGAAGAAATTTTCCAACTGTGAAAGCTGTGGCGAGTGGCAACAAATCGCTAAACAGGAAGGTTTAGCCGAACAAGATGGGGATATCGAGTGATAACAAAACAATAAACTCTTTAGAATGAAGATAATTTTGTGATCCTGAAAAGGACCCTTTTTAGCCTGCATGTGAATCCAACGAGCGAACAAATTGTAATGAATGTATTTTTTTGCCATCGCTGCCTTTTAACGCTCATTCGTTCGTCTCGTTGGACTCGTCCCTTTGGCTGAGTCTGCCGATTTGTCTCTATCCTGTGAGCGTGTACCGCTAGAGTATAAAGCGCGCGGATCCAAAAAAAATATCTCATTTTCTTTCAAACCGTAAACCAGTGTGGTTGTACGGCATCGTTTAGCATCGCATCGCATCACATCATAAAAAGAAAACAAGCAGCAACGTGGACGTGTTGACGTAACAAAGGAGGACAAGTTAAGGGAAAGGCAAAGTCTCACTCGAACCGTGCATGTTTCCAGTTCCCTGTTGGTCGCATTCATTGATTGCTCCGCAAGGGTAACTAGGCCGAACGGATTGGTGCCGGAGCACCAGTATACCTAACAGCGGTTATAGAGTTTCGACCGTCGGAGTGCTCGAGTTGGCTTGCAAAGCTGCTCACGACAATCAGAAAACACGCATCAAGAACAGAGCAGCTTCGGTTCGGCGCTCGTCAAGGCAACAACTAGTTTCAGCGAGTGGCAAACGCAATCGCAAAACGGCAGCAGGTAGAAGAAAGAAAAAGTTTGTTTATACAGACCGCTTTGGTGGCAAAACCAGCCACCGTAAAACACGGCGCTTTACAGGGCCATTAAATCATTCAAAAAAGAGTTATTAAAAGTTTTTCACAATACCAATGCATTCTAAAGTGACATAATATGACATATAATATAAACTGTTTTGTTTTGTTTATGCTTGTTCTTGAACTGGTTGGGGTTTTTTAAATTGATCATTCAGTTTTTACAAACCCATGTATAGTTTCCGAATTAAAAGTGGCTTCAAATTACAACACATTGTATGCAGGATGGCATTAACGAATTTTCTCGGTAGCAAGAACTGCTTTCTTTGGTTGACTGACTGACGTTACATCTGCATTTTTTTTTATCTTCGCTTATTTTTCGTCGGCCTATTTCCGCCACTTTAGTGCCAATCACCGACATCAGGGAGGCGACTCCACCTGTTCCTACCTATCAGACTCAACAACTCATGAGCCGGGCCAACTTCTTTTACTTCCGCTCCGAAGGAAGACGTAACCAGAGATTTTTCGCCTCAGAAAATCCCAACGACGCCAGCTGGGATTGAACCCAGGCCGATCGGATTGTGAGGCTGTTACGCTAACCATACAACCACTGGCGCCGTCTACATCTGCATTGTATAGGAAAATAACTAAGGAGCAACATGATGAGCTATGTATTTCCTGCTGCTCTGTTCTTATTTTAAGTTCTTATAGTTCGTTTATTTTTCAACAGATCGTCTCCAAAACCTCAGTTCTTTTTTATTTTTATTTACTTTGTTTACGGATACTACAAATCTTACAATTCATTCGTCTCCGAAACCACAGTTTAAGGTACGGTAATGTGCTCAATAATGAAATATATGATAGTGAATGAGTTGATGACAACCTATGCATTCCCTATCACAGCCATCATTTTGATTGTACGATATATGCATACGCCGAAAGATGCCAGGCGTTGAGCATTTAATAAGTACAAAGCCTTTAGAAAAAAATCAAGAATCAAGTTTGTAAAAAAAAACGCAAAAACACAACACCAAAGGTTCTTTTCAAAACCCCCAACATGTTCATAAAAAGTAAACAGTAAAGTAATTCATTTTTCAGGTAGATAGGTAGGTAGAAGAAAATAAAACAATATAATTAAAATATATATTTAGCAAAAGCTGTCCCCTTTGTATAGTCCTACGTCACTCCGGTTATGTCCCCGACATTACCCACCCGTCTTTTTGACGTAGGATTACGTCTTTCGGGAACATACTGGTGTACAAATTTAAAATCGATTACATCCTGAATATTGTCCAATTTCAAACGCTTATGGCTCAGTCATTTCATGATGGATTGATGAAATTTTTGCGTCAATCGATTTCGGGACTCCATCAACTCCATAACACATTGAAGAAAATAATGGGCCTGATTCTCGAATACACTTCGAATACACTTCACGGTGGAAACGGAATGAAACGTATCCGCGATGACAACGGTACGGTGTCGTCATCGTGATACGAGGTTAGTTTCCCACTAAACTTATCATTATAATATCAAAATATGTCCAGATGAAATTTTTATATGAAATTATTATATCACATGAAGAAAACAAAGTTTTCCACTCACATTGAATACCAGTTTGATACGAAGAAGTTGATTTTCATTAATGATTTTTTATTTGAAAAGTGCTCATTCTGCCTGAAAACTCATTATTATCTTCGACACTTCACTAACACGTAAAACATAGTTCAATTCCGTTTATTTCGTTTCCACCGTGAAGTGTATTCGAGAATCAGGCCCAATATATGTCATGAAACTAACTATGGAACAATTCAAAAATCTCAACCCATATCCTAACGGAAACACTAACTTCTGATTGGTCGAAATTGACGACACATGCGGCGGGTCCCTAACAGAGAAATCAAAACCAAGCTGCCTGGGGGAAATCGGCATTGCAAATACATAAAGGAGCGAGAGCTTTTGCTCTCGCCGAAATGTGTTCCCTAACAGAGACATCAAAACCAAGCTGTCTGGGGAAAATCGGCATTGCAAATACATGAGAGTATGGGGAACTTTTGTTCCTATGGAAATGTGTTCCCTAACAGAGACATCAACCAAGCTGCCTGGGGGAAATCGACATTGCAAATATATGCAAGTCGGGGGCATTTTTATATTGCAAGTAAGGTGAGTGATACAATTAATTCTAGCAAATTAATTTTTTTTTAATTTGGAACTTTAATGTTGGTTGCTTCGTGAAATTTCATATCAATGACCGATCGTATATGGTGTTTAAAATTTAGCACAAGTGTAAGTGTAAACTTGTATATGGTAGAAGTTGTGTTAAAATGAAATGATATATGAATCGATTTAATTCAATTTTCATAAATAAAACCAAGGTGTGTTCCCGCTCGAGAATGTGTCGTTTGATTTAAGCTGTCTGTTTTGTTGTGTTCATTTTCACACAAGAAAAGTTTATACGGTGAGAAAAATTGGAAAAGTGAAGAAATATTAGAAAAAGTTATTTCCCATATGCTCTACATATAGTGTTAGGTGTTCGCATTGGGTTGTTTATTCAGAAAGTAAAAAGTATAAAAGAAAATTACCTTTTCCTTTTCAAATATGTTTTCTGTATATTAAAGAAACCGGTTTTTACTGATGAGAAAAAATGATAATTGTGTTCGGTAATTATCTTATATTACATTGGTGAGGTTTTTTTTCTTTATTTCATCCATACATATCACAGGAGGAATCTCATCTAGGATCACAGAGGGCAGGTTTCATCATCATATCTCGTTCCACTTCAGTATCTTTTATCTGATACGCACCATCCAACGACCGTTTGCCATCCTTCTGTCATCATCACTCGGTAAACACTGGTGGAGTGAACAAACAACCAAACCAAATCTTTATTAAAGAGTTTAACGTTGTCAAACATATCCAAAATCAACAGATAGCCTAACGGAATCCTACGTCAACTAAGCGGTCGTGTCTCGGACACAACCCTCCTGTGACTTTTTTTTGGCACAATCTCAAATGAAATGAGAAAAGAAAACATGAAGAGATGTCTGCACGCATACATATAAACCATTTTTAAGCTTTCAAAACAGCTCATTATTTGCGCATTTGACTCTCCAGCACACTAAATGGCATAATTTCTGCCAAAGATGAAATGTTTTCTGCCAACGCTAGTTTGGGTGTAAGATCTTTGCGAATTAGCGCCCTTTTTTGTGTGTTGGTTTTTGTTTTTCATTGATGTTTGAAAAAGTTTTTATCAAAATGGCAAGTTAAAAGAAACAAATAGATATTGTTACACGCACGATGATAATATGTATGAATTGTCGTGGGAAAAAGCAGCCATAGTCGGAAGAACCCACTATACGAAGAAAACATGGAAAATCTTCCGAGTAGAAGACATAAACGTATCCTGTCTTCTGATAATGAACGGGTAATTGGGCGAAAATTTCGAAAGAACCCTATAACAAACATTCCTAAATTAACTACCGAAGTAGCCGGCGCCATAAGAAGACCTGTAAGCACAGACAATGTCCGGAGGGTACCATACAGGAACAATCTGAGAGGTCGTGTTGTCCGTGAAAAGTCATTTAAGGCATTTGTTAACAGACCAAGGAGTTCTGAAACAAGGTCCTTTATACGGATGAGATGTAAACCAATCTCTTTGAATCGAATGGAGGACAGATGGTGTGGAGAAATCAGGATCGGTGCTCCAAATTCAGCATTCCCGCAGTAAAACACGGCGGCGGCAGCCAGATGATGTATGGTACGATGGCGGCTTCTGGAACTGGAACTATGGAGTTAATCGATTCGGCTATGGCTTCATTGAACATCCTGAAACGTAACCTTTAGTGTCCCGTGCAGGAATTGGGTCTCTTTCGTGATTACTACTTCCAACAGGATAATGACCCGAAACAAACTGATCTCATCGTGCGGGAGTGCCTACTCTATAATGTCCCAATCAAAACACCTGCGCAATCACCGGATTCGAACACTATTGAGCATCTATGGTGGGAAATCAAGAAATGTCTGAAGAATGAAAATCCAGGGAACGAAGCAGAACTCGAAACGACGATTAATGAGATCTGGGAGAGGATTCGGTTTACAGTGACCAAAAATCTCGCCTCGACGCTTGCAGACAGTGCTGGACGGACTACCTGCGAGGTAAAACTGCAACGAAGGCGGCCAAAAAAATCGTGTAGTTTATGGACCCGATACTGTAACGATTCGCACAGCACAGCGTTGGTTTGATCGATTTCGTTCTGGTATAGTGGCTGTCGAAGATACACCCCTTACTGGTAGGCCAATCGAGGTGGAAACCGGTAAAATCGTTGAAATCATCCAAGTAGACACCGGCATGTGAGCACTCGCTCGATTGGCCAGGAACTGGGTATAGACCATAAAACCGTTTGGAACCATTTGCAAAAGATTGGATTCCAAAAAAAGCTGGATGTATGGGCGCCACACGAGTTGACGCAAAAAAAATCTTTTAGACCGAATCAACGCCTGCGATGCACGGCTAAAACGGAACGAACTCGACCTATTTTGACGTAGGACTACGTCTAACCGGAAGATATAGGGGGTGAAATGGAAATCTAGGCACTGAACAAGTAGGAAAAAATGCAAGATTTGGAACGCTTTAGTATTTCTCAATAGATCGCAAAGGTTTTTGCATCAATTGATAGGAAATATATCTACGCATCCATCATAACGAATAACATTTCATTTTTCTTGAGATAAATAATTGAATAATTGTGAAATATCAAGCATTGTCAAAATGCCCTATGTGCCCATTTTTGATTGGTCCATTTTGTGCTCCTCAAATCGTACCGACCAAAACGGGCAACCAGAGCAGCAGCGAAATAGAATGAAGCACGATTGGGAAGGAAAAAGAAAAAAATGAACGAAACATTGGTCGCAGTCTCACACATGCGTAACTCTCGAGCCAGCCAGTCAGCTTAAAAATCCCCGCTCCGCTGCCGTAATGATCATTCTCATTCAAACCGTACACCACATCGGTTCGCATCACAACACATCAACAAACCAACCCAAGCAGCCATGTCTGGACATGGTAAAAGAGGGAAAAGTGAAGGGAAAGGCAAAATCCCGCTCGAACCGTGTTGATCTGGAGTTCCCCGCAAGGGTAGCTAGGCCGAGCGCGTTAGTACCAGTGCACCAGTCCACCTAGCCGGCGTTATATAGTTTCGGCCACCGAAGTGATCGAGTTAGCTGGCAAAGCTGCTCGCGACGATAAGAAAACCCTCATTCGGAACAGAACACATTCGGTTCGGTGGACATCAAGACAACAGGCAGTTGCAGCGAGTGGCGAATGGCAAACGCAATCGCAAAACGGCATCAGGTAGCAGAAGAAAAAAGTTTGTTCTTTATACAAACTGCTTTGGTGGCAAATCCAGAACAAGGCGGCATCGAGGGCGTTCGAAATGGTTTTCTTCAATACCACGAGTACTAAGTTTTCTAAATTGGAACCATTCCATAAAACAAGGCGCTTTTCAGGGCCATTAAACCTTCCAAAAAAGAGTTTAGGAAATACAGTTCAATGCTTTCTAAAACATTATCCAAAATAATAATAAAACACAAATTGATTTTTTCATAATTTGTTTGCCAGGATCTGATGAGTATGTGAATTTGACAGTTGTTCTGAGCTTATTGATAGTTGGGGACTTTCCTGATTATTCAATTTTCACCAATTCTTAAATTGTTTCCTGATTGAAAGTACAGTAATTTACAATTAGTTTGACATTAAGCTAATTGGACGGACATGTAATGCGACTTATTTAGTTGGAAATTTTTGTAAACATAGAGATCCAAATTATGACCCCACATTGAAAGTCGACACTATACCACTGTCATCGCAAATGTTCAATTACAGGTTAAAATCGCCTCCAATGCGATACTGAGTGGCGCTTCGGCACGTCGCATTGAATGTAATTTATTATACAACATGTGACAAAGCTGGATGGGAAGAAATTTTCCAACTGTGAAAGCTGTGGCGAGTGGCAACAAATCTCTAAACAGGAAGGTTTAGCCGAACAAGATGAGGATATCGAGTGATAACAAAACAATAAACTCTTTAGATTGAAGATAATTTTGTGATCCTGAAAAGGACCCTTTTTAGCCTGCATGTGAATCCAACGAGCGAACAAATCGTAATGAATGTATTTTTTTGCCATCGCTCCCTTTTAACGCTCATTCGTTCGCCTCGTTGTACTCGTCCCTCTGGCTAAGTCTACCGATTTGTCTCTATCCTGTGAGTGTGTACCGCTAGAGTATAAAACACGCGGACCCCAAAAAATATCTTATTTTCTTTCAAACCGTAAACCCGTGTGGTTGTACGGCATCGGCATCGTGGACGTAACAAAGGAGGACAAGTTAAGGGAAAGGCAAAGTCTCACTCGAACCGTGCAGGTCTCCAGTTCCCTGTTGGTCGCATTCACTGATTGCTCCGCAAGGGTAACTAGGCCGAACGGATTGGTGCCGGAGCACCAGTATACCTAACAGCGATTATAGAGTTTCGGCCGTCGGAGTGCTCGAGTTGGCTTGCAAAGCTGCTCACGACAATCAGAAAACTCGCATCAAGAACAGAGCAGCTTCGGTTCGGCGCTCATCAAGGCAACAATTAGTTTCATTGAGTGGCAAAGTGTTTCTCCGGCACGTCGCATTAAATGTAATTTACTGAACAACATGTCACAAGCTGGATGGGAAGAAATTTTCCAACTGTGAAAGCTGTGGCGAGTGGCAAACGCAATAGCTAAACAGGAAGGTTTAACCGAACAAGATGGGAATATCGAGTGATAACAAAAACACAACACCAAAGGTTCTTTTCAGAACCATCAACATATTCATAAAGAGTAAACAGTAAACTAATCCATTTTTCAGGTAGATAGGTAGGTATTCACGTAGGAGAAGAAAATAAAACAATATATTTAAAATATATATTTAACAAAAGCTGTCCCCTGTGTATAGTCCTACGTCACTCCGGTTATGTCCCCGACATTACCCACCCGTCTTTTTGAAGAAGATGGTGACTGGTGATGAAAAGTGGATCACGTAAGACATCCTAAAGTGAAAAAAGTCGTGGTCGAAGCGCGGTGAGTCGGCCCAAATGGGATTGGAAGGGAATCATCCACTATGAACTGCTCAACTATGGCCAGACCCTCAACTCGGTTCTCTACTGTGAGCAGCTTAACCGTTTGAACAGGGCGATTGACCAGAAGCGGCCAGAAATGATCAATAGGAATGGTGTTATTTTACACCAGGACAACGCTCGGCCTCACACATCTTTGATGACCCGCCAGAAGCTACGGGAGCTCGGATGGGATGTCCTATTGCACCCACCGTATAGTCCGGACCTGGCTCCAAGTGATTATCATCTCTTCCGGTCCATGCAAAACGCTCTTGATGATACTAAGTTGGCCTTAAAAGAGGCTTGCGAAAACTGGCTGTCTGGGTTTTTTTTGCAAATAAGAAGGGAGGTTTTATAAGGAGGGAAAATGAAGTTGCCTTCTAAATGGTAACAAGTTTGCGAACAAAATGCGCATATTTGACTTAAATTGGATAATGTTTAGTATGTTAAATAAAGCGTCAAATTTCGATCAGAAATACGACATTTCTTTTTCCTCAACCCATATTACAAGGCACTAACAATATTAGAGGGCACATAACATTTTCTTTCTGTTTTCATACACTCTGGTTTATACAATGTGATTAACCACTATTCTTGTTCTACTGTAACTAATTGTATTTATGAACCCACAAAGCTAAATAGTTTTGAAGCTTTTGATTCGAATTTAACAATTTTAAACATAAATCTTCTTCAAATACCACTCAACCAAACAATCAAAAGTATTCAATAAATTGAAATCAGACCACCTTAATTCTAGAAAAAAAAAACTATTGACATCTATGTTTTTCTCTCATCAAAAGATAACCTAACTTTTACCAATGGGATCAAGCAGAGTATTAAAACTGAGCATGTCCCAATTCATTGTAAACCATACCAATACCCATCTATCGCAAATTATGTAAACGAAGTTATTATTAGACATTTTTTTAAGTGGATAATGGACATTATAAATTTCTGAAAATGCATTTTGGCCTCAAAATGCACCGTTTACTTTTCATATTGTTATGGACAATATTTTTGGCGAGCGTAAATTGGCGTAAATGTTTCATATCAACATCATCATGTTCCCTTCTGAGTAATCAAAATATTTGTATTTGTTTAGGTTTGATTACAGGAATAGAGCAAAGTGCATACGTGGGTCATGGAGGCAATGCATAAAAAAATTTAATTTATTTTCAAATCTTGCTTGTAAGCATATATTGCTTAAATCACATCAAGGTAATCGCAATCTAATCTCTTAACAGTCGTACATATCTCTAAAGAAATTCTCTATCATATTTAATCAAAAATGCATGTGTATTCTAACTAATTCAGGAGACATTTAACAGGTTTGTATATCACCTCCATTATTGTAGCACATGCCAATTAGGTACATTATATATCACCAAAACATGTGGTATACGATGCTGCGTAACTCGGTTGCAATCGACTTATACATATAAATATATGCTTTTCACAATGATAAGATAAGCTCATTTATGAGTTGACAGTCGGTTCGTTTCGCTAGATGAGTATAATATCATCTCCATACTAATTTAAATAAAAAAATTTAAAATTTGCATTTTCATCCAAAATCCGTATGTATACATATACATTATTTTATATTTCTAGATTGGTCATCACTTACCTAGAAAGAGTGTCTTCGTTTAGTGAGGCATCCGACTCAACACTCTTTTTTTGATCATTTTCGCTAGCTAAAATTGCTTCTATCCGGAATGAGCTTGAATTACTAAATGCTTTATGCTTATAACTAAAAGCATTACACTGATCAGTTGTAGCATCACTTATCACATGTGTTTCTGTTATACACGTTTTCGATGATAATGAATTAATATTGTCAAAAGTAGATGATAGAAACTCTCGATCTACAGCAGTATCACTTATCTTATTTTTGTCTTGTTGCCTCAACACACTTTTTACTTCGTTTGACATTATTGTATGTTAACTAATTATACTGAAAATCGATTCGAAAAGCTATTATGTTCCTGGAACAAGAAAGACAATGTAGATACCGTATACCGTTCGGTGGTTTAAATTACACTAACAATAATGACGATTTGAAGCTCACGATAGATCAGCGGCGGGTGGAATACACATACATTAGCAGCGGAAAATAAACCCTCTCTGTGATTGGCTCTTATAAAGAATATAAATAAAGGGGCGGCGATTAACGACACCGAAGGCGGAGTTTTTTATGTGATGTTGCGCACTCATTGTTTATATTAGAAAATACAGAAAAAACACAAAAGACCATCTGAAACACCAAAAAATATTTTCTTTCATTTTTCTCATCATTGAAGAAACTAACATTACTAACATCGAAATTTTCTTGTCTTTTAAATGAAAGCAACAGAATTGTTATTACGAGCGTACTTTTTGAATTAGAGTCAGTTTAAAGAAAGAAATTGGGCTGAAGAGGACTGAATAGTTTAATAATTGTAGGATTTGATTAACTTGAAGAAGTAAAACCATAGGTTAATAACTTGAAATGAAGCATGTAGCATTATATTATAATGTACTGTGAATATAATCATGGAATATATACATATACAGCCATTTTATGCCATGCTGATACAGTGGTTCTTAGATTTTGTGGCGGTTTTGTACCTTATAGCAAAGTATTAGACTCGCATTTTTCTATTAGAGTGCTCAAAAAAATGCGGGTGGTCCAAATTTTTTTTTTTCAAAAAATGACTTTTTTTATTTAACTTAGATTTATTTTCGTTTTTTTATTGTTTTCATGGCTTTGGACTATAGGGCACTATATTTTTTATATTTTTTCTTGAAAGCTGAGGATTCGAGATATAAGAGATGCTATTTTTTTGCCTCCTACAGTAAGCGCCACCCAAAGGCAGCGGAATTGCGGGGGAATGAAAAACCTTCAAGCAACAATTGAAGTCCGGGAATGAAAAAGCAGAGGGGGCAGGTGGAGTGGCCAAACACGGAATCGTCGACAGCGAGACCTCCAAGGCCGCTATAGCAGTTGTACGAAGCGAAGTAGAAGATCGTTCTTCCTCACTTCCTATTCTGATGCGAAAAAATGGCGTCAAAATCGCGCGTCTCGAGCAGGAAAATGATGCTGGAAAAACGGTTGCAAATAGTGGGACACACAAGGGGCAGTAAAAACTGCCGGTCCAAGCGGCCAATCCTACCGGACCCTAAATGGCCGTTAGGGGCTTCTCGGCGGCTTCCTCCTTTCCTGGTATCCGGACAAACTGTTGCTGAGAAGTAACGCTTTATTTGGGACCGAAAATTAGCTTTGAAAAAAACTGTGCATTCAGTAGTAGAAAACTTTATTTGATATGGTTCTCTTTTAGATTGCGCTAAAAACATAACCGTTATGTTTTTGTGTGTCAGTAGCACCTTGAGGCCAAGCGCAACTTTCGCTCTCTTTTATATGAAGCGAGTTGAGCTACAAATATAATGAAAAGAATGTAAAAGAGGTCGGGGTTACATTCCATACTCTTATGATTTATAATATGACGCATCCTTTGCTCTCGTTCATTTCTACCTCTACTTTCGCACCGTGAGGACTCGTTTCATCGGGACCAAGCAGACAGTGTAAGTCTAACGGTTTTAAGGCACCACGAAAACAGCTCGGAAAAGCACGCCACCCACAGGAGGTGTGAAGAACCCACATCGCTACAGAAGGGGAACCGTCTCTTTGCGTGAAATTCGTCGCTATCAGAAGTCTACCGAATTGCTGATCCGTAAACTACCTTTGCAGCGTTTGGTTCGTGGAATTACCCAGGACTTCAAAGCCGGCTTGCGCTTCCAAAGTTCCGCGGTTATGGCCCTGCAGGAGGCCTATTCGAAAATACCAATTTGTATACTTTCCACGCAAAACCCTTCACATCCTGCCCGAGGACATTCAGCTGGCCCGTCGTATTCGAGGAGCGTGCTATTACCTTAGCATATAATCAACGGCTCTTTTCAGGGACACCAAATTTATAGATTAGAATTCAGAAAAGTTTTCGCAGGCCGAAATGAAAGGAGCATTTAGCGAAAATCGTTTTGTCGATGATAATTCGATATCGATGGGTGCCATTGACTATGGATTTGATAATGAAGAATACGAAATATATGACATGATGTAGTGGATATTTCCCCATATCGAAGAAATCTATTTAATGAAAACCGCATCATAAAATTATTTGTGTGCGAATGCCGCAACCGTTTGTCGTTTCCAATTCTCGGAAAAGGGCATTATTTTTGCTGAGTAATTCCAAGAATGAATCCCTTTCTTTCTTAAGCGTTAATACTTCTGCTTCGGATCAATGGAACACTATGATAATCATTCCATACAAAGCATAAAATGTCCAAGAGTTATATGATTGCTATTTATTGACTCGAAAAATTGTTTCAGTAGTCTTGAAAACAGGTTATTAAAATCATCCGTATCCGTATGTAGCGCGCCTACTTGGAAAACCATTAATCTTTTTGGAATGTGAGATGGGGGAGCTCACACTCACGTCTATGCATTATGCTGTTCTTTCCCAATTAATTTCGTTGTTTCTGCAGGCCGAACTGAAATTTTTTTTACAGTAATGTATTCGAGTCCGGACACTTTGCATTACATTCAATATCATCCCACAGCCATTACATCCTGCCCGAGGACATCCAGCTGGCCCGTCGTATTCGAGGAGCTTGCTATTATTTTAGCATATAATCAACGGCACCATCAGGGACACCAAACTTATGGATTAGAGTTTAGAAAAGTTTTTGCAGGCCGAACTGATAGAGGCATTTAGCGAAAATGATGGTGTCGATGATAATTCGATACTGGTGGGCGCCATCAACTACGGATTTGTTAATGACGGATACGAAATATATGATAGTGGATATTTCACCATATCGAAGAAATCACTTTGATGAAAGCTGCGTTATAAAATTATTTGTGTACGAATGCCGCTATCGATAGTAGACTCTAATTTGCGCTGGGTATTTCCTCGGAGGACTCGATTCCTCCTTTGAACATTAATAATATCTTTCTGGCAAAACGAAGTGGTATGATAATCCCATTATGTTTTCTACCAATCACCTTTCAACCTCCGACATCTCTTTCTCCCGTTTGTCGTTTTTCAATGCCATTCCTCCTCGGCAGTCGAGCCTAGCGGAGCATTTAGCGAAATCCGAGGTATCGATAATAATTCGATACCGATGGGTGCCATTGACTATGTATTTGATAGTGAAGAACACGATCTGATACGGTGTAGTGGATATTCTCGAAGTGGATATTATATTACATATCAAAATTTGTTTACGAATGCTTGGAATTGTTGGGAACATACATTCCTGTTTGATGTCCGGCGATAGAATGAGGCCAAGCAGGCAAGGTAGAGTATTGTATTATAGAGACTTTAAACTTTTCCAGTTCATTCGTCTCTAGCCGTGAGAAAGGCCCTTGGAAAACTTTGCTCTACTCCAGCACTACACATCCACCCTCTTGCCTTGAGAAAGGCACTCGATCCCTCGCCATCCAGCTCGTCCAGCAACGATATGGTCCAGTCGGTGTCCTCGCAACGAATGGAGGCCAAGCACCATCATCGCTTTCTTTATATAGTCATATAGTCTACGTTGTAGCGACCGCCTAAATACATAATCTCTTCTGCGTTCCCCACTCTTCTTTACCGTTCCTGTGGCTGCTTGTAATGAATAGCTGTTTGCTGCGCTAACGCAGACAAAATGTATGGGAAAGTAGGGATTTCTTTCTTCCAATTTTCATCAATTTGAGCTCTAAATGAACTGAAAAATAGTAATGTAGAGCATACAAAAAAAATGCTGAAGATATTTCCTATTAATTCGTTTATTTGGAATCAAAATCCATCGTTGAATAAAAGAGGTATTCACGTTCAAAAACCGAACACTTTTTACTTCGAAATATTGAAATGGGCCCCTATATTGAAAGGTTTGACGTAGTCCTACGTCAAAATATCGGACTTGCGGTAAGATTGGATTCTAATCGCATAGGTCTAGTCTAATCACACAGGAATATTTAACAAAGACTTAAAACATGTTAAATTTGCAAAATAATAACTCTAAAACAAAAAATAACACCCCTCTGATTTTAGGATATATTATGTAAAAAAAACCTCAGGCTTTTTTTATTTGTATATCTCCGAAGTTCCGTTTATAATTGTAAAGATGTACATTTGTTTTTTGTAGCTTTCATGGTCTCGGGACAAGAGGCGCTATATTATTTTATTATTTTTTTTTGGAAAGCTGAGAATTTTTTGCATAACATATCTCGAAACCAGAGAGGCGTTTTTTCCGGTTTTAAGTTATGATTTTTCAAAGTTTACCGTAATTATTTCGTAATTATTCATTGTATTTATTATTTATAGCTTACATGGTATCGGGACCAAAAGCACTACATTTTTTATATTTTTTCTTGAAAGCTGAGTTTTTTTCACATAACGTATACAAAAATCAGAGAGGCGTTCCTCCTAAAGCATCACATGGACGATTCCCATGGTATGGGCGAAAAAGTTCCACTCCGCATCTATACCAAACTCTTTTTTCATTTGGCACAAATTAAAGGCTGTCATCTTATTTTTGTACTGACTACCTGATCCATCTGAGAAAAAGTGAATTTTCTTAAGGTCAGGCAACTTCCTTTTGATAAAATTAACACAATCTACAATGAATAAACGAACTGCAACGTGGGTATGCTTGGAAGACTCCGCGATTGCAGTGAAACTGGTAAACTTCAAATCTGAAGTATGATCATCCTTATAACAAATAGCAAATGTGTGAATAGTGCACTGTGCGTTTACCCAATGAAAACCTTGTACAGCGTCTTGTACAACAAATGAAAAATTTTCAGAAAAATCGCAAATTATTTCACATTCCGTCACTTTCAAGTTAGTTTTCACATATTTCAAATATATCCCTTGTTGTTCTGCTATGAAATGATGTGCTGATAAATCAGATAACTTATCCCGGAACATTACATGTTTCTAACCAACACTGTTTTGTGGGGTTGGTAAAAACTCGCTCCTGCCAGAATGCAATGCTTTGGACGGTTACTTGCAAACATTGAAAACCCTATCTTAATTGCAGGATATTGTTATTTGAAAATGACGTAAGCTTCTTGTAAATTACATAACATGTTGTATATATACCTTGCCATCAACATTTTTTGAAATAACAATGTCTCGTTTTCCTGGACACGCTCGACTTATTTCGTCACTGGTATAGAAATCACGCACGAGTGATAGTGCTTAGCTTTTTTGCCGGTGTTGACATTATGCCCTTGTCCTCCTGTAGTATTTTACCCTTTATGTCATATGTTGAGAAACATCGAATTCCTTCATTATTTTATAGGCTGTTCAGCTTTTAGGAAAAGTGGTGAGAATACGATACTTCTCATTATTGTCATGAGTTTTTAGAAACTTTTCCTTAAGTTGCTGAATGATTTCATCCTCGCTTGTAGAAGGTACGCTGGCAATACTCCTGATTGATTCCAAACTGGGTGTTTCTAGCGACGGTAATGACAGTGAAATTTAATAAAAAAAAATATATATTTAGCAGCCTTGCGATCAATTAACTTATTAGATTCGTTACTAGAATTTTTACTAATACACTTATATACTTATATACTTATTACTAATATTGAAACCTAAAGCTTACCTTGGCTGTCGACAGCAGGAACTTTGGATTGTCCAGCGATGGGCTCTTCGGGTGTGTACTTATACAGTTTCCAGTGGCAATTTCTGCAAATGTTGGAAATGCTGTCATCTAATTTCACTTTTTTCTTCACTGCTTGATCTTGAAGAGCATGAGTAAGTTCTCTGATGAACATCTTTTTAAACCACAAACCACACCACGAACACTTGAATTTCATTTTGTTTTCATCTTGAATTTCATCTTTTATTTTATAAAATACTTGCTGTACAGGATATGTTTAGATGAACAGAGCATGTGGCTCTGAGAAGAATAATTAGAAGCAAAAGGGAATTGAACTACAACTTGATAAAAGTGCAAAACCTCTTGGCTTCAGCTGCGTGTTTTAGTTTAAGAAAAACAATTTTTTTACTGCGGTATTTCAAGAGATTTTTGTTCGTCATTTTTCCGGTCTTTATACAATTTTAATTCCTACCCACTCGTCTCTGCCTTTCTTGCCTTTACCTGATACATGTTTTTCATTGTCCTTAATCTCTACCGATAACAATACCTATTCCTATATTCTACCTATAAAGCCTGCAAAAAAACATTTTAACTTTGAAAAATCATAACTCAAAAACTAAAAAAACGCCTCTCTGTTTTTTGGATATGTTATGTGAAAAAAACTCAGCTTTCAAGAAAACATATAAAAAAATATAGGCTTACATGGTTTCGTGCCCTTGGTCCCGAAACCATGTAAGCTATAAATAATAAATACAATGAATAATTACGAAATAATTACGGTAAACTTTGAAAAATCATTACGCCTATCTGGTTTCGAGATATGTTGTGTAAAAAATTCTCAGCTTTCAAGGAAAAATAAAAAAAAATATAACGCCCTTGGTCCCGTACCATGTAATCTATAAATAATAAATACAATGAATAATTACGAAATAATTACGGTAAACTTTGAAAAATCATTACGCCTCTCTGGTTTCGAAATATGTTGTGTAAAAAATTCTCAGCTTTCCAAAAAAATATAAAAAAATATAGCGCCTTTGGTCCCGAGACCATGAAAACTATAAAAAACAAATACAATCATTAATAACGAAACCAAAATTAATATTTTGTGCAACTCTGGTAGGTCTGCTAATTGGCTTTAATTTGTTAATTTGTCAGTAGTTCAAAAGTTATGATTTTTTGAAAAATGTGGAAAAATTTGATTTTTCGGACCATCCTAAAATGGAAATCAAAAACAAAAAAATTAAAAAAAATACGGGTCTAATGGTTTGCGACAAAGAACAAAATTTCCACTTCCCAAGAAAATCTGAGAACCACTATATCGGTTTGACATGGAAGTATAAGCGTCGCAACCAGTCTTCAGAAAACAAACGCAGCGCTGCGCTTGAGTTGAATTTTCATAGCGCGCGCTCAAAGAACACTCGTATTCTCTCTTCGTGCAAAGCGCACAAAATTCATAAGCACGACAGCGCAAAATGTACCCGGCGCAGAACTCAGATACTAAACATTTCTTCTCACTTGTTCTGTTCTGTTCTGTTTTTGTTTTTGAAGGGACTTTAACCCAAAGGTCATTCGTCCCTTCTTCTCACTTGTGTGATACGCGTCTCATTTTATATACACACACACACTTCTTCGTTCGTTCTAGGCAAAGCATAAAAACAACAGCACGCCCCATTTGAATCGTATACGCTTGTGTGAAGAAAAATACGGGTGGGTAATGTCGGGGACATAACCGGAGAGACGTAGGACTATACAAAGGGGACAGCTTTTGTTAAATATATATTTTAAATATATTGTTTTATTTTCTTCTCCTACGTGAATACCTACCTATCTACCTGAAAAATGGATTAGTTTACTGTTTACTCTTTATGAACATGTTGGTGGTTCTGAAAAGAACCTTTGGCGTTGTGTTTTTGCGTTTTTTTCTGAAACCTTTGTACTTATCAACGCCGGGCAACTTTTGGCGTATGCACATATCGTACAATCAAAATGATGGCTGTGATAGGGAATGCATAGGTGGTCATCAGCGCGCGTTTTGTACTCTAGCGGTACACACTCACAGGATAGAGACAAATCGGCAGACTCAGCCAAAGGGGCGAGTCCAACGAGACGAACGAATGAGCGTTAAAAGGGAGCGATGGCAAAAAAATACATTCATTTCGATTTGTTCGCTCGTTGGATTCACATGCAGGCTAAAAAGGGTCCTTTTCAGGATCACAAAATTATCTTCAATCTAAAGAGTTTATTGTTTTGTTATCACTCTCTTGTTCGGCTAAACCTTTCTGTTTAGCGATTGCGTTTGCCACTCGCCACAGCTTTCACAATTGGAAAATTTCTTCCCATCCAGCTTTGTGACATGTTGTACAGTAAATTACATTCAATGCGACGTGCCGAAGCACCACTCAGTGTCGCATTGGAGGCTATTTTAACCTGTAATTGAATATTTGCGATGACAGTGGTACAGTGTCGGCTTTCAATGTGGGGTCATAATTTGGATCTCTATGTTTACAAAAATGTTCAACTAAATAAGTCGCATTACATGTCCGTCCAATTAGCTAAATGTCGAACTAATTGTAAATTACTGTACTTTGAATCTGGAAACAATTTAAGAATTGGTGAAAATTGAATAATCAGGAAAGTCCCCAACTATCAATAAGCTCAGAACAACTGCCAAATTCACATACTCATCAGATCCTGGCAAACAAATTATGAAAAAATCAATTTGTGTTTTATTATTATTTTGGATATTGTTTTAGAAAGCATTGAACTGTATTTCCTAAACTCTATTTTGGAAGGTTTAATGGCCCTGAAAAGCGCCTTGTTTTATGGAATGGTTCCAATTTAGAAAACTTAGTACTCGTGGTTTTGAAAAAAACCATTTCGAACGTCCTCGATGCCGCCTTGTTCTGGATTTGCCACCAAAGCAGTTTGTATAAAGAACAAACTTTTTTCTTCTGCTACCTGATGCCGTTTTGTGATTGCGTTTGCCACTCGCCACTCGCTGCAACTGCCTGTTGTCTTGATGTCCACCGAACCGAATGTGTTCTGTTCCGAATGCGGGGTTTCTTATCGTCGCGAGCAGCTTTGCCAGCTAACTCGATCACTTCGGCGGCCGAAACTATATAACGCCGGCTAGGTGGACTGGTGCACTGGTACTAACGCGCTCTGCCTAGCTACCCTTGCGGGGAACTCCAGATCAACACGGTTCGAGCGGGATTTTGCCTTTCCCTTCACTTTTCCTCCTTTACCATGTCCAGACATGGCTGCTTGGGTTGGTTTGTTGGTGTGTTGTGATGCGAACCGATGTGGTGTACGGTTTGGATGAGAATGATCGTTACGGAAGGAAGGAAGGTCTTGAATTATAGAGACTTTAAACTTTTGCAGTTCATTCGTCTCTAGCCTTGAGAAAGGCCCTTTGAAAACTCTACTCTACTCTACTCCAGCACTACCACCTCTGCCCTCTTGCCTTGAGAAAGGCACTCGATCCCTCGCTGTCCAGCTCGTCCAGCAACGATGTTGTCCAGTCGGTGTCCACACAAAGAATGATCGTTACGGCAGCGGAGCGGGGATTTTTAAGCTGACTGGCTGGCTCGAGAATTACGCATGTGTGAGACTGCGACCAATGTTTCGTTCATTTTTTTCTTTTTCCTTTCCAATCGTGCTTCATTCTATTTCGCTGCTGCTCTGGTTGCCCGTTTTGGTCGGTACGATTTGAGGAGCACAAAATGGACCAATAAAAAATAGGCACATAGTGCATTTGGACAATGCTTGATATTTCACAATTATTCAATTATTTATCTCAAGAAAAATGAAATGTTATTCGTTATGATAGATGCGTAGATATTTTCCTATCAATTGATGCAAAAACCTTTGCGATCTATTGAGAAATGCTCGAGTTATAAGCGTTCCAAATCTTGCATTTTTCCTACTTGTTCAGTGCCTAGATTTCCATTTCACCCCCTATATCTTCCGGTTAGACGTAGTCCTACGTCAAAATATCTCAACAGAGAGAGCAATCCAGATTCAAGCGCGCAACACGGCACGATTTTCAGCGTAAAACTCAGCTTAAAACTGGAGTTGCGTCCACGGCACTGACAACCAAACATTTCATCTGTGTTTCGGAGCGTGCTCATTCGCCAGAGCGCCTGTGAGCACAAGGAGTGGGAGCTTAACTGGGTACAAAAATATTGTTGCACATCAGCACCGAGTTGCATTCTGAAGACTGGTCGCAACTATCGGGCGGACGGAGTGCATTTGTAACATTCTACAGATCCAGCATTGCATTGTTGAAATGAAGAGAAGATATAAAGGGATTTGTGCATTTGGCAGAAGCAATAGCTAGAGCACTCTCACTTCTGCGGGTTTTCTCCCTCTATCAATTTATTTTGTACTAGCTAACCCGGCAAACTTCGTCCCGCCCAAAATTTATATGTATGGGAGTCCCCCTTTATAGAGGGGAAAAGAGTGTGAAACCACCATAAAAACATTTATTGCTCCCCAAAACCTCCATATGCTAAATTTGGTTCCATTTACTTGACTAACTCTCGAGTTATGCAGAAATTTTTGTTTATTCTATGGCAGCCCCCCTTTTCAAAGGTGGGAGGAGTGTCCAACGACCATAAAAACATTAATTGCAACCTTAAACCTCCACATACCAAATTTGGTTTCATATGCTTGATTAATTCTCGAGTAATACAGAAATTTGGGTTTCATTTGTATGGCAGCCCCCCTATTAGAAGGGGGAGGACTATCTAACCACCCTAAAAACATTTATCGCACCCTAAAACCCCCACATGCCAAATTGGGTTTCATTTGCTTGATTAATTCTCGAGTTATGCGGGAATTTGTGTTTCATTTGTATGGCAGCCACCCTTAGAGAGGGGAGGGGGGCCTCGAACTATCATAAGAACCTTCCCCGACCCCAAAAACCCCTACATACCAACTTTCATGTCGATCGGTTCAGTAGTTTCCGAGTCCATAAGAATCAGACAGACAGACAGACAGACAGAAATCCATTTATTCATATATATACTAGCTGACCCGGCAAACTTCGTCCCGCCCGAAATTTATTTTGACGTAGGACTACGTCTTTCATTTCTATACCGGGGTGTAAAATCAAAGTTTCGAAAACGAAAGCGTTACGCCGGAGACCGAGATTTTGAGCGTTAATAGCTCCTAAACAACTGAACGAAATGGTATGATAAACACTTCATTCGATAGATAAAATGTCTACGCGTTCTATACTTGTTACTTTCTGATCCAAAAACTTGTTTCAATAGTCTTAAAATTGCTTTCAAAACAGGCTATTGAAATCACCAATCGGTATATAAGCGAGCGCCGCTCGGAAATCCACTCAGTTCTAATTGAACAGCGATTGGAGCATGTTGTCGCTGTTGTGGTGAAGCTCTTCGTTTATCATGAAAGCGTGAATGAACGGTGTCACCAAGAGCCTGTTTGTGCACCTTAGGCCAGAAGGGAATCCATCAGGAGGAGAGTGATGCCACAAACTCTTCCCCGGGAAGATCTCGAAGCAGCCGCTACACACACACACACACACATACACGCGCGGAATTCTTTCCGTTTGGATGCCATTCAGCATCGAGAAAGATCCGGAAAATAATTTGCCAGTTCCTCTGGGAATTTTCAAAATATAATCATGTGAAAGAGTTTAATTGAATGTTTTCTATCCATGTTACACTGTGACCAAATATGTTTCAATCAAGTGCTATTAACAGGTGGTTATCGAGTTGGCATTAACCACTGGTGGGCTTCCAGTATCGAGGAAAATGTGGAAATATCTAATAGTTACTGAAAATAATCTGCCAGTTCCTTTGGGAATTTTCAAAATATATTCATGTGAAAGAGTTTAATTGAATGTTTTCTATCCATGTTACACTGTGACCAAATATGTTTCAATCAAGTGCTATTAACAGGTGGTTATCGAGTTGGCATTAACCACTGGTGGGCTTCCAGTATCGAGGAAAATGTGGAAATATCTAATCGTTGCTGAAAATAATCTGCCAGTTCCTCTGGGAATTTTCAAAATATATTCATGTTAAAGAGTTTATTTGAATGTTTTCTTTCCATGTAACACTGTGATCAAATACATTTGGTTTTGTGGTTTTTCAATCAATCGCAATTAACAGGATAGCTTCAGAAGATTATTCTTCCCCATCAGTAGCATATTTCCGTATCCAATATTGTATGCGCCCGCAATCGATTATTGCTCAGTCGCCGAAAGTTCCGAGCTCAGAGAGTTCATTCCCCTCTAGTTTGCCTTCCAAATTGCCATCGTAAACCACACCTTCTCTCGATTCAATCACACACAAAAAGCATACTTAAGCGATATTCTGGTGGTGAGACACATTCATTTTTCGTGAGGACATCGACAAGACAACATCGTTGCCTAACGTGCTGGAGGAGGTGGACGACGAAGGATCGACACATAAACGCGCAGAACTCTTTCCGTTAGGATGCCATTCAGCATCGAGAAAGTTCCGGAAAGATCTAATCATTGCTGGAAAATAATCTGCCAGTTCCTTTGGGAATTTTCAAAATATATTCATGTGAAAGAGTTTAATTGAATGTTCTCTATCCATGTAACACTGTGACCAAATATGTTTCAATCAAGTGCTATTAACAGGTGGTTATCGAGTTGGCATTAACCACTGGTGGGCTTCCAGTATCGAGGAAAATGTGGAAATATCTAATCGTTACTGAAAATAATCTGCCAGTTCCTTTGGGAATTTTCAAAATATATTCATGTGAAAGAGTTTAATTGAATGTTTTCTATCCATGTTACACTGTGACCAAATATGTTTCAATCAAGTGCTATTAACAGGTGGTTATCGAGTTGGCATTAACCACTGGTGGGCTTCCAATATCGAGGAAAATGTGGAAATATCTAATCGTTACTGAAAATAATCTGCCAGTTCCTTTGGGAATTTTCAAAATATATTCATGTGAAAGAGTTTAATTGAATGTTTTCTATCCATGTAACACTGTGACCAAATACATTTGGTTTTGTGGTTTTTCAATCAATCGCAATTAACAGGATAGCTTCAGAAGATTATTATTCCCCATCAGTAGGATATTTCCGTATCCAATATTGTATGCGTCCGCAATCGATTATTGCTCAGTCGCCGAAAGTTCCGAGCTCAGAGAGTTCATTCCCCTCTAGTTTGCCTTCCAAATTGCCATCGTAAACCACACCTTCTCTCGATTCAATCACACACAAAAAGCATACTTAAGCGATATTCTGGTGGTGAGACACATTCATTTTTCGTGAGGACATCGACAAGACAACATCGTTGCCTAACGTGCTGGAGGAGGTGGACGGCGAAGGATCGACACATACACGCGCAGAACTCTTTCCGTTAGGATGCCATTCAGCATCGAGAAAGTTCCGGAAAGATCTAATCATTGCTGGAAAATAATCTGCCAGTTCCTTTGGGAATTTTCAAAATATATTCATGTGAAAGAGTTTAATTAAATGTTTTCTATCCATGTAACACTGTGACCAAATATGTTTCAATCAAGTGCTATTAACAGGTGGTTATCGAGTTGGTATTAACCACTGGTGGGCTTCCAGTATCGAGGAAAAGGTGGAAATAACTAATCGTTACTGAAAATAATCTGCCAGTTCCTCTGGGAATTTTCAAAATATATTCATGTGAAAGAGTTTAATTGAATGTTTTCTATCCATAAAATATCCATATAATACATTTGGGTTTGTGATTTGTCAATCAAGTACAGTTAGCAGGTTAGCTTCTGAAGATTATTCTTCAGAACAAGGTTTTTCATATCCTATATTGGATGCATAAAACCTTGTGCCTCCAACGTAACGCTCTCGTTTTCGAAGTCTCCCAAATATTCATTTATTCATTCATTCAGAATGGATTTAGATTCAACTTCAAACAAATGATCTCTAAATCAACGATAGTGCTACGTCACCCTTGCGGTTATACCATAGATATAACCCACTTCCTGTTTTTCGTTATCACATCACATTTTCCTACTAAGCGCTGTTGGGTACAATCGCAAAATTACTCATTGATTGATCTTCTAATCTACCCTTTAAAATTACCTTCTACTATAAAATTCCTAGTACTTCTACCAAAACTCGACATTATAATATCAGATTATTTTCAGACACAATTCTAGTTCAAGATTTTTCAACCACTTGCAAATAACATGCTTCTCCGTTACATGGAAGAAATATTTGATACAGAAAATATGATAGAATAAAGACATACCCCTCCCCTATTCTCCTCTTATAGAGGGGGAGGAATGTCTATTCACCATAGAATAGTTTCCTGCCCCCTAAAATCTTCTCATGCAAAATTTGGCTCTATTTACTTGATTAATTTTCGAGTTATGCCTAAATTTGTTTTTCTTTTGTATGACAGCCCACCCTAAGAGAGGGGGGGAGGAGTGTCTAACCGCCGTGAAAACATTTATCGTCTCCTTAAACCTCCATATACCTAATTCGGTTTCGTTTGCTTGATTAATTCTCGAGTAATGCAGATATGTGTGTTTCATTTGTATGGCAGCCCCTCCTAAGAGAGGGGGGAGGATTATATAACCACCGTAAAAACAGGAAGTGGGTTATATCTGTGGTACAACCGCAAGGGTGACGTAGGACTATCGTTGATTTAGTGATCATTTGTTTTTAGTTGCATCTAAATTAATCCTGAATGAAAGAATAAATGAATATTTGGGGGACTCCTAAAACGAGAGCGTTACGTTGAAGGCACAATATTCAGCAAAAGAAGCAATCACACGAAAATTGTATAATACGTTGCTTGTATTGTGGTATGATTTGTATTCCATTTCCAATAGACCAAATATCTGTTGCATCAAATCAATCAACATAATTTTTGCGTTCGCTCATCCTTTCTCACAACACCCATTTCTCGTTTGAGAAATTGTTGAGTAAACATCGTTTGCCAGTTCGCGTAGAGCGGGAATTCGTTGTTAAGATTCACTGCACCTCTAATAAATTGCCGAAAGATGTGGTCTTACGTTGATCGCACTTGATTGAAAAATCACAAAACCAAATGTATTTGGTCGCAGTATTATATGGATAGGAAACATAATAAACTCCTTCACTTGAATTTAATTTTCAATTCCAAGGGAGCTGGCAGATCATATTTCAGCAGCGATAACATCTTTACAGATTTTCCTCGATACTCGAAGCCCACCAGTGGTTAATGCTAACTCGATAACCACCTTTTCATTGCAATTGATTGGAATGAAACAAAACCAAATGTATTTGGTCACAGTGTTATATGGTTAGAAAACATGAATGAATGTTTTTTTTTTCAATTCCCAGGGGAACTGGTAGATTATATTTCAGCAACGATAACATTTTTCCGAAATCTTCTCGACGCTGGATGGCAACCAAACGAAAATAGTTCCGCGCGTGTATGTGTGTGTGTGGTTGCTGCTCCGATGTCTCAAGCGGAACCGTTTGTGGCATCACTCTCCTCCTGATGGATTCCCTTCTGGCCTAAGGTGCACAAACAGGCTCTTGGTGACACCGTTCATCAACGCTTTCATGATAAACGAAGTTAGCTTCACCACAACATCGACAACATGCTCCAATCGTTCAATCATAACTGAGTAGTTTTCCGAGCGGCGCTACTTATATACCGATTGGTGATTTCAAGAGCCTGTTTTGAAAGCAATTTTAAGGCTATTGCAACAAGTTTTTGGATGAAAAACAGGAAGTGGGTTATATCTATGGTATAACCGCAATGGTGACGTAGGACTATTGTTGATTCAGTGATCATTTGTTTGATGTTGAATCTGAATCCATTCTGAATGAATGACTAAATGAATATTTGAGACACTTCGAAAACGAGAGCTCTTTCGCTTGCATGTTATTTTCAATGCCAAGAGGAACTGGCAGATTATTTTGCAGCAGCGATATCTTTCCGGATTCTTCTCGAAGTCCACCACCAGTGGTTAATGGTAACTCGATAACCACCTGCTAATTGCACTTGATTGAAAAACCAAAAAACAATTGTATTTGGTCGCAGTATTATATGGATAGAAAACGCTAAAATAAACTCTTTCGCTTGAATGTAATTTGCAATTCCAAGGGGAACTGATAGATTATTTTTCAGCAACGGTCACTTCTTTCCGGATTCTTCTCGATAATCAGCAAACGTAAAGAGTTGCGCGCGTGTATGTGTGTGTGTGACGGTTGCTCCGATGTCTCAAGCGGAACCAATTTTCGATGCAGGTATTCTCTCGGTCGTTTTCTCTTCTCTTAATGATAATGAATTCCTTGATCCCTCGCCGTCCAGCTCGTCCAGCTCGTTCAACTCGTTCAGTAACGATGTTGCCTTGTCGATGTCCTCACGAAAAAAGAAATGCGTTTCACCACCACAATATCGCTTAAGTATGCTTTTTGTCCGTGACTGAATCGAATGAAGGTGTGGTTTACGATGGCAATTTGGCAGGCAAACTAGAGGCGAATGAACTCTTTGAGTTTGAAACTTTCGGCGACTGAGCAATAATTGAAAATTATATGATTTTCGCGATGCGAAACATTTTCCATTGCGCGCGCGAACTGTATTCGATACGAAAATATTCTACTAAAGGGGGAGAATAATCTTCAGAAGCTTTCCTGCTAATTAGTTGCACTTGATTGAAAAATCTCAAAACCAAATGTATTCGATCGCAGCAGTACTATGTGGATAGAAAACATTAAAATAAACTCTTCCGCTTGAACATAATTTTCAATTCCAAGGGAACTGGCAGATTATTTAGCAGTAACGATGACATCATTCCGGATTCTTCTCGAAGTCCACCACCAGTGGTTAATGCTAACTTGATAACCACCTGTTAATTGCACTTGATTGAAAAATCACAAAACCAAATGTATTTGGTCGCAGTTTCACATGGATAGGAAACATCAAAATAAACTTTTTCACGTGAATGCATTTTTCAATTCCCAGGGAAACTGGCAGATTATTTTTCAGCAACGATTGAATCTTTCCGGAATTTTCTCGATGCTGAATGGCATCCAAACGAAAAAAATCCGTGCGTGTATGTGTGTGTGTGGCGGCTGCTTCGATGTCTTCCCGGGGAACCGTTTTTCGATACTGATACTCTCTTGGTCACCTTCTCTTTTCCTCCTGCCTCCTGCCTCCTGGCTTTTCTGCCCTCCCTCACAGTTCCAAACAAACTGCATGTCTTTCAGGTCAGGTCAGGCTAGGTAATGAACCCCTCAATCCCTTGATTCCTCGCCGAAAAAGAATAATTTTCAGTAGCTTTCCTGTTAATTGCGATCGATTGAAAAATCACAAAACCAAATGTATTTGGTTGCATTGTTAAATGGATAGAAAACATTAGAATAAACTCTTTCTCCTCAATGTATTTTTCAATTCCCAGGGGAACTGACAGAGTATTTTTCAGCAACGATTAGTTCTTTCCCGATTTTCCTCAATACTCGAAGCCCACCAGTGGTTAATGCTAACTCGATAACCACCTGTTAATAGCATTTAATTGAAAAATGTTTCGTCGCAGTGTTACATTGATAGAAAACATTAAAAATGAACTCTTTCGCATGAATGTATTTTTCAGTTCTCAGGGGAACTGGTAGATTATTTTTCAACAATGATTGAATCTTTCCGGAAATTTCTCGATGCTGAATGGCATCCAAACGAAAATAGTTCCGCGCGTGTATGTGTGTGTGTGTGTTGGCTGCTCCGATGTTTCAAGCGGAACCGTTTGTGGCATCACTCTCCTCCGGATGGATTCCCTTTCGGCCTAAGGTGCACAAACAGGCTCTTGGTGACACCGTTCATCCGCGCTTTCATGATAAACGAAGAGCTTCACCACAACAGCGACAACATGCTCCAATCGCTGTTCAATTATAACTGAGTGAATTTCCGAGTGGCGCTTGCTTATATACCGATTGGTGATTTCAATAGCCTGTTTTGAAATCAATTTTAAGACTATTGAAACAAGTTTTTGGATCAATATAGTTGACGTAGGATTCCGTTAGGCTTTCTGTTGATTTTGGATATGTTTGAAGTATTACATTACAGAGAACACATTTCGGAAGGAATAAAAGTTCTCCCTTCTTCTTTTTTGAATTGCCGATTTCCCCTAGGCAGCTTGGTTTTGATGTCTCTGTTAGGGAACACATTTCGGAGGGAATAAAAGTCCTCCCTACTTTCATGTATTTGCAATGCCGATTTCCCCCAGGAAGCTTGGTTTTGATGCCTCTGTTAGGGAACACACTTCGGTAGGAACAAAAGTTCCTCCTACTTACATGTATTTGCAATGTCGATTTTTCCCAGGCAGCTTGGTTTTGATGTCTCTGTTAGGGAACACATTTCGATAGGAACGAACGAAAGCTCCCCCTACTTTCATGTATTTGCTATGCCGATTTCCCCGGGGAGCTTGGTTTTGATGTCTCTCTTAGTGACCCGCCGCATGTGTCGTCAATTTCGACCAATCAGAAGTGGGTAGTTCTGTTAGAATAGGGGTTGAGATTTTTCAATTGCTCGATAATTAGTTTCATGACATATATTATTTTCTTCAATATAAAAAAATGTTATGGAGTGCCGAAATCGATTGACGCAAAAATTTCATCAATCCATCATGGAATTACTGAGCAATAAGCGTTGAAATTAGACAATTTTCACGATGTACTCGATTTTCGATTTTCAATTTGTACCCCAATATATTCCCGAAAGATGTAATCCTACGTCAAAAGTAACAAGTATATAACGCGTAGACATTTTATCTTTCGAATGAAGTGTTAATCATAACATTTCGTTCAGCTGTTTAGGAGCTATTAACGCTCAAAATCTCGGTCTCCGGCGTAACGCTTTCGTTTTCGAAACTTTGATTTTACACCCGGGTATAGAAATGAAAGACGTAGTCCTACGTCAAAAGCAATAAGTATATAACGCGTAGACATTTTATCTTTCGAATGAAATGTTTATCAGACCATTTCGTTCGGTTGTTTAGGAGCTATGACCGCTCAAAATCTCGGTCTCCGGCGTAACGCTTTCGTTTTGTAAGTTCGAAGTTCAAAGTTTCGAAAACGTGAGAGTGACGCTGGAGTGCAAGGTTTTGCACGTTAATACCTCTTTACCGGCTAAATGGAGCGGTATAATAATCACTTCATCCGAAAGATAAAATGTCAACGAGTTATATGATTGTCACTTATTGGTCCAAAAAATCGTTTTAATAGCTTAAAAATTGCTGAAAGCAAGCTATTAAAATCATCATTGCTAACTGAAGATGATTTATGATCACAATGTGTTCCCGAACAAGGACGCAAAATCTAGGCACCTGGAGAAACCGTCGTAGTGAATACATGCAAGCTGCGACTTCTTTTGCTCGCTTGCATTGGTGTTTGGGAAACCATAGCGGACACATGCAGGACGTGTGTACTTTTACTCGCATCAGTTTCTGTTCTACTTTCGCATGGAGCAGTCATGAAAAATTGGAATTGTGTGCGTGTGAATGTGTCTAAGCGCATTCGCATTTACACATTCGACTTGGTGTTTCCGTTATGCAATCCAATTGACGAATTTACGCAAAGCAGAATCAGCTCATGCGACACCTACATTAGAGTTCAGTACCACAAAAGTGATGATGTTTGTTTATTCTACAAACTGAAAAGCAAGATTCAGTCGTGATTGTTCATTTTTGACGTAGGACTACGTCTTTCATTTCTATACCGGGGTGTAAAATCAATGTTTCGAAAACGAAAGCGTTACGCCGGAGACCGAGATTTTGAGCGTTAATAGCTCCTAAACAACTGAACGAAATGGTATGATCAACACTTCATTCGAAAGATAAAATGTCTACGCATTATATACTTGTTACTTTTTGACGTAGGATTACGTCTTTCGGGAACATATTGGGGTACAAATTGAAAAACGAATATCGATCGCATCGTGAAAAATGTCCAATTTCAAACGCTTATTACTCAGTCATTTCATGACGGATTGATGAGATTTTTACATCAAAACATTGCGGCACTCTATAACAATTTTTCACTTTGAATAAAATAATATATAATATATAATATATAATTGTATATGGTAGCAGTTGTGTAAAAAATGACTTGATATATGAAACGATTTATTTCAATTTTCATAAATACAAACCAAGGTGTCTTCTCACTCGAGAACGGGTCGTTTGGTTAAAGCTGTCTGTTTTTTGTGTGTTAATTTTCACCCAAGGAAAGTTTATACGGAGAGAAAAATTGGAAAGTGAAGAAATATTAGAAAAGTGATATTCCATATGTTCTACATATAGTATTAGGTGCTGTTACTCCAAATCAAATTCGCATTGGGTTGAATAAACCCTCAGAAAGTAAAAAAAAAAATAGTGGGTTATATCTATGATATAACCGCAAGGTTCACGTGGAACTACCTTAGCTTAGCAATCATTCGTTTGTATTGATTAAATTCTTGATTGAATGAAACAGTTTCCAAATTCAATTGAGTTCAATATATTTGCTCTGTGAGTGAAAAAAATGAACAAATGCCGTGTAAAGTCAATTAATTTATTGTGATTGATTGTTCTTCGTTACAAGTAAATTTAATGACGGACCTTTTACGTTTGGTATGATGACTAGAACAAAATATATGTACGGAAGAATTATCAAACGTTTTATGAATCAGCCTAAGGCTGAAAATCTTTCCAATAAAGACAAAAAAAAATTATCAAACGATTATTTTATTTTACATTTCCCTCTGAAGTTTACATCCCAAAAGTGTACATACTTCTCGAATCTCGAATTTGCTTGAAACTGGGAAGTTCATTCGCTTCTAGTGGCTGCACGATTTTCCCAGGTTCCTAAGTTTAGAAGATCATGTTAGGACAGACATATTCCACTCTGCACAAAGGCAAGCGAGGACAAAAGTACTCGCAGTTTGCATTTATTTGCAGAGCCGATTTCCCCAGAAACCTCGGTTTTGAAGTCTGCGTTAGGGAAACACATTTCAATCGGAACAAAAATACCCCCGATTTGTATGAATTCGCAATGCCGATTTCCCCACGCTTCATGGATTTGAAGTCTGTGTTAGGGAAACACATTCCAGTCGGAACAAAAATACCCCCGACTTGCATGAATTTGAAATACCGATTTCTCCAGGCACCTTGGTTTAGAAATCTCTATTAGGGAACACATTTCGGTGGAAACAAAAGCTCCCCCTACTTTCGTGTGTTCTTTTTCTTCTTTTTGGGTTTAAGAGGGTTTAAACTTTTCAGTTCACTCGCCTCTAGGCTCTTTCGTGTGCTTGCAATGCCGATTTCGCTGCTTGGTTTTAAAGTCTGTGTTAGGGAACATTTTTCGATGAGAACAAAAGTCCCCCTACTTTCATGTATTTGCAATGCCGATTTCCCCAAGGCTGCTTGGTTTTGATGGCTGTGTTAGGGAAACCGTAAATCGGGCCAATCAAAACGATGCAGTTAGGGCGTTTAGATAACGCCTAATATTTTACAGTTATTCAATTGTTTATCTAATGAAAAACAACATTTTGTTAGTTGCGATTGATGCGTAGAAATATTCCCTATCAAGTGATGCAAACATCTCTCCTATCCAGTACGAAATGTTCGAGCTATAAGCATTCGAAATCTTTCATTTTTTCCTGCATGTTCTGTGTTTAGGTTTTCATTTTACCCTCCATATATTCCGGTTAGACGTAGTCCCACGTCAAAATTAAAATACCTTTTCCATTTCAAATATGTTTTCTCTATATTAATGTAACATGTTTTTACTGATGAGATAAATTGATAATTATATTCGGTATTGATAGTTATCTTATATTACATTGGTGAGTTTTTTATTAATTTCATCCATATATAACACAGAAGGTATCTCGTCTAGGATCACAGAGGGTGGTTTTCATCATATCTCGTTCCACTTCGGTATCTTTCAACTAATATGCATCATCCAACGACTGTTTACCATCCTCTTGTCGTCATCCCTCGGTAAACACTGTCCAACAACCGAACAAAACGGCCCTTTTCAGGGACACAATCATTATCATTAATCATTATCAAAGAGTTTGACGATGTAATTCTTCAAACATATCCAAAATCAACAGATAGCCTAACGTAATCCTACGTCAACTATGAGGTCGTGTCTTGGACACAACCCTCCTTTGACTTTTTTCATCCAAAAACTTGTTTCAATAGCCTTAAAATTGCTCTCAAAACAGGCTATTGAAATCACCAATCGGTATATAAGCGAGCGCCGCTCGTAAACCCACTCAGTTATAATTGAACAGCGACTGGAGCATGTTGTCGCTGTTGTGATGAAGCTAACTTCGTTTATCATGAAAGCGCTGATGAACGGTGTTACCAAGAGCCTGTTTGTACACCTTAGGCCAGAAGGGAATCCATCAGCAGGAGAATGATGCCACGGTTCCGCTTGAAACATCGGAGCAGCCGCCACACACACATACACGCGCGGAACCCTCGTTGCTATCTTCGTTGCTGAAAAATAATCTACCAGTTCCCCTGGGAATTAAAAAATACATTCATGCGAAAGAGTTTATTTTATTGTTGACGTAGGACTACGTCTAACCGGAAGATATAGGGGGTGAAATGGAAATCTAGGCACTGAACAAGTAGGAAAAAATGCAAGATTTGGAACGCTTATAACTCGAGCATTTCTCAATAGATCGCGAAGGTTTTTGCATCAATCGATAGGAAATATATCTACGCATCTATCATAACGAATAACAATTCATTTTTCTTGAGATAAATAATTGAATAATTGTTAAATATCAAGCATTGTCCAAATGCCCTATGTGCCCATTTTTGATTGGTCCATTTTGTGCTCCTCAAATCGTACCGACCAAAACGGGCAACCAGAGCAGCAGCGAAATAGAATGAAGCACGATTGGAAAGGAAAAAAAAATGAACGAAACATTAGTCGCAGTATCACACATGCGTAATTCTCGAGCCAGCCAGTCAGCTTAAAAATCCCCGCTCCGCTGCAGTAACGATCATTCTTTGTGTGGACACCGACTGGACAACATCGTTGCTGGACGAGCTGGACGGCGAGGGATCGACACATACACGCGCAGAACTCTTTCCGTTAGGATGCCATTCAGCATCGAGAAAGTTCCGGAAAGATCTAATCATTGCTGGAAAATAATCTGCCAGTTCCTTTGGGAATTTTCAAAATATATTCATGTGAAAGAGTTTCATTGAATGTTTTCTATCCATGTAACACTGTGACCAAATATGTTTCAATCAAGTGCTATTAACAGGTGGTTATCGAGTTGGCATTAACCACTGGTGGGCTTCCAGTATCGAGGAAAATGTGGAAATATCTAATCGTTACTGAAAATAATCTACCAGTTCCTTTGGGAATTTTCAAAATATATTCATGTGAAAGAATTTAATTGAATGTTTTCTATCCATGTAACACTGTGACAAAATACATTTGATTTTGTGGTTTTTCAATCAATCGCAATTAACAGGATAGCTTCAGAAGATTATTCTTCCCCATCAGTAGGATATTTCCGTATCCAATATTGTATGCGCCCGCAATCGATTATTGCTCAGTCGCCGAAAGTTCCGAGCTCAGAGAGTTCATTCCCCTCTAGTTTGCCTTCCAAATTGCCATTGTAAACCACACCTTCTCTCGATTCAATCACACACAAAAAGCATACTTCAGCGATATTCTGGTGGTGAGACACATTAATTTTTCGTGAGGACATCGACAAGACAACATCGTTGCCCAACGTGCTGGAGGAGGTGGACGGCGAAGGATCGACACATACACGCGCAGAACTCTTTCCGTTTGGATGCCATTCAGCATCGAGAAAGTTCCGGAAAGATCTAATCATTGCTGAAAAATAATCTGCCAGTTCCTCTGGGAATTCAAAAATACATTCATGTGAAAGAGTTTATTTGAATGTTTTCTATCCGTGTAATATTGTGACCAAATATGTTTCAATCAAGTGCTATTAACAGGTGGTTATCGAGTTGGTATTAACCACTGGTGGGCTTCCAGTATCGAGGAAAATGTGGAAATAACTAATCGTTACTGAAAATAATCTGCCAGTTCCTCTGTGAATTTTCAAAATATATTCATGTGAAAGAGTTTCATTGAATGTTTTCTATCCATGTAACACTGTGACCAAATATGTTTCAATCAAGTGCTATTAACAGGTGGTTATCGAGTTGGCATTAACCACTGGTGGGCTTCCAGTATCGAGGAAAATGTGGAAATATCTAATCGTTACTGAAAATAATCTGCCAGTTCCTTTGGGAATTTTCAAAATATATTCATGTGAAAGAATTTAATTGAATGTTTTCTATCCATGTAACACTGTGACCAAATACATTTGGTTTTGTGGTTTTTCAATCAATCGCAATCAACAGGATAGCTTCTGAAGATTATTCTTCCCCATCAGTAGGATATTTCCGTATCCAATATTGGATGCATAAAACCTTGTGCCTCCAACGTAACGCTCTCGTTTTCGAAGTTCTCCAAATATTCATTCATTCAGAATGAATTCAGATTCAACTTCATACAAATGATCTCTAAATCAACGATAGTCCTACGTCACCCTTGCGGTTATACCATAGATATAACCCACTTCCTGTTTTTTTCTATCCATACAACACTGCAACCAAATACATTTGGTTTTGTGATTTTTCAATCAATCGCAATTGACAGGAAAGCTTCTATTATTTTTCCCCATCAGTAGATAATTTTCGTATCCAATATTGGATACATAACATGAAAAACGGGAAAATTTTCACATCGTCAAAATCATATAATTTTCGAGTAATTATTTGCTTCCTACTCATATAATGCTGCGACCAAATACATTTCGTTTTGGATTTTTCAATCAAGTGCAATCAAAGTAAGACCACGTCTTTCGGCAATTTATTAGAGGTGCAATGAATCTTGAGGAATTCCCGCTCTACGCGCACTGGCAAACGATGTTTACTCAACAATTTCTCAAATGAGAAATGTGTGTTGTGAGAAAGGATTAGCGAACGCAAAAACGACAAACGGGAGAAAGAGATGTTTGGAGGTTGAAGAAAATTGGCAGAAAACATCTTCATTTTATCTTTCGAATAATGTGATTCATACCACTTCGTTTTGCCAGAAAGAGATTATTATTGCTCAAAGGAGGAATCGAGTCCTCCGAGGAAATTACCCAGCGCAAATTAGAGTCGACTATCGATTGCGGCATTCGTACACAAATAATTTTATAATGCAGTTTCATCAAAGTGATTTCTTCGATATGGGGATATATTCACTACATAATGTCATATATTTCATATTCTTCATTATCAAACCCATATCCATGGCACTTATCGGTATCGAATTATCATCGACACAACGATTTTCGTTAAATGCTTGTTCAGTTTGGCCTGCAAAAAACAGGAAGTGGGTTATATCTATGGTATAACCGCAAGGGTGACGTAGGACTATCGTTGATTTAGAGATCATTTGTTTGAAGTTGAATCTAAATCCATTCTGAATGAATGAATAAATGAATATTTGGGGGACCTCGAAAACGAGAGCGTTACGTTGGAGACACAAGGTTCTATGCATCCAATATAGGATACGAAAAACCTTGTTCTGAAGAATAATCTTCAGAAGCTTTCCTGCTAACTGTACTTGATTGACAAATCACAAACCCAAATGTATTATATGGATATTTTATGGATAGAAAACATTAAAATAAACTCTTTCGCTTGAATGTAATTTTAAATTCCAAGGGAAACTGGCAGATTAGTTTTCCAGCAACGATTAGATATTTCCACATTTTCCTCGATACTGGAAGCCCACCAGTATAATACTAACTCGATAACCACCTGTTAATAGTACTTGATTGAAAAATATTTGGTCACAGTGTTACATGGATAGAAAACATTCAAATAAACTCTTTCACATGAATGTATTTTTAAATTCCCAGGGGAACTGGCAGATTATTTTCAGTAACGATTAGATATTTCCACATTTTCCTCGATACTGGAAGCCCACCAGTGGTTAATGCTAACTCGATAACCATCTGTTAATAGCACTTGATTGAAACATATTTGGTTCTCAATGTTACGTTGATAGAAAACATTCAAATAAACTCTTTCACATGAATGTATTTTTAAATTCCCAGAGGAACTGGCAGATTATTTTTCAGCAATGATTAGATCTTTCCGGAACTTTCTCGATGCTGAATGGCATCCAAATGGAAAGAATTCTGCGCGTGTATATGTCGATCCTTCGCCGTCCACCTCCTCCAGCACGTTAGGCAACGATGTTGTCTTGTCGATGTCCTCACGAAAAATGAATGTGTCTCACCACCAGAATATCGCTTAAGTATGCTTTTTGTGTGTGATTGAATCGAGAGAAGGTGTGGTTTACGATGGCAATTTGGAAGGCAAACTAGAGGGGAATGAACTCTCTGAGCTCTAAACTTTCGGCGACTGAGCAATAATCGATTGCGTACGCATACAATATTGGATACGGAAATATCCTACTGATGGGGAAGGATAATCTTCAGAAGCTTTCCTGCTAATTACACTTGGTTGAAAAATTACAAAATTAAATGTATTTGATCGCTGTGTTATATGGTTAGAAAACATTAAAATAAACTCTTTCACATGAATGTATTTTTAAATTCCCAGATGAATTGGCAGATTATTTTCAGTAACGATTAGATATTTCCACATTTTCCTCGATACTGGAAGCCCACCAGTGGTTAATGCTAACTCGATAACCATCTGTTAATAGCACTTGATTGAAACATATTTGGTTCTCGACTAAGTAAAAGTTTATAGATCGGATAGGAGGGATACGAAACCGGGACACAACGAAGGAAAAATCATTAAACGTTGACATCGGCGTTTCTGAGGAACAGTTATAGATGAAGCAGAAGATCAGGATCACGGCTACCTAAGATATCCCGGACGGGGATATCCGATTGTCTGCCTTTTGCTCTCAGTGCTCTAGAGAGCTGAGAGTGAGCAGCATGGAACCGGATAGACGACCAGACAATATGCTCGATGTAGTGGTAGCCATCGCCACAATCACAAAGGTTGTTTGCTGAGAGCCCAATGCGATAGAGATGCGCGTTTAGGTTGTAGTGATTGGACATAAGCCGAGATATCACGCACTTGATTGAAACATATTTGGTCACAGTGTTACATGGATAGAAAACATTCAAATAAACTCTTTCACATGAATGAATTTTTAAATTCCCAGGGGAACTGGCAGATTATTTTCAGTAACGATTAGATATTTCCACATTTTCCTCGATACTGGAAGCCCACCAGTGGTTAATGCTAACTCGATAACCATCTGTTAATAGCACTTGATTGAAACATATTTGGTCACAGTGTTACATTGATAGAAAACATTCAAATAAACTCTTTCACATGAATGTATTTTTAAATTCTCAGGGGAACTGGCAGATTATTTTCAGTAACGATTAGATATTTCCACATTTTCCTCGATACTGGAAGCCCACCAGTGGTTAATGCTAACTCGATAACCATCTGTTAATAGCACTTGATTGAAACATATTTGGTTCTCAATGTTACGTTGATAGAAAACATTCAAATAAACTCTTTCACATGAATGTATTTTTAAATTCCCAGAGGAACTGGCAGATTATTTTTCAGCAATGATTAGATCTTTCCGGAACTTTCTCGATGCTGAATGGCATCCAAACGGAAAGAATTCTGCGCGTGTATGTGTCGATCCTTCGCCGTCCACCTCCTCCAGCACGTTAGGCAACGATGTTGTCTTGTCGATGTCCTCACGAAAAATGAATGTGTCTCACCATCAGAATATCGCTTAAGTATGCTTTTTGTGTGTGATTGAATCGAGAGAAGGTGTGGTTTACGATGGCAATTTGGAAGGCAAACTAGAGGGGAATGAACTCTCTGAGCTCTAAACTTTCGGCGACTGAACAATAATCGATTGCGTACGCATACAATATTGGATACGGAAATATCCTACTGATGGGGAAGGATAATCTTCAGAAGCTTTCCTGCTAATTATACTTGGTTGAAAAATTACAAAATTAAATGTATTTGATCGCTGTGTTATATGGTTAGAAAACATTAAATAAACTCTTTCACATGAATGTATTTTTAAATTCCCAGATGAATTGGCAGATTATTTTCAGTAACGATTAGATATTTCCACATTTTCCTCGATACTGGAAGCCCACCAGTGGTTAATGCTAACTCGATAACCATCTGTTAATAGCACTTGATTGAAACATATATGGTTCTCAATGTTACGTTGATAGAAAACATTCAAATAAACTCTTTCACATGAATGTTTTTCTAAATTCCCAGAGGAACTGGCAGATTATTTTTCAGCAATGATTAGATCTTTCCGGAACTTTCTCGATGCTGAATGGCATCCAAACGGAAAGAATTCTGCGCGTGTATGTGTCGATTCTTCGCCGTCCACCTCCTCCAGCACGTTAGGCAACGATGTTGTCTTGTCGATGTCCTCACGAAAAATGAATGTGTCTCACCACCAGAATATCGCTTAAGTATGCGTTTTGTGTGTGATTGAATCGAGAGAAGGTGTGGTTTACGATGGCAATTTGGAAGGCAAACTAGAGGGGAATGAACTCTCTGAGCTCGAAACTTTCGGCGACTGAGCAATAATCGATTGCGTACGCATACAATATTGGATACGGAAATATCCTACTGATGGGGAAGAATAATCTTCAGAAGCTTTCCTGCTAATTACACTTGGTTGAAAAATTACAAAATCAAATGTATTTGATCGCTGTGTTATATGGTTAGAAAACATTAAAATAAACTCTTTCACATGAATGTATTTTTAAATTCCCAGAGGAACTGGCAGATTATTTTCCAGAAATGATTAGATAATTTCGTATCCCGACACGGGATACTTCCTATTGGGATGCAGCTGACCATTAATCAGCAACGCCCCCCTAGTCTGTACCCCATATCTAGCGTGGTGCGTCTTCTCGAGGAATCCAGGATAGAATGGTCACTAGCCGGCGCAATCATCAGCTCGTGTAGAGTTGTCATGAGCGGTACAACCTTTGGCTTTTGTTGAATCATCAGTGGACTGCACAACCTTTGACCCGAGTATCTGTAAAGAGTGTGTGTATGTATTGCCGCGACTAAGTAAAAGTTTATAGATCGGATAAGAGGGATACGAAACAGGGACACAACGAAGGAAAAATCATTAAACGTTGACATCGGCGTTTCTGAGGAACAGTTATAGATGAAGCAGAAGATCAGGATCACGGCTACCTAAGATATCCCGGACGGGGATATCCGATTGTCTGCCTTTTGCTCTCAGTGCTCTAGAGAGCTGAGAGCGAGCAGCATGGAACCGGATAGACGACCAGACAATATGCTCGATGTAGTGGTAGCCATCGCCACAATCACAAAGATTGTTTGCTGCTAGCCCAATGCGATAGAGATGCGCGTTTAGGTTGTAGTGATTGGACATAAGCCGAGATATCACGCACTTGATTGAAACATATTTGGTCACAGTGTTACATGGATAGAAAACATTCAAATAAACTCTTTCACTTGAATGAATTTTTAAATTCCCAGGGGAACTGGCAGATTATTTTCAGTAACGATTAGATATTTCCACATTTTCCTCGATACTGGAAGCCCACCAGTGGTTAATGCTAACTCGATAACCATCTGTTAATAGCACTTGATTGAAACATATTTGGTCACAGTGTTACATTGATAGAAAACATTCAAATAAACTCTTTCACATGAATGTATTTTTAAATTCTCAGGAGAACTGGCAGATTATTTTCAGTAACGATTAGATATTTCCACATTTTCCTCGATACTGGAAGCCCACCAGTGGTTAATGCTAACTCGATAACCATCTGTTAATAGCACTTGATTGAAACATATTTGGTCACAGTGTTACATTGATAGAAAACATTCAAATAAACTCTTTCACATGAATGTATTTTTAAATTCCCAGAGGAACTGGCAGATTATTTTTCAGCAATGATTAGATCTTTCCGGAACTTTCTCGATGCTGAATGGCATCCAAACGGAAAGAATTCTGCGCGTGTATGTGTCGATCCTTCGCCGTCCATCTCCTCCAGCACGTTAGGCAACGATGTTGTCTTGTCGATGTCCTCACGAAAAATGAATGTGTCTCACCACCAGAATATCGCTTAAGTATGCTTTTTGTGTGTGATTGAATCGAGAGAAGGTGTGGTTTACGATGGCAATTTGGAAGGCAAACTAGAGGGGAATGAACTCTCTGAGCTCGAAACTTTCGGCGACTGAGCAATAATCGATTGCGTACGCATACAATATTGGATACGGAAATATCCTACTGATGGGGAAGAATAATCTTCAGAAGCTTTCCTGCTAATTACACTTGGTTGAAAAATTACAAAATCAAATGTATTTGATCGCTGTGTTATATGGTTAGAAAACATTAAAATAAACTCTTTCACATGAATGTATTTTTAAATTCCCAGAGGAACTGGCAGATTATTTTCCAGAAATGATTAGATCTTTCCGGAACTTTCTCGATGCTGAATGGCATCCAAACGGAAAGAATTCCGCGCGTGTATGTGTGTGTAGCGATGTCTTCCCGGGGAACCGTTTGTGGCATCACTCTCCTCCTGGTGGATTCCCTTCTGGCCTAGGGCGCACAAACAGGCTCTTGGTGACACCGTTCATCCGCGCTTTCATGATAAACGAAGAGCTTCACCACAAGCGACAAGCGACAACATGCTCCAATCGCTGTTCAATTAGAACTGAGTGGATTTCCGAGTGGCGCTCGCTTATATACCGATTGGTGATTTCAATAGCCTGTTTTGAAAGCAATTTTAAGACTATTGAAACAAGTTTTTGGATCAAAAAGTAACAAGTATAGAACGCGTAGACATTTTATCTTTCGAATGAAGTGTTTATCATACCATTTCGTTCAGTTGTTTAGGAGCTATTAACGCTCAAAATCTCGGTCTCCGGCGTAACGCTTTCGTTTTCGAAACTTTGATTTTACACCCCGGTATAGAAATGAAAGACGTAGTCCTACGTCAAAACTTTTCTGAACTTTTATCCATCAAATTTGGAGCCCTGAAAAGGGCCGTTGATTATATGCTAAACTAATATAGCACGCTCTCCTCAGATACGATGGGCCAGCTGGATGTCCTTGGGCATGATGTGACGCGTTTTGCATGGATAGCACACAAATTGGTATCTTCGAATAGGCCTCCTGCAGTGTCATAACCGCGGAACTTTGGAAGCGCAAGTCGGTTTTGAAGTCCTGAGCAATTCCACGAACCAAATGCTGCAAAGGTAGATTGCGGATCAGCAATTCGTCGACTTCCGATAGCGACGAATTTCACGCAAAGTTCCCGGTCGATAGCGATGTGGTCACACTCCCCGCGGCTGGTGCACTTATCCGAGCTGCTTTCGTGGTGCCTTACCACCGAAAGACTAACGAGCTGTGTGCTTGGTCCCACACAAACGAGTCCTCACGGTGCGAGAGTAGAGTAAGAAATGAACGAAAGCAAAGGAAGCATCTTATTATAAGCTATAAAAGTCCAGAATGTAAGGAAGGTAAGGAAGGTATTGTATTATAGAGACTTTAAACTTTTGCAGTTCATTCGTCTCTTGCCTTGAGAAAGGCCCTTTGAAAACCCCACCCTCTTTATTATATAAGCTTACTGTATACTTACTTCGATGTTATTCGTTTCTCTCTCAGAGTAAGCTACGAATATAATAAGGGTGGGGTTTACATTTTATACTTTTATGGTTTATAAAATTACGCTTCCTTTGCTTTCGTTCATTTGAACTGAAAAGTTTAAAACCTCTATAATTCATCACGTTCGTTCGATTCGTTCATTTCTTACTCTACTCTCACACCGTGAGGACTCGTTTCTGTGGGACCAAGCACACAGCTCGTTAGTCTTTCGGTGGTAAGGCACCACTAAAGCAGTCCGGATAAGGGATAGCATATTTGTTTGAAAATTTCTATCTGACACTTATAATTACTACTCCGAAGTAATATGTACATTTAATCGAACGATTAACCGACATCTCTAATCAGATGTTACGTCAATTCAAGTTCTTCGTTGCAATGAATAATTTTGGATGTAATTTTTCATGTATGGCTTCTTGGGTTTATTCATTCATGCACAGTAGTTTCATAGCGTTGTGCTCGCGAAAAAGTTCCTGAATTTGTACTAAATAAACGTTCCAAAGATTCGCATAATGCTGAATTTTCGTTTCAAAATTGCCAACGAAATAAATTTGAAGAAATTTATACTCTTTGTAATTTGTAATTTTGTAATTTTGTGAATTTGTTATTCAAAGGTAAATTTAAAACACAACAAAATAAAAAAAATGATGATCCGTTCTCGAACGTCGTGACAAATAAGATTTATCAATTTGTATCATTTATCTATCAAAAGCGAAACGTTTTTTTTAAATGTCCGCTGAAGATGAGTGTGAAAATATTTTTTTTTATCCCATTTATTTATTTCAGACTCATTAGCATTTTAGCTGTAACAGAGCCGAATTTTAATCGTGTACATGTCACATGGTTATCATATCTATAATTATAGCACATTACATTACACAGTTGCCATTCGCAAGTATTCCTTCTATACCATTGCATATGGTACATTTACACAGTAGCCATTTAGGCGTAAGAGTATTCTGTATTGTATTTTTCTTCCATTATCCAGTTAGACCACCGGACAGCGGAGAAAGTTGATTGATCATTGTTGAGCTATTTATAGATCAGCAGCCCGATGTGTCTTACAGAGCAGAGCAGTTGTATGGATGAATCGATCTAATTTCGACCGTGGATCGATCTCCATCGCTGATGATTGTTGCGTGGACGTAGCTATTCTGTAACAACACAAAGATGGTCAATGAGGGTCCTGAGTTTTGAACTCACGAACGATCGCTTACTAAGCGAACGCGCAACCAATGTGGCTACGGAGACCCCCCTGTGTGAAAATATGATAAATATGATAAAAATGATCAATTTTATTCATGATTCCACGGAATTTAGGCTCAAAATATCATGAAACTATTCTTTGTTTCTTTCATATAAACTTCATATTCAAGGCAATTAATGACGGCACTACATCTTTTTTATAAACTTTGCCTACTAGAAGTACTTTACCCTGGTAGGTATCACATTGGTTTCGCAATGACTCTCGAAGACGGATGTACATTGTTGACATCCGTTTGTGTGGAACAATTTGCTTTCTGTAGAAATCCAGGAAGGCAGCTTGTTCCAATATAATTTTTTGTTAAATTGGTAAAATTCGAATGAAAATGATTACTTAATGCTATTTAAATACACGCAAACTTTTTTTGTGCGGGAAATGGGGACCGCGTGGCTGTGTTGTCCAAGACGGTCCACGTTTTGAAAGAGCTGACTCTGAATTTTCCAAACGTTTCATTCAGATCGAATTTGGTGTTGCATGTAGCGTGTGTGACAGACTTTGGTTCACCAACGATCTAAAGCCGATCACCGCAAACGCCGGGAGATTTCTCCTGGAGTCAGGTCATTTCGAGTCAGTTGAGGGATTCATGATTTGTCAAACATGTCGATGCAGCTTGCAGCGTGGTATGGTGCCGAATCTGTCCACTTCAAATGGATTCAGGTATCCTAGTTATACACCGGATCTTCCGCCTCTTAACCCGATTTGCGAGAGACTGATTTCACCACGACTGCCGTTCATGCAGATTCGCCGTCTGCGCCGCGCTCAAGGTCTGTTCAATATAATTTCTTTGCTTCATTATTTTTTAAAAAATGAATAAAATTTTAGGTAATTAACCTGAACCATCAAACATTTAATCTACTGATGGAGCGCGGTTTAGCAGCCCAGGAAGACCCCTCATGAAAGAAAAATATCCTTGCGATACCCGAGTCAGAAAAACATCATAAAACCTTGGCCAGAAGAAAACAACTACTCGGAATGTACCGGCAGGTAAGAAAACTAGAACACACACACATACACACACATTTCACATAAATTTTGTTATGACTTTATACCAATTGTTTCTTTTCAGATCCGCACATGGGCTCACCAATCAAACCATCCGGCAATCACTCATTTCAAGTCCACATAACACCAAACCGGTTCTTTTTAGGACCACTTCACAACTTTGAAAGATTTCGAATTTAAGTTTTCTAAATGTATATGATAATTTCATTAAAGAGTTTGGCTCCTTTAAACCTATGTAACTGAGCCTGTAAAAATAAATGACTTAAATAAAAAAAGAAAGATAATTTCATGCATATAAAGGGTGTGTCACATCAAATTGCATCACGGAAAAAACGCTGTAGAAATTTAATTTTTAGGAATTATATCTTCAGCTTTCGCTTATAATCAGATAAGAGTGTATGAATCACGTTGGCCATGCTTCACTGTCAATTTTTCGTAAATTTGGAAAAATGTCGTCGAACGAAAAAGAGCGTCGTGAATTAATCCTGTGCACTCATTTCGAGAAGCCGGAGTTGTCACATCGGGACATCGGTAAGATGCTGGAAATCGTCCAATCCACGGTCAGCAGAGTACTAAAACGATACTTCGAGAACCTAACCATCGACCGGAAGGTGAAGAACGGCAAAAATGGATGCTCCGTCAGTGAAAAAGATCACAAGCGCGTAGTTAAGCAGTTTAGACGTGATCCGAGAAGTTCGGTCCGGGATGTCGCCAATAAGCTGAATTTGTCAATTTCATTCGTCCAGCGGACCGAGCAGCGGGAGGGCCTGCGTACATACAAGGTTCAGAAGGCTCCTAACCGCGACGAAAGGTAAAACATGGTGGGGAAGACGCGAGCCCGGAAGCTGTACACCGAAATGAGGACGAAGCCGCATTGCCTGGTAATGGACGACGAAACCTACGTCAAAGCGGACTTTCGTCAGCTGTCGGGCCTGTTGTTCTTCTCCGCAGAAGACAAATTCGGCGTTCCGGAGGAGATTCGCAAGCAGAAACTATCCAAGTTTGCCAAAAAGTACATGGTGTGGCAAACGAACTGCTCTTGCGGAAAGCGGAGCGCCCCCTTTGTGATGACCGGCACGGTAAACGGGCAGGTTTACCTTAAGGAGTGCCTACAGAAGCGCTTACTACCACTATTGAAGCAGCACGAAGGCCCGACCCTCTTCTTGCCGGATCTCGCTTCGTGCCACTATTCCAAGGACGTGTTGGAGTGGTACGAAGCCAACGGGGTCACCTTCGTGCCAAAGGAAATGAACCCGCCCAACGCGCCGGAGCTTCGCCCAATAGAGAAATATTGAGCGATTATGAAGCAGGCCCTCCGGAAGAACCCAAAAGTTGTCAAATCGGAGGCGGACTTCAAGAAAAAATGCATATCTGTTAAAAAAAACTACAACCTGACGTTGTACAGAACCTTATGGACGGGGTAAAGAGGAAGGTACAAGCATACGGACTTGGGCTCGAAGTATGAATAAAAAGAAAATGCCAAAAGTTGTTTAATAGTTTTTATTTTACTCTCTAAAATTTTCAAAAGGATCGGTCTACTGGGCGAATTTCTACAGCGTTTTTTCCGTGATGCAATTTGATGTGACACACCCTCTACTAATCCGCTTACAGATTTACGAGAACTTTCACCATTCTTGTAATTTATTCCTTCATCCATTCATTGAGAACTGATTCAGATGCAACTAAAAACAAATGATTACTAAATCAAAGATAGTCCTACGTCACCCTTGCGGTTATACCACAGATATAACCCACTTCCTGTTTTTTCTATTTAGATTCATTCAACCATTGAATGTCTTTAGTATATGGTAAGAAAGTTAGGACTTTGTATATTTACGATGATTTCAACACATGATTGGACCAAAGCCATTGATAATCTTCGAAAATTTTGAGCTTGATAATGCATACAGGTTATGAATACTGTGGATAATGGTGATGAAATCGATATCATATTAAGTTGGATTATATCATTGATAATGTAAGGGCCGATACAAGAAGGATTTTCAGTATTTTTATCGCAACACATGCTACTCATCGTTTATCTAAGTGAAAAAAATAAAGTTACAACACTTATACCAAGCCATTCTTCTAAATATACATACCACATTGTAAAATTGCTATTTTCTAAACTTTTTAGCGTAGGATAATTCTGATTTGTCTAAAAACTTCGAACGAGCATAAAAAACAAAACATCATCATTTTACTCGCTGCGTCATCTGGTTGTAAATCTAACGTAAATTCTTCAATAGCATCAGTTTCTGTTCTGCTTTCGCATGGAACTATCATGAAAAATTGCCACATCACGATAAAACGAAATGAATTTTATGCTACATTATATAGACTTTATTTCGTTTTCACCGTGAAGTGGCGCCCTCAGTTTATTCTGCGCATGCAGTGATCATGAAAAATCTCGTGCCATGCTCACGAAAACAAAAAAGAATCATGTATCAAACATCTTCAGTTGCTTTTACAAGGCCACTCAAATTCTATCGGTTCGTGTCGGACCACCAAAAATTTCGGAAGAGATGAATTTCATGTTAATAATAATTCCATACTTATACTCATCCAACCACACACTAACAAGAAAAACTTTCAGCAGTCTTTCAAAATATTCATTCATTCATTCATTCATTTAGAATTGATTCAGATGCAATTTCAAATAAATGATTACCGAGCCAACGGTAGTCTTACGTCCTTGCGGTTATATCACAGACATAACCCACTTCTTTTTTACACTCCGGAATTCGTCTACAAAAACGGGTACAAATGCAACGTTTTCCAAACGTTTCATTCAGATCGAATTTGGTGTTGCATGTAGCGTGTGTGACAGACTTTGGTTCACCAACGATCTAAAGCCGATCACCGCAAACGCCGGGAGATTTCTCCTGGAGTCAGGTCATTTCGAGTCAGTTGAGGGATTCATGATTTGTCAAACATGTCGATGCAGCTTGCAGCGTGGTATGGTGCCGAATCTGTCCACTTCAAATGGATTCAGGTATCCACAGACATAACCCACTTCTTTTTTACACTCCGGAATTCGTCTACAAAAACGGGTACAAATGCAACGTTTTGGCTCTGTTATTCAAGACTGCATGCCCCTTCATGTCGCCAACTTACTGAACTTCTACGCATACCGTTTGATGATTAGGCAAAATGTTGATAACTATTTCCTGCGATAATCACTACCATAATGCATGAATTGACTCAAATTCGTTGTTGAATTCGTAAATTGTTTCATTCATTCACTAGTTTAATCAATACATACAAAAGATAGCTCTGCGCAGCGGCGATATCGTACCCAATGAGGAACATTCAAAGTGCGATTATTGCTAATTGAAAAAACACAAATGATTACTAAGTCAACAGCAGTCCTACGTCAACCTTGCGGTTATATCATAGGTATAACCCATCTATAGTTTTTTTATTGTGGAATGTCACCTTTTTTTTATCCAGTTCATTTATTTGTAAGGCTCAATCGCATAAGCTTTGCGGAGCCGCTAATTCAAGGTTTGTTTATACAAAGTTTCAACTAATTTCTATGTTTAGTAGGATTCGACCGAATACTCGCGGTTTACTCGAGGTTAAAAGGGCAACATTTTTGTGGGACGGGTCAGGTTGGGGATATGGATATGAGGTATCGTTGTCTCAACCGAGGGTTGCCGCACGCACTGTAGCATTGTGCATAATGACCAGGGATAGCATCTGGTGTTCGACTAGCTGTCGAGGGTGTGCGACGGTGAGATGGGGGGACAAGACAAACAAACTAATAACGAAAAAGAAAAACACAAAAGCATTAAATACTTATACTAGACCGTTTCACAAACATATAGATCAACTGCATATAGCAGATGTCGCGAGTTCCCAACACGTCTCTAACAGGAACATAGGGTTGTCTTCCTTGGACCTCAAGGGCATTCAAAAGGTACTCTCTGGCTGCGTAATTATCCGTACATTGCCAAACTGCGTGATCGATGTCATCGTAACCGTTTCCACACCGACAGACGTTGCTTTGAACAAGATTTATTCTGTGGAGATGCACATCTAGCGAGTAGTGGTTGGACATAAGTCTACTCATTACACGAATGAAGTCACGACTTAAGTCCAAACCTTTGAACTACGCTCTCGAAGAAACCTTTGGAATAATTGAATATAACCACCGCCCAAGACTTCCAGTGTCCCAATCGGTTTGCCAACTCAAGAGGGAACTCTGACGCAGTAATTGGAAAAAATCATCGTATGAAATCTGTCTATCAAACAATTCGCCTTCCTGGGCACCCACCTTTGCGAGAGTGTCCGCCTTCTCATTGCCAGGAATTGAGCAATGAGAGGGGACCCAAACAAAGGTTAACTTATAAGATCTTTCGATCAGTGCACTCATCTGCTGTCTCACTTTTGTGAGGAAATAAGATGGGTGCCTACTAGTTTTCATCGACTGGAGAGCCTCAAGCGAACTGAGACTATCCGAGAAAATGAAGTAATGGTCTGCAGGCTTGTTGGAGATCATCCCCAATGCGAAGTCGATTGCTGCCAGCTCAGCAACATAAACGGAACAAGGTTCCTGCAGTTTACGGAAGGCGCTTGAATTTTCATTGAAAACACCGAAGCCAGTGGATCCATTGAGGCGAGACCCATCAGTGAAGTATCTTTTCATGCAATTGACTTTTTGGTACTTTCGGTTAAAAATACGGGGAATGAAAGTTGGTCGAAGCTGATCTGAAATCCCAAGTATTGCTTGTTTCATCGACAGATCGTATTCAATTGAGGAACTGCTGATGGTGAAGTGAGCACGGTCTGGAGTAAGCGATGGAAGACAAATATCTGATGAAATATAGTGATGATAAATTCTCATAAACCGAGATTGTATATTTAGATGAAGCATTTTATCAAAGTTTTCAATCACAAGTGTGTTCGTGATACCGCATTTCACCAGTATTCTGAGAGAAAGTTCCCAGAATCGGTTCTGTAGAGGAGTTACTCCTGCTAGAACCTCGAGACTCATGTTATGCGTTGAGTGCATACAGCCGAGAGCTATACGCAGACAATGATATTGAATTCGTTCCAATTTTAGAAGGTGACTTTTAGCTGCTGAGAGAAAGCAGAAAGAGCCATACTCCAGAATAGATAGAATAGTTGTTTTATAAAGCGTTATGAGATCTCCCGGATGAGCTCCCCACCACGTGCCGCAAATCGAGCGGAGAAAGTTGACCTTTTTTGACATTTTTGCTTCAAATACGTAATGTGGGTATTTTGACGTAGGACAACGTCTAACCGGAAGATATAGGGGGTTAAATGAAAATCTAGACGCTGAACAAGTAGGAAAAAATGCAAGATTTGGAACGCTTATAACTCGAGCATTTCTCAATAGATCGCAAAGGTTTTTGCATCAATTGATAGGAAATATATCTACGCATCTATCATAACGAATAACATTTCATTTTTCTTGAGATAAATAATTGAATAATCGTGAAATATCAAGCATTGTCCAAATGCACTATGTGCCCATTTTTGATTGGTCCATTTTGTGCTCCTCAAATCGTACCGACCAAAACATGCAACCAGAGCAGCAGCGAAATACAATGAAGCACGATTGGAAAGGAAAAAGAAAAAATATGAACGAAACATTGGTCGCAGTCTCACACATGCGTAATTCTCGAGCCAGCCAGTCAGCTTAAAAATCCCCGCTCCGCTGCCGTAACGATCATTCTTTGTGTGGACACCGACTGGACAACATCGTTGCTGGACGAGCTGGACGGCGAGGGATCGAGTGCCTTTTTCAAGGCAAGAGGTGGTAGCGCTGGAGTAGAGTAGAGTAGAGTTTTCAAAGGGCCTTTCTCAAGGCTAGAGACGAATGAACTGCAAAAGTTTAAAGTCTCTATAATACAAGACCTTCCTTCCTTCCTTCCGTAACGATCATTCTCATCTAAACCGTACACCACATCATTTCGCACCACACCACATCAACAAACCAACACAAGCAGCCATGTCTGGACATGGCAAAGGAGGAAAATTGAAGGGAAAGGCAAAATCCCGCTCGAACCGTGTTGGTCTGCCAATCGCTCCGCAAGGGTAGCTAGGCCGAGCGCGTTAGAACCAGTGCACCAGTCCACCTAGCCGGCGTTATATAGTTTCGGCCGCCGAAGTGATCGAGTTGGCTGGCAAAGCTGCTCGCGACGATAAGAAAACCCGCATTCAGAACAGACCACATTCGGTTCGGTGGACATCAAGACAACAACAGGCAGTTGCAGCGAGTGGCAAACGCAATCGCAAAACGGCAGCAGGTAGCGGAAGAAAAAAGTTTCTTTATGCAAATTGCTTTGGTGACAAATCCAGAACAAGGTGGCATCGAGGGCGTTCGAAATGGTTTTCTCAAATCCACGAGTACTCAGTTTTCTAAATTGGAACTATTCCATAAAACACGGCGCTTATTAGGGCCATTAAACCTTTCAAAAAAGAGTTTACGAAATACAGTTCAATGCTTTCTAAAATAATATCCAAAATAATAATAAAACACAAATTGATTTTTTCATAATTTGTTTGCCAGGATCTGATGAGTATGTGAATTTGGCAGTTGTTCTGAGCTTATTGATAGTTGGGGACTTTCCTGATTATTCAATTTTCACCAATTCTTAAATTGCTTCCAGATTGAAAGTACAATAATTTACATTTAGCTCGACATTTAGCTAATTGGACGGACCTGTAATGCGACATATTTAGTTGGACATTTTTGTAAACATAGAGTTCGGGGTCCAAATTATGACCCAAAATGTCCCAAGCTGGATGGGAAGAAATTTTCCAACTGTGAATCCTGTGACGAGTGGCAAACGCAATCACTAAACAGGAAGGTTTAACCGAACAAGATGGGGATATCGAGTGATAACAAAACAATAAACTCTTTAGATTAAACATGATTTTGTGGTCCTGAAAAGGACCCATTTTAGGGTTTGCTTCCGAATCAGCAGTCGCAAATAAACGCTCTTTATTTGGAGCTGGTATATTTCTTCACCGCTTTGGTACCTTCGGAAACCGCATGCAAGTTCACCGGGCAGCAACAGACTGATTGCGATCTGAATTTCCCACGCCGTAATGGTTGACCGCTGATTGTAGTGGGTCAGACGCGAGGCTTCCGCTACGATACGCTCAAAGATGCATTGACGAAGCTCATGACGCTCATCGCCTTCGATGAGAAACCGGCGTCGGAATGATCCTGATTCAGCACCTTTTGATGTAGATAGCATAAGATTCCTTCTCCTGCTTCTTGACTGATTTCGAGATATTCTACTGCGCCGTGCCGAACTTTTTGGCGGCTTTTCTACTACTCTTCGGTGCCTTCGTGTTTGTTAGAAACAACTGCATGTGAATCCAACGAGCGAACAAATCGTAATGAATATATTTTTTCTTTCTTTCTTTCATTGTTTTTAAGAGGCTTTAAACTTTACAGTTCATTCGCCTCTATATATATTTTTTTTGCTATCGCTGCCGTTTAACGCTCATTTGTTCGTCTCGTTGGACTCGCCCTTTTGGCTGAGTCTGCTGATTTGTCTCTATCCTGTGATCGTGTACCGCTAAAGTACAAAACGCACGGACCCGCTGAAAAATATATCATTCTTTTTCAAACCGTAAATCAATGTGGTTGTATGGCATCGTTTCACATCGCATCGCATCACATCAACAAAGCAACACAATCAGCAACGTGGACGTGTGGACGTGACAAAGGAGGACAAGTTAAGGGAAAGGCAAAGTCCCACTCGAATGGTGCAGGTTTGCACCCTGTTGGTCGCATTCACTGATTGCTCCGCAAGGGTAACCAGGCCAAACGGATTGGTGCCGAAGCACCAGTATACCTAACAGCGGTTATAAAGTTTCGGTCGCCGAAGTGCTCGAGTTGGCTTGCAAAGCTGTTCACATATAAGAACAAACCACATTCGGTTCGGTGGCAACAACTAGTTTCAGCGAGTGGCAAACGCAATCGCAAAACGGCAGCAGGTAGAAGAAGGAAAAAGTTTGTTTATACAGACTGCTTTGGTGGCAAAACCAGCATCTGTAAAACACGGCGCTTTTCAGGGCCATTAAACCATTCAAAGAAGAGTTATTAAAAGTTATTCACAATACCAATGCATTCTAAAGTGACATAATAAGACATATAATATGAACTGAATTATTTTGTTTATGCTTTTTTTGAACTTATTGGTGGTTGGGGTCTTTCAAATTGATCATTCAGTTTCACAAACCCATACATGGTTTCCGAATTAAAAGTGTCTTCAAATTGTATGCAGGATGGCATTAACGAATTTTCTCGGTAGCAAGAACTGCTTTCTTTGGTTGATAACTGATGTTGAAAATTGACTGATGTTACATCAGCATTGTATAGAAACATAACTAAGGAGCAATATGATGAGCTATGCATTTCCTGCTGCTCTGTTCTTATTTTAAAGGACTTCAATCAGAAGGTCATCCGTCCCTGTATTTACTGTTGGTTTTTCAGAACGCTTATAGCTCGTTTATTTCTCGACAGATACTAGAGTTCGTCTCCAAAACCTCAGTTATTTTTCATTTTTATTTACTTTGTTTGCGGAGATACAAATCTTACAATTCATTCGTCTCCGAAATCACAGTTTAAGGTACGGTAATGTGCTCAATAGTGAAATATATGATAGTTAATGAGGCTGCATTCCCTATCACAGCCATCATTTTGAGTGTACGATATGTGCATATTTACACCAAAAGATGCCCGTCGTTGATCATTTGATAAGTACAAAGCCTTCAGAAAAAAATTAAGAATCAACTATAAGACAGTGAGAAAAAAATGAGAAAGTTTGTAAGAAAAACGCAAAAACACAACACCAAAGGTTCTTTTCAGAACTCCCAACATGTTCATAAAGAGTAAACAGTGAACTAATCCATATTTCAGGTAGATAGGTAGATATTCACGTAGGAGAAGAAAATAAAACAATATATTTAAAATATATATTTAGAAAAATCTGTCCCCTTTGTATAGTCCTACGTCACTCCGGTTATGTCCCCGACATTACCCACCCGTCTTTTTCCAAGTGCATTTTGAATCAAACCAGACACCAAGGTACTTGAAGGTCAATGATTGGGTAATGTTTCTCCCCAAAAGCTTAAGTTGCAATTGGGCTGGGGACCGCTTTCGAGTAAACACTACCAGTTCTGTTTTCTGCGGCGAGAATTCTATCCCTAAGTTCCTTGCCCAAGAAGACAAGTTATCTAGGGAATTTTGCAATGGTCTTTGCAAGTTTTCGGCATGGGGACCTCTGACGGAAACCACACCATCATCTGCAAGTTGTCTTAGCGTGCATTGTTCTGCCAAACAACTGTCAATATCTTTCACATAAAAATTATAAAGAAGGGGGCTGAGACATGAGCCTTGGGGTAGACCCATATAACTATTTTTGGAAGTTGTCAGCTGTCCAAGGGTGAAGTTCATTTGCTTTTCTGACAACAAATTGTACAAGAAGTTATTCAAAATTCCAGGAAGTCCACATCTGTTCAGATTGTCTGACAGAATTTCTATGGAAACTGAATCAAAAGCTCCCTTAATATCCAAGAATACTGAAGCCAGTTGCTCCTTGTGCGCAAAGGCCAGTTGAATATCTGTAGAAAGCAACGCTAGACAATCGTTTGTTCCTTTGCTCTTGCGAAACCCAAATTGTGTAGTTGATAGCAAATTATTTGTCTCGATCCATTGATCGAGTCTTCGAAGGATCATTTTCTCCAGCAATTTTCTAATGCACGAGAGCATAGCAATCGGACGGTATGAGTTATGATCAGACGCTGGTTTGCCAGGCTTTTGAATTGCTATCACTTTGACCTGTCTCCATTCGGGTGGCACAATATTGTTTTCTAGTAGAGTATTGAATAAGTCTAGCAAGCGTCTTTTCGCGATATCGGGAAGATTTTTTAGAAGAACGAATTTAATCATATCGCTTCCGGGTGAAGAGTTGTTCGATGAAAGAAGAGCCATAGAAAATTCCAGCATTGAGAATGGTCTGTCCAGAGGTCCACCGCTCGGAGACGTTTCTCGAAGAATATGTTGGGCTGGAACTGAGTCTGGACAGACCTTTTTAGCGAAATCGAATATCCATCGGTTGGAGTATTCTTCACTCTCGTTGGTAGATGAGCGGTTACGCATGTTGCGAGCTACCCTCCACAAGGTGCGTATTGAGATTTCACGAGAAAGACCTTCGATGAAATTGCGCCAGTAACCGCGTTTTTTTGCTTTAACTAGTTGTTTCAGCTGTATTTCAAGCTTTGAATATTCCTCGAAGTGTGTGGATGTTCCATGTCTGCGAAAAGCTTTGAAAGCATCAGATTTTTTCAAATACAATTTTGTGCATTCATCGTCCCAGCCAGGAGTGGCTGGTTTTCTTTTAAATGACGCACTTGGAACTTTTCTTTTTTGTGCTTCCAGAGAGCTTTCATACAATAAATCGACGAAGAATCGATATTCTTCCAATGGTGGAAGTATATCTATTGATTCGACACCGATTGTTACCGCCGTTGCAAATTTTTGCCAGTCGATGTTCCTTGTTAGATCAAATGGAACTCGAGATGGTTCAGTGGATTGCGGGCTACACTTGATTGATATATTGATTGGCAAGTGATCGCTACCATGGGGATCATTGATGACCTTCCACTGACAATCTAATGATAGCGAGTTTGAGCACAAAGATAGATCGAGTCGGCTTTCCCGAGCCGGAGGTTTTGCAATTCGTGTCACTTCACCAGTGTTCAAGATAGTCAAGTTGAAATCGTCACATAAATCGTAAAAAATAGCCGCCCTAGCGTCATCATAAAGATCGCCCCACCCAGTACCATGGGAGTTCATGTCACCCAAAATTAGAACTGGGGTTGAGAGAATCGAAATTAGATTCCAAAGTTGACTGCGGCTAATGGAAGTATTCGGGGGAACGTATACTGAAGCTATGCAGAGTTCTTTATTCTTTGCAGTTATTTGACAAGCGACGATTTCGACGTCTGATAGAGCTGGGAGAGGAATTTTATAGAAAGAGTAGCACTTTTTGATCCCTAAAAGTACTCCTCCATAGGAATCATCTCTATCCAGGCGAATAATATTAAAATCGTGGAAGTTGAGTTCTGTGTCAGAAGAAAGCCATGTTTCGGAAAGAGCGAATATATCACAATCATAATTTTGAAGTAAAAATTTGAACGAGTCTAGTTTAGGCACTAGACTACGGCAGTTCCATTGTAGCACATTGATCATATCTTATACTACGTTAGATGAATTATCCATCGAAAGATATGATTGATGCAAGGAGGGGCCATGAAGCAGTCAATTGCTTAAGATAAGACTTTAAAGATGGAAGTCTTGAATTTTGAACGTGTTTAGTATGAAGTCCACAATGTCCGAAAAAGCTATCAATCCTCGATTAGACGCGAATTTTCTACGAGAAGATCGAGGAGCAGCGTTTTTATTTCTCTCTTCTCTGGGTAATGACGTAAAATCCTTGCTGCAACCAGGAACTGGCTGAGAAGGAGCCTTCGGATTCGTTTTTTTGCTACTATTACCCTTGGAATTAGACAATCTTCCGAGGGTCATTTTAGCTTTCTTACGGTGCACCATTGGTGAAGAGAGCTTTCTTTTTGATGATTCATCCTTTATTGAAGATTCTGGTGCAGCCGAAGTATGACCCTCATCAGAATCAGAATCCGATTCTTGAGATGACAAAACCGAAAATTGGTTTTCATTTTGAGCGGCTGATGCGGTCTTTAGCATTTCAGCATAAGTCCGCTTGGAGCGTCCAGCGATAGAACGCTTCACTTTATCGGAGTGCTGTTTGTACCTTGGGCACTCTTGTAGAGGGTGAGGATTCTCGCCACAGTGAATACATTTTTCCACTGTTTGAGTGCAAGAATTCTCACTATGTTTATCGCCACATTTGCCGCAACGAAATTTGTTGCCGCAGTGGCTAACCGAGTGTCCCAACTTTTTACATTTGGTACAATTATAAACCCGCGGTACAAACAGGCGCACTGGGAAAAAAGCATTTTCTACTTTCACATAGTTTGGGAGAACAGAACCTGCGAAAGTAACTCGAAAAGAGTGCGAGGGCTTATAAACTTTTTTATTTTCTTCCAAAGATGCTGAATGCAGATTTCTAACATCCAGGATCTTTACAAGATCTCCAATCATCGAGTTTTTGAAGGAACCCGACGCTTGTTTTAGTTCATCGACACTCAGACTCGCGTCGGTTACTACGCCTTCTATCTCCACTTCTCGAGAAGGGATGTAGATGTGATACTCCCTGTTAAAAACTTCGTGGTCAACAATCTTGTTGGCCACATCAAAAGTCGGTGCTTCTACACGCAGTTTGTCCGGTCTCTCTTTATGTATCGAGACGCCCTTATAATTACGCAGCAAATCTCTTGAAATATCAAGAGTTCTCAAAGCTTTTTCCTTGGGCCGAAAGAAAACAACCCATGGTGCCTTCAAGGATTGTTGATAATAACGCGTCCGCGCAACATTGGCATCAGCAGATGTCATAACGGTTGCGCAGACGGTGCGCAACCGCCTATGAAAACGAAAAAAAAAACTCGCACGCACACACACAACTCACACGCACACACTCGCGCAAAAACTCAACTTAAAACTAACTTAGACTAAAAACTAACTTAAACTAAAAACTAGCTCAAATCAAAAATCTTCTTGAAAAAAAAACAATAATTTCGTAAAAAAAAATAATAAATAAAAACTCAATAAAAAAATTTAGTCTGATGAGTTCGAACAACTTGAACAACCCTATTCAGGGAGCTATACAACGCTGCACGCTACGGTATAAGCACAATAGCGAGACGGCAAAAACTATTCTATTGTACTTCTCTGTTTGATGTTTGGTGAAGATACAAATGTGACGCTCAATGGAACCAATTCACAGAACACCGGTCCAGCGTCGTTGGAGAGGTGCTGCTTCCTCGCTGTTCCGGATGCGTTGGCACTTAACTTGTCACCAATGGACGAAAAAAAAAAAAACAACAACCAAAAATCACTTTGGCGGAGGGGAAAAAAAACTTTCCAGCTTCGATATTGTAGCGGAGGACGGACAATGTGTGTCCGTCTCTTGCAAATAATCGACGAGGAATGAATGTCACCTTTACTACGAGCCTAAACTTGAAATTGTATGATCGATATTACGCGAGATATTGATCACAAAAGCCAGCCGTCTAGAAAAATGTGGATAACCCAACTTCTATAAGACCACCCTGATTCTATTTCGTTGCAACAAAAACAATTAAAATTTCAACAAGATACATTCATACATTGTTAAATGCTTAGAATAAAGTATATTTAAAGTCAATTCCGTTCAAAAAAGTTGTTTGTTATTGTGCTTAAATATGATAATTTCAGCTGTCCAGCTTCTATAAGACCACTTCAAAATTCATAAGTATTTTCAATGAAAAATTCAAAACGATCGGCTGATTTACATGTCAATAATTGGTAACTTTGCCATTTCGACTTATTACCTTGATTTTGGAATACTATTTACCAAACTCTGCTGAACGGATTTCTCGATATTTTTCCATGTTCCCGAAATTGCGACCTTGAGCGCTTCAGTTGTGGTGTATCGTTTTCTAACAATGTAGAGTCTGCGTACAAGGATCCCCCCTTCTTCTTCTTCTTCTTCTTCAATGGCACTAACGTTCCTAGAGGAACTTCGCCGTCTCAACGTAGTATTACTTGCGTCATTTTTATTAGTACTTAGTTGAGATTTCTATGCCAAATAACACGCCTTGAATGCATTCTGAGTGGCAAGCTCTAGAATACGCGTGATCACAGTGCAAGTCGGAGGAAATTTCTTTGACGAAAAATTCCCCCGACCAGAACGGGAATCGAACCCGAACACCCGGCATGTTAGTTATGACGCTAACCACTCGGCCAAGGGAGCACCCCCTAAGTTTTTCAAAACAGGATTCAAGTCGGGAGAGCGAGCCGACCAGTCCAAAAATTAAGTTTTTGGTCCTTGATCCATTGCTTAGTTTACTGGCTGGTATGAATAGTAGCATTGTTTTGCATGAATGTGAATTTTTTGTGACGATATTCATGCAAAATCGGTAGGAGACAGGATTCCAGAACATGTGTGTAATCCTTGAATGATGTGAAAGCTATCTTCAGCTTTCCGATTGCACTGAATCCCGCCCAAAACATACACAAGCCTTCACCAAACTTCCTGGTTGAAAAATACTGTTCCTTCTTCCGTAAATCACGCCAGTACCCGTTTTAACCACGAGGACCATCGAAATTAAACATTTTGACATGGGACTACATCTAACCGGAGTATATGGGGGGTACAATGAAAACCTATACACAGAACATGCAGGAAAAAATGAAAGATTCCGAATGCTTAAGTTAAGAAACTTCGGACTTACTTAATTTAAAAAAATATGTTTTCTTTCGGAGTGAAGCTCCGTCTTTTATTTACTGGTTGAAATATAACTTCAGAATGCCTTTACAATTGTTATCCCTGTCTTTTATATTCACTTGAGATGGTTTACAATAATTTTATCTTATCTTAATTCAGCATATTTAGCGGGAACGATCCGGGTGGTCTGATGTGTTGTTGATGTTATCCGGGCCGTCTGGGAATGTTTATGTTTATCGACCGCTGGTCGATATTGTGATGACTCGTATTTTGTTTATCTCGAGTGTCGTATGTTGAGCTGGCTGGTGTTGCGTTAACTCTTCCCCTCTTAAGTAACTTTGTCCTCAAAGTTGGATTGTTCGAAATGGTGATGGCATATTGATAAATGATTGTATTTATGTTTTGCGTTGTTCTGATAATTCTGTTGTTGTTAACTCTGGATTTGTGATGATGGTTTCATCTTTTCTGTTGACTGGAGTTTGGATTTCCTCAAGGGTGATATTTTCTCTGTTGATATCTGGAACCTTGAATTCGGCTTTGATGATTGGTTTTCTTGAATTATATAGGAATATTCCGATAATGGCGATAATAGATATGAATGTTACTCCTCCTAAAGATCAAAATAAGTTAAGCTTCCAGGTAAGTGAATTATTTTGAAGACTTATTGTTTCTAATTGTTCTCTGTTTTTTAATGTTAGATGTTGGAGATATTCGGCAGGTGGTGCATCAAGAGTGTCAATTTCAGTGGCTAATAATCCTGTTGTAGTATGATATGGTCGTCCAGGTATGACGGTTTCAAAATTTGAGAAGAATTCTCCATTGATTTGTAGGCTGCATTCTTCAAACTGGATTAAGAATGAACCGTTAAGTTGTTGGTTTGTATTGCTGCAATTTGATGAAATTGTCACGATTGCATTATTGATGAGAATGGAGGCGTCGTTTATTCGTTTGATTAATCCTTTTGAATATACTTTTTCAAAGGTGCAATTAGAATGTTGTCCGCGTATGAGGCGGTTTATGCAATCATTGCCTGGGGTTAATGTTTGAGTTTCACATAAGAAGTAGTTTCCTTGGTCTTCACATGGTTGGCTTGATTCATATACATATGTGGTATTTCGCATAAGATAATTGTGTTGTAATGCGATTCGTTTATTATTGCTTATGATAGAATCAATGTATGAGTAATATATATATTTTTGGAAAATTGAGGAATTTTCAGAATGTATGCAATATGTGTTGTGTTTAACATCACCTGTGCTGTTGATTGTGATAGGAGTTCTTCGAATGATGTAACATATACATCGTGATTTCCCAAAAAGGTTGCGATTGTGTTAAAGTCGCGCATGGATAAAAGTTTGCTGCTTGGTATGCCATGTTTTGCCATCAAGATTGCTTCTTCAAGTGTTTCTATTTGGTCTTGAAGTGAATCTAAATTTGATAACATCATAAGGTGGTTGATTTCAATAGAGTGATTCTTGATTCTTTGATTTTCAATTGTAAGGATTTGGTTAGCTAGATTGGTTACTTCTTGGATCCTGTTACTTATGGCTTCGTTGATCATAACTTGTTTGTTGTTTTGTGTAATGAGGGAGTTAATCGTTGCGTTGATGATGCGTAGGTCCTCTGCATCCGGATTGCCTGCTACCCATTTCCAAATGGTGCCTAATGTGTCCCATCTCTTTTGTCTTTTTACAAATGGTTTAAGTTTGAGGAATGTTTCATACAATTTATTATTTTTGATTTGTATAAGTTCGTACAACGGATTGTTTGATGGTTCTAGTTGTATTTCTTTATTTACATGAGATATTGTGTCGCCTATTTGGAATAAATCAATTGGATGTACAATGCGTATATATCCTATTTTTGTTCTAGCTTTTCCAAGAGGTATAATTGCAAGTGGGTTGTTTGTTAGATCGTGTATTTGGATTCCTGCCAGTGTCTGAGATACGCAGAGGGCGAGTCTGTAAGAAATGTTTTTATTTGTTTATATTTTTTCGTAAGTTACATTTGTGAATTTTTCTGTTATTCGAATCTATGATATATGTATCGTGGTTTTCTTTGATTTTTACAATATTGTATCTGCTTTTGCGTTTATTGTGAGAATTAGTTTTTTCATATGCATAAGAATTTGGTTCATAATGTTGATAAGTTTTTGGGATTATTTTTTCTTCTTTGTTTTTGGAAAGTTTAATTATTTTGTCATTGTTTTTATCTCTTATTCTGGCTATTTCGTTAAATGATAAATTTTCTCTACTTTCACCTATGTAAATATTTTTGGGTGTGTTTTTTTATAAAGGAATGTATTGTGTTATTGTATCTATGGGCTGCTTGTTGGATTAAACAATGTATTGTCATATCGGGGTTTAAAGCTTTTATGCATCTGGCAATTTCTCTAATGGTTGAATGGCATCTTTCGATTTGACCATTGGTTTCTGACCTGTTTACTGGTGTTTTAAAGATTTGAACGCCTAGATTTAATATTTGTTGTTCCATAACATTGGAAACGAATGAGCTTTCGTTATCAATGACTAATTGAGCTGGTAAATCCCAATCGAATAATAACTGTAATAATACATCTTTTATATCTGTAATGGATTTTGATTTGATGGGTCGAATCTTCAGATATTTAGAAAATTTGTCTATTGATGATATAAAGAGAAAATTGGAGTTGTATATAAATATGTCAATGTGAATAATTTCTCCAGGATAGTTTGGTATTGGTGTTTTTACAGGTATGAATTGTTGTGGGTTTCTTTCATATTTTTCTGTTTTACATATTTCGCAATTTCTTACAACTCTTTGTATTAATTTGTGCATTCCTGGAAAGAAGTATTTTTTTATGATTTGTTGAGAATTTTCTTTAGCATTTCTATGAGCAAAATTGTGTATGTTTTTAATTTCTTCTAATTGTTGTTCTTCATTATTCAAATCTTCTACTTGTATTTGTGAGAATCTTGCTTTGATAATTTTAGAATTGAATTGTTCTGTATATATTTCTTGTATCTGACCCATTGTAGATTCATTTGTTAAAATTCCATTTATAACTCCTGGATTTAAATATTGTTTAAGTGTATCTTTTAAGAATTGTGAAGTGAAATTTGGTTCGACAAATATGTGTCGACTGAATTTTTCAAAAGGAACGTTGTGTTCATGCGATGAAGTTTGTCCGATTTGAAAAATTAATTGATTCCGAAAAACATTGATTGGTGCTTCTGTAGATGGAATGTATGAAGTGTCATCGTTTTCTCCTGAATGAATGGTTGGGGTTAGTGAGTTAATTTGAATGCGTGATAACGCGTCTGCTACTACGTTGGATTTTCCAGGTTTGTAATGCATTTCGTAATCATGCTCTTCTAAAAATGATTTCCAACGTTTTAGTTTGGCGTTGTTGTTTTTTGGTGATAGTGTAAATGTTAGTGGTAAATGGTCAGTGTAGATTTTTAGTTTTGCTCCGTATATGAAGTTTCTAAGAGTTTGTAAAGCCCATACAACTGCTAGCATCTCCTTCTCGTTTGTCGCATAGCTTTCTGTTCTCGAAAGAGTTCTGGACATGAAGGTGATAGGTCTTTCTCCGTTGGAAAATTGCTGAGAAAGAACAGCTCCTAAGGCTTTATCTGATGCATCTGTGGTGAGTATAAAGGGTTTTTCGAAATCGGGATACGCTAAGACGTCGTTTGAAGATAAAATATTTTTTAGAGTTTGGAAAGCAGCTCGTGCTTCTGTGTCTAATTTGATTGAAAATGCTTTTGAATGATTTTTTGGAATTTGGCGATGGCCATCTTCCCCTCTTAGAAATTTTGTCAAAGGTTTTGCAGTTGCTGCATAATCTTTGATAAAACGTCGGTAGTAACCTGATAGTCCAAGAAATGCTCTTAATTCTTTCAAATTGGTTGGTTCTGGGTATTTTTCAATGCTTTCAACCTTTTTTGGATTTGGTTTTAAGCCGTTTTCTGAAACAATAAATCCTAAAAATTCTACTTCATTTTTCAAGAATTCCGATTTATCCGGTTGAATTTTGAAATTTGTTTCTCTTAATGTTTTCAGTACAGTTTTCAAATTATTCAAATGTTCATTTAGTGTTTTTCCAAAAATAATAATGTCATCGATGTAAACATGACATATTTTGCCAATGTGTTCTTGAAGAATATCATCCATTACTTTTTGAAAGATGGATGGTGCGTTTTTTAAACCAAACGGCATTCGAACGAATTCGTATTTACCGTTGTTTATAGAAAAAGCTGTTTTTTCTATGTCAGATTTTGACATAGGTACTTGATGAAATCCTGACGCAAGGTCAACTGTGGTGAAATATTTGTTATTTCCAAGGTTTGCTAAAACTGCAGATGTATCCGGGATAGGATATCTATCACTTATAGTTTTTGCATTTAGTTTACGATAATCAATTACTAATCTGTATTTTTTTTCATTGCTCGCATCGAGTTTTTTTGGTACTATCCAAACAGGTGCGTTGTACGGAGAACGCGAAGGCTTTATTATACCATCATGAAGAAGTTTATTAATTTGTTTTGAGACTTCAGCTTTCAACGTTTGGGAATAAGGATATGATTTACAATATACAGGATTGTCATCAGTCGTTCTTATTTTTGCTTCTACTCTGGTGGTAAATGGTAATTTTTGGTCTGGTGGCTGAAAAAGATCCTGAAATGAGGTTAATATTGCTGCAAGTTTATGTTTTTCTTCGGTGTTTAGATGTTCGTTCCTGATGTGAATTTTATTGATTTGCTGAAAATTATGTTGTAAAAGTGGAATAATATTATTGTTCGGCATAATAATTTTTTCTCCAGAGACATCGATGATTGCTTTAAGTTCTTTCAGAGTATCATGACCTACAACTGCGTCAAATGTTTTTGATTCATGCATGTGGTAAAATTTTATTATTTTGTCGGAGTATGGTTTAAAGAATTTTCCTTGAGAGTATTTGCTGATGGTTATGTTCCCTCCTATTGAAGAAACTGAAAAGGGTTTTGCTACATTGTGTGATATTTTTGTGAATCTGGGATGTATGAAATTTTTATTGGAACCTGTATCTACTAAAACTTTTAATGCTTTTTTTCGCTACCATAATATAGAAAATACGGTAACGAAGATTTCATCCTAAAAAATTAAATTCTGCGTTTTCAAATTCTTCGTTTTCTTCATTGTCGTCTTGAGTAGTTAATTGCTTCATGTATCTTTCAAAGTATGGATCTTGTTGTATTTGTTTATAATAGTTCTCTTCTGATTCTTTAATGTGTTCTTCTATGGGTTCCTCTTGTTCTTCTTTAATTTGAGATTCTTGTGGGTTATTTGTGGAAATATTAAACATTCGTTGGCGTTTGCGGAGTCTGTTCTGATTTGAATTCTGTGGCCTGTTTCCATAATTTATCATTCTGCTTCTAATAGATTGATCTACTTCCATTGGTTCTGGTGGTGGTTGTTGGAAAGGATTCCTGGGAGGTAATGGTGGTTTTTGGAAGGAATTTTGTGGGAATGCTTGATTAAATCTCTGATTGTTATATCCAAATGGTGGTGGTCTTTGATTATTATATGCAAATTGTGGTGGTGGCCTGTATGGAAAAGGTTTTCTTTGGATTGGTTGTGGGATAATTCTTGGCGGAATTCTAGGTGGTATTGGAATTAAATTTCTTGGTGCTGATGGGAGTTCTGGAAGTTTTGGTCTTGTTAACATTTTCCTACATTCAATGTTTTGGAAAGAAATGCAGTAGCCGTAAGCTGCGGCTAATGATGTTGGTTCGTAGTTTCTGATAAATTTATAAATGTCTCCGTCCAATCCTCTTATGAAAGCATCTATGGCTTTTTTATTATATGTTTCAATCAATGCTCGTGAAGCTTCGGGGTGTACAAATCTTTCATCAGTATTAATTTGATTAGCAATTAGTGAAAGAAGTCTATTTACTTCGTCATAATAAATTTCGAGCGATTTTCCACGTTGTTGGACACTCATTAATTGATAATCTAGTGTCTCTAAATCTCTCTTTTCACCATAGTAGGTAATAAGAGTTTTTTTAATTGAAGGCCAATTTATACCAATATTTGAAGCTACCAAAGCATCATTGGCTTCACCTCTAATTTTGCGTCTGATAGTTTTGCAGACCATGTGAAATTTGTTCTGCTGTTCAACGGAATTTCTTTCGTTTGTTTGGTATAGTTTAACCAAACTATCAACATCGTTGAGCCAGCTGTTTAATTCGCTAGGCTCTCCGGTGAAAATTGGTAAATCTTTCACGAGCCATCTGGTTTTGTGAAATACAATGGGGGATCACTATAATCAGGATGAATTTTTGGGGAGGCAGCGGCTTCTAAAGCGGCAAGCCTGTTGAGAATTTGGTCGACAGCGTTTTGTTCCATGTTGTTCAACCTTAGTTGATTAAATGCTTCTAATAGATTATCCAGTTTTCAGAAATGTCAAAAATAAATGTTTGAGAAAAAATTATTTAATATTGTTCAAAGATAAATGTTTATTTTGTCCTGAAAAAATTGTATTCAGTATAGAATATTAGGAATAAATGTTGATAAAAAGATTGTTTCGCAAAAAAAATTTTAAAATATTTTTGGAATAAAAATATTAACCTGAAAAAAAATTGTATTATATTAAATTATATAGTATTTATTTATTATTTCAAATATAATTTTCAAAAAATATTTTATAAATTACCTTTACTTCTTCTGAAATCAATTGTGTATTATTTATTATTTATTTTTTTGTTATAGTTGGTTAATTACCTTATTTTTTCTGAAATCAATTATATATTATTATATTTAATTCACATTTATTTGTTTCATATATTGGATTAATTATTTATTTATTTGATTCACTTGTTTATACAAAATCACTTTTTTAAAAATTTGTATTTCACTTTATTTTAATCACTTTGTGATATTCTTGTTTTATTTTTGTGTACTTACATGAAAATCATTCTAACTTCCGACTTCTTCCAGTGGAAGTGCGAGTTTTCGAAACCTCTTTCGGTGAAAGTCCTCGTCTTTGATTTTCGGAACCGGAACCTCTGACGGTCGGTATCCTCCTCGGGTCGAGACCAGGCGGTGTCCAAAATCTTTCCGGTGTGGCGGCTGGTTCCCTTTTGCTGATTGCTACTTGTGGAGCCTTTCCACACGACTGCTCAATGGCGGTCGGAGTTTCGGATTTTTTCGGATAGTTTTAGTTCGCGTCACTCTTCCGTGGCGAATCTTACTATCACTCACTACACTCGCGCTGGTCCCTATTCGGGCCAGTTAAGAAACTTCGGACTTACTTAATTTAAAAAGACGAGTGGGTAATGTCGGGGACATAACCGGAGTGACGTAGGACTATACAAAGGGGACAGCTTTTGTTAAAGATATATTTTAAATATGTTGTTTTATTTTCTTCTCCTGCGTGAACCTGAAAATCTACCTGAAAAACGGATCAGTTTACTGTTTACTCTTTATGAATATGTTGATGGTTCTGAAAAGAACCTTTGGTGTTGTATTTTGTTATCACTCGATATTCCTATCTTGTTCGGTTAAACCTTCCTGTTTTGCTATTGCGTTTGCCACTCGCCACAGCTTTCACAGTTGGAAAATTTCTTTGCTTTGCTTTGCAGCTTTGTGACATGTTGTATAGTAAATTACATTCAATGCGACGTGCCGAAGCGCCACTCAGTGTCGCATTGGAGGCGATTTTAACCTGTAATTGAACATTTGCGATGACAGTGGTACAGTGTCGACTTTCAATGTGGGGTCATAATTTGGACCCCGAACTCTATGTTTACAAACATGTCCAACTAAATATGTCGCATTACAGGTCCGTCCAATTAGCTAAATGTCGAGATAATTGTAAATTAATGTACTTTCAATCTAGAAGCAATTTAAGAATTGGTGAAAATCAATAAGCTCAGAACAACTGCCAAATTCACATACTCATCATATCCTGGCAAATAAATTATGAAAAAATCAATTTGTGTTTTATTATTATTTTGGATAATGTTTTAGAAAGCATTGAACTGTATTTCCTAAACTCTTTTTTGGAAGGTTTAATGGCCCTGAAAAGCGCCTTGTTTTATGGAATGATTCCAATTTAGAAAAGTTAGTACTCGTGGTTTTGAAAAAAGCCATTTCGAACGCCCTCGATGCCGCCTTGTTCTGGATTTGCCACCAAAGCAGTTTGTATAAAGAACAAACTTTTTTCTTCTGCTATCTGATGCCGTTTTGCGATTGCGTTTGCCACTCGCCACTTGCTGCAACCGCCTGTTGTTGTCTTGATGTGTTCTGTTCTGAATGCGGTTTTTCTTATCGTCGCGAGCAGCTATACCAGCCAACTCGATCACTTCGGCGGCCGAAACTATATAACGATGGCTAGGTGGACTGGTGCACTGGTACTAACGCGCTCGGCCTAGCTACCCTTGCTGAGCAATTGGCGGATACACCTACGGGGAACTGCACACCTGCACGGTTCGAGTGGGACTTTTCCTTTCCCTCAACTTGTCCTCCTTTGTTACGTCCACGATGCCGATGCCGGGTTTACGGTTTGAAAGAAAATATGATATTTTTTTGGGGTCCGCGTGTTTTATACTCTAGCGGTACACACTCACAGGATAGAGATAAATCGGCAGACTCAGCCAGAGGGGCGAGTCCAACGAGACGAACGAATGAGCGTTAAAAGGGAGCGATGGCAAAAAAATACATTCATTACGATTTGTTCGCTCGTTGGATTGCAGGCTACAAAGGGTCCTTTTCAGGATCACAAAATTATATTCAATCTAAAGAATTTATTGTTTTGTTATCACTCGATATCCCCATCTTGTTCGGCTGAACCTTAGCGATTTGTTGCCACTCGCCACAGCTTTCACAGTTGGAAAATTTCTTCCCATCCAGCTTTGTGACAGTAAATTACATTCAATGCGACGTGCCGAAGCGCCGCTCAGTGTCGCATTGGAGCCGATTTTAACCTGTAATTGAACATTTGCGATGACAGTGGAACAGTGTCGACTTTCAATGTGAGGTCATAATTTGGATCTCTATGTTTACAAAAAAGTCCATCTAAATAAGTCGCATTACATGTCCGTCCAATTAGCTAAATGTCGAACTAATTGTAAATTACTGTACTTTCAATCTGGAAACAATTTAAGAATTGGTGAAAATTGAATAATCAGGAAAGTCCCCAACTATCAATAAGCTCAGAACAACTGCCAAATTCACATACTCATCAGATCCTGGCAAACAAATTATGAAAAAATCAATTTGTGTTTTATTATTATTTTGGATAATGTTTTAGAAAACATTGAACTGTATTTCCTAAACTCTTTTTTGGAAGGTTTGCGCCTCTTTTTTGACCCTGAAAAGCGCCTTGTTTTATGGAATGGTTCCAATTTAGAAAACTTAGTACTCGTGGTTTTGAAAAAAACCATTTCGATAAGTTTGTATAAAGAACAAACTTTTTTCTTCTGCTACTTGATGCCGTTTTGCGATTGCGTTTGCCACTCGCCACTCGCTGCAACTGCCTGTTGTCTTGATGTCCACCGAACCGAATGTGTTCTGTTCCGAATGCGGGTTTTCTTATCGTCACGAGCAGCTTTGCTAACTCGATCACTTCGGCGGCCGAAACTATATAACGCCGGCTAGGTGGACTGGTGCACTGGTACTAACGCGCTCGGCCTAGCTACCCTTGCGGGGAACTCCAGATCAACACGGTTCGAGCGGGATTTTGCCTTTCCCTTCACTTTTCCTCCTTTACCATGTCCAGACATGGCTGCTTGGGTTGGTTTGTTGATGTGTTGTGATGCGAACCGATGTGGTGTACGGTTTGAACGAGAATGATCGTTACGGCAGCGGAGCGGGGATTTTTAAGCTGACTGGCTGGCTCGAGAATTACGCATGTGTGAGACTGCGACCAATGTTTCGTTCATTTTTTTCTTTTTCCTTTCCAATCGTGCTTCATTCTATTTCGCTGCTGCCGCTGGTTGCCCGTTTTGGTCGGTACGATTTGAGGAGCACAAAATGGACCAATCAAAAATGGGCACATAGTGCATTTTGACAATGCTTGATATTTCACAATTATTCAATTATTTATCTCAAGAAAAATGAAATGTTATTCTTTGTGATTGATGCGTAGATATATTTTCTATCAATTGATGCAAAAACCTTCGCGATCTATTGAGAAATGCTCGAGTTATAAGCGTTCCAAATCTTGCATTTTTTCCTACTTGTTCAGTGCCTAGATTTCCATTTCACCCCCTATATCTTCCGGTTAGACGTAGTCCTACGTCAAAAAATATTTTTTCTTTCGGAGTGAAGCTCCGTCTTTTATTTACTGGTTGAAATATAACTTCAGAATGCCTTTACAATTGTTATCCCTGTATTTTATATTCACTTGAGATGGTTTACAATAATTTTATCTTATCTTAATTCAGCATATTCAGCGGGAACGATCCGGGTGGTCTGATGTGTTGTTGATGTTATCCGGGCCGTCTGGGAATGTTTATGTTTATCGACCGCTGGTCGATATTGTGATGACTCGTATTTTGTTTATCTCGAGTGTCGTATGTTGAGCTGGCTGGTGTTGCGTTAACTCTTATAACTCGAACATTTCTTACTGGATCGAAAAGATGTTTGCATCAGTTGATAGGGAATGTTTCTACCCCTCTAACGCAATTAAAAAAATGTTATTCTGACGTAGGACTACGTCTTTCATTTCTATACCGGGGTGTAAAATCAAAGTTTCGAAAACGAAAGCGTTACGCCGGAGACCGAGATTTTGAGCGTTAATAGCTCCTAAACAACCGAACGAAATGGTATGATAAACACTTCATTCGAAAGATAAAATGTCTTCGCGTTCTATACTTGTTACTTTTTGATCCAAAAACTTGTTTCAATAGTCTTAAAATTGCTTTCAAAACAGGCTATTGAAATCACCAATCGGTATATAAGCGAGCGCCGCTCGGAAATCCACTCAGTTCTAATTGAACAGCGATTGGAGCATGTTGTCGCTGTTGTGGTGAAGCTCTTCGTTTATCATGAAAGCGCGGATGAACGGTGTCACCAAGAGCCTGTTTGTGCACCCTAGGCCAGAAGGGAATCCATCAGGAGGAGAGTGATGCCACAAACGGTTCCCCGGGAAGACATCGCTACACACACATACACGCGCGGAATTCTTTCCGTTTGGATGCCATTCAGCATTGAGAAAGTTCCGGAAAGATCTAATCTTTTCTGGAAAATAATCTGCCAGTTCCTCTGGGAATTTAAAAATACATTCATGTGAAAGAGTTTTTTTGAATGTTTTCTATCCATGTAACACTGTGACCAAATATTTTTCAATCAAGTACTATTAACAGGTAGTTATCGAGTTAGTATTAACCACTGGTGGGCTTCCAGTATCGAGGAAAATGTGGAAATATCTAATCATTACTGAAAATAATCTGCCAGTTCCTCTGGGAATTTAAAAATACATTCATGTGAAAGAGTTTATTTGAATGTTTTCTATCCATGTAACACTGTGACCAAATACATTTGGTTTTGTGATTTTTCAATCAATCGCAATTAACAGGATAGCTTCAGAAGATTATTCTTCCCCATCAGTAGGATATTTCCGTATCCAATATTGTATGCGCCCGCAATCGATTATTGCTCAGTCGCCGAAAGTTCAGAGCTCAAAGAGTTCATTCCCCTCTAGTTTGCCTTCCAAACCATCGTAAACCACACCTTCTCTCGATTCAATCACACACAAAAAGCATACTTAAGCGATATTCTGGTGGTGAGACACATTCATTTTTCGTGAGGACATCGACAAGACAACATCGTTGCCTAACGTGCTGGAGGAGGTGGACGGCGAAGGATCGACACATACACGCGCAGAACTCTTTCCGTTTGGATGCCATTCAGCATCGAGAAAGTTCCGGAAAGATCTAATCATTGCTGAAAAATAATGCCAGTTCCTCTGGGAATTCAAAAATACATTCATGTGAAAGAGTTTATTTGAATATTTTCTATCCGTGTAACACTGTGACCAAATATTTTTCAATCAAGTACTATTAACAGGTGGTTATCGAGTTGGTATTAACCACTGGTGGGCTTCCAGTATCGAGGAAAATGTGGAAATACCTAATCGTTGCTGGAAAATAATCTGCCAGTTCCCCTTGGAATTGAAAATTAAATTCAAGCGAAAGAGTTTATTTTAATGTTTTCTATCCATAAAATATCCATATAATACATTTGGGTTTGTGATTTGTCAATCAAGTACAGTTAGCAAGTTAGCTTCTGAAGATTATTCTTCAGAACAAGGTTTTTCGTATCCTATATTGGATGCATAAAACCTTATGCCTCCAACGTAACGCTCTCGTTTTCGAAGTCCCCCAAATATTCATTTATTCATTCATTCAGAATGGATTTAGATTCAACTTCGAACAAATGATCTCTAAATCAACTATAGTCCTACGTCACCCTTGCGGTTATACCATAGATATAACCCACTTCCTGTTTTTCATTAAATAAACAATTGAATAACTGTAAAATGATAAGCGTTATCTAAACACCCTAACTTCCTCATTATGATTGGCCCGATCTACGCTTTCCCTAACACAGCCAGCTAAACCAAGCACCCTTGGGGAAATCGGCATTGCAAATTAGAGATGGGCAAATAGTTCACTTTGATGAACGGTTCTCTCACTAACCGTTCATTCTTTTGAACCGTTCTTTCCCTCTTTCCTTCAGCGGTATTAAGAATAATATAGAATGTTATCTAGAACCCAACATCAATAGACAGCTATTAATTGATATCGTTGGATTGGATAGCGTACGTATGGGATTTATATTTTTGAAATTTAGTGAGGAAAGATAAGATACTTATTCTTTGAAAGTTGCAAACTGTATGTGAAAATAGGTTTATCGGTCGACAAAAGTTTATATAATAATTTGATGCGCACAAAATATGTGCAATTTTTCATATTCCCTTTTTGGACAACACACAGGTTCCATGTAAGATCATATTTCATAATGTTCATTCAGGGGAAAAAATCAGCAGCGATCTTCACTAACAATCAATCATACAAATAATCACGATAACACGCACACGCATAAGGCCAAACAATGAATTGAAAGCAACGAAAAAACGTTTTTCTAAACATGCCGTCACTATAAAATTTAATGTATACCTAATCTATGAATCGCCCCAGCTTCCCTCAGATTTTTTGACGTAGGACTACGTCTAACCGGAAGATATAGGGGGTGAAATGGAAATCTAGGCACTGAACAAGTAGGAAAAAATGCAAGATTTGGAACGCTTATAACTCGAGCATTTCTCAATAGATCGCAAAGGTTTTTGCATCAATTGATAGGAAATATATCTACGCATCTATCATAACGAATAACATTTCATTTTTCTTGAGATAAATAATTGAATAATTGTGAAATATCAAGTATTGTAAAAATGCACTATGTGCCCATTTTTGATTGGTCCATTTTGTTCTCCTCAAATCGTACCGACCAAAACGGGCAACCAGAGCAGCAGCGAAATAGAATGAAGCACGATTGGAAAGGAAAAAGAAAAAAATTAACGAAACATTGGTCGCAGTCTCACACATGCGTAATTCTCTACCAGCCAGTCAGCTTAAAAATCCCCGCTCCGCTGCCGTAACGATCATTCTCGTTCAAATCGTACACCACATCGTTTCGCATCACAACACCGCATCACAACACCCGCTCGAACCGTGTTGATCTGGAGTTCCCCGCAAGGGTAGCTAGGCCGAACGCGTTAGTACCAGTGCACCAGTCCACCTAGCCGGCGTTATATAGTTTCGGCCGCCGAAGTGATCGAGTTAGATGGCAAAGCTGCTCGCGACGATATGAAAACCCGCACTCGGAACAGAACACATTCGGTTCGGTGGACATCAAGACAACAGGCAGTTGCAGCGAGTGGCGAGTGGCAAACGCAATCGCAAAACGGCATCAGGTAGCAGAAGAAAAAAGTTTGTTCTTTACAAACTGCTTTGGTGGCAAATCCAGAACAAGGCGGCATCGAGGGCGTTCGAAATGGTTTTTATCAAAACCACGAGTACTAAGTTTTCTAAATTGGAACCATTCCATAAAACAAGGCGCTTTTCAGGGCTATTAAACCTTCCAAAAAAGAGTTTAGGAAATACAGTTCAATGCTTTCTAAAACAATATCCAAAATAATAATAAAACACAAATTGATTTTTTCATAATTTGTTTGCCAGGATGTGATGAGTATGGGAATTTGGAAGTTGTTCTGAGTTTGTTGATTTTCACCAATACTTAAATTGCTTCTAAATTGAAAGTACAGTAATTTACACTTATCTCGACATTTAGCTAATTGGACGGACCTGTAATGCGACATATTTAGTTGGACATTTTTGTAAACATAGAGTTCGGGGTCCAAATTATGACCCCACATTGAAAGTTGACACTGTACCACTGTCATCGCAAATGTTCAATTACCTCCAATCCGATACTGAGTGTTGGTAATGCGACGTGCCATTGAATGTAATTTACTGTAAAATATGTCACAAGCTGGATGGGAAGAAATTTTCCAACTATGAAAGCTGTGGCGAGTGGCAAATGCAATCGCAAAACAGAAAGGTTTAGCCGAACAAGATGGGGATATCGAGTGATAACAAAACAATAAACTCTTTAGATTGAAGATAATTTTGTGATCCTGAAAAGGACCCTTTTTAGCTTGCATGTGAATCCAACGAGCGAACAAATCGTAATGAATGTATTTTTTTGCCATCGCTCCCTTTTAACACTCATTCGTTCGTCTCGTTGGACTCGCCCCTTTGGCTAAGTCTGCCGATTTGTCTCTATCCTGTGAGTGTGTACCGCTAGAGTACAAAACGCGCGCTGATGACCACCTATGCATTCCCTATCACAGCCAGCATTTTGATTGTACGATATGTGCATACGCCAAAAGTTGCCCGGCGTTGATAAGTACAAAGGTTTCAGAAAAAAAGCAAAAACATAACGCCAAAGGTTCTTTTCAGAACCACCAACATGTTCATAAAGAGTAAACAGTAAACTAATCCATTTTTCAGGTAGATAGGTAGGTATTCACGTAGTAGAAGAAAATAAAACAATATATTTAACAAAAGCTGTCCCCTTTGTATAGTCCTACGTCACTCCGGTTATGTCCCATCTCTATTCCCATCTCTCCTTTCCCTTAGGAAAGGCAAAGTCTCACTCTAACCGTGCAGGTCTCCAGTTCCCTGTTGGTCGCATTCACTGATTGCTCCGCAAGGGTAACTAGGCCGAACGGATTGGTCCGGGAGCACCAATATACCTAACAGGGATTATAGAGTTTCGGCCGTCGGAGTGCTCGAGTTGGCTTGCAAAGCTGCTCACGACAATCAAAAAACCCGCATCAAGAACAGAGCAGCTTCGGTTCGGCGCTCATCAAGGCAACAATTAGTTTCAGTGAGTGGCAAAGTGTTTCTCCGGCACGTCGCATTAAATGTAATTTACTGAACAATATGTCACAAGCTGGATGGGAAGAAATTTTCCAACTGTGAAAGCTGTGGCGAGTGGCAAACACAATAGCTAAACAGGAAGGTTTAACCGAACAAGATGGGAATATCGAGTGATAACAAAAACACAACACCAAAGGTTCTTTTCAGAACCATCAACATATTCATAAAGAGTAAACAGTAAACTAATCCATTTTTCAGGTAGATAGTTAGGTATTCACGTAGGAGAAGAAAATAAAACAATATATTTAAAATATATATTTAACAAAAGCTGTCCTCTTTGTATAGTCCTACGTCACTCCGGTTATGTCCCCGACATTACCCACCCGTATTTTTTTAGATGATCAGGAAATATATGAATGTTACGCGGAATTGAAAGAGTACATGAATTTGAAAATATATAGTTTTGCTTTTAAAACTACGAAAATCTAATTTAATTTTTAATCCAAAATTGAGTATACATTAACACAATGCGTTACATGCATTTTGCTCATAAATAACAATATTGTTTTATTTTCCTTACAAGCATTCTCGTTATATCTATCCATTCCGTAAATCGCAAATCAGTTCAGCTGTACTCGTTAGTTCGCAAACAGTTCGCCCGCAAACACTTCGTTCTCAAACAGTTCGTTCCCAAACAGTTCACTCTCAATTAGTTCTTTCGCATACAGTTCACTCGCAAACAGTTCGTTCTGAACCAGTTCGTTCACAAACAGTTCACTCTCCATCAGTTCACTCTCAAACAGTTCACTCGCAAATCGTTCTTTCGGAATCAGTTCGTTCAGAAACCGTTCGCTCGCAATCAGTTCGTGGGGAGGCAATCAGTTCGTTGGGAGGCAATCAGTTCGTGGGGAGAACTACCGTTCTTTGAAAAAGAACGACCGTTCGTTCACTCTTTTCGGCGAACTACTTCTTTCGTACCGTTCGTGAACGGTTTTCCCATCTCTATTGCAAATACATGAAAGTATGGGGACTTTGGTTCTCACCGATATGTGTTCCCTAACACAGACTTCAAAATCAAGCAGCGTTGGAGAGATCGGCATTGCAAATACATGAAAGTCGGAGGTTTTTTTGTTCCGACTGAAATGTGTTTCCCTAACACAGACTTCAAATCCATGGAGCGTGGGGAAATCGGCATTGCAAATACATGAAAGGGGTATTTTTGTTCCGACTGAAATGTATTTCCTCAACACAGACTTCGAAACCAAGATGTCTGGGGAAATCGGCTCTGCAAATAATTGCAAACTGCGAGTACTTTTGTACTCGTTTGCCTTTGTGCAAACTAGAATATGTTTCCTTCACACTGTCTTTCGAGGGTACTTCTGCACTCGCATGTTTTTTTTTTTGCACTTCGAAAAGTGTTTTCCTAACACAGATTACGAAAGCGGGTACGAACACCACGCTTTGGCTCGGTTATTCAAGATTGCATTCAAGGATATGCCTTCATATCATCGGCTCACTGAATTCCTACGCATACCATTTGATGATTAGGTAAGATGTTGATAACCAATTGCTGCCATGACGCCTATAGATTAAACAATTTGCGTTCGACGTATATATCAAAATCGAAACTGAGTGCCTGAAGTGCATCAAATCAAGCAAATTCGTGGTTCGAAAAGTACGTACACTTGAGAGATGCAAACTTTAGAAGGAAACGTAAAATGAAATAATCGTTTGATAATTCTTCCGTTCACATATTTTGTCCTAGGCATCATACCAAACGTAAAAGGACTGTCATTAAATTTACTTGTAACGAAGATTATAATCTATCACAATGCATGAATTGACCTTATATGGAATTATACAATCTTTTTACTCATAAAGCAAATATATTGGATTCGAGAATTGTTTAATACAACCAAAAATTTAATCAATACAAACAAATGATTGATACGATGAGGTAGTCCCACGTCAACCTTGCGGTTATATCATAGATATAACCCACCCATTTTTTTTGAAATATTGCATTATGCGATCATGCGATTTTGAGGTACTCGAACCTGTTCTAGCTATTTCCCGCTTATTCCGGTCAGAGGGCTTCGATTTACGTGGAGTTCTCTCCGTCTTACCGTATCCTTGAGAATTCGCCAAATAATTGAGCACTACTTCATGAGATCGTCCAATCCGAGGAGAAATTTCTCTAATACCTACATTTTCTCGGTGAAATGCATCGATTTGTCTTTCTTCTCCCTTCGTGAGTACTTTTATGAGTATAAAAGTAATACTCCCTCCGTGAGTATAGAAACTTGACAGTTGAAAATACGAAAACATTCGTTTGCGCTCAGCGCTTGCACACATATATAAAAATCATGCAGTGCATGATAGTCACCAATACCAACACACTAGAATATAAATTGAAGCATTGTTTGTTTACAATGACACAAAGCAGCAAGATCATCACCTGGTCTTATAAAAGTTGGACAGAGTGTATAATTGTAAAATTTTACATAATATGGAAAAATTAAAAAAATTACAAAAAAATCGATCTAGGATTTTTTCGTAAATTTTTTAATTTTTTATTTCTCCACTCTTGATGTTTTTTTGACAAACAACCGATTAACAGAATTTCCGTGCCAATTATATCTTCTCCGTAAATGATAATGCGATGCACTGATGACGGCTTGTAATATCACCCGTAATAACTAACGAAATATTTCGCAGTTTCATAGCTCAACTTTGAATGCTTGTATATTCTGGGTTGATCACATTCCAATACACTCAGAACTACTGAAAACTTCTTGACCAGCTCTAAAGTAAGTCCTTAATTTGGGCTGTTGATTGCGGGCCTAGTATTAGCGTCGATTCGATTGGTATGCAAATCATGAGAATTCGTTCACGGTGAAAATAGTTATTAACGTTAGCTTTATTTCATAAAAACGTGACCTGTTTTCTGATTTGGTACCCTTCCTGAAAGACGTAGTTCTACGTCAAAAAAAACGATGGGGGGTGGTGGGTTAATGACGTGGACATAACCGGAATGACGTGGGACTAACCCAAGGGCTATCAATTCAAATTTCCTAAGATAAAGTTACCTATACGTGAAGTTACTCTGGGAATGGATTAGTTGGCTCGAACAATTTACTCTTTATAAAACTTTTGATGGTTCTGAGAAGAGCCTTTGGTGTTTTCATTGGCTCTTGTGTTGCTGTAATTCTTTTAATTATTCAGAAATCTGTTAGTTTAACTCTTTTGAAACTCTATATAGTGGTCCTGAATAGGGCCGTTTGTTGTATGTACTCATAACCTTCAAGCGGTTTGTAACGAACAAAAAAAGACAATAAGCTTCTGGCAGGAAGTTCAACTGTCTAACTGAAAATGATTAATGAATATCAGTGGGACAAATACAGTAATTTTCATTTAATGCGTCATGCCGAGGCACCACTCAGTGTCGCATTGGAGGAGATTTTGACCTGTAAGGTGGCTCGCACACCGGAGCAATAAGCAACTAGCAACTGTTAACATGCAATAAGCAATATTATCGCCAATGGATTTTTCCATTTAATTTTTGGTGATCTCGCACACCGACGCAATACGATATCGCTATCGCCATACAGAGCAACACATATCGCTGGCAACACGACGTGTCGGTTGAAGAGCAACTTATCGCTCATAATTTGACCAGTTTCGTACATTAAATAGATTGTTTGCATAATGTCAGGCGTTATTATTGCTCTGGTATGCGAAGAACAACAAAATATGTTGCCTGTTGCATATTGCGTATTGCAGCTTGCTAGTTGCTTGTTGCTCCGGTGTGCGAGCCGCCTTACAGAGCAACACATGTCGCTAGCAACACGGCTTGTTGGTTGAAGAGCAACTTATCGCCCATATTTTGACAAGTTTCGTACATTAAGCCGATTGTTTGCATAATATCAGGAGTTTTTATTGCTCTGGTATGCGAAGCACAACAAAATTATGTTGCCTGTTGTATATTGTGGACGTAGACGTAGGACTACGTCTAACCAGAAGATATAGGGGGTGAAATGAAAATCTAGGCACTGAACAAGTAGGTAAAAATGCAAGATTTGGAACGCTTATAACTCGAGCATTTCTCAATAGATCGCAAAGGTTTTTGCATCAATTGATAGGAAATATATCTACGCATCTATCATAACGAATAACATTTAATTTTTCTTGAGATAAATAATTGAATAATTGTGAAATATCAAGCATTGTCCAAATGCACTATGTGCCCATTTTTGATTGGTCCATTTTGTGCTCCTCATATCGTACCGACCAAAACGGGCAACCAGAGCAGCAGCGAAATACAATGAACCAGAAATATGAACGAAACATTGGTCGCAGTCTCACACATGCGTAATTCTCGAGCCAGCCAGTCAGCTTAAAAATCCCCGCTCCGCTGCCGTAACGATCATTCTCATCCAAATCATACACCACATCGTTTCGCATCACAACATATCAACAAACCAACACAAGCAGCCATGTCTGGACATGACAAAGGAGGAAAAGTGAAGGGAAAGGCAAAATCCCTATGCCGAGCGCGTTAGTACCAGTGCTCCAGTCCACCTAGTCGGCGTTATATAGTTTCGGCCGCCGAAGTGATCGAGTTGGCTGGCAAAGCTGTTCGCGACGATAAGAAAATCCGCATTCAGAACAGACCACATTCGGTTCGGTGGACATCTAGACAAGAATAGGCAGTTTCAGCGAGTGACGAGCAGAAGATAAAAGTTTGTTCTTCATACAAACTGCTTTGGTGGCAAATCCAGAACAAGGCAGCATCGATGGCGTTCGAAATGGTTTTTTTTTCAAAACCACGAGTACAAAGTTTTCTAAATTGGAACCATTCCATAAAACACGGCGCTTATCAGGGCCATTAAACCTTTCAAAAAAGAGTTTACGAAATACAGTTCAAGGCATTCTGAAATATTATCCAAAATAATAATAAAACACAAATTGATATTTCATAATTTGTTTGCCAGGATATGAAGAGTATGAGAATTTTGCAGTTGTGCTGAGCTTATTGATGGTTGGGGACTTTCTCGATTATTCAATTTTCACCAATTCTTAAATTGCTTCCAGATTGAAAGTACAGTAATTTTAGTTCGATAATTAGCTAATTGGATTTTTGTAAACTCTATGGGGGTCCAAATTATGACCCAACATGTCCCAAGCTGGATGGGAAGAAATTTTCCAACTGTGAAAGCTGTACCACTGTCATCGCAAATGTTCAATTACAGGTTAAAATCATCTCCAATGCGACACTGAGTGGTGCTTCGGCAAGTGGCATTAAATGTAATTTACAGTACAACATGTCCCAAGCTGGATGAGAAGAAATTTTCCAACTGTGGCGAGTGGCAAACGCACTCGCTAAACAGGAAGGTTTAACCGAACAAGATGGAGATATCGAGTGATAACAAAACAATAAACTCTTTAGATTAAAGATGATTTTGTGGACCTGAAAAGGACCCTTTTTAGCGTTTGCTTCCTTCTCCTTCTTCTTGTCGGTTTCCGAGATATTCTTCTGCGCCGTGCCGAACTTTTTGGCGGCTTTTCCACTATTCCACTAGTCTTTGGTGCCTTCGTGTTTGTTAGAAACACCTGCATGTGAATCCAACGAGCGAACAAATCGTAATGAATATGTTTTCTTCTTCTTCTTCTTTTTGGCTTTAAGAGGGTTTAAACTTTTCAGTTCATTCGCCTCTAGCTCTGAGAAGAGCCATTGAGCACCAGTCTTGAGGAGGCTGGTGAAAAAGAAGAAAAAACCATATTCAGCGGACCTGTCTGCTCAGATGTAAAACCGGGCGAAGGCAGGAAAGGATCCTATGCCATATAAGATGTTTAATATGAGCTGTAACGTAATTGTATTGTTATTAATTAGTACCAAAGCGGCGACGAAGCATCGTAGAACCAAGCTCTAGAACAAAGGGAAAGGGAGGGAGTGGGGGGGGGGTGAAAAGGAAAGGAAAGGTAAGGAGAAGGGGTGGGATGGAGTGGGAAGGAATGATGTGATGTTGGGTGATTTATAAATGTAGTTAGTTTAATGGTGTTAGTAAAATGCTGGATAAGTATGAATTAGTGTGGTTAGAATTGAGTAAATAAAATAATAATATGTTTAAAAGGTATGCTGTTTGATTATATAGTACTGCTGCATATGCTGGAAAAAGTTAATTTGTGAGTTATATATGGAAGATGTTTATGTTTATATATTTTTATTTGTTTTAATATTTTTGTATGTTATATGTTTATAGATGCATACACATACATACGCCATTTTTGTTAGATTTGTAATTTTGTACATAAACCTGTGCATGCATGCGCATGTACATGCATACATATATATACATTTTATTTACTTATATCTACATGTATATGCATACGCGGCGGTGAAGTGACTAACTGAAATAAGAGTGTATTTTAGATTTTACCAAAGGAGCCGGTTTCTTTCAGAAACGCAATCAAATTGGTTTCCTGTGTCTCGTCTCTACTGAGAATGTCTCGGAGACTCTGACCTATATTGTGTCGGACACGAGCATCTTTGGTGTGTTGGCATTCTAGTAGAAGATGCCTGACTGAAACTTGGGCTGAGTTACATGCGCAAAGTGGTCTTTCGGTTTTCTTCATTAGGTGTGAGTGTGTGAAAAAAGTGTGTCCAATTCGAAGACGGGTTAGCACCCGTCTTTCTTTGCTGTTGTTTTGATCAAACCAAGGAAGTGTGGTATTTTTGATTTGATGGAGATGGGTGGGAGGGCTATTTAACCAGCCTATGTTCCAGCTTTCGCGAATTTGCTGTTTGACCCAGCGAACTATATCAGTTCGAGGACAGGGTATAACTGGTGGTTCCATTTTGCTACCCTTACCGGCCAGTTTGTCTGCGGCTGTGTTTCCGAGGATTCCGGAATGACCAGGAACCCAACAGTAGGAGATGTTTTTTTCTGAAGCAGCCTCTTCTGTCTGTATTATCCATGGGTGTTTACTGTTTCCACTGAGCAGGTCTTGAAGACAGCTAGCTGAATCGGAGAAAATTACCGTAGGAAGGTGATCATGGGTACACTCTTGTGTAGCTATTAATAGAGCAAAAGCTTCCGCACTGAAGATGGAGCATTGCGGTGGAAGAGAAAAGCTACCGGTGTATCTGTTCTCGAAAATTCCACACCCAACTCCATCGGAGTTAACAGAACCGTCTGTGTAGATCTGGTGTTTGTTTTGAAAGTGAGTAGCCGTGAGATGGTTGAAGCAGGCTTTAATTTTTGGTGGAGGGTCGCCTGCACGGACAGTCTTGAGAAGATCAAGATTCACGTTCGGCGGTATGACGTTCCATTTTCTTCCCGTGGCAGTTGAAAGTGCACATATATCGGGAAGGTCTTGGTTCGTGAGGTCTTTGAACCAATTTATAGCTCGAATTACTGATGGTGCATTGGGGTCATTGTCAGGAAGTGAAAGTTGTCGGATGGCTTTGCCTGTGATGATTCTTGTTACAAGGTGTTTGAAAGGCAGATGACCACTTTCCGCCATAACAGCAAGAGTGGGGCTTGTGGTGAAGGCTCCTGTTGCTAGCTTTATTGCTTTGTTGTAGATGGGTTCAATGGCGTTGAGTACTCTGTCCCACCACGGCTGAAGATGCCTACTCCGTAAAGGATTTGGGGGATCAACCAGATATTGATGATTTTAAGCAGTGTTTCTCTGTGTCCAGAGGATAAACTTCCTGTAATGGATTTGAGGATATTCATTTTCCTGCTGGCGGCTTTTTTGACCAATTGAGCATGATGTAAAAAGTTAAGCCTGGTATCGAAGGTAACACCCAGTATTCTGAGTGTTCTCTTCTGAGGGATTTCGGATTGATTAAGCTTTAGGACGGATTTATTTTTGAGTGTTTTGCCAATGTGAATGAATCGGGATTTTTCTGGCGAAAATTGGAATCCTATGTGTTGGGCCCAGTTTTGTATGGAATCAATTGTACTTTGAAGTCTCTTTCTCTGTGCTAGCCCAAAGCCACTGACAGAGACAAGAGTGATATCATCAGCATAAACAAAAATGTTTATACTGTCGGGAATTAATTCAAAAATAGGTTGCATGGCAACATTGAAGAGTGTTGGAGAAAGGACTGAACCTTGGGGAAACCCGTTTTCAAGAATTTTCAATGAAGACTTGTGATTGTTGATGATTGTTTTAAAGGTTCTGTTTTCCAGAAACCCTTTGATGAAGAAGCCTAATCTACCACGAACCCCCCAGTTGAAAAGATTTTTCAGAACTGGGTACCTCCATGCTCGATCGAAGGCCTTGCTAAGATCGAGTGATACAACATCTGCGTGCAGATTACTTTCAGCGGCGTCGTCTAGGACTTTTTCGAGAGCTACGAGGCAGTCTTCTGTACTTTTACCCGCGCGGAAGGCAAATTGTCTAGGGTCGAGCAGCTTGTTTGACTCTAAAAAGGTCGTTAAGCGCCGGTTGATAATTTTTTCCATGATTTTACCGACGCAACTCAGAAGAGTAATGGGACGGAAGTTGTCCAGCAGGTGATTATTCTTGTCTGGTTTAGGCAGAGAGACCATTAGGCCCTCTTTCCAGCTATTTGGGAAAATTCCACTGTTCCATACATTGTTGTAAAGTTTTAAAAGAACTTTTTTCCCAAGATAGGGTAGGTTTTTCAGCATTGGGTAGCTGATGTCATCTGGTCCAGTGGAGCCGCGTGTTGTTTTGTTTAAGGCCCATTCTAGTTCTTTGAGGGAAATAGTTTTGTTGAAGTCAAAATTTGCGTCGGTGTTAAAATCAATGGGGATTTTTTCGCATTCTGCCTTGCGGGTTTGGAAGGTGGTATCGAAGCTTTGGTTGGATGAGGTGGAGGCAAAGAAATCTCCGAAAGCCTCTGCTATAGTTTTCCGATCATTTGTATAATGACCGGCAATTAGAAGGTTGTATTCATTGTTCCTTTTTTTGCCATGAAGCCTGCCAATTTTGCTCCATAATTCCTTTGACGACGTGTTAGGATTAATATCATTAATCCAGCTGTTATGCTTGGCTGTTTTAATAATAGCTCTAGCATTGTTGCGAGCCCTTTGGAATTTCTCTAGCAGAGTGTGCTTAGATGGGTTATCCGGGTGGGCCTTTCTTAGCTTGCGTAAGGCTTTTCTTCTGTCTTTGATGGCTGTATTTACTTCAGGTGTCCACCATGGGACGCATTTTCTACCAGGATTTCCGCTGGTTCTAGGAATGTGTCGTATTGCAACCTCAAGGACGGCTTGGGAAAAGTCCTCGGGTGTCCAATCTTGTTTGGCTGAGAGGCAGCTTTCAATGTCACATTGATAGCCAGCCCAGTTTGCATATTCAAATTTCCATCTAGGCCTTGTTGAAACTTCTGGAGAAGGTTGGCCAAGGGAAATACATATTGGGAGATGATCGCTGTTGCAGCAATCATCGTGAGTGTTCCATGAAAGCTTTGAACAAAGTTGAGGGGATATGATGGTGAGATCTATGGCCGAAGAAGAGCCAGAAGCAGAATTGATTCTGGTGTGTTGGCCGTTGTTCAGAAAAGTGAGAGTATTATCGGAGAGAAAATCCTCTAAAATGGACCCTCTTCGATTGAGGTATGAGCATCCCCAGGCATACGAGTGAGCATTGAAATCACCCATAAGGAGAACTGGGGAGGGAAGTTGGTTGAGAAGATGTTCCAGTTGACCCCGTAGAGGAGCCACATCGGACGTAGGAGAAATGTATATGCTGGCTACTGTGATTGGAAACGGAAGGTTTATGCGTATTGCCACTGCTTGTAGAGCGGTGTTAACGGGGAGAAAATTGTGGGGGGTGCCGATTTTTATTGAAGTTGCAACCCCGTTGAATGAAGGGTTGGGTCCTTCTTTGAAATAAGTGGTGTAACCTTTGATAGAATCTTTGTGAAAATTTTTCTGCGTCATAGTCTCTTGAAGAGCTATGATTGTGGGATTATATTTATAAATTAATGTTTGTAATTCCGGAAAATTTCTTTGGAGACTTCGAATGTTCCATTGAATGGCTAGTTTGTTCGTTGGAGTGAATGTATTGGCGGGTTTGGTGGATCTTATTTACCCTTGGAAGGGGTGCTGTTCTTTCCGGATCTCTTGTCATTTTTGTTTTGTTTGTTGTTGTTTTGTTTGTTATTTTGTGTGTTGTTGTTCTGTGTGTTGTTGTTTTGTGTGTTGTTGTTTTGTGTGTTGTTGTTTTGTGTGTTATGTGTGTTGCTGTTTTGTGTGCTGTGGTGTGGTGCGTTGTTTTGTGTGTTGTTTTTTTGTGGTGTGGTTTCCTTTGATTCCTGATTGTTTCGTGTCTTCTTCCTTTGTTTCTCTTTATTTTGTCGAAGTTCATCTTCTGAGGTTTTTAGCTCTTCTGAAGATGTGTTTTTGGAAGATATCTTCCTCTTGGTTTTTCTTGGGGCCTCAGATATTGTCATTGAAACATCGGAATCATATTCTGATTCGCTGGTCGAGGTATCAGATTCGGACATAGTAGTGTCAACTGTGGATGGAGTGCTTTCGCGACTTGTTGCCGGACTGTTTTCAGCTGAAACGCAACTACATTTGCACTTGTTGCAGCTAGCAGTCGGTTTTTGAATATTATTTATTCTGTCTTGTAGAACACTTGAATATGAAGGTCCATTATTTTTAATGTTGTACAGATCCTTGGCTTGTTTATATGAAATGCCTTGATCTATTCTAATCTTGGTTATGTTATTTTCTTTTAGCCATATTGGGCACTTCCTGCTTGAAGAGGAGTGGTCCCCTTGGCAATTAATGCAGTGGGCGACATCGTTACACGTTTTGATTTCTGTGCCATGTTCTTTGCCGCAATTTCGACAGAGTGGATTCTCGCGTTGGCATCGTTTCGACGTATGTCCAAAGCGGAAGCACTTGAAACATTGCATCGGGTTCGGGTAAAAATTCCGAGTCCCGATGCGAAGGAATCCAAATAAAATTATTTCTGGGATCACTGTCCCACGGATGGTCAGAATTAGGGTAGCTGTGGGGATAACTATATTGTTTTCCTTCCTAGTGATCCGCTTAACTTCGATCACTTGTTGGTCGGCAAGTTCAGTGAGAATTACTGATTCAGGTATTTCAATCACTTCACGGCATGTGACAACGCATTTGCGTTGATTTAATGTTGGGTGATATATTACCTCAACAGGTGTTTTATCGATGAGTTCATTTATTAAGAGGAGCTTACCGATGGTGTCCTCGTCTCTGGCCGTTAAGATGTACTGCGTTCTCTTCTTATCGTCCTTTGATGGTCGGGCGTTGTTTTTATCAAAATCTTTCACGAAATTGGCGATGGTTTTGCTCACAACAAATGGGTTGGATGGTAACACATGATCTCCTGTAGCACGCAAGAGTAAAATTTGAAGATTACCGTTCAGAGGGTCAACCCACTCTGGAGCGGTACGTTGAGTCGGCTTTCCTTGGTAAAAATTTGTAGCCCGGCCTCCCGGAGGCCCGGAGCTACTGGACGCCATGATATTGCCTAGCTACACCCTGGGTATAGCCGGCAGAATGGTTTCGGTTTACACAAACCTCACAAAACACTATTCGGATATGTGCGAGAAAACGTTTAACACACTCAATGGAGAAAAACGAAATAGCCCAAAACTGATTAACTGTAACGCGAAAATTTGGAAAAAACGTACTAAAATTTTTCAGTCGTATACACTTTCAGTTCAATCACTTCACCGTTGTAATTCGTTTGCGTATATTCACGCTATGTATTATTTGGTTCTAAACACTAAAAGAGGCACTATGAGGGTAGCGTCAGTGACGCCACGAAAGCGCGCGCTTTTTCCGGCAAGCCGGTGAGCGCCCGCTTTCCACGGTCGAAACGAGCTGATGCCTTCTCCTATTCGCCTTCTGCTTCCACGCCAAATGAATCCGCTTCAAAATCGCCAACGGGAGACGTCCCAGTCTGCTGTCCAAAACGCCAAAACGCCGAGCTGAAAAAGACGACCTTCTCGGTCGGAGGTAAAAATCAGTATGATGAATATATTTTTTTGCCATCGCTCCCTTTTAACGCTCATTCGTTCGTCTCGTTGGACTCTTCCCTTTGGCTGAGTCTGCTGATTTGTCTCTATCCTGTGAGCGTGTACCGCTAAAGTACAAAACGCGCGGATCCACTGAAAAATATATCATTCTCTTTCAAACCGTAAATCAGTGTGGTTGTATGGCATCGTTTCACATCACATCGCATCAACAGATTGGTGCCGGAGCACCAGCATACCTAATAGCGGTTATAGAATTTCGGCCGCCGGAGTGCTCGAGTTGGCTTGCAAAGCTGCTCACGACAATAAGAAAACCCGCCTACAGAACAGAGCACATTCGGTTCGGTGGCAACAATCAGTTTCAGCGAGTGGCAAACGCAATCTCAAAACGGCAGCAGGTAGAAGAAGGAAAATGTTTGTTTATACAGACTGCTTTGGTGGCAAAACCAGCCACCGAAAAACACGGCGCCTTTCATGGCCATTAAGCCATTCAAAGAAAAGTTATTAAAAGTTATTCACAATACCAATGCATTCTAAAGTGACATAATATGACATATAATATGAACTGAATTATTTTGTTTATGCTTGTTTTTGAACTTATTGGTGGTTGAGGTCTTTTAAATTGATCATTCAGTTTTCACAAACCCATACATGGTCTCCGAATTAAAAGTGGCTCCAAATTACAACACATTGTATGCAGGATGGCATTAACGAATTTTCTCGGTAGCAAGAACTGCTTTCTTTAGTTGATAACTGATGTTGAAAATTGACTGACGTTACATCTGCATTGTATAGAAACATAACTAAGGAGCAATATGATGAGCTATGCATTTCCTGCTACTCTGTTCTTATTTTAAAGGACTTTAATTCGAAGGTCATCCGTCCCTGTATTCACAATGATTTTTCAGAACGTTTATAGCTCGTCTATTCCTCGACAGATTGTAGAGTTCGTCTCCAAAACCTCAGTTCTTTTCATTTTTATTTATTTTGTTTGCGGAGACTACAAATATTACAATTCATTCGTCTCCGAAACCACAGTTTAAGGTACGGTAATGTGCTCAATGAACTGACGACCACCTATGCATTCCTTATCACAGCCATCATTTTGATTGTACGATATGTGCATACGCCGAAAAATGCCCGGCGTTGAACATTTAATGAGTACAAAGCCTTCGGAAAAAAAATCAAGAATCAAATATAAGACAGTGAGAAAAAAATGAGAAATTTTTTACAAAAAAAACGCAAAAACACAACCAAAAGGTTCATTTCAGAACTCCCAACATGTTCATAAAGAGTAAACAGTAAGCTAATCCATATTTCAGGTAGAGAGGTAGGTATTCACGTAGGAGAAGACAATAAAACAACATATTTAAAATATATATTTAGAATAAGCTGTCCCCGTTGTATAGTCCTACGTCACTCCGGTTATGTCCCCGACATTACCCACCCGTCTTTTTGTATGAGATTATTATATCACATGAAGAAAACAAAGTTTTCCACTAACATTGAATACCAGTTTGATACGAAGAAGTTAATTTTCTTTAATGATTTTTTATTTGAAAAGTGCTCATTCTGCCTGAAAACTCATTATTATCTTCGACACTTCACTAACACGTAAAACATAGTTCAATTCCGTTTATTTCGTTTCCACCGTGAAGTGTATTCGAGAATCAGGCCCTGCGTATTGGCGATCTAACGCAAAACGTAAACGATCGGTGAGACATCTGGATTTTGTTTTTGAACTAAGAAAATGATGCTAATGTAACCTAAAACTCAAAAACAAATCACGTATATTTTACTTTCGGGCTTTCCAAGGTAGTTCTCACATGCAGGAATCGTGCATTTTTCTACTTGTGTTTGATTGTGCTCTCGAATTTCCTTCTTTAATTCAACCATTGTCAACATTTTTATAGTTTTCACTACTGAAAGAGGTGAATAAATAACATGTAATATATAAAATTGCGCAGAATTAAATTTCTAACAAACTCATCGCAATCAAATAATCTTTCATGATTATAACATTGTAATTTATGGAAAGAAATACAAACCTTCCATAAGCTCACATGGCAAAATTTAAAACCATCATCACTTTCACCGCAGCGCCGCCTAGGTGTAGATTTGTACGTTAGATCGCCAATTGCAGTTTCTAGTTGCTTATTGACGAATTTACGTAAAGCTTAATCAGCTCATGCGACATCTACATTAGAGCTCAGAACCACAAAAGTGTTTGTGAGTGTTTTGTTTATTTTACGCACTGAAAAGCAAGATTCGGTGGTGATTAATCATTTTATTTCAATTTAGATTCATTTCAGCCATTGAATGTTGTCAGTATATGGTAAGAAAGTTGGAGTTTTGTATATTTACGATGGTTTCAACACGCGATTTGACCAAAGTCATAGATAATCTTCGAAAATTTTAAGTTGCATACCGGTTATTGATACAATGGATAATTGCAATGAAATCGATATCATATCAAATTGGCTGATATTATTGATAATGTAGGGGCCGATACGTGAAGGATTTGCTGTGTTTTTAGCACAAAACACCCAATTCATCGTTTACTTAGTTAAAAAAAACGGGTGGGTAATGTCGGGGACATAACCGGAGTGACGTAGGACTATACAAAGGAGACAGCTTTTGTTAAATATATATTTTAAATATATTGTTTTATTTTCTTCTCCTACGTGAATACCTACCTATCTACCTGAAAAATGGATTAGTTTAATGTTTACTCTTTATGAATATGTTGATGGTTCTGAAAAGAACCTTTGGTGTTGTGTTTTTGTTATCACTCGATATTCCCATCTTGTTCGGTTAAACCTTCCTGTTTAGCTATTGCGTTTGCCACTCGCCACAGCTTTCACAGTTGGAAAATTTCTTCCCATCCAGCTTGTGACATGTTGTTCAGTAAATTACATTTAATGCGACGTGCCGGAGAAACACTTTGCCACTCACTGAAACTAATTGTTGCATTGATGAGCGCCGAACCGAAGCTGCTCTGTTCTTGATGCGGGTTTTCTGATTGTCGTGAGCAGCTTTGCAAGCCAACTCGAGCACTCCGACGGCCGAAACTCTATAATCGCTGTTAGGTATACTGGTGCTCCGGCACCAATCCGTTCGGCCTAGTTACCCTTGCGGAGCAATCAGTGAATGCGACCAACAGGGAACTGGAGACCTGTACGGTTCGAGTGAGACTTTGCCTTTCCCTTAACTTGTCCTCCTTTGTTACGTCCACGATGCCGATGCCGTACAACCACACGGGTTTACGGTTTGAAAGAAAATAAGATATTTTTTTGGGGTCCGCGTGTTTTATACTCTAGCGGTACACACTCACAGGATAGAGACAAATCGGCAGACTCAGCCAGAGGGGCGAGTCCAACGAGACGAACGAATGAGCGTTAAAAGGGAGCGATGGCAAAAAAATACATTCATTACGATTTGTTCGCTCGTTGGATTCACATGCAGGCTAAAAAGGGTCCTTTTCAGGATCACAAAATTATCTTCAATCTAAAGAGTTTATTGTTTTGTTATCACTCGATATCCCCATCTTGTTCGGCTAAACCTTCCTGTTTAGCGATTTGTTGCCACTCGCCACAGCTTTCACAGTTGGAAAATTTCTTCCCATCCAGCTTTGTGACATGTTGTACAGTAAATTACATTCAATGCGACGTGCCGAAGCGCCACTCAGTGTCGCATTGGAGGCGATTTTCACCTGTAATTGAACATTTGCGATGACAGTGGTACAGTGTCGACTTTCAATGTGAGGTCATAATTTGGATCTCTATGTTTACAAAAATGTCCAACTAAATAAGTCGCATTACATTTCCGTCCAATTAGCTAAATGTCGAACTAATTGTAAATTACTGTACTTTCAATCTGGAAACAATTTAAGAATTGGTGAAAATTGAATAATCTGGAAAGTTCCCAACTATCAATAAGCTCAGAACAACTGCCAAATTCACATACTCATCAGATCCTGGCAAACAAATTATGAAAAAATCAATTTGTGTTTTATTATTATTTTGGATAATATTTTAAAAAGCATTGAACTGTATTTCCTAAACTCTTTTTTGGAAGGTTTAATGGCCCTGAAAAGCGCCTTGTTTTATGGAATGGTTTCAATTTAGAAAACTTTGTACTCATGGTTTTGAAAAAAAAACCTATTCGAACGCCCTCGATGCCGCCTTGTTCTGGATTTGCCACCAAAGCAGTTTGTATAAAGAACAAACTTTTTTCTTCTGCTACCTGATGCCGTTTTGCGATTGCGTTTGCCACTCGCCACTCGCTGCAACTGCCTGTTGTCGTGATGTCCACCGAACCGAATGTGTTCTGTTCCGAATGCGGGTTTTCTTATCGTCGCGAGCAGCTTTGCCAGCTAAGTCGATCACTTCGGCGGCCGAAACTATATAACGCCGGCTAGGTGGACTGGTGCACTGGTACTAACGCGCTCGGCCTAGCTACCCTTGCGGGGAACTCCAGATCAACACGGTTCGAGTGGGATTTTGCCTTTCCCTTCACTTTTCCTCCTTTACCATGTCCAGACATGGCTGCTTGGGTTGGTTTGTTGATGTGTTGTGATGCGAACCGATGTGGTGTACGGTTTGGATGAGAATGATCCTTACGGCAGCGGAGCGGGGATTTTTAAGCTGACTGGCTGGCTCGAGAATTACACATGTGTGAGACTGCGACCAATGTTTCGTTCATTTTTTTCTTTTTCCTTTCCAATCGTGCTTCATTCTATTTCGCTGCTGCTCTGGTTGCCCGTTTTGGTCGGTACGATTTGAGGAGCACAAAATGGACCAATCAAAAATGGGCACATAGTGCTTGATATTTCACAATTATTCAATTATTTATCTCAAGAAAAATGAAATGTTATTCGTTATGATAGATGCGTAGATATATTTCCTATCAATTGATGCAAAAACTTTTGCGATCTATTGAGAAATTCTCGAGTTATAAGCGTTCCAAATCTAGCATTTTTTCCTACTTGTTCAGTGCCTAGATTTCCATTTCACCCCCTATATCTTCCGGTTAGACGTAGTCCTACGTCAAAAAAACATCCTCATTTTACTCGCTGCGCCATCTGGTTGTAAATCCAACGTAAATTCGTCAATTGCTGCGGTGTGCGAGCCGCCTAATTGGACATTTTCGATGAGAGTGGTACAGTGTCGACGTCTAGTGGCGACTTCCAATGTAGAGCCATAATTTGTACCCCGAACCTGGGGCCTGATTCTCGAATACACTTCGAATACACTTCACGGTGGAAACGGAATGAAACGTCCGCGATGACAACGGTATGGTGTCAACATCTGGATACGAGATTAGTTTCCCACTAAACTTATCATTATAATATCAAATTATCTTCAGATGAAATTTTTGTATGAGATTATTATATCACATGAAAAAAACAAAGTTTTACACTCACATTAAATACCAGTTTGATACGGAGAAGTTAATTTTCTTTAATGATTTTTTATTTGAAAAGTGCTCATTCTGCCTGAAAACTCATTATTATCTTCGACACTTCACTAACTCGTAAAACGTAGTTCAATGGCGTGCCGTTTATTTCGTTTCCACCGTGAAGTGTACACTTAGAAAAATCCTCGGTCGAAAACTACCAAATACATTTAGTAATGCAAAATTAGTAGAATGTACAAATTTTTTGTACATATTGTCAACAAACCCGCATCCCTACCAGAGATCAGTATATTTTACTCGATAACATTAGTAAGCTTGGATATTGTTATATCTGAAAACTGGTGAGAAAAGCGCGTATTAACCATTTTCATTGTTCCCATAAGGCAATACGGAGGTATAATAAGGATATAATTCTGATACGTGCATTTTCGGCGAGAAAATGTAGCCGACATTGGGCTTCCGAATCATGGTTCTGCTTGACATATGTGTTTATTAGTACGGTCAAAAATGACTATAGATTGGTAGTATTTACCAAAAAGACGGGTGGGTAATGTCGGGAACATAACCGGAGTGACGTAGGACTATACAAAGGGGACAGCTTTTGTTAAATATTTATTTTAAATATATTGTTTTATTTTCTTCTCCTACGTGAATACCTACCTATCTACCTGAAAACTGGATTAGTTTACTGTTTACTCTTTATGAATATGTTGATGGTTCTGAAAAAAACCTTTGGTGTTGTGTTTTTGTTATCACTCGATATCCCCATCTTGTTCGGCTAAACCTTTCTGTTTAGCGATTGCATTTGCCACTCGCCACAGCTTTCACAGTTGGAAAATTTCTTCCCATCCAGCTTGTGACATATTGTTTAACCTGTAATTGAACATTTGCGATGACAGTGGTATAGTGTCGACTTTCAATGTGGGGTCATAATTTGGACCCCGAACTCTACGTTTACAAAAATGTCCAACTAAATATGTCGCATTACAGGTCCGTCCAATTAGCTAAATGTCGAGATAAGTGTAAATTACTGTACTTTCAATCTAGAAGCAATTTAAGAATTGGTGAAAATCAATAAGCTCAGAACAACTGCCAAATTCACATACTCATCATATCCTGGCAAACAAATTATGAAAAAATCAATTTGTGCCTACCCCAATCATTCCAACGGTTTCCACACCGATAATTAATCTACCAGACATGGAATATACCATCTCCACTTCCGATTCCGAAACTGATTCAGAAATTCCCATGGAAACTGAATCAGCAAAATTAAACAAACGAAAAATTAAAAATATTAAAACTACAACTTCAGATGAATTGAAATCATCTGAAGATGAAAATTTCCGCGTTAATGAAAAAACAAGGAAAAGGTACAAAAACCAACAACTTCAAATATCTCAACCGGCCGCCCCACAACTGGCCGACCCTCAACCATCTACTTCACACAAAACAGTACCCAATACAAATAGAACAATACCAAATTACTTAAAATTTGACCCTAGACTGAAGACCAAGATTTCCAAAGGTAACAAACAGTCTAAATAATTTCAGTTATACCTCCTTCCACATTAATTAAACCCTTCAAGAGCCTCCATAATATTTTTTCAAGTTCAACACTCCACACAAAAACAGTACACCTGTTGTCCAAGATTCAACATCCAACCGAAAACTTGCCATTCAATGGAATTTGCGTGGGCTTAGTAGGTCAATGGATGAAATTAAATTAATGTTAGCTGAGGAGAAACATCTCCCACTAACACTTGCATTCCAAGAAGCCAGAGTGACTAAGATTACACCCGATTTTAACCTTTCACTACAAGGTGGTACAAGTGGTACTTCCGTGAGGGACTTACCTCACGCCAGGGTGGAGTATGCCTCGCTGTTTTGAGCCATCTCCCACATACCCTCATCCAAATTTCATCACAGTTACAGATATGCGCAATCCAACTCACGGGACCGTTACGGTTAACCCTCGCTTCTATATACATTTCCCCAACGCATAGTAACAGTAATTTGGAAGCAGAAATGAACAATGCCATTCAACAATTACCACACCCTTTCATAATCATGGAGCTCCAAATTTTATTACTTAGAGCAACTGGCAAGAATACTCTACCATCAAACCCTTTCGTAGTTTCCAAAACCATCCAAGCTGTTACGGATCGCGATTTCAAGGATGCGAGACCACAGCGAGATGAAAATAACAATCTACAATATGTTATCCATATTCGCAACAAAGAATATGTGGATGCACTCCTGGGTATTAAGTCATTAATTGACAAAACCCCTGTGGAGATAAATTTTCACCCTACCTTGAACCAGCGCAAATGCGTGGTATCCTGTAGGGATGTGATTGATATGGCAGAAGCTGTACTTTTAAAAGAGCTTGCTGACCAAAGAGTCATAGCAATCAAACGAATTTCCCGTATGGACCCAACCAAGAAGGAATTAATTCCAACTCCAACCTTGATTTTGACAATCAGAGGTACTGTAATTCCTGAATACATAAATTTTGGCTTTATCCGCGCCCCCACTCGTAATTTTTATCCGAATCCGATGCAGTGTTTCGGCTGCTACAAATTCGGACACACTTCGAAAAAATGTAGGACCAAGATCCAATTATGCCGAAACTGTGGACAAGCACACCCAGAACTAGGCAATGAAGAAACTGCCAAGAGCTTTATTTGCAACGCTCCTGCCTGCTGTGTAAATTGCAGTGGCAACCACCCTTCTACTAATAGAAAATGCCCTGCATGGGTCATGGAAAACAACATCACCAAAGTGAGAGTTGACCAAGGCATATCCTACAAGGAAGCCAAACTAAGCTACCAGGCCAAGATAAATGGATCCTCTTACGCAAGCAAAGTCCAAGAGAGACTTAATGTAGCCCAAAGTACAGGATGCAATCGCTGCAAGTGCAACTGCACGCAATCCAACCCTACCCCAATCATTCCAACGGTTTCCACACCGATAATTAATCTACCAGACATGGAATATACCATCTCCACTTCCGATTCCGAAACTGATTCAGAAATTCCCATGGAAACTGAATCAGCAAAATTAAACAAACGAAAAATTAAAAATATTAAAACTACAACTTCAGATGAATTGAAATCATCTGAAGATGAAAATTTCCGCGTTAATGAAAAAACAAGGAAAAGGTACAAAAACCAACAACTTCAAATATCACAACCGGCCGCCCCACAACTGGCCGACCCTCAACCATCTACTTCACCCAAAACAGTACCCAATACAAATAGAACAATACCAAATTACTTAAAATTTGACCCTAGACTGAAGACCAAGATTTCCAAAGGTAACAAACAGTCTAAATAATTTCAGTTATACCTCCTTCCACATTAATTAAACCCTTCAAGAGCCTCCATAATATTTTTTCAAGTTCAACACTCCACACAAAAACAGTACACCTGTTGTCCAAGATTCAACATCCAACCGAAAACTTGCCATTCAATGGAATTTGCGTGGGCTTAGTAGGTCAATGGATGAAATTAAATTAATGTTAGCTGAGGAGAAACATCTCCCACTAACACTTGCATTCCAAGAAGCCAGAGTGACTAAGATTACACCCGATTTTAACCTTTCACTACAAGGTAAATACAAGTGGTACTTCCGTGAGGGACTTACCTCACGCCAGGATGGAGTATGCCTCGCTGTTTTGAGCCATCTCCCACATACCCTCATCCAAATTTCATCACAGTTACAGATATGCGCAATCCAACTCACGGGACCGTTACGGTTAACCCTCGCTTCTATATACATTTCCCCAACGCATAGTAACAGTAATTTGGAAGCAGAAATGAACAATGCCATTCAACAATTACCACACCCTTTCATAATCATGGGTGATTTTAACGCCTACCATACTGTATGGGGTGGCCAAAGATGCAATTTAAGAGGTAAAATTATTTTAAAAATCGTTGAACAACTTAACCTCATCATCCTGAACGACTTCCAACATACTCGTATGGATGAACACTCTGGCTCTACTTCTTCAATTGATTTAACGATTACCTCATGGGACCTAGCGCCCAGAGTCAGATGGTGTGTCGATGATGATCTAAGAGGAAGTGATCATTTTCCCATTCACATCCGAACACTGACCAGTAATCCAAAAATCCTCCTGCGAAGGAGATGGTTGTACCAATTTGCCGACTGGGATGGTTTCGAATCAACCATTTCGCATCTGTTACCTGCACAGGGTAACTATTCAGTAGAGGAGTTTTCCCAAGCCGTTTTCGCTGCTGCGAAAGCTAATATACCCCGCACTAGTGGTATCTCCGGCCGGAAGGCAGTCCCATGGTGGAATAATGATGTCAAACAGGCCATTAAATCCAGAAGAAAAGCGCTGAGGAAGCTTAGAAGACAACTGGACGGTAGTGAGACAAAAGTACTTGCCCTAGCTGATTTTCAATCCACTAGAGCTAGAGCAAGGAAAATTATAGCGGAAGCTAAACAAAATAGCTGGCTTAAATTTCTTGATAGCTTTTGCCCTCAGACAACTTCTAGTGAACTGTGGAGCAAGGTTAATGCAATCAGTGGCAAAAAAAGATCGCGAGGCTATTCCATTATGATCAATGGTACCACTACCGATGATCCCGGAACCATTGCTGAACATTTAGCTGACCATTTTGCAAGTACTTCTGCCACCTCCAACTACAAAAGCGACTTCAAAGCTCGTAAAACTGCCGCGGAGACTACAGAGTTTCCCTCGGACTCAGGGGAACCTCATATTTACAATATCAGGTTCTCTATGAAAGAAATGTTGTGGTCCATTAGTAAGTCCAAAGGCAAATCAGCCGGACCAGACGAAATAGAATACAGCATGTTAAAAAAATTACCTTTCCACGTCAAAACGTCGCTGCTCCAAATTTATAATAACCTTTGGGCTAGCAAATGTTTCCCCGACTCATGGAAGGAAGGGCTAGTCATCCCCATCCCTAAACCGATGGAGAAAAAACCACTAGCCACTAGTTTTCGTCCCATCACCCTTCTCAATTGCCTAGGTAAGGTCTTCGAGAGAATGATCAAACGGAGATTGATGACGAACCTTGAAGAACGTCATCTCCTGGATCCTCGACAACATGCTTTTCGTCAAGGCAATGGTACCAACACGTATTTCAGCCAACTTGATCAACACCTTCACGTGATCACGCGAGACCACCTCCACGGGGAACTCGCTCTGTTGGACATATCCAAAGCCTACGATACAACCTGGAGATATAATATCTTGGACCAACTCCATCAATGGGGTATCGAAGGTAATTTGTTCGAGATAATTCGCAGTTTTCTACAAAATCGTAGCTTCAAAGTTCTTCTCGGAGGAGTCACCTCCACCAGTAAACTGCAAGAAAATGGAGTGCCACAGGGTTCTGTGCTATCGGTTGCTCTTTTCCTGATAGCGATGCAATCATTATTTGATGCCATACCCCAAAATATTGACGCTTTGCTATACGCAGATGATATTCTGCTAATTTCAAAAAACTCATTCCCAGTACTAGCAAGAAGAAGACTTCAGGAAGGAATCTCGTCTGTTAATAACTGGGCGAATTCCGTGGGATTTAGGATCTCAGCTGAAAAATCTCAAGTTCTTCATTGCTGCAACAATAAGCGTCACAGGAAAAAACTACGTTCTTATTTTCTGAACGGTAGTTCCATTAAACGAGTCAATTCTGCACGAATTCTCGGTGTAATGGTGGACAAAAAACTCACGTTCAATAAACATATAAAGAGTACAATATCGGACATTAAAAACCGCCTTAACTTAGTTAGCATTATAAGCGGTCGAAGCCGAACAGGATCCCGCAAAACTATCTTCAACATTGGAAGAAGCTTAGTCTATTCCAAACTTACTTACGGTATTGAACTCTTCAGCCGTGCCACCTGGAAAACGCTTGAAGAACTGAGGCCTAGCTATCAAAAGATAATAAGACTAGCTTCAGGGGCCTTTAGAACTAGCCCAAGTAAAGCGTTACTCGCTGAGTCAGGCAATTTACCCTTCAAATTGTTCCTCACGAGATTCTACAGCACGCGCGCGATACGAACGCTCGAGAAACATCCAACATTTGAATCCTCACTTGTGAGAGTGAATAACTGGTTGCAGGATACATGCCGAACCACTCTTCCAACGATTGCACCAATTCCAATTATTAACCTTCGACCATGGTATAAACGGGAACCTCAGATTGATTGGTCAATTAAAAACTCTGTGCGAGCTGGTGAAAACAGCAGCATAGTTTTGGCCATTTTCAACAACCACATCCACAGTAAATACCTTTTTCACCACAAGATCTTTACAGATGGATCCTTTGATGGTTTACAAGTAGGTATCGGCATTTTTGCTAATAACCTGCAAGTTAAGTTCCAACTCCCAAATATCTGTTCGGTATTTTCAGCTGAATTAGCGGCACTTCTTATCGCTACATCAAAGTGCGAACACAACAGAAAGACGGTTATTTTCACCGATTCTGCTAGCGCGCTTCTTGCTCTTGAGAGCGGAAGTAGCAAACATCCATGGGTACTCGCAATTGAAGAGAAAACTGCCCAAAATAATATCACCTTCTGCTGGATCCCAGGTCACTGTGGAATCCGCGGTAACGAAGAGGCTGATCGCCTAGCCAAAGAAGGGAGAACATCCGAACTATGGAGCACAAGCGTCCCATCTGATGATATAACCAGATGGGTTAACTCATCTCTGATGACGTGCTGGGAGAACGAATGGAACATCTGCAGAGATACTTTTGACGTAGGACTACGTCTTTCATTTCTATACCGGGGTGTAAAATCAAAGTTTCGAAAACGAAAGCGTTACGCCAGAGACCGAGATTTTGAGCGTTAATAGCTCCTTAACAACTGAACGAAATGGTATGATAAACACTTCATTCGAAAGATAAAATGTTTACGCGTTCTATACTTGTTACTTTTTGATCCAAAAACTTGTTTCAATAGTCTTAAAATTGCTTTCAAAACAGGCTATTGAAATCACCAATCGGTATATAAGCGAGCGCCGCTCGGAAATCTACTCAGTTCTAATTGAACAGCAATTGGAGCATGTTGTCGCTGTTGTGGTGAAGCTCTTCGTTTATCATGAAAGCGCTGATGAACGGTGTCACCAAGAGCCTGTTTGTGCACCTTAGGCTAGACATGAATCCATCAGGAGGAGAGTGATGCCACAAACGGTTCCCCGGGAAGATCTCGAAGCAGCCGCTACACAAACACACACACACATACACGCGCGGAATTCTTTCCGTTTGGATGCCATTCAGCAACGAGAAAGATCCGGAAAATAATCTGCCAGTTCCTCTGGGAATTTAAAAATACATTCATGTGAAAGAGTTTAATTGAATGTTTTCTATCCATGTTACACTGTGACCAAATATGTTTCAATCAAGTGCTATTAACAGGTGGTTATCGAGTTGGCATTAACCACTGGTGGGCTTCCAGTATCGAGGAAAATGTGGAAATATCTAATCGTTACTGAAAATAATCTGCCAGTTCCTTTGGGAATTTTCAAAATATATTCATGTTAAATAGTTTATTTGAATGTTTTCTTTTCATGTAACACTGTGATCAAATACATTTGGTTTTGTGGTTTTTCAATCAATCGCAATTAACAGGATAGCTTCAGAAGATTATTCTTCCCCATTAGTAGGATATTTCCGTATCCAATATTGTATGCGCCCGCAATCGATTATTGCTCAGTCGCCGAAAGTTCCGAGCTCAGAGAGTTCATTCCCCTCTAGTTTGCCTTCCAAATTGCCATCGTAAACCTCACCTTCTCTCGATTCAATCACACACAAAAAGCATACTTAAGCGATATTCTGGTGGTGAGACACATTCATTTTTCGTGAGGACATCGACAAGACAACATCGTTGCCTAACGTGCTGGAGGAGGTGGACGGCCAAAGGATCGACACATACACGCGCAGAACTCTTTCCGTTAGGATGCCATTCAGCATCGAGAAAGTTCCGGAAAGATCTAATCATTGCTGGAAAATAATCTGCCAGTTCCTTTGGGAATTTTCAAAATATATTCATGTGAAAGAGTTTAATTGAATGTTTTCTATCCATGTAACACTGTGACCAAATATATTTCAATCAAGTGCTATTAACAGATGGTTATCGAGTTGGCATTAACCACTGGTGGGCTTCCAGTATCGAGGAAAATGTGGAAATATCTAATCGTTACTGAAAATAATCTGCCAGCTCCTTTGGGAATTTTCAAAATATATTCATGTGAAAGAGTTTAATTGAATGTTTTCTATCCATGTAACACTGTGACCAAATACATTTGGTTTTGTGGTTTTTCAATCAATCGCAATTAACAGGATAGCTTCAGAAGATTATTCTTCCCCATCAGTAGGATATTTCCGTATCCAATATTGTATGCGCCCGCAATCGATTATTGCTCAGTCGCCGAAAGTTCCGAGCTCAGAGAGTTCATTCCCCTCTAGTTTGCCTTCCAAATTGCCATCGTAAACCACACCTTCTCTCGATTCAATCACACACAAAAAGCATACTAAAGCGATATTCTGGTGGTGAGACACATTCATTTTTCGTGAGGACATCGACAAGACAACATCGTTGCCTAACGTGCTGGAGGAGGTGGACGGCCAAAGGATCGACACATACACGCGCAGAACTCTTTCCGTTAGGATGCCATTCAGCATCGAGAAAGTTCCGGAAAGATCTAATCATTGCTGGAAAATAATCTGCCAGTTCCTTTGGGAATTTTCAAAATATATTCATGTGAAAGAGTTTAATTGAATGTTTTCTATCCATGTAACACTGTGACCAAATATATTTCAATCAAGTGCTATTAACAGGTGGTTATCGGGTTGGCATTAACCACTGGTGGGCTTCCAGTATCGAGGAAAATGTGGAAATATCTAATCCTTACTGAAAATAATCTGCCAGTTCCTTTGGGAATTTTCAAAATATATTCATGTGAAAGAATTTAATTGAATGTTTTCTATCCATGTAACACTGTGACCAAATATGTTTCAATCAAGTGCTATTAACAGGTGGTTATCGAGTTGGCATTAACCACTGGTGGGCTTCCAGTATCGAGGAAAATGTGGAAATATCTAATCGTTACTGAAAATAATCTGCCAGTTCCTTTGGGAATTTTCAAAATATATTCATGTGAAAGAGTTTAATTGAATGTTTTCTATCCATGTAACACTGTGACCAAATATGTTTCAATCAAGTGCTATTAACAGGTGGTTATCGGGTTGGCATTAACCACTGGTGGGCTTCCAGTATCGAGGAAAATGTGGAAATATCTAATCCTTACTGAAAATAATCTGCCAGTTCCTTTGGGAATTTTCAAAATATATTCATGTTAAAGAGTTTATTTGAATGTTTTCTTTCCATGTAACACTGTGATCAAATACATTTGGTTTTGTGGTTTTTCAATCAATCGCAATTAACAGGATAGCTTCAGAAGATTATTCTTCCCCATCAGTAGGATATTTCCGTATCCAATATTGTATGCGCCCGCAATCGATTATTGCTCAGTCGCCGAAAGATTCGAGCTCAGAGAGTTCATTCCCCTCTAGTTTGCCTTCCAAATTGCCATCGTAAACCACACCTTCTCTCGATTCAGTCACACACAAAAAGCATACTTAAGCGATATTCTGGTGATGAGACACAAACATCATCAAGGCTATCGCAGGCAACCTAGCCTCTGGCCATAGAAAGACGCTGCTAAATGTTGTAAATGTTTGGTTGGTCCCACAAATCCTTTACGGAATAGGCACCTTCAGCCGTGGAGGGGACAGGGTGTTAAACACCATCCAACCAATTTACAATAAAGCAATTCGGCTCGCAATTGGCGCTTCCCTTCACCCACCTGGTAACAAAAGCCATCACTCATAAGCCATCCGTCACTTGTCACTCCCCGAAAGCGACCACAATGTCCCATTAATACATAGGGCTAAAACATGGTTCAAAAATCTCACGAACAAAGATCTTCCCGATATATGTGAACGTTCATCTGCGACGGGAAGAAATTGGAACGTCAAACCGCCGAACATTAACCTTGAACTTCTCAAGGCAGTTCGGGCGGGAGACTCTTCTCCAAAAGTCAAAGCCTGCTTCAATAACCTCGTTACATCCAATTTTCAAATCAACCACCAGGTATACACAGATGGTTCAGTCAGTGCCGATGGAGTTGGATGTGGAATCTTTGAGAGTAGATACACTGGTAGCTTTTCTCTTCCACCGCAATGCTCCATCTTCAGTGCGGAAGCTTTCGCCCTTTTAATAGCTACCCAAGAATGCACCCATGATTTTCTTCCTACCACAATATTCTCAGACTCAGCTAGCTGTCTCCACGATCTTCTAAGTGGAAACAGCAAACACCCATGGATTAAGCAAACAGAAGAGTCTGCTTCAAATAAAAACATCTCCTTCTGCTGGGTTCCTGGTCACTCAGGAATCCGCGGAAATACAGCCGCCGACATACTGGCCGGCAAGGGCAGCAAAATAGAACCCCCAGACATGCCCTGTCCTCCATCTGACATTGTCCGCTGGGTAAAACAGCAAGTCCGTGAAAGTTGGGACATAGGTTGGATAAACAGCCGTCCCACTCATCTTCATATAATTAAAAATTCCACTCTCCCTTGGGAGGACCGTCTCAATAGTAGGGAAAGGCAAGTCCTTACCCGTCTTCGAATTGGGCACACTAACTTCGCCCACTCACACTTGTTCTGCAGAGCCGAAAAACCCCAATGTGCTTGCAACGAAGCTCCGGTTTCCGTTAGCCATCTTTTACTTGAATGTCAACATACCAAAGATGCTCGAGTCCGACACAACATAGGTCAGAGTCTCCGAGATATCCTCAGTAGAGACGAGACCCAAGAAACCAATTTAATTGCGTTTCTGAAAGAAACCGACTTCTTTGGTAAAATCTAAATCGAAATACTAAATACCTTGGAAATTGCTTATTAAAGTTCGCCACTTCACAGTCATGTATGCGTGTTTATGTGTGTATACACATGTATGTACGGGTCGGAAGGAAGGAATTCATACATGTATATACACGCATTCAATAATAATAAATAACAAATAATATAATATATACTTTCATACCCATATCTATCTTCTATCCATTACATTATACTTTAATCAACTTCCTATTCCTACAGCCACACTCACCAAGGAGGATAAATTCATTAAATAAACCTCTCCATTTTTCAGCTCTACTATATACCATTAAATTCAAAACCACTATATTTTATTATCTATTCAAACTGTATTTCATTTCATTTCACCCCACCCCACACCCACTCCACCCCTCTTTCCTTCCCATACCACTTCCACCCCCTTCCACTCCACTAATCCCACCCAAATCCTTACCACTCCTTTCCTTCCTATCCTCCTGAGAAGGGCCTTTTTGTTTTTGACGTAGGACTACGTCTTTCATTTCTATACCGGGGTGTAAAATCAAAGTTTCGAAAACGAAAGCGTTACGCCAGAGACCGAGATTTTGAGCGTTAATAGCTCCTTAACAACTGAACGAAATGGTATGATAAACACTTCATTCGAAAGATAAAATGTTTACGCGTTCTATACTTGTTACTTTTTGATCCAAAAACTTGTTTCAATAGTCTTAAAATTGCTTTCAAAACAGGCTATTGAAATCACCAATCGGTATATAAGCGAGCGCCGCTCGGAAATCTACTCAGTTCTAATTGAACAGCAATTGGAGCATGTTGTCGCTGTTGTGGTGAAGCTCTTCGTTTATCATGAAAGCGCTGATGAACGGTGTCACCAAGAGCCTGTTTGTGCACCTTAGGCTAGACATGAATCCATCAGGAGGAGAGTGATGCCACAAACGGTTCCCCGGGAAGATCTCGAAGCAGCCGCTACACAAACACACACACACATACAGCAACGAGAAAGATCCGGAAAATAATCTGCCAGTTCCTCTGGGAATTTAAAAATACATTCATGTGAAAGAGTTTAATTGAATGTTTTCTATCCATGTTACACTGTGACCAAATATGTTTCAATCAAGTGCTATTAACAGGTGGTTATCGAGTTGGCATTAACCACTGGTGGGCTTCCAGTATCGAGGAAAATGTGGAAATATCTAATCGTTACTGAAAATAATCTGCCAGTTCCTTTGGGAATTTTCAAAATATATTCATGTTAAATAGTTTATTTGAATGTTTTCTTTTCATGTAACACTGTGATCAAATACATTTGGTTTTGTGGTTTTTCAATCAATCGCAATTAACAGGATAGCTTCAGAAGATTATTCTTCCCCATTAGTAGGATATTTCCGTATCCAATATTGTATGCGCCCGCAATCGATTATTGCTCAGTCGCCGAAAGTTCCGAGCTCAGAGAGTTCATTCCCCTCTAGTTTGCCTTCCAAATTGCCATCGTAAACCTCACCTTCTCTCGATTCAATCACACACAAAAAGCATACTTAAGCGATATTCTGGTGGTGAGACACATTCATTTTTCGTGAGGACATCGACAAGACAACATCGTTGCCTAACGTGCTGGAGGAGGTGGACGGCCAAAGGATCGACACATACACGCGCAGAACTCTTTCCGTTAGGATGCCATTCAGCATCGAGAAAGTTCCGGAAAGATCTAATCATTGCTGGAAAATAATCTGCCAGTTCCTTTGGGAATTTTCAAAATATATTCATGTGAAAGAGTTTAATTGAATGTTTTCTATCCATGTAACACTGTGACCAAATATATTTCAATCAAGTGCTATTAACAGATGGTTATCGAGTTGGCATTAACCACTGGTGGGCTTCCAGTATCGAGGAAAATGTGGAAATATCTAATCGTTACTGAAAATAATCTGCCAGCTCCTTTGGGAATTTTCAAAATATATTCATGTGAAAGAGTTTAATTGAATGTTTTCTATCCATGTAACACTGTGACCAAATACATTTGGTTTTGTGGTTTTTCAATCAATCGCAATTAACAGGATAGCTTCAGAAGATTATTCTTCCCCATCAGTAGGATATTTCCGTATCCAATATTGTATGCGCCCGCAATCGATTATTGCTCAGTCGCCGAAAGTTCCGAGCTCAGAGAGTTCATTCCCCTCTAGTTTGCCTTCCAAATTGCCATCGTAAACCACACCTTCTCTCGATTCAATCACACACAAAAAGCATACTTAAGCGATATTCTGGTGGTGAGACACATTCATTTTTCGTGAGGACATCGACAAGACAACATCGTTGCCTAACGTGCTGGAGGAGGTGGACGGCCAAAGGATCGACACATACACGCGCAGAACTCTTTCCGTTAGGATGCCATTCAGCATCGAGAAAGTTCCGGAAAGATCTAATCATTGCTGGAAAATAATCTGCCAGTTCCTTTGGGAATTTTCAAAATATATTCATGTGAAAGAGTTTAATTGAATGTTTTCTATCCATGTAACACTGTGACCAAATATATTTCAATCAAGTGCTATTAACAGGTGGTTATCGGGTTGGCATTAACCACTGGTGGGCTTCCAGTATCGAGGAAAATGTGGAAATATCTAATCGTTACTGAAAATAATCTGCCAGTTCCTTTGGGAATTTTCAAAATATATTCATGTTAAAGAGTTTATTTGAATGTTTTCTTTCCATGTAACACTGTGATCAAATACATTTGGTTTTGTGGTTTTTCAATCAATCGCAATTAACAGGATAGCTTCAGAAGATTATTCTTCCCCATCAGTAGGATATTTCCGTATCCAATATTGTATGCGCCCGCAATCGATTATTGCTCAGTCGCCGAAAGATTCGAGCTCAGAGAGTTCATTCCCCTCTAGTTTGCCTTCCAAATTGCCATCGTAAACCACACCTTCTCTCGATTCAGTCACACACAAAAAGGATACTTAAGCGATATTCTGGTGATGAGACACAAACATCATCAAGGCTATCGCAGGCAACCTAGCCTCTGGCCATAGAAAGACGCTGCTAAATGTTGTAAATGTTTGGTTGGTCCCACAAATCCTTTACGGAATAGGCACCTTCAGCCGTGGAGGGGACAGGGTGTTAAACACCATCCAACCAATTTACAATAAAGCAATTCGGCTCGCAATTGGCGCTTCCCTTCACCCACCTGGTAACAAAAGCCATCACTCATAAGCCATCCGTCACTTGTCACTCCCCGAAAGCGACCACAATGTCCCATTAATACATAGGGCTAAAACATGGTTCAAAAATCTCACGAACAAAGATCTTCCCGATATATGTGAACGTTCATCTGCGACGGGAAGAAATTGGAACGTCAAACCGCCGAACATTAACCTTGAACTTCTCAAGGCAGTTCGGGCGGGAGACCCTTCTCCAAAAGTCAAAGCCTGCTTCAATAACCTCGTTACATCCAATTTTCAAATCAACCACCAGGTATACACAGATGGTTCAGTCAGTGCCGATGGAGTTGGATGTGGAATCTTTGAGAGTAGATACACTGGTAGCTTTTCTCTTCCACCGCAATGCTCCATCTTCAGTGCGGAAGCTTTCGCCCTTTTAATAGCTACCCAAGAATGCACCCATGATTTTCTTCCTACCACAATATTCTCAGACTCAGCTAGCTGTCTCCACGATCTTCTAAGTGGAAACAGCAAACACCCATGGATTAAGCAAACAGAAGAGTCTGCTTCAAATAAAAACATCTCCTTCTGCTGGGTTCCTGGTCACTCAGGAATCCGCGGAAATACAGCCGCCGACATACTGGCCGGCAAGGGCAGCAAAATAGAACCCCCAGACATGCCCTGTCCTCCATCTGACATTGTCCGCTGGGTAAAACAGCAAGTCCGTGAAAGTTGGGACATAGGTTGGATAAACAGCCGTCCCACTCATCTTCATATAATTAAAAATTCCACTCTCCCTTGGGAGGACCGTCTCAATAGTAGGGAAAGGCAAGTCCTTACCCGTCTTCGAATTGGGCACACTAACTTCGCCCACTCACACTTGTTCTGCAGAGCCGAAAAACCCCAATGTGCTTGCAACGAAGCTCCGGTTTCCGTTAGCCATCTTTTACTTGAATGTCAACATACCAAAGATGCTCGAGTCCGACACAACATAGGTCAGAGTCTCCGAGATATCCTCAGTAGAGACGAGACCCAAGAAACCAATTTAATTGCGTTTCTGAAAGAAACCGACTTCTTTGGTAAAATCTAAATCGAAATACTAAATACCTTGGAAATTGCTTATTAAAGTTCGCCACTTCACAGTCATGTATGCGTGTTTATGTGTGTATACACATGTATGTACGGGTCGGAAGGAAGGAATTCATACATGTATATACACGCGTTCAATAATAATAAATAACAAATAATATAATATATACTTTCATACCCATATCTATCTTCTATCCATTACATTATACTTTAATCAACTTCCTATTCCTACAGCCACACTCACCAAGGAGGATAAATTCATTAAATAAACCTCTCCATTTTTCAGCTCTACTATATACCATTAAATTCAAAACCACTATATTTTATTATCTATTCAAACTGTATTTCATTTCATTTCACCCCACCCCTCTTTCCTTCCCATACCACTCCCACCCCCTTCCACTCCACTAATCCCACCCAAATCCTTTCCACTCCTTTCCTTCCTATCCTCCTGAGAAGGGCCTTTTTGTTTTTTTGTTTTTGGAACACGCCTTTCGCTGGGTCACTTGTGCTTCGTTACTGCTTTGGTCCTCGGATCAGTAAATATTTACTTTTCTTTACAGCATATATTAAATATCTTATGAAGCATGGGATCTCTTCCTACCTTCTTCTTTAACCGAGGGTCGAGCGGACAGATCTGATGAGTGATTTTTTTGGTTTCCCTTTCGCCAGTCCCCTCTGGGCTGGTTTTATTGTGGCTCTTCACTGGGCAAGAGGCGAATGAACTGCAAAGTTTAAAGCCTCTTAAAAACAAAGAAAGAAAGAAAGTGAGACACATTCATTTTTCGTGAGGACATCGACAAGACAACATCGTTGCCTAACGTGCTGGAGGAGGTGGACGGCCAAAGGATCGACACATACACGCGCAGAACTCTTTCCGTTAGGATGCCATTCAGCATCGAGAAAGTTCCGGAAAGATCTAATCATTGCTGGAAAATAATCTGCCAGTTCCTTTGGGAATTTTCAAAATATATTCATGTGAAAGAGTTTAATTGAATGTTTTCTATCCATGTAACACTGTGACCAAATATGTTTCAATCAAGTGCTATTAACAGGTGGTTATCGAGTTGGTATTAACCACTGGTGGGCTTCCAGTATCGAGGAAAATGTGGAAATAACTAATCGTTACTGAAAATAATCTGCCAGTTTCTCTGGGAATTTTCAAAATATATTCATGTGAAAGAGTTTAATTGAATGTTTTCTATCCATGTAACACTGTGACCAAATATGTTTCAATCAAGTGCTATTAACAGGTGGTTATCGAGTTGGCATTAACCACTGGTGGGCTTCCAGTATCGAGGAAAATGTGGAAATATCTAATCGTTACTGAAAATAATCTGCCAGTTCCTTTGGGAATTTTCAAAATATATTCATGTTAAAGAGTTTATTTGAATGTTTTCTTTCCATGTAACACTGTGATCAAATACATTTGGTTTTGTGGTTTTTCAATCAATCGCAATTAACAGGATAGCTTCAGAAGATTGTTCTTCCCCATCAGTAGGATATTTCCGTATCCAATATTGTATGCGCCCGCAATCGATTATTGCTCAGTCGCCGAAAGTTCCGAGCTCAGAGAGTTCATTCCCCTCTAGTTTGCCTTCCAAATTGCCATCGTAAACCACGCCTTCTCTCGATTCAATCACGCACAAAAAGCATACTTAAGCGATATTCTGGTGGTGAGATGCATTCATTTTTCGTGAGGACATCGACAAGACAACATCGTTGCTGAGGGTGCTCGACGGCGAAGGATCGAGATCTGCCCTGAAACGCAAGCAGTTTGTTTGGAACTGTGAGGGAGCACAGAGAAGCCGATCCTTCAGGAGAAGAGAAGGTGACCATCGAAGTAGCCGCTACATACACACATACACGCACAGAATTCTTTCCGTTTGGATGCCATTCAGCATTGAGAAAGATCCGGAAAATAATCTGCCAGTTCCTCTGGGAATTTAAAAATACATTCATGTGAAAGAGTTTAATTGAATGTTTTCTATCCATGTAACATTGTGACCAAATATGTCTCAATCAAGTGCTATTAACTGATGGTTATCAAGTTAGCATTAACCACTGGTGGGCTTCCAGTATCGAGGAAAATGTGGTAATATCTAATCGTTACTGAAAATAATCTGCCAGTTCCTCTGGGAATTTAAAATTACATTCATGTGAAAAAGATTATTTGAATGTTTTCTATCCATGTAACACTGTGACCAAATACATTTGGTTTTGTGATTTTCAATCAATCGCAATTAACAGGATAGCTTCTGAAGATTATTGTTCCCCATCAGTAGGATATTTCCGTATCCAATATTGGATGCATAAAACCTTGTGCCTCCAACGTAACGCTCTCGTTTTCGAAGTCCCCCAAATATTCATTCATTCAGAATGAATTTAGATTCAACTTCAAACAAATGATCTCTAAATCAACGATAGTCCTACGTCACCCTTGCGGTTATACCATAGATATAACCCACTTCCTGTTTTTTGAGAAAAATTAAAAACACTACCCATCCTTGGATGGATAGAAACCAAAGATCTTTTCAAGTATGTCTAACACGTCTTCGTATTGGACATACCAAATTAACGCACAGGTTCTTGGTTGAAAAAACCGAACCACCCATTTGTAATACCTGTAACGTCAGGCTGACCGTAGAACATTTTCTACTTGTCTGCCCACGTTACAACCTTATGAGAACTAAGTTTCAGATAGCTGACAACCCAAGGACAGCCCTAGCAAGAGATAACTTGGAGGAGGACAAATTACTGCATTTCCTGAAGGAGACGGATCTTTTGGAGCTTATTTAACCACTATACAATTATTTACTATATGTTACAGACTTAACCACATCATTCATACTAACACCTAATGCTTGTAAGCTAATATATGTGTTACCAACGTATTACATATGTTAGGTCACACACATTTTATTTATAAAAAAAAAATTAATAAACATATATAAAAAAAAAAAAAAACAGGTTCTCAAATGGGGATCAACACTAGGGTAGGAGCCTACCTGTTGGTCTCAAATGTTCCTATCTCACGCCTCCACGAAGATCATATGACGACATTTTTAGATCGGGCGTGAACTGGAAACACACACCTGGTCTTGGCTCCGAGAACGGGTGTCGAAAGTGGCTAAGTGAGGGGGTGCGAGCGAGTCAGAGCGCTATATCTCTCCCGGGGAAGGCCTCCCGGGTCATGGAGGCCTTGCCAACCCGCTGTCTCCCGGGCAAAGGAGATACACCCAGAAAATGGAGCTACGTTCACGAAGAATACTCAGAATGCGATCGCCCGAGGAGGGTCCCCGAACTGGAGCTGGTCCTGGAACGGGCGTAAGAGCGAGCGGCCAGCGGCTGGAGGGCGATGTGCAAGAGCGGGCCACCAGCCGGGTTCAACCCGAAGAGCTACCGCCACACGGAAACAGCAGCCATCGACATCACCAACGAAACGCTGCGCCTACGAGGCGTGTTGCGACTGTCAGACGACAGTCGTCCACACTTGTGGGTACTACTAGGCGACGGATCATGTGGACACATGAAATGAATGAATTCGTGATCCGCGCCTATTACATCTGCACTGCTTTGGAGACGGACATGAGCGGTCGCCCTCGAATACTAACAATGTTCGAGGAAGCGTATCCAGAGTTCGTCGGGAGGCTTGACCAAAACGCGATGAACGCGAGGCGTAGAGCGATTGTACGCAACAATATGCTCTCCCAAACGCAAGTCGACGAGATCAAGCAGCAGGTGCAGAGAGAACTAAGCTCCAGAACAAGCAGAGCAAGCGATGTGTCGAGACGAAGTTCAGTACGGCTGAGCAATTCATTCGCGAGTGGGGCACGCGAATCAGCACCAGTGGAGGCCACAGTACAACAACCCCCTGAGCCGGAAGATCCACAGCCAGATCAACAACTACTACGCGATCTGGTCTTCCATTACGACGAGGCGATCTCACAGTTCCGCGACACGGACCCTTTGTCGCGCCCCAGGATCCCGAAGTTGCAGCATTCCCGCAGGCTGACAAGTGCAGTAAAGCTCATGAACGAGCACGTTCTTCCGCTGCACTTGGTCGATGCTGAGAACATGGAGGAGCTGCAACTGAAAGTTTACTGTGCTGCTGTGGCGACCGCCAAAAGTTTAGGATACCGTATTAGGCCAAGAGGCGGACTGCTCCAACATCTCCGTGAAAGGCGTGAGCCTCCATGGCGAAGGAGATTGGAGCAACGGATCCTAAACAAGCGCGCCGCAATTGGAAGACTGATGGCGTACAAAAGAGGAAGCAGATCGGCGAAATTATGTCGCCAAGTTGCTGTGATCGTGCGGCCTACTGAACTTCGCCAGCTGGGAGCTCACCAGCTGACGGAAAAACTCGACACACTGGTACAGCAATTGAGCGTCCTAACTAAACGGCTGAAACGTTACTCTGACTCTGCAAAGCGCCAGGAACAAAATCGGATGTTCAGAGATAACGAAAAAGCGTTCTACGACCACATTAGCGACGAGAAGCCCGACTACCGCGAAGGTTTGCCAGATATTAGCGATGTGACGAACTTCTGGGCTGGTATTTGGGAGACCCCAGTACAACATCGCGACGGGCAAATGTGGTTAAGACGGGAGGAGGAGAGTTGTGGTGAAATTGGAGAGATGCCAGCTATCATCGTCGAAGAGAACGATGTCCGCGAAGCCTCGCGGTACCTGAGGAACTGGGCAGCACCGGGCCCCGATGGTGTTCAGAACTTCTGGCACAAGAAGCTGACCGTCGCACATCAAAAGATAGCTGAGTGCTTCAACAAGGTGCTACGTGACCCACACAACCTCCCTGAATTCGCCACCCGTGGCGTCACATTCCTCCTCCCGAAAGACAGCAACACATTGAACCCATCAAAGTACAGGCCGATAACGTGCCTATCGAGTCTGTACAAGATATTAAGCAGCATCATAACCGCCAAAGTTTCTGCCCACTGCGAACAACACCATATCATCGCAGAAGAGCAGAAAGGATGCAGAAAAAATACGCATGGCTGCAAAGACCAGGCCATCATCGACGCAACCATAGTCGGCCAGGCGGTTTATAATCAGCGGAACCTAAGCATGGCCTATATCGATTACAGGAAGGCTTATGACTCCATACCTCACTCGTTTCTCGTCCGGGTATTGGAGCTCTACAAAATTGATCCCGTCGTCGTTAGGTTCCTGCAGCATGCGATGAGGCAGTGGAGCACGTCTCTGCACCTTAGTGATGGGGAAAATGTGTTGCAGTCTAGAACGCTGCAGATAAAGAGGGGGATATTCCAAGGCGACTCTTTCAGCCCGCTTTGGTTTTGTCTGGCACTGAACCCCCTCAGTAGGACGCTCAATAGAAACGGTCATGGCTATAAAATAAGGTATGGCGACGGCGCCCACGAAGAAGTGACCCATACCTTTTACATGGACGATCTCAAGGTCTACGCTGATTCACGTCAGCGTCTAGGTGTAGCTATCCGGGTTGTCGAAGACATAAGCAGGGACATCTGTATGGAGTTCGGCCTCGACAAGTGTCGCTGTGTCCACCTGCTGAAAGGACAACTTACCGAATCCGGAGGCTACGAGGTCTATGACGGCGAGTTTATAAGAGACATGGTTCGTGGCGAATCCTATAAATATCTTGGATTCCGACAGCTCACCGGGATTCGCCACTCCGACATCAAGACGGAGCTGCGAGACAAGTTCTTGAGTCGAGTGAACTGTGTCCTGAGGACTTTCCTCAACGCGGGGAACAAGGTACGCGCGATCAACACATTCGCGGTTCCCCTGCTGACCTTCAGTTTTGGTGTAGTCAAATGGAGCAAAACTAACCTAGAGGACCTTGAGAGGAGGATGAGGAAAGCATTCAAAGAGGCCGGAATGCACCATCCTCAATCGGCACTGGAGAGAGTTTCACTACCACGCAAAGAAGGGGGACTTGGAATCGTCGACATTTCTGCACTGTGTGTTGCCCAGGTACGACAACTGCGCGAGTACTTCGCAGAACGCGCCAACCAAAACGCGCTATACCGGGCTGTCTGCGCCGCCGACAGAGGATACAGCGCTCTGCACTTGGCGCAAGCGGAGTACCAACTCAACTGCAATCTGCAGACAGTGGAGGAGAAGATTGCAGCTTGGAAGCAGAAGGCAGTGCATGGTGCCCACCCCCATCAACTGGACCGGCCACACGTCGACAAGGCCGCATCTAATCTGTGGCTAACGCGTGGTGAACTCTCTTCAGTAGTAGAAGCCGACATGATAGCCATCCAGGACAGGATAATGCCGACGAGAAACTGCAGGCGGTACGTCTGGCATCAAGACGTTGATGACATTTGCCGGATGTGCCATCAACCAGGTGAAAACATAGAGCACATTATGGGAGGCTGTCCCGTTTTGGGCTGCGTTGGCCGTTGGCTACACCGAGCGCCACAACAACGTGGCCCGTATTGTTCATCGACAACTGGCGCTCCAATGTGCTCTACTGGAAGACAACGTACCAAACTACCGGTACCTGCCTGCACCTGTCCTGGAAAATGACCGTTTCAAGCTGTACTGGGATCGCACTGTTCTGACCGACCTCTCGATCCACCACAACCGCCCAGATATAATGGTTTACGACAAGAGCGACCGCAAAGTCACCATCATCGATGTCGCTATTCCACTGAACCAGAATCTGGAGGAGACCCACGGTCGCAAAATCTGCAAGTACCGACCATTGGCCGTGGAGCTCAAGGAACTGTGGGGGCTAAGGGAGGTCCCAAGAATTGTTCCAGTCGTTCTCTCTGGAACTGGAATTATCCCGAAGACACTTCTGGAAGCGCTAAAGGTGTTGAACATCGAGAAGGAATTGGCCGGCATCCAAAAGTCGGTCATCCTTAGCACCTGCGCTAAAACAGCACGAGCATGCAGATACGTGCATTCCGCAGAGCCTAGTCCCCCTTTGGCATTCAGAAGCCCGGGGGCAGGTGAAAATTCTGGCTAGGTTCGCCTAGTTAAGAAGTGAGATAAGTCTGCCAAAAAACAAAAAATTAGTTAGATATGTAGTTAGATATCACAAACCAAACACACCCACACACACACTTAGACACACACTCACAACAAAATACACAGATTTTAATTTTTTGTAAAAAAAAAGGCTCTTTTCCGACATACGAATTAAAATTTTGCGTGGATGGCACACAAGTCAATTAACATCTTTTAATTACCATATAATTCACTTTCAGCTTCCTGGGCTAGACATCATTTCTCATTTTATTTTCTTTCAGCGTGTTTGATATAATTATTTCTTATTTCTACTACCAGGTGACCAAATATGCCTCCCATTACTAACGTACTTCTCTTCCAGCATATGTTATACAATTATTACACTATATACATGATTTACCGGAAACGAGAGCAGAGGAAGCATGCGCGAAATTTGATTTAAAAAAAAAACCCAAGGCCTTTCTCAAGGCTAGAGGCGAATGAACTGAAAAGTTTAAAGCCTCTTTAATTCAACATCATCATCATCATTTCGTTCATTTCTTACTCTACTCTCGCACCGTGAGGACTCGTTTCATCGGGACTAAGCAGACAGCTCGTTAGTCTTTCGGTGGTAAGGCACCACGAAAGCAGCTCGGATAAGCGCATCAGTCGCAGGAAGCGTGAAGAAGCCACATCGCTATCGACCGGGAACTTCGCATGAAATTCGTCGTTATCAGAAGTCGACCGAATTGCTGATCCGCAAGCTACCTTTGCAGCATTTGGTTCGTGGAATTGCTCAGGACTTCAAAACCGACTTGCGCTTCCAAAGTTCCGCGGTTATGACGCTGCAGGAGGCTTATTAGAAGATATCAATTTGTGTGCTATCCATACAAAACGCGTCACATCATGCCCAAGGACATCCAGCTGGCTCATCGTATCCGAGGAGAGCGTGCTATATTAGCTTAGCATATAATCAACAGCCCTTTTTAGGGCTCCAAATTTGATGGATTAGAGTTCAGAAAAGTTTTTTACAGGCCGAACTGAAAGGAGCATTTAGCGAAAATCGTGGTGTCGATGATAATTCGATACCGATAGGTGCCATGGATATGGATTTCATAATGAAAAATATGAAATATATGACATGATGTAGTGAATATATCCCCATATCGAAGAAATCGCTTTGATGAAACTGTTTACCGTTTGTCGTTTTTAATTGTTGGGAAAGGGCATTATTTCTGCTGACTAAATTCCAAGAAAAAATCCATTCCTTCTTTAAGCGTGATTCATTCTGCTTCGGATCAACGGAACAGTATGATAATCATTTCATACAAAAGATAAAATGTCCAAGAGTTATATGATTGCTATTTATTGAGTCGAAAAATTGTTTCAATAGCTTAATGATAGCTTCGAAAACAGGTTATTGAAATCATTCGTATCCGTATGTAGCGCGCCGACTTGGAAATTAATCCACCACCCATTAATCTTATTGGAATGTGAGATGGGGAAGCTCATACTTACGTCTATGCATTATGCTGTACACTACAGACTTTTTTTCTCCGTACTGATTAAGAAGCCGACCGAACTATCGGTCGACAAGTCAGTCTGCAGTCGGCGGGGGCTCTTAATTTTGTTTTTGCAGGCCGAACCGAAAAAATTTCAGTCGAGTTAACTCTTTTTTACAGTAATGCTTTTGAATCCGGACGGCGTTACATTCAATATCATACCACAGCCATAAATTTTTTTTCATGTTGAATTTATGCGATTAATAGTTGCTAATATAGTTACTGATAGTTTCTTGATAGTTAATTATCAATCGCATTAATTCAACATGCAGAAAATGTTGTGGCTGCGGTATGGTATTAAATGTAACGCAAAATGTCCGGATTCAAATACATTACTGTATACTTACTTCGATGTTATTCGTTTCTCTCTCAGGGTAAGCAACGAATATAATAAGGGTGGGGTTTAGATTCTATACTTTTATGGTTTATAAAATGACGCTTCCTTTGCTTTCGTTCATTTCTTACTCTACTCTCGCACCGTGACGACTCGTTTGTTTGGGACCAAGCAGATAGATAGTTAGTCTTTCAGTGGTAAGGCACACGAAAGCAGCTCGGATAAGCGCACCAGCCGCAGGATAGGTGAAGAAGCCACATCGCTATCGACCGGGAACTTTGCGTGAAATTCATCGCTATCGGAAGTCGACCGAATTGCTGATCCGCAAGCTACCTTTGCAGCTTTTGGATCGTGGAATTGCTCAGGACTTCAAACCGACTTGCGCTTCCAAAGTTCCGCGGTTATGACGCTGCAGGAGGCTTATTCGAAGATACAAATTTGTGTGCTATCCACGTAAAACGCGTCACATCATGCCCAAGGACATTCAGCTGGCCCGTCGAATCCAAGGAGAGGGTGCTATATTAGCTTAGCATATAATCATCGGCCCTTTTCAGGGCTCCAAATTTGATGGGTTAGAGTTTAGAAAAGTTTTTTGCAGGCCAAACTGAAACGAGAATTTTCGTTTGGATGCCATACAGCATCGAGAAAATTCCGGAAAGATCTAATCGTTGCTGAAAAATAATCTGCCAGTTCCATGGGAATTGAAGAATACATCCATGCGAAAGAGTTTATTTTAATGTTTTCTAATTATATGGCGAACACAGCGACCAAATACATTTGATTTCGTAATTTTTCAATCAAGTGTAATTAGTTGGAAAGCTTCTGAAGATTATTCTTTCCCATCAGAAGGATATTTTCGTATCCAATATTGGATGCATAACATGAAAAACGGAAAATGTTTCGTATCGCGAAAATTATATAATTTTCAATCGATTATTGCTCAGTCGCCGAAATTTTCATACTCAGAGAGTTCATTCTCCTCTAGTTTGCCTTCCAAATTGCCATCGTAAACCACACCTTCTCTCGATTTAATCACGCACGAAAAGCATACTGAAATGATATTCTGGTGGTGAAACCGATTCATTTTTCGTGAGGCGTCGTGCACAAATTACGTAACGGGATAAGGGAGGAGGGGGTAGATGTTGCGTTACTTTCTGTTTATTAGAGATAGGAAATTGCGTTACGAAAGGGGGGGGGGGTGGAGAGGTGGTTCAAAATTCGGATTTTTAGCGTTACGTAATTTGTGCACGACGCCTGAGGACATCGACAAGACAACATCGTTACTGAACGAGCTGAACTGCGAGGGATCGAGGGATTCATTACCTGGCCTGAACTGACCTGAAATGCAATCAGTTTGTTTTAACTGTGAGGGAGCGCAGAAAAGCCGATGCTGATACTCTCGTGACCAAGAGAGTATCAGCATCGAAATACGGTTCCTCGGGAAGACATAGAAGCAGCCGCCACACACACACATACACGCGCGCAACTCTTTTCGTTTGCTGGTTATCGAGAGGAAACCTGGAAAGAAATGATCGTTGCTGAAAAATAATCTGCCAGTTCCCCTTGGAATTGAAAATTACATTCAAGCGAGTTTATTTTAATGTTTTCTATCCATATAATACTGCGACCACATACATTTGGTTTTGTGATTTGTCAATCAAGTGCAGTTAGCAGGAAAGCTTCTGAAGATTATTCTTCAGAACAAGGTTTTTTGTATCCAATATTGGATGCATAAAACCTTGAGTCTCCAACGTAACACTCTCGTTTTTGAAGTCACCCAAATATTTATTTATTCATTCATTCAGGATGGATTTAGATTCAACTTCAAACAAATGATCTCTAAATCAACGATAGTCCTACGTCACCCTTGCGGTTATACCATAGATATAACCCACTTCCTGTTTTTCTTTTTCCTTTCCAATCGTGGTTCATTCTATTTCGCTGCTGCTCTGGTTGCCCGTTTTGGTCGGTTCGATTTGAGGAGCACAAAATGGACCAATCAAAAATGGGCACATAGTGCATTTTGACAATGCTCGATATTTCACAATTATTCAATTATTTATCTCAAGAAAAATGAAATGTTATTCGTTATGATAGATGCGTAGATATATTTCCTATCAATTGATGCAAAAACCTTTGCGATCTATTGAGAAATGCTCGAGTTATAAGCGTTCCAAATCTTGCATTTTTTCCTACTTGTTCAGTGCCTATATTTCCATTTCACCCCCTATATCTTCCGGTTAGACGTAGTCCTACGTCAAAAATTCGTTATATTTACTAATTATTTCTCTCAGTGTATTCGAGAATTAGGCCCCTGATGTTTACAAAAATGTCCAATTACACTGAGAGAAATAATTAGTAAATATAACGAATTTTTTGGTAAATACTACCAATCTATAGACATTTTCGACCGTACTGATAAACACATATGTCAAGCAGAACCATGATTCGGAAGCCCAATATCGGCTACATTTTCTCGCCGAAAATGCACGTATCAGAATTATATCCTTATTATACCTCCGTATTGCCTTATGGGAACAATGAAAATGGTTAATACGCGCTTTTCTCACCAATTTTCAGATATGACAATATCCAAGCTTACTAATGTTATCGAGTAAAATATACTAATCTCTGGTAGGGATGCGGGTTTGTTGACAATATGTACAAAAAATTTGTACATTCTACTAATTTTGCATTACCAAATGTATTTAGTAGTTTTCGACCGAGGATTTTTCTAAGGGTAGAAGTAAAAACAGGAAGTGGGTTATATCTATGGTATAACCGCAAGGGTGACGTAGGACTATCGTTGATTTAGAGATCATTTGTATGAAGTTGAATTCATTCTGAATGAATGAATATTTGGAGAACTTCGAAAACGAGAGCGTTACGTTGGAGGCACAAGGTTTTATGCATCCAATATTGGATACGGAAATATCCTACTGATGGGGAAGAATAATCTTCCTATCCTGTTGATTGCGATTGATTGAAAAATCACAAAACCTAATGTATTTGGTCACAGTGTTACATGGATAGAAAACATTAAAATAAACTCTTTCATATGAATGTAATTTTAAATTCCCAGAGGAACTGGCAGATTATTTTCAGTAACGATTAGATATTTCCACATTTTCCTCGATACTGGAAGCCCACCAGTGGTTAATGCTTACTCGATAACCATCTGTTAATAGCACTTGATTGAAACATATTTGGTCACAGTGTTACATGGATAGAAAACATTCAAATAAACTCTTTCACATGAATGTATTTCTAAATTCCTAGAGGAACTGGCAGATTATTTTCCGGATCTTTCTCGATCCAAACGGAAAGAATTCCGTGCGTGTATGTGTGTGTGTGTAGCGGCTGCTTCGAGATCTTCCCGGGGAACCGTTTGTAGCATCACTCTCCTCCTGATGGATTCCCTTCTGGCCTAAGGTGCACAAACAGGCTCTTGGTGACACCGTTCATCCGCGCTTTCATGATAAATGAAGAGCTTCACCACAACAGCGACAACATGCTCCAATCGCTGTTCAATTAAAACTGAGTGGATTTCCGAGCGGCGCTCGCTTATATACCGATTGGTGATTTCAATAGCCTATTTTGAAAGCAAATTTAAGACTATTGAAACAAGTTTTTGGATCAGAAAGTAACAAGTATAGAACGCGTAGACATTTTATCTTTCGAATGAAGTGTTTATCATACCATTTCGTTCAGTTGTTTAGGAGCTATTAACACTCAAAATTTCGGTCTTCGGCGTAACGCTTTCGTTTTCGAAACTTTGTTTTTACACCCCGGTATAGAAATGAAAGACGTAGTCCTACGTCAAAATGTCCAATTAAACGTGTCATATTACAGGTCTGTCCAATTAGCAAATTGTCGCATTGAATGTAAATTACTGTAACAGGGTGGAATGGTAGATGAAGTATATGTGAATCGGTAAACAAAAACAAATATCGTCATTGATTACATTGAATATGAAATTTATGGGGAAGAAACGAAAAAACAAGTTGAATTTCAATGGATAGATATGGTATTATGATTTCGGTCAATTGTCTTATTCTTATTATTAGTCTTATGCTAAGGCATCGAGAGCAGTAGCTTTTTCTGTGAAATAATGTTCGCTTGAAGACTATTATCAAGTCGTATTGGTTCTACTGCTCAATCTATCATAAAAGGAATTGAGTCATTGAGAATTAGGAATATGAGTCATGAAAAATATTATTATTTCATTTCGTTTCATTTTTGTGATGCAATGTAATGCAGATCTCAATAAGTATTCGCATGATAATCGCTGCCTCTTCTTAACACTCCTATACTCGCGCATTGGTCTGTCAGACCGAGAAATCAATAATTCGTTTATTTCTCAGAAAATATCAACACTACGACTTTGCGATTCTCTCTAGCTTCGTTATTCGTCGTTCTTCATCATTTAGCGTATCGCATGTATTGGTACAAAGAGGATGTGTGCCACTTTTGACGTAGGATACGTCTTCCGGGAACATATTGGGGTACAAATTGAAAATCGAAAATCGAGCACATCGTGACAATTGTCCAATTTCAAACGCTTATTGCTCAGTCATTTCATGATGGATTGTTGAAATTTTAGCTTCAATCGATTTCGGCACTCCATAACAATTTTTTATATTGAATAAAATAATATTTGTCATGAAACTAACTATTGAACCAATGAAAAATCTCAACCCCTATTCTAACGGAAACATCCACTTCTAATTGGTCAAAATTGACGACACATGCGGCGGTTCCCTAACAGAGACATAAAAACCAAGCTGCCTGGTGGAAATCGGCATTGCAAATAGATGTAAGTAGGGGGAGTTTTTGTTCCTACCGAAATCTGTTCCCTAACAGAGACATCATAACCAAGCTGCCTGGGGGAAATCGACATCGCAAATACATGAAAGTAGGGGGAACTTTTGTTCCTACCGAAATGTGTTCCCTAACAGAGACATCAAAACCAAGCTGCCTGGGAGAAATCGACATTGCAAATACATGAAAGTAAGGGGAGCTTTTGTTCCCACCGAAATGTCTTCACTAACAGAGACATCAAAACCAAGATCCCCGAGGGAAATCGGCATTTCAAATATATACAAGTCGGGGGCATTTTTATGTTGCAAGTAGGGTGAGTGATTCGATTAATTCTAGCAAATAAAATTTAAATTTGGAACTTCAATGATTTATTTCAATTTTCATAAATGAAAACCAAGTATGTTCCCGCTCGAGAACGGGTCGTTTGGTTTAAGCTGTCTGTTTTGTTCTGTTCATTTTCACCCAAGGAAAGTTCATGCGGCGAGAAAAAATTGGAACAATGAAGAAATATTCGAGAAAGTGATTTCCCATATGCTCTACATAAAGTATTAGGTGTTGTTAGTCCAATTAAAATTCGCATTGGGTTGAATAAACACTCAGAAAGTAAAAATCATAAAAGAAAATTACCTTTTCTAATATTTTTTCTCTATATTAAAATAACGTGTTTTTACTGATGAGAAAAATTGATAATTGTGTTCGGTATTGGTAATTATCTTATTTTACATTGGTAAGTTTTTTCTTTATTTCATCCATACATAACACAGGAGGCATCCCGCCTAGGGTCACAGAGGGCGCTTTTCATCATATCTCATTCCATTTCGGCATCTTCTATCTGATACGCACCACCCAACGACTGTTTACCATACTTTTGCCATCATCACTCGGTCAACACTGGTGGAGTGAACAAACAATACCCAACTACCAAACAAAATTGCCCTTCTCAGGGCCACCAAATCAAAGAGTTTAACGATGTAATTCTTCAAACATATCCAAAATCAACAGATAGCCCAACGGAATCCTACGTCAACTATGCGGTCGTGACTCGGACACAACCCTCCTGTGAATTTTTTAACACTTTCGGTCTGACACACCGACGCGAGTATAGCAGTAACTTTTTTGGACAAGCGCCTTTTTTCATATTCTAGAATATTGTTGAATGAAATGTATAAATTAATGTCAGTGGCGTGGAATATTTCTTGAATATAATGCATAAGATCATTACCGGACTATTCTTATTTGATTTCAGTCCCTTTTGTAACTGGATTGAACGGATCCATATATTAACTATTCGTCGATATATTTATCGTTAGATTCACCCGTTCGAAAGCAAAATATAAATGTTTGACTTTCGTATAGTTATTTGCACACTTGTGAAAGAATTTCACTTGTGGAAGGATTGTAAACAGTAAACTATAAACTGATCGGTAGCTTATGATAATTTTTTACATTTACAGTTTCGGGGATATTTTTAATGGACAATATCGACAAGAAAATAAGAAAAAGAAAAGGAAGTTCCTAGAAATCCTTTTATATCATTTTTTGTGCCCCATCTAAAAAAAGGCATTAATTATTAGTTTACCAAGAAAACAGAGACAAAGAATATTAGAAACATGCAAACTTTATGTTCCAGAACCATTATCATCTGGTAATTATACAGAAGGTCGTTATACATTCTTCTCTTCGATGAAAGTCCCGAAAAACACGCAACAACTACATGGAATGTAAAAAATATATTTGTTTTGAGCATGCGGTTATGCTATGTTATTTTCTAGCTCCTTCTGTTATGTTTAATGTTATTTTATAGCTCCTTATACTTCCATTAATTATATTCAGTTGCTCACTTTTAATTAATAACAGTGAAAAATTCGAATTTCATTATTTGTGTTGGAATATCAAAAATTACTATATTTTGAGGAGGCTGAATTAGATGACTATTAAAACATAATATAGACGAAGAAAATATATTTTTTGGAGTTTTTTTTTCATTCAATCATACTCTCTTCTTCGAATAAATGCCAATAAAGCCAGAAAAATACACAATGGCAAATTACAGAGAAGTTTAATTTTCGGTCTGTGACACCGTGCGCGAGTATACGTGTTATGATTTTGCACGCGAGTACAGGAGGGTTAATTTATGAACGATCACTGCATGGGTAACACTTTCCTCGTTGCTTTGATGAAATCAGGCAAGAAGTTCGAGTGATACATGAAATCTTGCATCTGATTACTTTAACATCTTGCTAACTTGCTAGATAGAAAGAATTATTACACGCAATTTTATGTTACATACAACATTCATGGGAACGAAGATGGAAGAAAGAATGCATAATACATGATTTACCTTCGCCTCCGCTTGTAAAACATACCTCTTCCATTTGTTAAACTGCTCACTTGTTTTATTATTTCGACTGTTGTTGTATCAGGCGAAAAAAATGCTGGATAAATTTGCCGTCTAATGGTATATATTATATGATGTATCGTAAGGTCGATTCTGCGTAATATGCATTTGAAAACGCTTACTAAACGTTAAATTTTTCGTAGAGGGACCGCCCTATATAGAAATCAAAGACGTAGTTCTACGTCAAAAAACTAGTTCGTTCATTTCATCTGCTGATTTTTACTTTTAAAGGGCGAACACGAAATTATTGCGACACATTCAACAGGGCATAATTTTTTGACGTAGGACTACGTCTAACCGGAAGATATAGGGGGTGAAATAAAAATCTAGGCACTGAACAAGTAGGAAAAAATGCAAGATTTGGAACGCTTATAACTCCAGCATTTCTCAATAGATCGCAAAGGTTTTTGCATCAATTGATAGGAAATATATCTACGCATCTATCATAACGAATAACATTTCATTTTTCTTGAGATAAATAATTGAATAATTGTGAAATATCAAGCATTGTCCAAATGCACTATGTGCCCATTTTTGATTGGTCCATTTTGTGCTCCTAAAATCGTACCGACCAAAACGGGCAACCAGAGCAGCAGCGAAATACAATGAAGCACGATTGGAAAGGAAAAAGAAAAAAAAACGGGTGGGTAATGTCGGGGACATAACCGGAGTGACGTAGGACTATGCAAAGGGGACAGCTTTTGTTAAATATATATTTCAAATATATTGTTTTATTTTCTTCGCCTACGTGAATACCTACCTATCTACCTGAAAAATGGATTAGTTTACTGTTTACTCTTTATGAATATGTTAATGGTTCTGAAAACCTTTGGTGTTGTGTTTTTGTTATCACTCGATATTCCCATCTTGTTCGGCTAAACCTTCCTGTTTAGCGATTTGTTGTCACTCGCCACAGCTTTCACAGTTGGAAAATTTCTTCCCATCCAGCTTGTGACATATTTTACAGTAAATTACATTCAATGACACGTCGCATTACCACTACTCAGTGTCGGATTGGAGGTAATTTTATCCTGTAATTGAACATTTGCGATGACAGTGGTACAGTGTCGACTTTCAATGTGGGATCATAATTTGGATCTCTATGTTTACAAAAATGTCCAACTAAATAAGTCACATTACATGTCCGTCCAATTAGCTAAATGTCGAACTAATTGTAGATTACTGTACTTTCAATCTGGAAACAATTTAAGAATTGGTGAAAATTGAATAATCAGGAAAGTCCCCAACTATCAATAAGCTCAGAACAACTGCCAAATTCACATACTCATCAAATCCTGGCAAACAAATTATGAAAACATCAGTTTGTGTTTTATTATTATTTTGGATAATGTTTTAGAAAGCATTGAACTTTATTTCCTAAACTCTTTTTTGGAAGATTTAATGGCCCTGAAAAGCGCCTTGTTTTATGGAATGGTTCCAATTTAGAAAACTTAGTACTCGTGGTTTTGAAAAAAACCATTTCGAACGCCCTCGATGCCGCCTTGTTCTGGATTTGCCACCAAAGCAGTTTGTATAAAGAACAAACTTTTTTCTTCTGCTACCTGATGCCGTTTTGCGATTGCGTTAGCCACTCGCCATTCGCTGCAACTGCCTGTTGTCTTGATGTCCACCGAACCGAATGTGTTATGTTCCGAATGCAGGTTTTCTTATCGTCGCGAGCAGCTTTGCCAGCTAACTCGATCACTCCGGCGGCCGAAACTATATAACGCCGGCTAGGTGGACTGGTACACAGGTACTAACATGCTCGACCTAGCTACCTTTTCCGGTGCAATTGGCGGATACACCTACGGGAAATTGCAGACCACCACGGTTCGAGCGAGATTTTGCCTTTCCCTTCTCTTTTCCTCCTTTGTTGAGTACACGATGCCGATGCCGTACAACCACACGGGTTTACGGTTTGAAAGAAAATAAGATATTTTGACGTAGGAGTACGTCTAACCGGAAGATATAGGGGGTGAAATGGAAATCTGGGCACTTAACAAGTAGGAAAAAATGCAAGATTTGGAACGCTTATAACTCGAGCATTTCTCAATAGATCGCAAAAGTTTTGGCATCAATTGATAGGAAATATATCTACGCATGTATCATAACGAATAACATTTCATTTTTCTTGAGATAAATAATTGAATAATTGTGAAATATCAAGCATTGTCAAAATGCACTATGTGCCCATTTTTGATTGGTCCATTTTGTGCTCCTCAAATCGTACCGACCAAAACGGGCAACCAGAGCAGCAGCGAAATAGAATGAAGCGCGATTGGAAAGGAAAAAGAAAAGAATGAACAAAACATTGGTCGCAGTCTCACACATGCGTAATTCTCGAGCCAGCCAGTCAGCTTAAAAATCCCCGCTCCGCTGCCGTAACGATCATTCTTTGTGTGGACACCGACTGGACAACATCGTTGCTGGACGGGCTGGACGGCGAGGGATCGAGTGCCTTTCTCAAGGCAAGAGGGCGGAGGTGGTATCGCTGGAGTAAAGTAGAGTAGAGTTTTCAAAGGGCCTTTCTCAAGGCTAGAGACGAATGAACTGCAAAAGTTTAAAGTCTCTATAATACAATACCTTCCTTCCTTCCTTCCGTAACGATCATTCTCATTCAAACCGTACACCACATCAGTTCGCATCACAACACATCAACAAACCAACCCAAGCAGCCATGTCTGGACATGGTAAAGGAGGAAAAGTCCCGCTCGAACCGTGTTGATCTGAAGTTCCCCGCAAGGGTAGCTAGTCCGAGCGCGTTAGTACCAGTGCACCAGTCCACCTAGCCGGCGTTATATAGTTTCGGCCGCCGAAGTGATCGAGTTGGCTGGTAAAGCTGCTCGCGACGATAAGAAAACCCGCATTCAGAACAGAACACATCAAGACAACAACAGGTAGTTGCAGCGAGTGGCAAGTGGCAAACGCAATCGCGAAACGGCATCAGGTAGCAGAAGAAAAAAGTTTGTTCTTTATACAAACTGCTTTGGTGGCAAATCCAGAACAAGGCGGTCGATGCCGCGTTCGAAATGGTTTTTTTCAAAACCACGAATACTAAGTTTTCTAAATTGGAACCATTCCATAAAACACGGCGCTTATCAGGGCCATTAAACCTTTCAAAAACGAGTTTACGAAATACAGTTCAATGCTTTCTAAAACATTATCCAAAATAATAATAAAACACAAATTGATTTTTTCATAATTCGTTTGCCAGGATCTGATGAGTATGTGAATTTGGCAGTTGTTCTGAGCTTATTGATTTTCACTAATTCTTAAATTGCTTCTAGATTGAAAGTACAGTAATTTACACTTATCTCGACATTTAGCTAATTGGACGGATCTGTAATGCGACATATTAAGTTGGACATTTTTGTAAACATAGAGTTCGGGGTCCAAATTATGACCCCACATTGAAAGTCGACACTGTACCACTGTCATCACAAATGTTCAATTACAGGTTAAAATTACCTCCAATCCGATACTGAGTGGTGGTAATGCGACGTGCCATTGAATGTAATTTACTGTAAAATATGTCACAAGCTGGATGGGAAGAAATTTTCCAACTGTGAAAGCTGTGGCGAGTGGCAAATGCAATCGCTAAACAGAAAGGTTTAGCCGAACAAGATGGGGATATCGAGTGATAACAAAACAATAAACTCTTCAGATTGAAGATAATTTTGTGATCCTGAAAAGGACCCTTTTTAGCCTGCATGTGAATCCAACGAGCGAACAAATCGTAATGAATGTATTTTTTGGCCATCGCTCCCTTTTAACGCTCATTCGTTCGTCTCGTTGGACTCGCCCCTCTGGCTGAGTCTGCCGATTTGTCTCTATCCTGTGAGTGTGTACCGCTAGAGTACTTTCTTTCAAACCGTAAACCCGTGTGGTTGTACGGCATCGGCATCGTGGATATAGCAAAGGAGGACAAGTAAAGGGAAAGGCAAAGTCTCACTCGAACCGTGCAGGTCTCCAGTTCCCTGTTGGTCGCATTCACTGATTGCTCCGTAAGGGTAACTAGGCCGAACGGATTGGTGCCGGAGCACCAGTATACCTAAGAGCGATTATAGAGTTTCGGCCGTCGGAGTGCTCGAGTTGGCTTGCAAAGCTGCTCACGACAATCAGAAACCCCGCATCAAGAACAGAGCAGCTTCGGTTCGGCGCTCATCAAGGCAACAATTAGTTTCAGTGAGTGGCAAAGTGTTTCTCCGGCACGTCGCATTAAATGTAATTTACTGAACAACATGTCACAAGCTGGATGGGAAGAAATTTCCCAACTGTGAAAGCTGTGGCGAGTGGCAAACGCAATAGCTAAACAGGAAGGTTTAACCGAACAAGATGGGGATATCGAGTGATAACAAAAACACAACACCAAAGGTTCTTTTCAGAACCATCAACATGTTCATAAAGAGTAAACAGTAAACTAATCCATTTTTCAGGTAGATAGGTAGGTATTCACGTAGGAGAAGAAAATAAAACAATATATTGACGTAGGACTACGTCTAACCGGAAGATATAGGGGGTGAAATGGAAATCTAGGCACTGAACAAGTAGGAAAAAATGCAAGATTTGGAACGCTTATAACTCGAGCATTTCTCAATAGATCGCAAAGGTTTTTGCATCAATTGATAGGAAATATATCTACGCATCTATCATAACGAATAACATTTCATTTTTCTTGAGATAAATAATTGAATAATTGTGAAATATCAAGCATTGTCAAAATGCACTATGTGCCCATTTTTGATTGGTCCATTTTGTGCTCCTCAAATCGTACCGACCAAAACGGGCAACCAGAGCAGCAGCGAAATAGAATGAAGCACGATTGGAAAGGAAAAAGAAAAAAATGAACGAAACATTGGTCGCAGTCTCACACATGCGTAATTCTCGAGCCAGCCAGTCAGCTTAAAAATCCCCGCTCCTCTGCCGTAACGATCATTCTCATTCAAACCGTACACCACATCGGTTCGCATCACAACACATCAACACATCAACCAACCCAAGCAGCCATGTCTGGACATGGTAAAGGAGGAAAAGTGAAGGGAAAGGCAAAATCCCGCTCGAACCGTGTTGATCTGGAGTTCCCCGCAAGGGTAGCTAGGCCGAGCGCGTTAGTACCAGTGCACCAGTCCACCTAGCCGGCGTTATATAGTTTCGGCCGCCGAAGTGATCGAGTTAGCTGGCAAAGCTGCTCGCGACGATAAGAAAACCCGTATTCGGAACAGAACACATTCGGTTCGGTGGACATCAAGACAACAGGCAGTTGCAGCGAGTGGCGAGTGGCAAACGCAATCGCAAAACGGCATCAGGCGTTCGAAATGGTTTTTTTCAAAACCACGAGTACTAAGTTTTCTAAATTGGAACCATTCCATAAAACAAGGCGCTTTTCAGGGCCATTAAACCTTTCAAAAAAGAGTTTACGAAATACAGTTCAATGCTTTCTAAAACATTATCCAAAATAATAATAAAACACAAATAGATTTTTTCATAATTTGTTTGCCATGATCTGATGAGTATGTGAATTTGGCAGTTGTTCTGAGCTTATTGATAGTTGGGGACTGTCCAGATTATTCAATTTTCACCAATTCTTAAATTGTTTCCAGATTGAAAGTACAGTAATTTACAATTAGTTCGACATTTAGCTAATTGGATGGACATGTAATGCGACTTATTTAGTTGGACATTTTTGTAAACATAGAGATCCAAATTATGACCCCACATTGAAAGTCGACACTGTACCACTGTCATCACAAATGTTCAATTACAGGTTAAAATCGCCTCCAATGCGACACTGAGTGGCGCTTCGGCACGTCGCATTGAATGTAATTTACTGTACAACATGTCACAAAGCTGGATGGGAAGAAATTTTCCAATTGTGAAAGCTGTGGCGAGTGGCAACAAATCGCTAAACAGGAAGGTTTAGCCGAACAAGATGGGGATATCCAGTGACAACAAAACAATAAACTCTTTAGATTGAAGATAATTTTGTGATCCTGAAAAGGACCCTTTTTAGCCTGCATGTGAATCCAACGAGCGAACAAATCGTAATGAATGTATTTTTTTGCCATCGCTCCCTTTTAACGCTCATTCGTTCGTCTCGTTGGACTCGCCCCTCTGGCTGAGTCTGCCGATTTGTCTCTATCCTGTGAGTGTGTACCGCTAGAGTATAAAACACGCGGACCCCAAAAAAATATCTTATTTTCTTTCAAACCGTAAACCCGTGTGGTTGTACGGCATCGGCATCGTGGACGTAACAAAGGAGGACAAGTTAAGGGAAAGGCAAAGTCTCACTCGAACCGTGCAGGTCTCCAGTTCCCTGTTGGTCGCATTCACTGATTGCTCCGCAAGGGTAACTAGGCCGAACGGATTGGTGCCGGAGCACCAGTATACCTAACAGCGATTATAGAGTTTCGGCCGTCGGAGTGCTCGAGTTGGCTTGCAAAGCTGCTCACGACAATCAGAAAACCCGCATCAAGAACAGAGCAGCTTCGGTTCGGCGCTCATCAAGGCAACAATTAGTTTCAGTGAGTGGCAAAGTATTTCTCCGGCACGTCACATTAAATGTAATTTACTGAACAATATGTCACAAGCTGGATGGGAAGAAATTTTCCAACTGTGAAAGCTGTGGCGAGTGGCAAACGCAATAGCTAAACAGGAAGGTTTGACCGAACAAGATGGGAATATCGAGTGATAACAAAAACACAACACCAAAGGTTCTTTTCAGAACCATCAACATATTCATAAAGAGTAAACAGTAAACTAATCCATTTTTCAGGTAGATAGGTAGGTATTCACGTAGGAGAAGAAAATAAAACAATATATTTAAAATATATATTTAACAAAAGCTGTCCCCTTTGTATAGTCCTACGTCACTCCGGTTATGTCCCGACATTACCCATCCGTCTTTTTAAAATATATATTTAACAAAAGCTGTCCCCTTTGTATAGTCCTACGTCACTCCGGTTATGTGCCCGACATTACCCACCCGTCTTTTTTTGGGGTCCGCGTGTTTTATACTCTAGCGGTACACACTCACAGGATAGAGACAAATCGGCAGACTCAGCCAAAGGGGCGGGTCCAACGAGACGAACGAATGAGCGTTAAAAGGGAGCGATGGCAAAAAAATACATTCATTACGATTTGTTCGCTCGTTGGATTCACATACAGACTAAAAAGGGTCCTTTTCAGGATCACAAAAAGTCTAAAGAGTTTATTGTTTTGTTATCACTCGATATCCCCATCTTGTTCGGCTAAACCTTCCTGTTTAGCGATTTGTTGTCACTCGCCACAGCTTCCACAGTTGGAAAATTTCTTCCCATCCAGCTTGTGACATATTTTACAGTATATTACATTCAATGACACGTCGCATTACCACTACTCAGTGTCGGATTGGAGGTAATTTTAACCTGTAATTGAACATTTGCGATGACAGTGGTACAGTGTCGACTTTCAATGTGGGATCATAATTTGGATCTCTATGTTTACAAAAATGTCCAACTAAATAAGTCATATTACATGTCCGTCCAATTAGCTAAATGTCGAACTAATTGTAGATTACTGTACTTTCAATCTGGAAACAATTTAAGAATTGGTGAAAATTGAATAATCAGGAAAGTCCCCAACTATCAATAAGCTCAGAACAACTGCCAAATTCACATACTCATCAAATTATGAAAACATCAATTTGTGTTTTATTATTATTTTGGATAATGTTTTAGAAAGCATTGAACTTTATTTCCTAAACTCTTTTTTGGAAGGTTTAATGGCCCTGAAAAGCGCCTTGTTTTTAGAATGGTTCCAATTTAGAAAACTTAGTACTCGTGGTTTTGAAAAAAACCATTTCGAACGCCCTCGATGCCGCCTTGTTCTGGATTTGCCACCAAAGCAGTTTGTACTTTTTTCTTCTGCTACCTGATGCCGTTTTGCGATTGCGTTTGCCACTCGCAATTCGCTGCAACTGCCTGTTGTCTTGATGTCCGCCGAACCGAATGTGTTATGTTCCGAATGCAGGTTTTCTTATCGTCGCGAGCAGCTTTGCCAGCTAACTCGATCACTCCGGCGGCCGAAACTATATAACGCCGGCTAGGTGGACTGGTACACAGGTACTAACGCGCTCGATCTAGCTACCTTTTCCGGTGCAATTGGCGGATACACCTACGGGAAATTGCAGACCACCACGGTTCGAGCGAGATTTTGCCTTTCCCTTCTCTTTTCCTCCTTTGTTGAGTACACGATGCCGATGCCATACAACCACACGGGTTTACGGTTTGAAAGAAAATAAGATATTTTTTTGGGGTCCGCCTGTTTTATACTCTAGCGGTACACACTCACAGGATAGAGACAAATCGGCAGACTCAGCCAAAGGGGCGGGTCCAACGAGACGAACGAATGAGCGTTAAAAGGGAGCGATGGCAAAAAAATACATTCATTACGATTTGTTCGCTCGTTGGATTCACATACAGACTAAAAAGGGTCCTTTTCAGGATCACAAAAAGTCTAAAGAGTTTATTGTTTTGTTATCACTCGATATCCCCATCTTGTTCGGCTAAACCTTCCTGTTTAGCGATTTGTTGTCACTCGCCACAGCTTTCACAGTTGGAAAATTTCTTCCCATCCAGCTTGCGACATATTTTACAGTATATTACATTCAATGACACGTCGCATTACCACTATTCAGTGTCGGATTGGAGGTAATTTTAACCTGTAATTGAACATTTGCGATGACAGTGGTACAGTGTCGACTTTCAATGTGGGATCATAATTTGGATCTCTATGTTTACAAAAATGTCCAACTAAATAAGTCACATTACATGTCCGTCCAATTAGCTAAATGTCGAACTAATTGTAGATTACTGTACTTTCAATCTGGAAACAATTTAAGAATTGGTGAAAATTGAATAATCAGGAAAGTCCCCTACTATCAATAAGCTCAGAACAAACTGCCAAATTCACATACTCATCAAATCCTGGCAAACAAATTATGAAAACATCAGTTTGTGTTTTATTATTATTTTGGATAATGTTTTAGAAAGCATTGAACTTTATTTCCTAAACTCTTTTTTGGAAGGTTTAATGGCCCTGAAAAGCGCCTTGTTTTATGGAATGGTTCCAATTTAGAAAACTTAGTACTCGTGGTTTTGAAAAAAACCATTTCGAACGCCCTCGATGCCGCCTTGTTCTGGATTTGCCACCAAAGCCGTTTGTATAAAGAACAAACTTTTTTCTTCTGCTACCTGATGCCGTTTTGCGATTGCATTTGCCACTCGCCATTCGCTGCAACTGCCTGTTGTCTTGATGTCCGCCGAACCGAATGTGTTATGTTCCGAATGCAGGTTTTCTTATCGTCGCGAGCAGCTTTGCCAGCCAACTCGATCACTCCGGCGGCCGAAACTATATAACGCCGGCTAGGTGGACTGGTACAGAGGTACTAACGCGCTCGACCTAGCTACCTTTTCCGGTGCAATTGGCGGATACACCTACGGGAAATTGCAGACCACCACGGTTCGAGCGGGATTTTGCCTTTCCCTTCACTTTTCCTCCTTTGCCATATCCAACCATGGCTGCTTGTGTTGGTTTGTTGATGTGAGGTGATGCGAAACGATGTGGTGTACGGTTCGGATGAGAATGATCGTTACGGCAGCGGAGAGGGGATTTTTAAGCTGACTGGCTGGCTCGAGAATTACGCATGTGTGAGACTGCGACCAATGTTTCCCTCATTTTTGACGTAGGACTACGTCTAACCGGAAGATATAGGGGGTGAAATGGAAATCTAGGCACTGAACAAGTAGGAAAAAATGCAAGATTTGGAACGCTTATAACTCGAGCAATTCTCAATAGATCGCAAAGGTTTTTGCAACAATTGATAGGAAATATATCTACGCATCTATCATAACGAATAACATTTCATTTTTCTGGAGATAAATAATTGAATAATTGTGAAATATCAAGCATTGTCAAAATACACTATGTGCCCATTTTTGATTGGTCCATTTTGTGCTCCTCAAATCGTACCGACCAAAACGGGCAACCAGAGCAGCAGCAAAATAGAATGAAGCACGATTGGAAAGGAAGAAGAAAAAAATGAACGAAACATTGGTCGCAGTCTCACACATGCGTAATTCTCGAGCCAGCCAGTCAGCTTAAAAATCCCCGCTCCGCTGCCGTAACGATCATTCTCATTCAAACCGTACACCACATCGGTTCGCATCACAACACATCAACAAACCAATCCAAGCAGCCATGTCTGAACATGATAAAGGAGGAAAAGTGAAGGGAAAGGCAAAATCCCGCTCGAACCGTGTTGATCTGGAGTTCCCCGCAAGGGTAGCTAGGCCGAGCGCGTTAGTATCAGTGCATCAGTCCACCTAGCCGGCGTTATATAGTTTCGGCCGCCGAAGTGGAAAAGCTGCTCGCGACGATAAGAAAACTCACATTCAGAACAGACCACATTCGGTTCGGTGGACATCAAGACAACAACAGGCAGTTGCAGCGAGTGGCAAACGCAATCGCAAAACGACAGCAGGTAGGGGAAGAACAAAGTTTGTTCTTTATACAATCTGCTTTGGTGGCAAAACCATTTCGAGGGCGTTCGAAATGGTTTTTCTTAAAACCACGAGTACTAAGTTTTCTAAATTGGAACCATTCCATAAAACAAGGCGCTTTTCAGGGCCATTAAACCTTCCAAAAAAGAGTTTAGGAAATACAGTTCAATGCTTTCTAAAACATTATCCAAAATAATAATAAAACACAAATTGATTTTTTCATAATTTGTTTGCCAGGATCTGATGAGTATGTGAATTTGGCAGTTGTTCTGAGCTTATTGATTTTCACCAATTCTTAAATTGTTTCTAGATTGAAAGTACAGTAATTTACACTTATCTCGACATTTAGCTAATTGGACGGACCTGTAATGCGACATATTTAGTTGGACATTTTTGTAAACATAGAGTTCGGGGTCAATATTATTTGAATTGAATGTAATTTACTGTAAAATATGTCACAAGCCGGATGGGAAGAAATTTTCCAACTGTGAAAGCTGTGGCGAGTGGCAAATGCAATCGCTAAACAGAAAGGTTTAGCCGAACAAGATGGGGATATCGAGTAATAACAAAACAATAAACTCTTTAGAATGAAGATAATTTTGTGATCCTGAAAAGGACCCTTTTTAGCCTGCATGTGAATCCAACGAGCGAACAAATTGTAATGAATGTATTTTCTTCTTCTTCTTCTTTTTGGCTTTAAGAGGGTTTAAACTTTTCAGTTCATTCGCCTCTAGCTCTGAGAAGAGCCATTGAGCACCAGTCTTGAGGAGACTGGTGGAAAAAGAAGAAAAAACCATATTCAGCGGACCTGTCTGCTCAGATGTAAAACCGGACGAAGGCAGGAAAGGATCCTATGCCATATAAGATGTTTAATATAAGCTGTAACGTAATTGTATTGTTATTAATTAGTACCAAAGCGGCGACGAAGCATCGTAGAACCAAGCTCTAGAACAAAGGGAAAGGGACGGAGTGGGGGGGGGGGGGGGTTGGTGAAAAGGAAAGGAATGGTAAGGAGAAGGGGTGGGATGGAGTGGGAAGGAATGATGTGATGTTGGGTGATTTATAAATGTAGTTAGTTTAATGGTGTTAGTAAAATGCTGGATAAGTATGAATTAGTGTGGTTAGAATTGAGTAAATAAAATAATAATATGTTTGAAAGGTATGCTGTTTGATTATATAGTACTGCTGCATATGCTGGAAAAAGTTAATTTGTGAGTTATATATGGAAGATGTTTATGTTTATATATTTTTATTTGTTTTAATATTTTTGTATGTTATATGTTTATAGATGTATACACATACATACGCCATTTTTGTTAGATTTGTAATTTTGTACATAAACCTGTGCATGCATGCGCATGTACATGCATACATATATATACATTTTATTTACTTATATCTACATGTATATGCATACGCGGCGGTGAAGTGACTAACTGAAATAAGAGTGTATTTTAGATTTTACCAAAGAAGCCGGTTTCTTTCAGAAACGCAATCAAATTGGTTTCCTGTGTCTCGTCTCTACTGAGAATGTCTCGGAGACTCTGACCTATATTGTGTCGGACACGAGCATCTTTGGTGTGTTGGCATTCTAGTAGAAGATGCCTAACTGAAACTTGGGCTGAGTTACATGCGCAAAGTGGTCTTTCGGTTTTCTTCATTAGGTGTGAGTGTGTGAAAAAAGTGTGTCCAATTCGAAGACGGGTTAGCACCCGTCTTTCTTTGCTGTTGTTTTGATCAAACCAAGGAAGTGTGGTATTTTTGATTTGATGGAGATGGGTGGGAGGGCTATTTAGCCAGCCTATGTTCCAGCTTTCGCGAATTTGCTGTTTGACCCAGCGAACTATATCAGTTCGAGGACAGGGTATAACTGGTGGTTCCATTTTGCTACCCTTACCGGCCAGTTTGTCTGCGGCTGTGTTTCCGAGGATTCCGGAATGACCAGGAACCCAACAGTAGAAGATGTTTTTTTCTGAAGCAGCCTCTTCTGTCTGTATTATCCATGGGTGTTTACTGTTTCCACTGAGCAGGTCTTGAAGACAGCTAGCTGAATCGGAGAAAATTACCGTAGGAAGGTGATCATGGTTACACTCTTGTGTAGCTATTAATAGAGCAAAAGCTTCCGCACTGAAGATGGAGCATTGCGGTGGAAGAGAAAAACTACCGGTGTATCTGTTCTCGAAAATTCCACACCCAACTCCATCGGAGTTAACAGAACCGTCTGTGTAGATCTGGTGTTTGTTTTGAAAGTGAGTAGCCGTGAGATGGTTGAAGCAGGCTTTAATTTTTGGTGGAGGGTCGCCTGCACGGACAGTCTTGAGAAGATCAAGATTCACGTTCGGCGGTATGACGTTCCATTTTCTTCCCGTGGCAGTTGAAAGTGCACATATATCGGGAAGGTCTTGGTTCGTGAGGTCTTTGAACCAATTTATAGCTCGAATTACTGATGGTGCATTGGGGTCATTGTCAGGAAGTGAAAGTTGTCGGATGGCTTTGCCTGTGATGATTCTTGTTACAAGGTGTTTGAAAGGCAGATGACCACTTTCCGCCATAACAGCAAGAGTGGGGCTTGTGGTGAAGGCTCCTGTTGCTAGCTTTATTGCTTTGTTGTAGATGGGTTCAATAGTGTTGAGTACTCTGTCCCCACCACGGCTGAAGATGCCTATTCCGTAGAGGATTTGGGGGATCAACCAGACATTGATAATTTTGAGTAATGTTTCTCTGTGTCCAAAGGATAAACTTCCTGTAATAGACTTCAGGATATTCATTTTACCGTTGGCTGCTTTTTTGACTAATTGAGCATGATGTAAAAAGTTAAGCCTGGTATCGAAGGTTACGCCCAGTATTCTTAGTGTTCTCTTCTGAGGGATTTCGGTTTGATTAAGCTTTAGGGCGGATTCCTTTTTGAGTGTTTTGCCAATGTGAATGAATCGGGATTTTTCTGGCGAAAATTGGAATCCTATGTTTTGGGCCCAGTTTTGTATGGAATCAATTGTACTTTGAAGTCTCTTTCTCTGTGCTAACCCAAAGCCACTGACAGAAACAAGAGTGATATCATCAGCATAAACAAAAATGTTTATACTGTCGGGAATTAATTCGAAAATAGGTTGCATGGCAACAGTGAAGAGTGTTGGAGAAAGGACCGAACCTTGGGGAAAACCGTTTTCAAGGATTTTCAATGAAGACTTGTGATTGTTGATGATTGTTTTAAAGGTTCTGTTTTCCAGAAACCCTTTGATGAAGAAGCCTAATCTACCACGAACCCCCCAGTTGAAAAGATTTTTCAGAACTGGGTACCTCCATGCTCGATCGAAGGCCTTGCTAAGATGATGATGATGATGGTCCCACCTCATACCCCTACAATGGTTTGAGCAGGACGATTTATCATTAAGATAATTTTTAAAGTTTAACAAAGCACATCTGGAACCAGTATGCAAAATAAAACGAACTGGTTCTGTTGCAGACATAAATTGATATCATAAGAACATTAAACAAAAGACGGAAACCGAAAAGTAAAGATATAATCCCAAGGCATGTCGAGCAAATTTCCAACCCGGGAAGATCCTTGACTGATCGGGAATCGAACCCGATATCCTCAAGTTTCCACTAGATACTTACACTGAGATCTGCCGCGGTACAGAAAAAAACTCGATATAACTATCTGCTAATACGATAGTTTACAAGTATTCCGTCTGGGCTATCCCTGGTTCGAATCCGGTTTCCACTGAAGACCCTAGAACATTTCATTGTATAACGATTTTCGCCAGTGTTCAAAATCAAGTTATCTATGTCTACCGAAACGCGCGCGTGGCTCAAGCTTTTGTAGACTACTCATTTATTTATTTTTTCAAATCTAACTTACAACAACAATAATGTAACAAAAATCCATCATCATCAATACGAACATGATAGCTTATGCAAACATAGAAACATTGAAACATTTTTACAAGTTCATAACACAGATTTCACATGTGACAGACACAATTCTTTGAACTCAGCTATTGTTGCCGCTCGTTTGATATTTCTGGGCATCGAATTGAAGAATTTTAATCCTTTATACAATAGTGAATTTTGGGACCTGCTAAATAAAAAGTTAGGTGTTCTTGCATCAATCGCGTTTCTTGTATTATATCTATGCAAATCACTTCCTCGTTCAATTCGATCACACAAGTATCGAGGCAGCATATCATTCAAAATTTTAAAGATGAACACCATTGTCAAGTAATAAATCCTTTGCTTCACAGATAACCACTGTAGCGCGTCCAACATTATGACAGAGGAAGTGTACCTATGACATCTTAAAATTAATCGCATGATTTTATTTTGTAACCGCTGCAATCGCAATAGTTGTGTATTATTTGCAAGAAACAGGATGGATGAGCAGAAATCTATGTGTGGTGAGACGAGTGATTTATATAGTTTGACTTTACTAATTGCGTTTAACTCATTCTTCAAACGACAAATGACGCCGTACTTTTTAGCAACCTTTTTGATGACATTATCAATGTGAGACTTAAAAGTTAGTCTGTCATCAATAACTACTCCCAGATATTTTATTTCTTTAACCCGTTCAATAGTCTCACCATCGATTTCAAAATTACCGTTATATCTGGAGTTTGCTGAAGAAATGAGCATGTATTTTGTTTTATTAACATTCAACTTTAATTGTTTGAATTTCAACCACCGAGCGAGAGAATGAAGATCTTCGTTCAAGTGCTCCGCGATTACATTCAACTCCTTAGCTGCGATGAACAGAACAGTGTCATCCGCGAACAAGTTGATATCACAAAAACGTAAAACCCGCCGCATATCATTAATATAGAAAATGAATAAAATGGGCCCTAACACACTTCCCTGTGGTACACCAAGTGTGTTATCGATGGGAGTAGAAATAAAATCGTTGAAACGAGTCTTTTGAGTTCTATCACACAAGTAGCTTTCAAACCATTTGTATGATGTCCCTACAATTCCAAAGCGCTTCAATGTTTGCAACAATAAGGCCCTAGAAATTGTTTCAAAAGCGCGTTTCAAATCCAAGAACACCGCAAAAATAGTTTCTTTAGCCTCGATATTCTTGTATCGAGTGATACAATATCTGCGTGCAGATTACTTTCAGCGGCGTCGTCTAGGACTTTTTCGAGAGCTACGAGGCAGTCTTCTGTACTTTTACCCGCGCGGAAGGCAAATTGTCTAGGGTCGAGCAGCTTGTTTGACTCTAAAAAGGTCGTTAAGCGCCGGTTGATAATTTTTTCCATGATTTTACCGACGCAACTCAGAAGAGTGATGGGACGGAAGTTGTCCAGCAGGTGATTATTCTTGTCTGGTTTAGGCAGAGAGACCATTAGGCCCTCTTTCCAGCAATTTGGGAAAATTCCACTATTCCATACATTGTTGTAAAGTTTTAAAAGAACTTTTTTCCCAAGATAGGGTAGGTTTTTCAGCATTGGGTAGCTGATGTCATCTGGTCCAGTGGAGCCGCGTGTTGCTTTGTTTAAGGCCCATTCTAGTTCTTTGAGGGAAATAGTTTTGTTGAATTCAAAATTTGCGTCGGTGTTAAAATCAATGAGGATTTTTTCGCATTCTGCCTTGCGGGTTTGGAAGGTAGTATCGAAGATTTGGTTGGATGAGGTGGAGGCAAAGAAATCTCCGAAAGCCTCTGCTATAGTTTTCCGATCATTTGTATAATGACCGTTAATTAGAAGGTTGTATTCATTGTTTCTTTTTTTCCCATGAAGCCTGCCAATTTTGCTCCATAATTCCTTTGACGACGTGTTAGGATTAATATCGTTGACGAATTTAATCTAGCTGTTATGCTTGGCTGTTTTAATAATAGCTCTAGCATTGTTGCGAGCCCTTTGGAATTTCTCTAGCAGAGTGTGCTTAGATGGGTTATCCGGGTGGGCCTTTCTTAGCTTGCGTAAGGCTTTAATTCTGTCTTTGATGGCTGTATTTACTTCAGGTGTCCACCATGGGACGCATTTTCTACCAGGATTTCCGCTGGTTCTAGGAATGTGCCGTATTGCAACCTCAAGGACGGCTTGGGAAAAGTCTTCGAGTGTCCAATCTTGTTTGGTTGAGAGGCAGCTTTCAATGTCACATTGATAGCCAGCCCAGTTTGCATATTCAAATTTCCATCTAGGCCTTGTTGAAACTTCTGGAGAAGGTTGGCCAAAGGAAATTATATATTGGGAGATGATCGCTGTTGCAGCAATCATCGTGGGTGTTCCATGAAAGCTTTGAACAAAGTTGAGGAGATATGATGGTGAGATCTATGGCCGAAGAAGAGCCAGAAGCAGGATTGATTCTGGTGTGTTGGCCGTTGTTCAGAAGAGTGAGAGTATTATCGGAGAGAAAATCCTCTAAAATGGACCCTCTTCGATTGAGGTATGAGCATCCCCAGGCATACGAGTGAGCATTGAAATCACCCATAAGGAGAACTGGGGAGGGAAGTTGGTTGAGAAGATGGTCCAGTTGACCCCGTAGAGGAGCCACATCGGACGTAGGAGAAATGTATATGCTGGTTACTGTGATTGGAAACGGAAGGTTTATGCGTATTGCCACTGCTTGTAGAGCGGTGTTAACGGGGAGAAAATTATGGGGGGTGCCGATTTTTATTGAAGTTGCAACCCCGTTGAATGAAGGGTTGGGTCCTTCTTTGAAATAAGTGGTGTAACCTTTGATAGAATCTTTGTGAAAATTTCTCTGCGTCATAGTCTCTTGAAGAGCTATGATTGTGGGATTATATTTATTGATTAATGTTTGTAATTCCGGAAAATTTCTTTGGAGACTTCGAATGTTCCACTGAATAGCTAGTTTGTTCATTGGAGTGAATGTATTGGCGGGTTTGGTGGATCTTATTTGCCCTTGGAAGGGGTGCTGTTCTTTCCGGATCTCTTGTCATTTTTGTTTTGTTTGTTGTTGTTTTGTTTGTTATTTTGTGTGTTGTTGTTCTGTGTGTTGTTGTTTTGTGTGTTGTTGTTTTGTGTATTGTTATGTGTGTTGCTGTTTTGTGTGTTTTGGTTTTGCGTGTTATTTTGTGTGTTGTTTTTTTGTGGTGTGGTTTCCTTTGATTCCTGATTGTTTCGTGTCTTCTTCCTTTGTTTCTCTTTATTTTGTCGAAATTCATCTTCTGAGGTTTTTAGCTCTTCTGAAGATGTCTTTTTGGAAGATATCTTCCTCTTGGTTTTCCTTGGGGCCTCAGATATTGTCATTGAAACATCGGAATCATATTCTGATTCGGTGGTCGAGGTATCAGATTCAACATAGTAGTGTCAACTGTGGATGGAGTACTTTCGCGACTTGTTGCCGGACTGTTTTCAGCTGACTACAACTACATTTGCACTTGTTGCAGCTAGCAGTCGGTTTTTGAATAATATTTAGCCTGTCTTGTAGGACACTTAAATATGAAGGTCCATTATTTTTAATGTTGTAAAGATCCTTGGCTTGTTTATATGAAATGCCTTGATCTATTCTAATCTTGGTTATTCCGTTTTCTTTTAGCCATGTTGGGCACTTCCTGCTTGAAGAGGAGTGGTCCCCTTGGCAATTAATGCAGTGGGCGACATCGTTACATATTTTGATTTCTGTGCCATGTTCTTTGCCGCAATTTCGACAGAGTGGATTCTCGCGTTGGCATCGTTTCGACGTATGTCCAAAGCGGAAGCACTTGAAACATTGCATCGGGTTCGGGTAAAAATTCCGAGTTCCGATGCGAAGGAATCCAAATAAAATTACTTCTGGGATCACTGTCCCACGAATGGTAAGAATAAGGGTAGCTGTGGGGATAACTATATTGTTTTCCTTCCTAGTGATCCGCTTAACATCGATCACTTGTTGGTCGGCAAGTTCAGTGAGAATTATTGAGTCAGGAATATCAATCACTTCCCGGCATGTGACAACGCATTTGCGTTGATTTAATGTTGGATGATATATTACCTCAACAGGTGTTTTATCGATGAGTTCATTTATTAAGAAGAGCTTACCGATGGTGTCCTCGTCTCTGGCCGTAAAGATGTACTGCGTTCTCTTCTTATCGTCCTTTGATGGTCGGGCGTTGTTTTTATCAAAATCTTTCACGAAATTGGCGATGGTTTTGCTCACAACAAATGGGTTGGATGGTAACACATGATCTCCAGTAGCACGCAAGAGGAAAATTTGAAGATAACCGTTCAGAGGGTCAGCCCACTCTGGAGCGGTACGTTGAGTCGGCTTTCCTTGGTAAAAATTTGTAGCCCGGCCTCCCGGAGGCCCGGAGCTACTGGACGCCATGATATTGCCTAGCTACACCCTGGGTATAGCCGGCAGAATGGTTTCGGTTTACACAAACCTCACAAAACACTATTTCCGATTATTTGGAGAAAAACGAAATAGCCCAAAACTGATTCACTGTAACGCGAAAATTTGGAAAAAACGTACTAAAATTTTTCAGTCGTATACACTTTCAGTTCAATCACTTCACCGTTGAAATTCGTTTGCGTATATTCACGCTATGTATTATTTGGTTCTAAACACTAAAAGGGGCACTATGAGGGTAGCCTATGAGGGTAGGGTACACTAAAAGAGGCACTATGACGCCACGAAAGCGCGCGCTTTTTCCGGCTAGCCGGTGAGCGCCCGCTTTCCACGGTCGAACCGAGCTGATGCCTTCTCCTATTCGTCTTCTGCTTCCACGCTGTAAAAATTTAAATAATTCTCCTTCTCAAATCGCCAACGGGAGACGTCCCAGTCTGCTGTCCAAAACGCCAAAACGCCAAAACGCCGAGCTGCTGAAAAAAACGACCTACTCGGTCGGAGGTTAAAATCAGTGATGAATGTATTTTTTTGCCATCGCTGCCTTTTAACGCTCATTCGTTCGTCTCGTTGGACTCGCCCCTCTGGATGAGTCTACCGATTTGTCTCTATCCTGTGAGCGTGTACCGCTAGAGTATAAAACGCGCGGATCCCAAAAAAATATCTCATTTTCTTTCAAACCGTAAACCAGTGTGGTTGTACGGCATCGTTTAACATCGCATCACATCATAAAAAGAAAACAAGCAGCAACGTGGACGTGTGGACGTAACAAAGGAGGACATGTTAAGGGAAAGGCAAAGTCTCACTCGAACCGTGCAGGTCTCCAGTTCCCTGTTGGTCTCATTCACTGATTGCTCCGCAAGGGTAACTAGGCCGAACGGATTGGTGCCAGTATACCTAACAGCGATTATAGAGATAACTGATGTTGAAAATTGACTGACGTTACATCTGCATTGCATAGAGAAATAACTAAGGAGCAACACGATTAGCTATGTATTTCCTGCTGCTCTGTTCTTATTTTAAAGGACATTAATCCGAAGGTCATCCGTCCCTGTATTTACTGTTGGTTTTTCAGAACGCTTATAGCTCGTTTATTTCTCGACAGATCGTAGAGTTCGTCTCCAAAATCTCAGTTCTCTTTCATATTTATTTACTTTGTTTGCGGAGACTACAAATCTTACAATTCATTCGTCTCCGAAACCACAGCTTAATGTACGGTAATGTGCTCAATAGTGAAATATATGATAGTGAACGAGCTGATGACCACCTGTGCATTCCCTATCACAGCCATAATTTTGATTGTACGATATGTGTATACGCCGAAAGATGCCCGACGTTGAACATTTAATAAGTACAAAGCCTTCAGAAAAAAATCAAGAATCAAGTTTGTAAAAAAACGCAAAAGTACAACACCAAAGGTTCTTTTCAGAACCCCCAACATGATCATGAAGAGTAAACAGTAAACTAATCCATTTTTCAGGTAGATAGGTAGGAATTCACGTAGGAGAAGAAAATAAAACAATATATTCAAAATATATATTTAGCAAAAGCTGTCCCCTTTGTCCTACGTCACTCCGGTTATGTCACCGACATTACCCACCCGTCTTTTTAACAAAAGCTGTCCCCTTTGTATAGTCCTACGTCACTCCGGTTATGTCCCCGACATTACCCACCCGTCTTTTTTTTTTTTGACGTAGGACTACGTCTAACCGGAAGATATAGGGGGTGAAATGGAAATCTAGGCACTGAACAAGTAGGAAAAAATGCAAGATTTGGAACGCTTATAGCTCGAGCATTTCTCAATAGATCGCAAAGGTTTTTGCATCAATTGATAGGAAATATATCTACGCATCTATCATAACGAATAACATTTAATTTTTCTTGAGATAAATAATTGAATAATTGTGAAATATCAAGCATTGTCAAAATGCACTATGTGCCCATTTTTGATTGGTCCATTTTGTGCTCCTCAAATCGAACCGACCAAAACGGGCAACCAGAGCAGCAGCGAAATAGAATGAACCACGATTGGAAAAGAAAAAGAAAAAAATGAACGAAACATTGGTCGCAGTCTCACACATGCGTAATTCTCGAGCCAGCCAGTCAGCTTAAAAATCCCCGCTCCGCTGCCGTAACGATCATTCTCATTCAAACCGTACACCACATCGGTTCGCATCACAACACATCAACAAACCAACCCAAGCAGCCATGTCTGGACATGACAAAGGAGGAAAAGTGAAGGGAAAGGCAAAATCCGGCTCGAACCGTGTTGATCTGGAGTTCCCCGCAAGGGTAGCTAGGCCGAGCGCGTTAGTACCAGTGCACCAGTCCACCTAGCCGGCGTTATATAGTTTCGGCTGCCGAAGTGATTGAGTTAGCTGGTAAAGCTGCTCGCGACGATAAGAAAACCCGCATTCGGAACAGAACACATTCGGTTCGGTGGACATCAAGACAACAGGCAGTTGCAGCGAGTGGCGAGTGGCAAACGCAATCGCAAAATGGCATCAGGTAGCAGAAGAAAAAAGTTTGTTCTTTATACACACTGCTTTGGTGGCAAATCCAGAACAAGGCGGCATCGAGGGCGTTCGAAATGGTTTTTTTCAAAACCACGAGTACTAAGTTTTCTAAATTTGAACCATTCCATAAAACAAGGCGCTTTTCAGGGCCATTAAACCTTCCAACAAAGAGTTTAGGAAATACAGTTCAATGCTTTCTAAAACAATATCCAAAATAATAATAAAACACAAATTGATTTTTTCATAATTTGTTTGCCAGGATATGATGAGTATGTGAATTTGGCAGTTGTTCTGAGCTTATTGATTTTCACCAATTCTTAAATTGCTTCTAGATTGAAAGTACAGTAATTTACACTTATCTCGACATTTAGCTAATTGGTCGGACCAGTAATGCGACATATTTAGTTGGACATTTTTGTAAACATAGAGTTCGGGGTCCAAATTATGACCCCACATTGAAGGTCGACACTGTACCACTGTCATCGCAAATGTTCAATTACAGGTTAAAATTACCTCCAATCCGATACTGAGTGGTGGTAATGCGACGTGCCATTAAATGTAATTTACTGTAAAATATGTCACAAGCTGGATGGGAAGAAATTTTCCAACTGTGAAAGCTGTGGCGAGTGGCAAATGCAATCGCTAAACAGCAAGGTTTAGCCGAACAAGATGGGGATATCGAGTGATAACAAAACAATAAACTCTTTAGATTGAATATAATTTTGTGATCCTGAAAAGGACCCTTTTTAGCCTGCATGTGAATCCAACGAGCGAACAAATCGTAATGAATGTATTTTTTTGCCATCGCTCCCTTTTAACGCTCATTCGTTCGTCTCGTTGGACTCGCCCCTCTGGCTGAGTCTGCCGATTTGTCTCTATCCTGTGAGTGTGTACCGCTAGAGTATAAAACACGCGGACCCCAAAAAAATATCTTATTTTCTTTCAAACCGTAAACCCGTGTGGTTGTACGGCATCGGCATCGTGGACGTAACAAAGGAGGACAAGTTAAGGGAAAGGCAAAGTCTCACTCGAACCGTGCAAGTCTCCAGTTCCCTGTTGGTCGCATTCACTGATTGCTCGGCAAGGGTAACTAGGCCGAACGGATTGGTGCCGGAGCACCAGTATACCTAACTGCGATTATAGAGTTTCGGCCGTCGGAGTGCTCGAGTTGGCTTGCAAAGCTGCTCACGACAATCAGAAAACCCGCATCAAGAACAGAGCAGCTTCGGTTCGGCGCTCATCAAGGCAACAATTAGTTTCAGTGAGTGGCAAAGTGTTTCTCCGGCACGTCGCATCAAATGTAATTTACTGAACAACATGTCACAAGCTGGATGGGAAGAAATTTTCCAACTGTGAAAGCTGTGGCGAGTGGCAAACGCAATAGCTAAACAGGAAGGTTTAACCGAACAAGATGGGAATATCGAGTGATAACAAAAACACAACACCAAAGGTTCTTTTCAGAACCATCAACATATTCATGAAGAGTAAACAGTAAACTAATCCATTTTTAAGGTAGATAGGTAGGTATTCACGTAGGAGAAGAAAATAAAACAATATATTTAAAATATATATTTAACAAAAGCTGTCCCCTTTGTATAGTCCTACGTCACTCCGGTTATGTCCCCGACATTACCCACCCGTCTTTTTTTTTATCCAAAATATATATTTTTATATGGCGTCACCCTGACGGGGCCGGGAGTTCAATATTTCGACAATGTTTGCCTTATAACTATGTTAGTAATATGTAACCGATTACTCGCGGTTGGCTCGAGGTTAGTATTACAAGTGTTTTCGTAATTGTGATGTTGCTGTCTTCAATGATCTGTACCTGTGCCCGACACGGGATACTTCCTATTGGGATGCAGCTGACCATTAATCAGCAACGCCCCCCTAGTCTGTACCCCATATCTAGCGTGGTGCGTCTTCTCGAGGAATCCAGGATAGAATGGTCACTAGCCGGCGCAATCATCAGCTCGTGTAGAGTTGTCATGGCGGTACAACTTTTGGCTTTTGTTGAATCATCAGTGGACTGCACAACCTTTGGCCCGTGTATCTGTAAAGAGTGTGTGTATGTATTGCCGCGACTAAGTAAAAGTTTATAGATCGGATAGGAGGGATACGAAACAGGGACACAAAGAAGGAAACATCATTAAACGTTGACATCGGCGTTTCTGAGGAACAGGTATAGATGAAGCAGAAGATCAGGATCACGGCTACCTAAGATATCCCTGATTTATTTTGTTTATGATTGTTTTTGAACTTATTGGTGGTTGGGGTCTTTTAAGCTGATCATTCAGTTTTCACAAACCCATGCATGGTTCCCGAATTGAAAGTGAATTACAACACATTGTATGCAGGATGGCATTCACGATTTTCTCGGTAGCAAGAACTGCTTTCTTTTGTTTATAACTGATGTTGAAAATTGACTGAGGTTACATCTGCATTGTATAGAAACATAACTAAGGAGCAACATGATGAGTGATGTATTTCCTGCTGCTCTGTTCTTATTTTAAAGGACTTTAATCCGAAGGTCATCCGTCCCTGTATTCACTGTTGGTTTTTCAGAACGCTTATAGCTCATCTATTTCTCGACAGATCGTAAAGTTCGTCTCCATTTCATTTTTATTTACATTGTTTGCGGAGACTACAAATCTTACAATTCATTCGTTTCCGAAACCACAGTTTAAGGTACGGTAATGTGCTCAATAGTGAAATATATGATAGTGAAATATATGATGAGCTGAGGACCACTATGCATTCCCTATCATAGCCATCATTTTGATTGTACGATATGTGCATTTTTCAGGTAGGTATTCACGTAGGAGACGAACATAAAACAATATATTTAAAATATATATTTAGCAAAAGCTGTCCCCTTTGTATAGTCCTACGTCACTCCGGTTATGTCCCCGACATTACCCACTCGTCTTTTTACCATTGGGTAAAAAATCAACCAAATTTTGCACACTTTCTTATTGATGTGAATTGTCTACATGCTGTCAAACTCGAAGTCGTGTTTTTCGATTCAACGAAAATGGAGGTGAACCAACGCGAGTCGAGAGAACAAATTCTTTCCAAAAACCTGGAATTTCCTGACCTGTCGCACCGGCAGTTGGGAAAAATGATGAACATTCACCATTCAACCGTCTCCAGAGTGTTGAAGCGGTTCCAGGAGCGGTTGACGTTGGACCACGGCAAAGGAGCTGGAAGAAAACCGGGACCGGAGAACAAAAAGACGGAGGGAAAGGTGAAGCGGATGATTAAAGCAAATCCCAACGTCTCAAGCCGTGATTTGGTTTAAAAGATCGGCATGTCGCAGAGCTACGTCCAGAATGCAAAGAAGAGAGCTGGACTACATACATACAAGGTACAGAACTTCCCAAACCGCGATGAGCGGCAACAATCGACGGCTAAAACTCGGGCACGGAAGCTCTACGAGAAGATGCTGACAAAATATGGCTACTGTGTGATGGAGGACGAAACGTATATAAAAGCCGATTTTAAGCAAATCTCGGGGTTGGAGTTTTGACGTAGGACTACGTCTAACCGGAAGATATAGGGGGTGAAATGGAAATCTAAGCACTGAACAAGTAGGAAAAAACAGGAAGTGGGTTATATCTATGGTATAACCGCAAGGGTGACGTAGGACTATCGTTGATTTAGAGATCATTTGTTTGAAGTTGAATCTAAATCCATTCTGAATGAATGAATAAATGAATATTTGGGGGACTTCGAAAAAGAGAGCGTTACGTTGGAGGCACAAGGTTTTATGCATCCAATATAGGATACGAAACCTTGTTCTGAAGAATAATCTTCAGAAGCTAACCTGCTAACTGTACTTGATTGACAAATCACAAACCCAAATGTATTATATGGATATTTTATGGATAGAAAACATTAAAATAAACTCTTTCGCTTGAATGTCATTTTTAATTCCAAGGGGAACTGGCAGATTATTTTCCAGCAACGATTAGATATTTCCACATTTTCCTCGATACTGGAAGCCAACCAGTGGTTAATACTAACTCGATAACCATCTGTTAATAGTACTTGATGAAAATTTTTGGTCACAGTGTTACATGGATAAAAAACATTCAAATAAACTCTTTCACATGAATGTATGATTAGATCTTTCCGGAACTTTCTAGATGCTGAATGGCATCCTGCGCGTGTATGTGTCGATCCTTCGCCGTCCACCTCCTCCAGCACGTTAGGCAACGATGTTGTCTTGTCGATGTCCTCTCGAAAAATGAATGTGTCTCACCACCAGAATATCGCTTAAGTATGCTTTTTGTGTGTGATTGAATCGAGAGAAGATGTGGTTTACGATGGCAATTTGGAAGGCAAACTAGAGGGGAATGAACTCTCTGAGCTCGGAACTTTCGGCGACTGAGCAATAATCGATTGCGGGCGCATACAATATTGGATACGGAAATATCCTACTGATGGGGAAGAATAATCTTCGGAAGCTATCCTGTTAATTGCGATTGATTGAAAAACCACAAAACCAAATGTATTTGGTCACAGTGTTACATGGAAAGAAAACATTCAAATAAACTCTTTAACATGAATATATTTTGAAAATTCCCAAAGGAACTGGCAGATTATTTTCAGTAACGATTAGATATTTCCACATTTTCCTCGATACTGGAAGCCCACCAGTGGTTAATGCCAACTCGATAACCACCTGTTAATAGCACTTGATTGAAACATATTTGGTCACAGTGTTACATGGATAGAAAACATTCAATTAAACTCTTTCACATGAATATATTTTGAAAATTCCCAGAGGAACTGGCAGATTATTTTCAGTAACGATTAGTTATTTCCACATTTTCCTCGATACTGGAAGCCCACCAGTGGTTAATGCCAACTCGATAACCACCTGTTAATAGCACTTGATTGAAACATATTTGGTCACAGTGTTACATGGATAGAAAACATTCAATTAAACTCTTTCACATGAATATATTTTGAAAATTCCCAAAGGAACTGGCAGATTATTTTCAGTAACGATTAGATATTTCCACATTTTCCTCGATACTGGAAGCCCACCAGTGATTAATGCCAACTCGATAACCACCTGTTAATAGCACTTGATTGAAATATATTTGGTCACAGTGTTACATGGATAGAAAACATTCAATTAAACTCTTTCACATGAATATATTTTGAAAATTCCCAAAGGAACTGGCAGATTATTTTCCAGCAATGATTAGATCTTTCCGGAACTTTCTCGATGCTGAATGGCATCCTAACGGAAAGAGTTCTGCGCGTGTATGTGTCGATCCTTCGCCGTCCAACTCCTCCAGCACGTTAGGCAACGATGTTGTCTTGTCGATGTCCTCACGAAAAATGAATGTGTCTCACCACCAGAATATCGCTTAAGTATGCTTTTTGTGTGTGATTGAATCGAGAGAAGGTGTGGTTTACGATGGCAATTTGGAAGGCAAACTAGAGGGGAATGAACTCTCTGAGCTCGGAACTTTCGGCGAATGAGCAATAATCGATTGCGGGCGCATACAATATTGGATACGGAAATATCCTACTGATGGGGAAGAATAATCTTCTGAAGCTATCCTTGTTAATTGCGATTGATTGAAAAACCACAAAACCAAATGTATGTGGTCACAGTGTTACATGGATAGAAAACATTCAATTAAACTCTTTCACATGAATATATTTTGAAAATTCCCAAAGGAACTGGCAGATTATTTTCAGTAACGATTAGATATTTCCACATTTTCCTCGATACTGGAAGCCCACCAGTGGTTAATGCCAACTCGATAACCACCTGTTAATAGCACTTGATTGAAACATATTTGGTCACAGTGTAACATGGATAGAAAACATTCAATTAAACTCTTTCACATGAATATATTTTGAAAATTCCCAAAGGAACTGGCAGATTATTTTCAGTAACGATTAGTTATTTCCACATTTTCCTCGATACTGGAAGCCCACCAGTGGTTAATGCCAACTCGATAACCACCTGTTAAAAGCACTTGATTAAAACATATTTGATCACAGTGTTACATGGATAGAAAACATTCAATTAAACTCTTTCACATGAATATATTTTGAAAATTTCCAAAGGAACTGGCAGATTATTTTCCAGCAATGATTAGATCTTTCCGGAACTTTCTCGATGCTGAATGGCATCCTAACGGAAAGAGTTCTGCGCGTGTATGTGTCGATCCTTCGCCGTCCACCTCCTCCAGCACGTTAGGAAACGATGTTGTCTTGTCGATGTCCTCACGAAAAATGAATGTGTCTCACCACCAGAATATCGCTTAAGTATGCTTTTTGTGTGTGATTGAATCGAGAGAAGGTGTGGTTTACGATGGCAATTTGGAAGGAAAACTAGAGGGGAATGAACTCTCTGAGCTCGGAACTTTCGGCGACTGAGCAATAATCGATTGCGGGCGCATACAATATTGGATACGGAAATATCCTACTGATGGGGAAGAATAATCTTCTGAAGCTATCCTGTTAATTGCGATTGATTGAAAAACCACAAAACCAAATGTATTTGGTCACAGTGTTACATGGATAGAAAACATTCAATTAAACTCTTTCACATGAATATATTTTGAAAATTCCCAAAGGAACTGGCAGATTATTTTCAGTAACGATTAGATATTTCCACATTTTCCTCGATACTGGAAGCCCACCAGTGGTTAATGCCAACTCGATAACCACCTGTTAATAGCACTTGATTGAAACATATTTGGTCACAGTGTAACATGGATAGAAAACATTCAATTAAACTCTTTCACATGAATATATTTTGAAAATTCCCAGAGAAACTGGCAGATTATTTTCAGTAACGATTAGATATTTTCACATTTTCCTCGATACTGGAAGCCCACCAGTGGTTAATGCCAACTCGATAACCACCTGTTAATAGCCGCGCGTGTATGTGTGTGTAGCGATGTCTTCCCAGGGAACCGTTTGTGGCATCACTCTCCTCCTGATAGATTCCCTTCTGGCCTAGGGTGCACAAACAGGCTCTTGGTGACACCGTTCATCCGCGCTTTCATGATAAATAAAGAGCTTCACCGCAACAGCGACAACATGCTCCAATCGCTGTTCAATTAGAACTGAGTGGATTTCCGAGCGCCGCTCGCTTATATACCGATTGATGATTTCAATAGCCTGTTTTGAAAGCAATTTTAAGACTATTGAAACAAGTTTTTGGATCAAAAAGTAACAAGTATATAACGCGTAGACATTTTATCTTTCGAATGAAGTGTTTATCATACCATTTAGTTCAGTTGTTTAGGAGCTATTAACGCTCAACATCTCGGTCTCCGGCGTAACGCTTTCGTTTTCGAAACATTGATTTTACACCCCGGTATAGAAATGAAAGACGTAGTCCTACGTCAAAATGCAAGATTTGGAACGCTTATAACTCGAGCATTTCTCAATAGATCGCAAAGGTTTTTGCATCAATTGATAGGAAATATATCTACGCATCTATCATAACGAATAACATTTCATTTTTCTTGAGATAAATAATTGAATAATTGTGAAATATCAAGCATTGTCCAAATGCACTATGTGCCCATTTTTGATTGGTGCATTTTGTGCTCCTCATATCGTACCGACCAAAACGGGCAACCAGAGCAGCAGCGAAATAGAATGAAGCACGATTGGAAAGGAAAAAGAAAAAAATGAACGAAACATTGGTCGCAGTCTCACACATGCGTAATTCTCGAGCCAGCCAGTCAGCTTAAAAATCCCCGCTCCGCTGCCGTAACGATCATTCTCATTCAAACAATACACCACATCGGTTCGCACCACAACACATCAACAAACCAACCCGAGCAGCCATGTCTGGACATGGTAAAGGAGGAAAAGTGAAGGGAAAGGTAAAATCCCGCTCGAACCGTGTTGATCTGGAGTTCCCCGCAAGGGTAGCTAGGCCGAGCGCGTTAGTACCAGTGCACCAGTCCACCTAGCCGGCGTTATATAGTTTCGGCCGCCGAAGTGATCGAGTTAGCTGGCAAAGCTGCTCGCGACGATAAGAAAACCCGCATTCGGAATAGAACACATTCGGTTCGGTGGACATCAAGACAACAGGCAGTTGCAGCGAGTGGCGAGTGGCAAACGCAATCGCAAAACGGCATCAGGTAGCAGAAGAAAAAAGTTTGTTCTTTACAAACTGCTTTGGTGGCAAATCCAGAACAAGGCGGCATCGAGGGCGTTCGAATTGGTTTTTTTCAAAACCACGAGTACTAAGTTTTCTAAATTTGAACCATTCCATAAAACAAGGCGCTTTTCAGGGCCATTAAACCTTCCAAAACAGAGTTTAGGAAATACAGTTCAATGCTTTCTAAAACATTATCCAAAATAATAATAAAACACAAATTGATTTTTTCATAATGTAGTTCTGAGCTTTCCTAATTCTGAGGGACTTTCCTGATTATACAATTTTCACCAATTCTTAAATTGTTTCCAGATTGAAAGTACAGTAATTTACAATTAGTTCGACATTTAGATAATTGGACGGACATGTAATGCGACTTATTTAGTTGGACATTTTTGTAAACATAGAGATCCAAATTATGACCCCACATTGAAAGTCGACACTGTACCACTGTCATCGCAAATGTTCAATTATAGGTTAAAATCGCCTCCAATGCGACACTGAGTGGCGCTTCGGCACGTCGCATTGAATGTAATTTACTGTACAACATGTCACAATGCTGGATGGGAAGAAATTTTCCAACTGTGAAAGCTGTGGCGAGTGGCAACAAATCGCTAAACAGGAAGGTTTAGCCGAACAAGATGGGGATATCGAGTGATAACAAAACAATAAACTCTTTAGATTGAAGATAATTTTGTGATCCTGAAAAGGACCCTTTTTAGCCTGCATGTGAATCCAACGAGCGAACAAATCGTAATGAATGAATTTTTTTGCCATCGCTGCCTTTTAACGCTCATTCGTTCGTCTCGTTGGACTCGCCCCTCTGGCTGAGTCTGCCGATTTGTCTCTATCCTGTGAGTGTGTACCGCTAGAGTATAAAACACGCGGACCCAAAAAAAAAATGTTATTTTCTTTCAAACCGTCATTCTTTGTGTGGACACCGACTGGACAACATCGTTGCTGGACGGGCTGGACGGCGAGGGATCGAGTGCCTTTCTCAAGGCAAGAGGGCGGGGGTGGTAGCGCTGGAGTAGAGTAATAGAGTAGAGTAGAGTTTTCAAAGGGCCTTTCTCAAGGCTAGAGACGAATGAACTGCGAAAGTTTAAAGTCTCTATAATACAATACCTTCCTTCCTTCTAACCGTAAACCCGTGTGGTTGTACGGCATCGGACTCGTGGACGTAACAAAGGAGGACAAGTTAAGTAAAAGGCAAAGTCCCACTCGAACCGTGCAGGTGTGCCGTTCCCCGTAGGTGTATCCGCCAATTGCTCAGCAAGGGTAGATAGGCCGAGCGCGTTAGTACCAGTGCACCAGTCCACCTAGCCGGCGTTATATAGTTTCGGCCGCCGAAGTGATCGAGTTGGCTGGTAAAGCTGCTCGCGACGATAAGAAAACCCTCATTCGGAACAGAACACATTCGGTTCGGTGGACATCAAGACAACAACAGGCAGTTGCAGCGAGTGGCGAATGGCAAACGCAATCGCAAAACGGCATCAGGTAGCAGAAGAAAAAAGTTTTTTCTTAATACAAACTGCTTTGGTGGCAAATCCAGAACAAGGCGGCATCGAGGGCATTCGAAATGGTTTTTTTCAAAACCACGAGTACTAAGTTTTCTAAATTTGAACCATTCCATAAAACAAGGCGCTTTTCAGGGCCATTAAACCTTCCAAAAAAGAGTACAGTTCAATGCTTTCTAAAACATTATCCAAAATAATAATAAAACACAAATTGATTTTTTCATAATTTGTTTGCCAGGATCTGATGAGTATGTGAATTTGGCAGTTGTTCTGAGCTTATTGATTTTCACCAATTCTTAAATTGCTTCTAGATTGAAAGTACAGTAATTTATACTTATCTCGACATTTAGCTAATTGGACGAACCTGTAATGCGACATATTTAGTTGGACATTTTTGTAAACATAGAGTTCGGGGTCCAAATTATGACCCCACATTGAAAGTTGACACTGTATCACTGTCATCGCAAATGTTCAATTACAGGTTAAAATTACCTCCAATCCGATACTGAGTGGTGGTAATGCGAAGTACCATTGAATGTAATTTACTGTAAAATATGTCACAAACTGGATGGGAAGAAATTTTCCAACTGTGAAAGCTGTGGCGAGTGGCAAATGCAATCGCTAAACAGAAAGGTTTAGCCGAACAAGATGGGGATATCGAGTGATAAGAAAACAATAAACTCTTTAGATTGAAGATAATTTTGTGATCCTGAAAAGGACCCTTTTTAGCCTGCATGTGAATCCAACGAGCGAACAAATCGTAATGAATGTATTTTTTTGCCATCGCTCCCTTTTAACGCTGATTCGTTCGTCTCGTTGGACTCGCCCCTCTGGCTGAGTCTGCCGATTTGTCTCTATCCTGTGAGTGTGTACCGCTAGAGTATAAAACACGCGGACCCCAAAAAATATCTTATTTTCTTTCAAACCGTATACCCGTGTGGTTGTACGTCATCGGCATCGTGGACGTAACAAAGGAGGACAAGTTAAGGGAAAGGCAAAGTCTCACTCAAACCGTGCAGGTCTCCAGTTCCCTGTTGATCGCATTCACTGATTGCTCCGCAAGGGTAACTAGGCCGAACGGATTGGTGCCGGAGCACCAGTATACCTAACAGCGATTATAGAGTTTCGGCCGTCGGAGTGCTCGAGTTGGCTTGCAAAGCTGCTCACGACAATCAGAAAACCCGCATCAAGAACAGAGCAACTTCGGTTCGGCGCTCATCAAGGCAACAATTAGTTTCAGTGAGTGGCAAAGTGTTTCTCCGGAACGTCGCATTAAATGTAATTTACTGAACAACATGTCACAAGCTGGATGGGAAGAAATTTTCCAACTGTGAAAGCTGTGGCGAGTGGCAAACGCAATAGCTAAACAGGAAGGTTTAACCGAACAAGATGGGAATATCGAGTGATAACAAAAACAGGTTCTTTTCAGAACCATCAACATATTCATAAAGAGTAAACAGTAAACTAATCCATTTTTCAGGTAGATAGGTAGGTATTCACGTAGGAGAAGAAAATAAAACAATATATTTAAAATATATATTTAACAAAAGCTGTCCCCTTTGTATAGTCCTACGTCACTCCGGTTATGTCCCCGACATTACCCACCCGTCTTTTTTAGCCTGCAAGTGAATCCAACGAGCGAACAAATCGTAATGAATGTATTTTTTTGCTATCGCTCCCTTTTAACGCTCATTCGTTTGTCTCGTTGGACTCGCCCCTCTGGCTGAGTCTGCCGATTTGTCTCTATCCTGTGAGTGTGTACCGCTAGAGTATAAAACACGCGGACCACAAAAAAAAATATTATTTTCTTTCAAACCGTAAACCCGTGTGGTTTTACGGCATCGGCATCGTGGACGTAACAAAGGAGGACAAGTTAAGGAAAAGGCAAAGTCTCACTCGAACCGTACAGGTCTCCAGTTCCCTGTTGGTCGCATTCACTGATTGCTCCGCAAGGGTAACTAGGCCGAACGGATTGGTGCGTGAGAGCAGCCAAATCATTCGGGTCGTCGGACAGCGGCAGCAGCGGTCTGGAATTCATCGCAGCTTCAATTTGGCAGAGAACGGTGCACATTTCCTCATACGATAGACGTATTGATCCTAATTGACGCAATAAATGTTTCTTTGCCACCTTTACGGCCGCTTCCCACAGGCCTCCGAAGTGGGGGGCCTTGGGCGGTGTGAAGTGCCAAGTTATGCCCTCTTCGGCACATATAACTGCTAGTTTCTCTCTCTCATGTTGATTCAGAAGCATGAAAAACAATTCAGCGAGATCTCTTTTTGCATCTTCGAAATTCTAGCCGTTATCAGAATGCAGGTGCGTGGGTGTTCCATGATGGGAAATGAATCGGCGTAGTGCGGCGAGGAATCCTTTGGTCGAAAGATCGCCGACTAGCTCAAGGTGGACAGCTTTTGTCACGAAGCAGACGAACAGGCACAGGTAAGCTTTTGCAGGTGCGGCTTTCTTATGGACCGGCTTCATGTAGAGCGGTCCGGCGTAGTCGACACCCGTGACGGAAAATGAGCGACTCGGTGTGACTCGCGAGGCAGGTAGCTGGCCGATTTGTTGCTGGTAGGGTTGCGGGTTTTGACGAACGCAACGGAAGCAGTTACGTGTAGTGGAACGAACTAGTTGACGGCCGTGTAACGGCCAGAATTCTTCGCGGATGATGCTTAGCAGAAGACGCCCGCCGCCGTGAAGAAGCTTAAGGTGATAGTGCTCAGCGATTAATTTAGGGAAAGGATGATTGCTTGGGAGGAGGGCAGGATGCTTTGATTGGTAGGGCAACTGCGAAAGGTTCAACCGACCACCGACTCTCATTACACCCTCTGGATCAATGAAGGGATTCATTTGGCGAATGTGGGAGCGTTTTGGCAAGAGTTTTCCTGCTTTCAAGTCCTTCATTTCCTCTCGGAAGGCATCCCTCTGGGCTAGGCGAAGCAGCAGCGTTTTGGCTTGGGTAAGATATTCGCCGGTAAGTATTTGCGACACAGGTTCTGTAGTGGGGATTGATTGGGTTCTAGCTTTGATACGTGCATTGTTGATGAAGCGTAAGCAAATGGCAGTGCAGTTCAACAGGCGTCTGTACGAACTCCAACGGAGGAACAAGAAGTTACACGTTGATGGTGTTTGAACGATGGCGACTAATTGTTTAATCTCCAAAACCTCGCCGGCGACTTCTGACGGCTTCGAAATTGGCCAGTGATCAGATGAGCTCGACAACCATGCAGGTCCACGCTTCCACAGGTCGCTACAAATGAAATCTTCGACCGAGAGACCAAGGGACACCAGATCAGCGGGATTCTCAACTCCAGAAATGTGATTCCACCGGCATCCATGCGTGTAGTGTTGCACTTCGGACACGCGGTTAGCGACGAAAGTTTTCCATACGTTGGGTGGAGACTGGAGCCACTGCAGAGTTACGGATGAGTCTGACCAGAAGTATGCTGCGGAAATGCTGACGTCGATGGCTTGCTTGATGCGGTGGTACAGATGTGCTGCGAGAACGGCTGCACTAAGCGTGCGATGGATAGGCGTTGGAGCGGTGCGACCCTGGACTTCGAGGCAAGCAGAATTATTTTCACTTCTCCCTGGTCGTTTTTGCAACGAGCGTACGTACACGCTCCGTAAGCGTCTTGAGAGGCATCCGCGAAAGTGTGCAGCTCCACGCGCGAATCTGGTAGGAATGCGCAGCGTTCAACTCGGTAGGACGAGATAAGTGGAAGCTCACTGCTGAAACTCTCCCACTTCCTACGCACGGTATCTGGGACCGGATCGTCCCAGTCGCAGGAAAGCAGCCACAACTCCTGCATGAGGATTTTAGCGCGTACAACCACAGGTGCTATCAACCCAAGAGGATCGAATAGCTTAGCGATGTCAGAGAGTATCGTACGTTTCGCATCTCGTGGTTGCACCGTTGAATCGAAGCGAAGAAAATCGTTCTCTGGCTCCCAGCCGATTCCCAGTGCCTTGGTTGTTTCGTTGGGAGTGAAGCTCAATGTTGATTGAGTCCCGATATGGTCTTCGTCCAGGCCTTGAAGAAATTTGAAACGGTTAGACGTCCACTTGCGCAGTTCGAGTCCACCCTTTTGCATTAGATCCGACAGCTCTTCTCGGAGTCGGATTGCCTCATCTGTGGAGCTGGCCCCACCGATGAAATCGTCGATGTAGAAATTCTTCCTTAATGCTAGACCAGCGAGAGAGTAGGCGTCGCCTTCATCAGCGGCCAATTGCTGAAGAGCGCGAGTCGCCAGGAATGACGATGGAGTAAGTCCGTATGTCACGGTCAGTAGCTCGTAGGTTTGGACAGGTGTGTCCGTAGAAAAACGGCACAGGATGCGTTGCAGGGGAGTATCGTCAGGGTGTACCAGGACCTGCCTATACATCTTCGCGATGTCTCCGACGAGGGCAACCTGGTAGGTACGAAACCGTAAAACAATGGATAGCAAGTCGTCTTGAACGACCGGTCCCACACAGAGCGCTTCATTGAGGGAGTAACCAGTGGACGTTTTAGCAGAGCCGTCGAAGACCACCCGAAGTTTCGTCGTCGTGCTTGACTCCTTCAGAACCGTGGTAAATAATAAGCAGCGCGGTTAACTTTGCTGCCCGGCTCTACCAGCCGCATATGGCCGAGGGACAGGTACTCCTGTAGGAACTTGTGATACTCCTCCTTGAGCGTTGAGTTCCTTTCCAGCGCTGGCTCTGGATTCTCCCATCATGGCGTTGAAATCTGGCTTTCGAGGCAATCGGACCATGTAACGTCCCTCAGCTGTCCGTGCAACCGTCGATTGGAACAAAGATTCACAGTGACGTTCCTCGACCGAATAGTTGTCACTCATCTGCAAGTCTTCGGTCTTCCAAAAGCGCTCGATGCTGTCCTCCAACGAAATCATGGATACAGTTACGGTGTTGTAGGAACTGACAGTGGAAGTGGACGGTTGCGTAAGCTGTTGTAGTGAAGCGGAACCTGTTACGACCCATCCAAACACGCTCTTCATTAGATGTGGAAGCTGCTCACCGAGCTGAATGCGAGCTGCACTGGGGAAGAACGAATGGTAATGTTTCGCCCCCAGAACCATGTCAATGCGTTGCCTCATGTTGAACGCAGGATCGGCCGAGGGAAGTTCGTCGGGAATCTGCCAGTCCGCGATGGTAATATCCTGCGCCGGAAGGTCTGCAGTGACCTTGTCTATCACTAGAAAGCTGATCCCTAAATCGAAATTTGCTGAAGCTGACCGGCCCCATGGATAGTCACGTTCACGTTGCTTCTTCTTAGTCGTAGCAGGCGTGCCAGCCGCTCAATGATTAGGTTGGGCTGCGATGCGCTGTCGAGAAGAGTACGTGCTAGATGATCCTGCCCAAAAGCATCGACAATCTTCACCAGTACCGTCTGAAGAAAAACGTTTTCCCGCGGCTGCTGCACTGGAGCACTCACCTCACAATCAAGGATGTTTTCGGTGGCTGCAACCGTCGATTGCACACTAGGGCTTGCCCACCAAGGGCGGAGCAATCTGCACTACAGCTGGGGTACTGGAGAAATGAGTCTCGGGAGCGGACCTCTGAGAACCCTCGTACGACGCAGAATGGAGGAAAGAATGGTGTCGCATATTGCAATGCCTACAATTGAAATTTAAAGTGCAATCCTTCGCCATGTGATCACCCTTCAAGCAGTTGTTACACAGTCGCTTCTTGAACACCAGTTGCCGTCGCTGAGCAACCGAAAAACCGTTGAATTTCTGACACCGGGTGATGCAATGCTCTTGGCCGCACGCAGGGCACTTACTGCCAGAATTAGTAGTGGCAGCATTCGAAGAAAGACGAAACTGAGTTGACCTTTTCAAGTTACTATTCGCCGAATTCCCATAGCAAGGAGACGCATGGTTATTGACGGAAATGGATTCCAAAACACGCATCCGACGTTGGAGAAAATCGATGAGACACAAATAGTTCGGATCCTCCACGGTGGAGGCATGGTCCTCCCACGCTTTGAGCGTGTCATCGTGTAGACGTGTGCACAGTAGGTGCTCAAGAATGCTGCTCCACTGCGCCGTCGGTTCGCCCATCTGCTGCAGAGTCTTCACATGACGTTCAAACTCGTCCACCAACGCGTGGAGTGTCACTGCGGTTTCCTTCTTCATTGGATGAACGTCGAAAAGAGCCTGTAAGTGTCGCTTTTTCAATAGATAATCGTTCGCATAACATCCCACCAGAGCATCCCAAGCCAAATTATATATCGCTGCGCTAATCGCAATCGATTCAATTAGCTGGGCAGCCTCCCCTTTCAAAGCTGCTTTCAGATAGTGGAACTTCTGAATCGCTGGCACATCGGTGTTCGAATGAATCAGAGCTAAGAACGTGTCATGGAAACCCAACCATTGCTTATAGTCCCCGTCGAATTCAGGAAGAGAAATAGTCGGCAGTTTCAAACCAGAGAGAGCGGAAGTAGGGTGTACAGTTTGAAGGATTTGAGAGTCAATAGGAATAACAGGAAGTTTGGATGTTAATTCTGCTTTTATTATTAGCAATCGCTCTTCAAAGCTGGCACGTGCTTCTTCATGCAATTCCATACCTTCTTCACTCTCCTCAGCACACTCCAATTCCGTCTGCACCTCCTCTAAGCTCTTCCAAACGTTCTCGATGTGGTCCAGCCGCACATGCACCTTCGTCACGTCCCTCACACCATCGTAGTCCGCCAAAAATGCCTCGGCCCGACCCAGTGCTGCAAGTAGTGTGGTCCTCCGTGTCAGTAGTACTCGGTGCGTACGGGTATTCTGTCCGGTAGCACCACTAGATACACCAGCAGGCGCGTTGACCCTCGATGTCGAGTCCGTTTCCGCCATCACGCAGAACGGAATGGTATAACTGGAGCGATAACGTCAGGGATTGGTCGATTCTGTCAAAAAAAAGACCACGGTAGACCCGGACACTGGAGAAATAATCACTTGGAAAGGTACTCACCTATTCCAAGGCTAAGCGTGCCTTGAAAATATAAAAAAATACTCGAAGCTCGACCTGAGCTGCACAAAAAACGTCCGATGCGTTTCGGTTTGCGACCGCAAACAGCGGAAAAAGCGTAAAAAATCGTTGAAATTGCTTGAAAGATCCACTGGATTGCGTGGCGATGTCCAAAAACAGTCACGCGACGTTCACAATGGCGCAGAATGGCCGATTGTATTGCCTGAATGCCTCAATAGTTCCTCTGGTTCATTCAGTTATTCAACTCCTTATTGTTCTACACACAATTAGCACCTCGAAATGGCGCCGGATGGCCGTTGCGATGTACCCCAATGAAGGATGGCGGTAATCGATTGTCCCGAATGTCCAGGAACCGCGTAGAGTATGCAAAAAAGAGAAACGGAGATCTAAAGCGTACCTGTGAGGCTACGCAGAATAAATCGCACAGGTAATTACCTGATTTCCGATTGAACGAGCCTTGAAACTATCAATAAAAGCTTTCGAAGCTTCTCGAACAATCAGACTCACGATGTCCGAACAGCAATGGCGCCTCCTCGTACCGTCCAGTGTATCGTGATGGCGTCTCCCGTAGTCACGTTGGGCCGAAAATCCTGGTCACGACACCACTTTTATATGTTGAATCCGTACCTTTCGTTTCCTACGTTGTGTTGTCCTTCTTTGTTTTTGACGTAGGACTACGTCTAACCGGAAGATATAGGGGGTGAAATGGAAATCTAGGCACTGAACAAGTAGGAAAAAATGCAAGATTTGGAACGCTTATAACTCGAGTATTTCTCAATAGATCGCAAAGGTTTTTGCATCAATTGATAGGAAATATATCTACGCATCTATCATAACGAATAACATTTCATTTTTCTTGAGATGAATAATTGAATAATTGTGAAATATCAAGCATTGTCAAAATGCACTATGTGCCTATTTTTGATTGGTCCATTTTGTGCTCCTCAAATCGTACCGACCAAAACGGGCAACCAGAGCAGCAGCGAAGTAGAATGAAACACGATTGGAAAGGAAAAAGAAAAAAAACTAACGAAACATTGGTCGCAGTCTCACACATGAGTAATTCTCGAGCCAGCCAGTCAGCTTAAAAATCCCCGCTCCGCTGCCGTAACGATCATTCTCATCCAAACCGTATACCACATCGGTTCGCATCACAACACATCAACCAACCCAAGCAGCCATGTCTGGACATGGTAAAGGAGGAAAAGTGAAGGGAAAGGCAAAATCCCGCTCGAACCTTGATCTGGAGTTCCCGCTCGTGTTGATCTGGAGTTCCCCGCAAGGGTAGCTAGGCAGAGCGCGTTAGTACCAGTGCACCAGTCCACCTAGCCGGCGTTATATAGTTTCGGCCGCCGAAATGATTGAGTTAGCTGGCAAAGCTGCTCGCGACGATAAGAAAACCCGCATTCGGAACAGAACACATTCGGTTCGGTGGACATCAAGACAACAGACAGTTGCAGCGAGTGGCGAGCGGCAAACGCAATCGCAAAACGGCATCAGGTAGCAGAAGAAAAAAGTTTGTTCTTTTTACAATCTGCTTTGGTGGCAAATCCAGAACAAGGCGGCATCGAGGGCGTTCGAAATGGTTTTTTTCAAAACCACGAGTACAAAGTTTTCTAAATTGGAACCATTCCATAAACCAAGGCGCTTTTCAGGGCCATTAAACATTCCAAAAAAAGAGTTTAGGAAATACAGTTCAATGCTTTCTAAAACAATATCCAAAATAATAATAAAACACAAATTGATTTTTTCATAATTTGTTTGCCAGGATCTGATGAATATGTGAATTTGGCAGTTGTTCTGAGCTTATTGATAGTTGGGGACTTTCCTGATTATTCAATTTTCACCAATTCTTAAATTTTTTCCAGATTTAAAGTAAAGTAAATTACAATTAGTTCGACATCTAGCTAATTGGACGGACATGTAATGCGACTTATTTAGTTGGACATTTTTGTAAACATAAAGATCCAAATTATGACCCCACATTGAAAGTCGACACAGTACCACTGTCATCGCAAATGTTCAATTTATTTATTTATTTAACTATTTATCAACAGGTTGACATTAAACCCTAATGATACTAACTACTTAACTAATTGTCTTAACCTAATAACGTTTGAGCTTGTCTAAGACGATTTTTTATTCTGTTCCTTGATATATGAAAATCGATGTTTTCAAAATGGCGATTGAATGTTCGAGCCATGCTAGCAACAGGCTCATGGTGAGAGTAATTAGTTCGTGCAGTTGGAAGGCGGAGAAATTCGTGGTTACGCAGATTTCTCCTTCTGACGTTGAAATTAATGCAACTTAACAATCCAGAACAGTCGATGTTGGCTTGGATGAGATCGTAAACGAAAACAACTCTAGCTGTGTTACGTCGCACGCATAACTGATCCAAACCCAGGAGCTTACAACGATCTTCATATCTTGGAAGGTTTTGAGGGTCATTCCAATGGAGACGACGCAGTGCATAACGGACAAATTTACGCTGCACAGACTCCACTCTTTGTATGTTATTGTGGTAATATGGAGCCCAGACGACCGAAGCGTACTCCAAAATCGAGCGAACCAGAGAGCAATATAAAACCTTAAGGCATTGTATGTCCGTAAAGTGTTTAGTAGTGCGGAAAATGAATCCAAGAGCCTTGGAAGCCTTTGAGACTGCGTATGCGATATGTTCGCTGAACGTGATCTTCGAATCTAAAATAATTCCCAGGTCTTTTATACATGTGACTCTGTTGAGTATCGATCCGAAAAGCTCATAATCGTACTGTATCGTTGTGTGTTTGCGAGAAAAAGAGATGACAGAGCATTTTGATGAGTTCAGCGACATACAATTTGCTTCATACCAGCTGGCAAAGATTTCTAACTGTCGCTGTAGAAAAGTCGCATCATCACGGTTATTTACACGCACGAAGAGTTTGAAGTCATCAGCATATGAAAGCTTCATACATTTGAGAACAGAATTGACATCGTTCAAATATAGTACGAAAATCAATGGTCCTAGATGACTTCCTTGTGGAACGCCTGATGTTACGTCGAAAGGGGAGGATATGAAGTCACCTATTTTGACGCTCATTGTTCGACCAGTCAAATATGATTCCAACCAATGCAGTAGTGGTCCATTGAACCCGATGCGATGCAGCTTAGCAATTGTAATTTGGTGATTGATCTTGTCAAAAGCAGCTGAGAAGTCCGTGTATATAGCGTCGACTTGGGATCTGGATTCTAGCATTTTTGAAATGAATGATGTGTAAAGCAACAAATTCGTGGACGTGGAACGTTTAGGTACGAATCCATGTTGCTCCTCCGCTATGTAATTTTTACATGCATGGTGCATGAAATCGAGTAAAATTGCCTCAAACAGCTTGGACATAGCACATAAGCAAGCAATTCCACGATAATTTTTCACATTTCTCTTGCAGCCTTTTTTATATACAGGGAATACAAATGATTGTTCCCAAGCTTTGGGAAAAATTCCGGATTGAATAGAGGTGTTGAATAAAGTTGATAATGGCAGAGAAAGACTAGCAGAGCAGCGTTTCAAGATTATGGATGGAATTCCATCAGGCCCACAGTTTGATGATGCTTTCAGTTTTGAGCAAACGTTGAGAACAGTCATTGCATCAATGATTGGATGAGGACCAGTTTCAGGTAAAACTGGCGTGTTTTCAACTGCCCTTTGGATGAGAATGTCGCTGATTGAATTATCAACAAAAACACGGCTAAATTGCCGACGGAATAAATCACTAATGCTAGGAATCGTAGAGGCTTCTTCCTGTTCATAAGTCATAACAGATGGCAACCCTGACTCGTTTCTCTGTAGATTTATGTGTTTCCAGAAGCATTTTGGATTAAGCTTCAGTTTACGTTGTACTCGACTTTGGTGTTCGCCGAAGAGCCTCTTATTCAAGATTCTATAGTTTTTACTTGCGGTAACATAGCGAGATTTCCACAAATCATTGCGGTATCTCGAGAACCTTCTTAATACAGCTTTCTTAATAGTCTTCAGGCGTCGTAGGCTGGAATTGGACCATGGTGGGTGGACAGGAACTTTCTTTCGTTTCTTCGGAACAAATTGGTCTATAGCATATAAAAGTACATGAGAAAGATTCGCAGCAGTTGCATCAACATCCTGTTGAATCAACAGTTCATCCCAGTTCAAAGCGTTGAGGAAATGGTTCATCGATGTGAAGTCGGCGTACTGATAACTATAATAAAATGATTCTGCAGTATTCGTGAAACTGGTTGTATTGGACTTGATGAACGACACGAGAAGTGGAGGATGATGCCGACACGTTTTTACAATGCTCTAGCAACAATTATTTTGGATAACAATTCATTACTTACGAAGCACAGATCAAGAAATCGGTTATTATCGTTGGAAATATCATTAATTTGACATAACCCTGCAGTAGAATACTCATCAAGCAATTTCGTAGCTGTCACGCTAATTGTGGAACGAGATAAATCAGGAAATAAATCAGCTTGTGTTCCTTTAGACCAAGCAATACCTGGCAGATTAAAATCTCCAAGTATGATAATGTTATCAGTCAGTTTCATGCGGGATGTAATCCAGGTGAGTGAAGTTATATGACGGTTGATAATTTCAGGATCGTTGATCAGATTCGGTGGGAAGTAAACGACACAGATGAAAGTAGTTTGATTTGCGGATGATACTTCAACCCATATCTGCTCTAAATTTGAATAATTTGGAGGTTGTAATTCACGAGATTTTAAATCCGAACGAATGGCAAGAAGCACACCACCACCTGTGCGTTTGTTGCTATTCGTTAACGACCTGTCACGTCGGTATACATCATAGGTTGGTCCAAAAATTTGCTGCGATATAGTGTTTTCGTTGAGCCAGGTTTCAGTGAAAGCATAAGCATCATAAGATGTGTCTGAGCATGCAAGATGATACTCGATGATTCGTGTGTTCATCCCACCAACATTTTGGTAATACACTAGTAGTGGCTTATTTACACGAACGAGGTTCACACTCGTCTCGGCGAAGCTCTTTGATAGAGGCTGCTTATTTGTAATGACTCTTGTATGACAGGAGGTTGCATTTGAATTGGAGTGTTGTTCGGATATCTTTGAGATTCGTAGGGTTTTTGTTGCAATTGGGGAGTGGTGAAGTTGCGGCGAGTTCGCACTGGTGGTCGTTCTAAAAAAGGAGATATCGAAACACCGTTCGGCCAGAAGTTTTTTGAATTAACCGGGCCTTCCAATGACTCATGTACATTCAATTTGAATGATACAAAAGATATTGGTCTATTATCCTGGTTCTGGCGCATTAATTTATGGCACTTAATGAGGGAGGAATCGCAATTGCATTTTCCAGAAATGTATCGTACGATGTTCTCGGATTCTTCGTTAGGCAGGAAACGTGTTACGTAAAACCATTTAGCTGGTTTTGCTGGAGGAGCGATGCACAGCATTGGAATGGATGGCGAAAAAGCGTTGTGAACGAAGTAAGTCCTATCTTTTTGTGAGTTTACTGTACTAACTATCGGCATCGCAGTACTTGCCGATTCTGTTACAGTATGACGATCCATCGATGTTGCGATTGATGATGGAATAGCTGAGCAAGCAGTCGTTGACTGAGTCCGTGGAAATGTTGTTTCTGCGCTTATAATGTCAGGATGATGGTCGAGTACAGGTCCTCTATTGAAATTTCTTTGCCGTGAAGGTGTGAGGCGAGCTGCTGATGTTGTTGATGTATGCAGTTGTGAATCACTAATCAGTGGTGTAGTAACATAACCGGCTTCGGCCGGACATATACTTGTATGAACATTACCTGTGAGAAAAGATGATGTAACTGGCACAGGTGGATAGCTTCTGAGATTGCTAGTGGTGTAGCGAACTGTAGAACCGCTAGCTGAAGGTGTAGGTGGCGATGTTCTTTGTAATTGAGGCGATGCAATTTCAGGATTCATAGCATTATTTTGACTCGTCTGATTGTTATCAGCAGCGTAAGATGTTGAAGGATGACACAGTGAGTCTGAATTGCCAGACCGAGTAATCGGAACAAGTTGAGTCAGGTTGATTAAATCGGATGTATCCACAGACGCATCGACTCTTGTTTTTTTCTCGATTCTACCAGATGTCACGCGTGAAGAGGAGAAACTGCTAGTACGGTTCCTTTTTTTATTGTTGTTCGTCTGGACAAGATTATTTGTATCGTCGACGAAGGAGTTGAAAACTTTGCTAAACTCAAGTTGCATATCGTATATTTCTTCTTCAAATGTGCGTGCATCATTCGGAGCACCAATTCTGGGAGCGTGGTTGCAGCAACTTGAACGATGAATGTTTTGCCCATAAGCGCGGCACAACGAGCGAGTCACATCGATCTGGGCGTTGATAAGTCGAACGATAGAAGAAAGGCGTTCGGAAATAAGTTCAAATGCTGAGGCTAGGACAATTACAGGTTAATATCGCCTCCAATGCGACACTGAGTGGTACTTCGGCACGTCGCATTGAATGTAATTTACTGTACAACATGTCACAAAGCTGGATGGGAAGAAATTTTCCAACTGTGAAAGCTGTGGCGAGTGGCAACAAATCGCTAAACAGGAAGGTTTAGCCGAACAAGATGGGGATATCGAGTGATAACAAAACAATAAACTCTTTAGATTGAAGATAATTTTGTGATCTTGAAAAGAACCCTTTTTAGCATGTGCATGTGAATGTGAATCTAACGAGCGAACAAATCGTAATGAATGTATTTTTTGCCATCGCTCCCTTTTAACGCTCATTCGTTCGTCTCGTTGGACCCGCCCCTCTGGCTGAGTCTGCCGATTTGTCTCTATCCTGTGAGTGTGTACCGCTAGAGTATAAAACACGCGGACTCCAAAAAAATATCTTATTTTCTTTCAAATCGTAAACCCGTGTGGTTGTACGGCATCCGCATCGTGGACGTAACAAAGGAGGACAAGTTGAGGGAAACGCAAAGTCCCACTCGAACCGTGCAGGTGTGCAGTTCCTCGTAGGTGTATCCGCCAATTTCTCAGCAAGGGTAAATCGGCCGAGCGCGTTAGTACCAGTGCACCAGTCCACCTAACCGGCGTTAGGTGGTTTCGGCCGCCGAAGTGATCGAGTTGGCTGGTAAAGCTGCTCGCGACGATAAGAAAACCCGCATTCAGAACAGAACACATCCAGACAACAGGCAGTTGCAGCGAGTGGCGAGCGGCAAACGCAATCGCAAAACGGCAGCAGTTAGCAGAAGAAAAAAGTTTGTTCTTTATACAATCTGCTTTGGTGGCAAATCCAGAACAAGGCGGCATCGAGGGCGTTCGAAATTGTTTTTTTTGACGTAGGACTACGTCTTTCATTTCTATACCGGGGTGTAAAATCAAAGTTTCGAAAACGAAAGCGTTACGCCGGAGACCGAGATTTTGAGTGTTAATAGCTCCTAAACAACTGAACGAAATGGTATGATAAACACTTCATTCGAAAGATAAAATGTCTACGCGTTCTATACTTGTTACTTTCTGATCCAAAAACTTGTTTCAATAGTCTTAAATTTGCTTTCAAAATAGGCTATTGAAATCACCAATCGGTATATAAGCGAGCGCCGCTCGGAAATCCACTCAGTTCTAATTGAACAGCGATTGGAGCATGTTGTCGCTGTTGTGGTGAAGCTCTTCATTTATCATGAAAGCGCGGATGAACGGTGTCACCAAGAGAGCCTGTTTGTACACCTTAGGCCAGAAGGGAATCCATCAGGAGGAGAGTGATGCTACAAACGGTTCCCCGGGAAGATCTCGAAGCAGCCGCTACACACACACACATACACGCACGGAATTCTTTCCGTTTGGATCGAGAAAGATCCGGAAAATAATCTGCCAGTTCCTCTAGGAATTTAAAAATACATTCATGTGAAAGAGTTTATTGAATTTTTTCTATCCATGTAACACTGTGACCAAATATGTTTCAATCAAGTGCTATTAACAGATGGTTATCGAGTTAGCATTAACCACTGGTGGGCTTCCAGTATCGAGGAAAATGTGGAAATATCTCATCGTTACTGAAAATAACCTGCCAGTTCCTCTGGGAATTTAAAATTACATTTATATGAAAGAGTTTATTTTAATGTTTTCTATCCATGTAACACTGTGACCAAATACATTAGGTTTTGTGATTTTTCAATCAATCGCAATCAACAGGATAGCTTCTGAAGATTATTCTTCCCCATCAGTAGGATATTTCCGTATCCAATATTGGATGCATAAAACCTTGTGCCTCCAACGTAACGCTCTCGTTTTCGAAGTTCTCCAAATATTCATTCATTCAGAATGAATTCAGATTCAACTTCATACAAATTATCTCTAAATCAACGATAGTCCTACGTCACCCTTGCGGTTATCCCATAGATATAACCCACTTCCTGTTTTTTCAAAACTACGAGTACTAAGTTTTCTAAATTGGAACCATTCCATAAAACAAGGCGCTTTTCGGGGCCATTAAACCTTCCAAAAAAGAGTTTAGGAAATACAGTTCAATGCTTTCTAAAACAATATTCAAAATAATAAAACACAAATTGATTTTTTCATAATTTGTTTGCCAGGATATGTTGAGTATGTGAATTTGGCAGTTGTTCTGAGCTTATTGATTTTCTCCCAATTCTTAAATTGCTTCTAGATTGAAAGTACAGTAATTTACACCTATCTCGACATTTAGCTAATTGGACGGACCTGTAATGCGACATATTTAGTTGGACATTTTTGTAAACATAGAGTTCGGGGTCCAATACACTATAAGTGACATAATATGACATATGATATAACTGATTTTTTTTGTTTATGCTTGTTCTTGAACTTATTGGTGGTTGGGTTCTTTTAAATTGATCATTCATTTTTCACAAACCCATGTATGGTTTCCGAATTAAAAGTGGCTCCAAATTACAATACATTGTATGCAGGATGGCATTAACGAATTTTCTCGGTAGGAAGAACTGCTTTCTTTGGTTGATAACTGATGTTGAAAATTGACTGACGTTACATATGCATTGCATAGAGAAATAACTAAGGAGCAACACGATGAGCTATGTATTTCCTGCTGCTCTGTTCTTATTTTAAAGGGCTTTAATCCGAAGGTCATCCGTCCCTGTATTTACTGTTGGTTTTTCAGAACGCTTATAGCTCGTTTATTTCTCGACAGATCGTAGAGTTCGTCTCCAAAACCTCAGTTCTTTTTCATTTTTATTTACTTTGTTTGCGGAGACTACAAATCTTACAATTCATTCGTCTCCGGAACCACAGCTTAAGGTACGGTAATGTGCTCAATAGTGAAATATATGATATTGAACGAGCTGATGACCACCTATGCATTCCCTATCACAGCCATCATTTTGATTGTACGATATGTGTATACGCCGAAAGATGCCCGACGTTGAACTTTTAATAAGTACAAAGCCTTCAGAAAAAAATCAAGAATCAAGTTTGTAAAAAAAAACGCAAAAACACAACACCAAAGGTTCTTTTCAGAACCCCCAACATGTTCATAAAGAGTAAACAATAAACTAATCAATTTTTCAGGTAGATAGGTAGGTATTCACGTAGGAGAAGAAAATAAAACAATATATTTAAAATATATATTTAGCAAAAGCTGTCCCCTTTGTATAGTCCTACGTCACTCCGGTTATGTCACCGACATTACCCACCCGTATTTTTTTCCGATAACTTCACTTTCTTTCTAATTCACTTTCAACTTTACTTTCTCCTCTATCCTCAATTTTCGCTTTCTTCACTATCAATAAAAACGTCCTGTCCGATTGAATGTTTTGTGTGAACTGTGTGTCAATTTATTACAATATGTATAAATCAGCGGCGAAAATGCAGAGTTGCCAAATACGCTGATTTTTTATCCCTGAAATCGGGCGAAATTATTTTGGGCATACAAACGCTTTGCATAGTGGGTCATCAACACAGTTCAATGCTTTCTAAAACATTATCCAAAATAATAATAAAACACAAATTGATTTTTTCATCATTTGTTTGCCAGGATCTGATGAGTATGTGAATTTGGCAGTTGTTCTGAGCTTATTGATAGTTGGGGACTTTCCTGATTATTCAATTTTCACCAATTCTTAAATTGTTTCCAGATTGAAAGTACAGTAATTTACAATTAGTTCGACATTTAGCTAATTGGACGGACATGTAATGCGACTTATTAGATGGACATTTTTGTAAACATAGAGATCCAAATTATGACCCCACATTGAAAGTCGACACTGTACTACTGTCATCGCAAATGTTCAATTACAGGTTAAAATCGCCTCCAATGCGACACTGAGTGGCGCTTCGGCACGTCGCATTGAATGTAATTTACTGTACAACATGTCACGAAGCTGGATGGGAAGAAATTTTCCAACTGTGAAAGCTGTGGCGAGTGGCAACAAATCGCTAAACAGGAAGGTTTAGCCGAACAAGATGGGGATATCGAGTGATAACAAAACAATAAACTCTTTAGATTGAAGATAATTTTGTGATCCTGAAAAGGACCCTTTTTAGCCTGCATGTGAATCCAACGAGCGAACAAATCGTAATGAATGTATTTTTTTGCCATCGCTCCCTTTTAACGCTCATTCGTTCGTCTCGTTGGACTCGCCCCTCTGGCTGAGTCTGCCGATTTGTCTCTATGCTGTGAGTGTGTACCGCTAGAGTAGAAAACACGCGGACCCCAAAAAAATATCTTATTTCCTTTCAAACCGTAAACCCGTGTGGTTGTACGGCATCGGCATCGTGGACGTAACAAAGGAGGACAAGTTAAGGGAGGGAGGGAGGAGGACAAGTATCGAGGCAATGCCGGAGCCGCGGGTAATCTTAGGTGATTTTAACTCCCATGGAACAGCCTGGGGATCACTCTACGATGACAACCGTGCCACTTTGATTTATGATCTGTGCGACAACTTCAAATTGACAGTTTTGAATACTGGGGAAGCAACTAGAATAGCCAACCCTCCTGCACGGGCAAGCATGCTAGACATATCTCTATGCTCTTCTTCGTTATCCCTGGATTGCATGTGGAAGGTAATCCAAGATCCGCACGGTAGTGATCACCTACCAATAATTTTATCGATCGCTAATGAATCAAGCTCTCGTTAGTCAGTCAATATTTCGTATGACCTCACGAAGAATATTGACTGGAGGACATTTGCGGAAATAATATCTGAAGCAATTGTTTCAATGCATGAACTTCCTCCACTCGAAGAGTATAACTTTATATCGAGTTTGATTTACGAAAGCGCACTTCAAGCTCAAAAGAAACGTGTACCGGCTACCACTTTCCGATGTCGTCCTCCATCACTTTGGTGGGACAAGGAGTGTTCAGAGGTCTACCTTGAAAAATCATCCGCTTTCAAAAAATTCAGGAAAACTGGATTAGTGGAATGGTTTCTAAAGTACCAAGCTCTAGAAGCCAAACTAAAAGTTTTGATTGAAGCAAAAAAGCGTGGATATTGGCGGAAGTTCGTCAATGGTTTGTCAAGGGAGACCGCTATGAGCACTCTTTGGAATACGGCTAGGAAAATGCGTGGCTGGAACCATACAAACGAAAGTGAGGAATACTCTGACCGTTGGATTTTTAACTTTGCAAGGAAGGTTTGCCCCGACACCGTTCCTGCACAAAACGTCGTACGCGACATTCCACTTCAAAGCGATTATGAGAATTTTTCGATGGTGGAATTCTCAATTGCCCTTCTCTCATGTAACAATTCAGCTCCGGGGTCGGACAAGATTAAATTCAACTTGTTGAAGAATCTTCCCGACTTGGCAAAACAGCGTTTGCTAAACTTGTTCAACAAGTTTCTGGAGCTGAATATTGTCCCGCATGACTGGAGACAAGTGAGAGTGATAGCCATACGGAAACCCAACAAGCCGGCTTGCGATAACAACTCGTATAGGCCGATTGCAATGTTATCCTGTATTCGTAAATTGTTAGAGAAAATGATTCTACTTCGTTTGGACAAGTGGGTCGAAACGAACAATTTGCTGTCAAATACGCAGTTTGGCTTCCGCCGAGGTAGAGGGACAAATGATTGTCTCGCGCTGCTATCTTCTGAAATCCAAATCGCATTTGCTCGCAAAGAACAAATGGCTTCCGTTTTTCTCGATATCAAAGGGGCATTTGATTCAGTTTCCATGGAAATTCTCTCAGAGAAGCTTCATAATCGTGGACTTTCACCAATTCTTAACAATTTCCTGTACAATTTATTGTCAGAAAAGCACATGATTTTCTCTCATGGCAACTCGAAATCTTCTCGTTACAGTTTTATGGGCCTATCACAAGGCTTAGGCAGGCCCCTCTTGTACAGTTTTTACGTCAATGATATGGATGATCGTCTAACTAGAGACTGCACGCTGAGACAACTTGCAGACGAGTTATTTCCATCACGGGTACTAATCCCGTCGTACCTTACACACGACGTGCACCCTTCACCAGGCATCTCCAACCAAGTTTGCTCCCCATACTTCTGCAATTCCTCTGTCATTTTTGATCTGTCCATGCGACAAAAAATCCATGGAATCCCAGATCACCTACGCTCCGATTCTATTCCGCCGATATTTTCGGCAGAATATGGGAAAGTTAGATCTGATCAAATGTTCTTTACTGACGGTTCATTCATAAACGGGTCCACTGGCTTCGGCATCTTCTAATGTAATCGTAGTAGCATAGTAATACGCGTCGCTAAGGATTGTTAATAGTTGCTAAGAGATAGAATAAAACTTTCATTCCATTGCAAGCATTCAACTGAACAAGACGTTTGATTCATTTGCTCTGCAATAGGCTATGGGCCCAGGCAAATGGCCATAACTGAAGTTAAGAAGTAGTTTTATTGACGTAGGACTACGTCTAACCGGAAGATATAGGGGGTGAAATGGAAATCTAGGCACTGAACAAGTAGGAAAAAATGCAAGATTTGGAACGCTTATAACTCGAGCATTTCTCAATAGATCGCGAAGGTTTTTGCATCAATTGATAGAAAATATATCTACGCATCAATCACAACGAATAACATTTCATTTTTCTTGAGATAAATAATTGAATAATTGTGAAATATCAAGCATTGTCAAAATGCACTATGTGCCCATTTTTGATTGGTCCATTTTGTGCTCCTCAAATCGTACCGACCAAAACGGGCAACCAGCGGCAGCAGCGAAATAGAATGAAGCACGATTGGAAAGGAAAAAGAAAAAAATGAACGAAACATTGGTCGCAGTCTCACACATGCGTAATTCTCGAGCCAGCCAGTCAGCTTAAAAATCCCCGCTCCGCTGCCGTAACGATCATTCTCGTTCAAACCGTACACCACATCGGTTCGCATCACAACACATCAACAAACCAACCCAAGCAGCCATGTCTGGACATGGTAAAGGAGGAAAAGTGAAGGGAAAGGCAAAATCCCGCTCGAACCGTGTTGATCTGGAGTTCCCCGCAAGGGTAGCTAGGCCGAGCGCGTTAGTACCAGTGCACCAGTCCACCTAGCCGGCGTTATATAGTTTCGGCCGCCGAAGTGATCGAGTTAGCAAAGCTGCTCGTGACGATAAGAAAACCCGCATTCGGAACAGAACACATTCGGTTCGGTGGACATCAAGACAACAGGCAGTTGCAGCGAGTGGCGAGTGGCAAACGCAATCGCAAAACGGCATCAAGTAGCAGAAGAAAAAAGTTTGTTCTTTATACAAACTTATCGAAATGGTTTTTTTCAAAACCACGAGTACTAAGTTTTCTAAATTGGAACCATTCCATAAAACAAGGCGCTTTTCAGGGTCAAAAAAGAGGCGCAAACCTTCCAAAAAAGAGTTTAGGAAATACAGTTCAATGTTTTCTAAAACATTATCCAAAATAATAATAAAACACAAATTGATTTTTTCATAATTTGTTTGCCAGGATCTGATGAGTATGTGAATTTGGCAGTTGTTCTGAGCTTATTGATAGTTGGGGACTTTCCTGATTATTCAATTTTCACCAATTCTTAAATTGTTTCCAGATTGAAAGTACAGTAATTTACAATTAGTTCGACATTTAGCTAATTGGACGGACATGTAATGCGACTTATTTAGATGGACTTTTTTGTAAACATAGAGATCCAAATTATGACCTCACATTGAAAGTCGACACTGTTCCACTGTCATCGCAAATGTTCAATTACAGGTTAAAATCGGCTCCAATGCGACACTGAGCGGCGCTTCGGCACGTCGCATTGAATGTAATTTACTGTCACAAAGCTGGATGGGAAGAAATTTTCCAACTGTGAAAGCTGTGGCGAGTGGCAACAAATCGCTAAGGTTCAGCCGAACAAGATGGGGATATCGAGTGATAACAAAACAATAAATTCTTTAGATTGAATATAATTTTGTGATCCTGAAAAGGACCCTTTGTAGCCTGCAATCCAACGAGCGAACAAATCGTAATGAATGTATTTTTTTGCCATCGCTCCCTTTTAACGCTCATTCGTTCGTCTCGTTGGACTCGCCCCTCTGGCTGAGTCTGCCGATTTATCTCTATCCTGTGAGTGTGTACCGCTAGAGTATAAAACACGCGGACCCCAAAAAAATATCATATTTTCTTTCAAACCGTAAACCCGTGTGGTTGTACGGCATCGGCATCGTGGACGTAACAAAGGAGGACAAGTTGAGGGAAAGGAAAAGTCCCACTCGAACCGTGCAGGTGTGCAGTTCCCCGTAGGTGTATCCGCCAATTGCTCAGCAAGGGTAGCTAGGCCGAGCGCGTTAGTACCAGTGCACCAGTCCACCTAGCCATCGTTATATAGTTTCGGCCGCCGAAGTGATCGAGTTGGCTGGTATAGCTGCTCGCGACGATAAGAAAAACCGCATTCAGAACAGAACACATCAAGACAACAACAGGCGGTTGCAGCAAGTGGCGAGTGGCAAACGCAATCGCAAAACGGCATCAGATAGCAGAAGAAAAAAGTTTGTTCTTTATACAAACTGCTTTGGTGGCAAATCCAGAACAAGGCGGCATCGAGGGCGTTCGAAATGGCTTTTTTCAAAACCACGAGTACTAACTTTTCTAAATTGGAATCATTCCATAAAACAAGGCGCTTTTCAGGGCCATTAAACCTTCCAAAAAAGAGTTTAGGAAATACAGTTCAATGCTTTCTAAAACATTATCCAAAATAATAATAAAACACAAATTGATTTTTTCATAATTTATTTGCCAGGATATGATGAGTATGTGAATTTGGCAGTTGTTCTGAGCTTATTGATTTTCACCAATTCTTAAATTGCTTCTAGATTGAAAGTACATTAATTTACAATTATCTCGACATTTAGCTAATTGGACGGACCTGTAATGCGACATATTTAGTTGGACATGTTTGTAAACATAGAGTTCGGGGTCCAAATTATGACCCCACATTGAAAGTCGACACTGTTCCACTGTCATCGCAAATGTTCAATTACAGGTTAAAATCGCCTCCAATGCGACACTGAGTGGCGCTTCGGCACGTCGCATTGAATGTAATTTACTATACAACATGTCACAAAGCTGCAAAGCAAAGCAAAGAAATTTTCCAACTGTGAAAGCTGTGGCGAGTGGCAAACGCAATAGCAAAACAGGAAGGTTTAACCGAACAAGATAGGAATATCGAGTGATAACAAAATACAACACCAAAGGTTCTTTTCAGAACCATCAACATATTCATAAAGAGTAAACAGTAAACTGATCCGTTTTTCAGGTAGATTTTCAGGTTCACGCAGGAGAAGAAAATAAAACAACATATTTAAAATATATCTTTAACAAAAGCTGTCCCCTTTGTATAGTCCTACGTCACTCCGGTTATGTCCCCGACATTACCCACTCGTCTTTTTTAACTGAAGCATTAATCTCAAGAAGTGTATCAAGTAAGAAGGAGTATCCGAAGTAATCCGAAGTCAAGATGTCGCGAAACAATTCTAGTATCGGAGATGGGGCGAACGGAGCTGCAACTGGACCAGGAAGTGTTCGAGTTGGCGGAGGTTCCGTGGCGTTGCCGGACATTGAAAAGCTACGCGGAAGGGAAAATTTCACGACATGGGCGTTCGCGATGCGGATGATTTTGATCCGTGAAGGATGTTGGGAAGCAGTTAGTGCTGAAACCGACGAAGCACAAGCAGCGGTGCCAGCGGATATGAAGCAACGGGCATTGGCTACCATCTGTCTTAGTTTGGAAACCTACAACTATAGTTTGGTGCTGGATGCGGCCGATGCACGAGCTGCCTGGAAGAAGCTTGAAACGGCGTTCCAGGATAGCGGTCTGAATCGGAAGATTGGATTGTTACGAAAATTCACCTCGATACGTCTTGTTAACAATTCCAGTGTGGAAGCTTATGTTGATGAGCTGATGAGCACAAGTCACAAGCTAGCGTCAGTGGGATTCAAAGTCGATGATTCCTGGTTGGCTGCGATGTTGCTAATGGGCTTGCCGGAGCAGTATGAGCCGATGATAATGGGACTAGAGGCGTCAGGTATTGCGCTGACAGCGGATGCAGTGAAGTCCAAGATACTTCAGGATGTGAAGATCGAACGGGGCGCAATGAATTGCAGTGACGAAGATGCTTTGTATGTCAAGCAGGGTTCCAGAAGGTTCAAACCAACGATGGTGAAAGCGAAGGTCGACGAGAAAACGTGCTTCAAGTGTCAAAAACCAGGTCACTTTGCTGCCAAGTGTCCGGAAAAGCAACAGCAACCGAAGCCGAGGAAGAACAAGGGTCTGTGTTCCATTTTCGCCATGGGAGATGTGATTACCAATGAATGGTACTTTGATTCGGGTGCCACTTGCCACATGGCACGGACGGAGCAGAAATTTGTGAACGAAGAGAAGGTGAACCATGATGTCGGAACGGCGAACAATACCAGCATGAAGGCCGTAGCGAAGGGTACCGTCGTTTTGAACAGTGACGATGGTCAAATCGATGTCAACGGAGTACTGAAGATCCCGGAATTAGCTACAAATTTGCTATCTGTAAGTAGCATCTGCAAAAAGGGAAAAACCGTTATATTCACCAAGGACAAATGTGAAGTTCGGGATGAAGACGGCGATCTGGTTATCACCGGTGTCGAGGAAGGTGGCCTGTACAAAGTCAATCGATCGGAGAAGTCACTTCTGGTAAGCGGTATTGAACTTTGGCATCGACGTCTTGAACATCTCCACGAAGGTGGGCTGAAGAAGCTAAAACAGATTGTGGACGGAATCGATTTTCAAGTCGGGACGTTGAAGAATTGTGTTGCCTGTCTGGAGGGCAAACATGCGAGGCGTTCGTTTCCTAGCAGCGAGTCACGAGCTGAAGAGCTGTTGGAGTTGGTACACTCCGACCTCTGCGGTCCAGTAGAGGTTCCGTCGTTGGGTGGAAGTCGTTATTTTGTGACATTTTTGGACGACGCGAGCAAGCGCGTGGCGGTTTATTTTTTGAAGCATAAAAATCAAGCACTGGGGGCGTTCAAATCGTTTAAGGCCAAGGCGGAGAGACAAACGGGTAAGAAGCTGAAAATCCTGCGTTCAGACAACGGATAGGAATATGTGAATGCAGATTTCCGGAAGCTGTTGGAGTCGGACGGGATCCGACATCAAACCACGTGCCCGTATACGCCCGAGCAGAACGGGGCGGCCGAGAGGATGAACCGCACGTTAGTAGAAAAAGCGCGATGCATGCTCAACGATGCAAAGGTTGGAAAGGAGTTTTGGGCAGAAGCTATTTCGACTGCTGCTCACGTGGTGAATCGTTGTCCTACACGTTCCCTGAAGGACAAAACGCCTGAAGAGGCGTGGACAGGGAAAAAGCCGGATCTTGGGCATCTTAAGATTTTTGGTTCAAGAGTGATGACCCTGGTTCCGAAGGCGAAAAGGAAGAAATTCGATCCCAAATCCGAAAAGGGTATTTTCGTTGGATATTGTGAAGACACAAAAGGCTATCGGGTGTATGATTCTGAGAAGGGCAGTTTCCGCATCAGCCGAGACGTCGTAGTTCTGGAGGAAGGTGTCGTTATTTGTGAGGTGGAACAACCAGTGAAGCCGGTGAAGTTCATGTAGCTTTGTTGGGACGAGTTCCGTGACCATCCTGCGTGTGGTACAGTCGAGCCTGTGACTGGTGCTGGAGTTGTTTGTGGTAATCGTGATGATATCGAGCCAGCGGAAGAAGCGATTGGTGTCGATAGTTCGTTCAGCGAAGCGGATGACTACGAGGATGCCGTTGCCGATCATGCGCTCCCACCGCAACTAAATAGACTAGCTGATGAAATGCAGCAGGAGTTGAGGCGCAGCGGTCGGGAGCGCCGTTGTCCAGGCAAGTACAGTGACTTTGTTAATTACAGTTCATTTCCTGGCGGTGTTCATTCTCCTCAGTTAACCTCAAATACGACGAGCGATGAGGATATAATGGATGATCCGACGAGCTACGAAGAGGTTCTACGACGACCCGACCGAGATCGCTGGATGGTGGCGATGCGCGAAGAGATCGCTTCCCTTAGCGAGAACAGGACATGGGTGCTCGCAGAGATGCCTGAAGGGCGGAAAGCAATCCGGAACAAATGGGTGTTCCGAACGAAGAAAGGTCCCAACGGGAAGACTCAGAGATACAAGGCCCGACTTGTGGTGAAGGGCTGCTCTCAACGAACTGGTCTGGATTACAACGAATTGTATTCTCTGGTCGTGCGATACGCGACCGTCCGATACTTGATGGCTCTAGCAGTGCGATACAATTTGAACATCGACCAAATGGATGCAGTCACAGCTTTTCTTCAGGGCGAGCTGAAGGATGAGGAGATTTATATGCTGCAACCAGAAGGGTTCGCAGCAGAAAACGGAAAAGTGTGCAGACTCAAGAAGGCGCTGTATGGCCTGAAGCAGTCTAGCCGCGTATGGAACGCGCAATTGAATGAGGTGCTGCGTGAGTTCGGATTGAAGCGGTCGAGAGTAGATCCTTGCTTGTACTGGTGTGTTTATGAGGATAAAATGATGTTTGTGACCACCTACGTGGACGACCTCTTGATTTTTACAAACGATCGGAAGCTAAAGAAGAAACTGAAAGCTCATCTGCACAGTCGGTTCCAAATGAAAGACCTCGGGGAGGCGCATCACTGTCTCGGGATCAGAATCACGAGAAAGCGTGAAGAAGGCAAGCTGTGGTTGGATCAACAAGCCTATATCGAAGACATCATCGATCGTTTCGGTATGGCCGAGGCTCACCCAGTTGCAACACCTACAGATCCTAGCATTAAGTTGGACAAGTCGATGGCACCGAAGACGGAATCCGAAACGCATGAAATGAAGTCGGTTCCATACAAAGAAGCAGTCGGGTGTTTATCTTTCGCAGCTCAAGGCACTCGACCGGATATTGCTTTCGCCGTTAACCCGTGAGCCAGTACAGTGCTAACCCTGGCCGTCCTCACTGGGAAGCGGTGAAAAGGATAATTCGGTACCTGAAGGGTACAACTACGAAGAGATTAGAGTACTTGACAAGCGGTCCAGCGGAAATAGTTGGTTACAGCGATGCCGATTGGGGAGGAGATACGGATGACCGGAAATCCACGACCGGTTACGTTTTCTTGATGCAGGGAGGAGCGATCTCATGGAACGTCAAGAAACAGCCAACCGTAGCCCTCTCGTCCTGCGAAGCGGAGTACATGGCTATGTCTCGCACAATTCAGGAAGCTATGTGGTGGAGCAATTTGCAGTCGCAGTATTTCGAGGCCAGGCCGATTTCTGTACGTTGCGATAACCAGTCGGCAATCAGCATCGCAAACAACGGATCTTATAACCCCCGGACTAAGCACGTCAGTATACAATACCATTTCGTGCATGATAGCCTACAAAATGGTGTTGTAAAACTAAGCTATATGCCTACAACTGAACAGCCAGCTGACGGGTTCACAAAACCGATGACTGTTCAAAAGCAACAGAAGTTCCGAATGTTAACAGGCGTCGCGGATTAGGGAGGAGTAATGTAATCGTAGTAGCATAGTAATACGCGTCGCTAAGGATTGTTAATAGTTGCTAAGAGATAGAATAAAATTTTCATTCTATTGCAAGCATTCAACTGAACAAGACGTTTGATTCATTTGCTCTGCAATATCTTCAATGAAAATTCCAGTGCCTCTTTCAAACTCAAAGATCCTTGTTCCGTGTATGTCGCTGAACTGGGTGCGATATATTACGCATTATGGATCATTGAAACATTGCCCATCGACCACTATTTTATTTTTTCAGACAGTCTCAGCTCAATAGAGGCAATCCGCTCAATGAAAGCTGATAAACGCTCATCTTATTTCCTAACAAGAATAAAACAACTATTGAGTGTTTTGGTCGAAAAATTATTCAAGATTACCTTAGCATAGGTTCCCTCTCATTGCTCGATTCCGGGGAATGAGAAAGCGGACTCGCTAGCTAAGGTGGGCGCTTTAGAAGGCACACTTTTTGAAAGGCAAATTGCTTATAATGAATTTTTCCACATTCCTCGTCAGTATACGCTCGTAAGTTGGCAGCGCATGTGGAGTGGTGATGAGTTCGGTCGTTGGTTACACACGATTATCCCTAAGGTCTCGACGAGTGCATGGTTCAAGGGATTTAATGTAGGTCGTGATTTCATTCGCGTGATATCTCGGCTTATGTCCAATCATTACAACCTAAACGCGCATCTCTATCGCATTGGGCTCGCAGCAAACAATCTTTGTGATTGTGGCGATGGCTACCACGACATCGAGCATGTTGTCTGGTCGTGTATCCGGTTCCATGCTGCTCGCTCTCAGCTCTCGAGAGCACTGAGATCACAAGGCAGACAATCGGATATCCCCGTCCGGGATATCTTAGGTAGCCGGGATCCTGATCTTCTGCTTCATCTATACCTGTTCCTCAGAAACGCCGATGTCAACGTTTAATGATGTTTCCTTCGTTGTGTCCCCGTTTCATATCCCTCCTATCCGATCGATAAACTTTTACTTAGTCGCGGCAATACATACACACACTCTTTACAGATGCACGGGCCGAAGGTTGTGCAGTCCACCCAATAGGAAGTACCCGTGTCGGGCACACGTACAGAGCATCGAAGACTGAGACATACCAATTATGAGAACACTTGTAATACTAACCTCGAGTCAACCGCGAGTAATCGGTTACATATTACTAACATAGTCTAAGCAAACATTGTCAAAATATTGAACTCCCGGCCCCGTTAGGCTGACGCCATATGAGCCTTAATAAAATATATATTTTGGATAAAAAAAAAAGTTAAGGGAAAGGCAAAGTCTCACTCGAACCGTGCAGGTCTCCAGTTCCCTGTTGGTCGCATTCACTGATTGCTCCGCAAGGGTAACTAGGCCGAACGGATTGGTGCCGGAGCACCAGTATACCTAACAGCGATTATAGAGGTTCGGCCGTCGGAGTGCTCGAGTTGTCTTGCAAAGCTGCTCACTACAATCAGAAAACCCGCATCAAGAACAGAGCAGCTTCGGTTCGGCGCTCATCAAGGCAACAAATAGTTTCAGTGAATGGCAAAGTGTTTCTCCGGCACGTCACATTAAATGTAATTTACTGAACAACATGTCACAAGCTGGATGGGAAGAAATTTTCCAACTGTGAAAGCTGTGGCGAGTGGCAAACGCAATAGCTAAACAGGAAGGTTTAACCGAACAAGATGGGAATATCGAGTGATAACAAAAACACAACACCAAAGGTTCTTTTCAGAACAATCAACATATTCATAAAGAGTAAACAGTAAACTAATCCATTTTTCAGGTAGATAGGTAGGTATTCACGTAGGAGAAGAAAATGGAACAATATATTTAAAATATATATTTAACAAAAGCTGTCCCCTTTGTATAGTCCTACGTCACTCCGGTTATGTTCCCGACATTATCCACCCGTCTTTTTCATCGGCAAGACCAAGTTCGATGTGGACGACAAATTTAAGAAGAAGATAATGTCGAAATTCGCCTCCAAACATCTCGTTTGGCAGGCCATCTGCTCTTGCGGACTGAGGAGTGAGCCTTTCGTGACAAAGGGCACAGTAAATGGCGAGATCTACAAATCTGAGTGCCTCGAGAAGCGCCTTTTGACGTTCTTGCAGCAGCCAGAGCTGCAATCCATCACTGTCAATGTCACAAAAAAGCTGACCATAGTCACTCAATTCCTCTCACGGCACGTGAGATCCAAATATTCAGTAGTGATACTCTTTTGTTTCTGACACCTAATAGCGAATTCGTTTTTGTTCAGTTTCAACCCCAGTGCCGCACTAACTGCTGTCAAAACGTTTTTTTATTCACTCAGTTTCGCACTCAGTTTCGCACTCAGTTTCGCACTCAGTGTCGCACTAGTTCGCCCCGAAAGCTGTTAGTTTCGCACTGAGATGTTTCACGGGTTGGCACTCGGGTTCACCAATACAACTATACTGAACTGTCAAGTTCCGAATATTGTTTTGGAAAATCTAAAAACAGGAAGTGGGTTATATCTATGGTATAATCGCAAGGGTGACGTAGGACTATCGTTGATTTAGAGATCATTATGTGAAGTTGAATCTAAATCCATTCTGAATGAATGAATGAATGAATATTTGGGAGACTTCGAAAACGAGAGCGTTACGTTGGAGGCACAAGGTTTTATGCATCCAATGTAGGATACGAAAAACCTTGTTCTGAAGAATAATCTTCAGAAGCTAACATGCTAACTGTACTTGATTGACAAATCACAAACCCAAATGTATTTGATCACAGTGTTACATGGAAAGAAAACATTCAAATAAACTCTTTAACATGAATATATTTTGAAAATTCCCAAAGGAACTGGCAGATTATTTTCAGTAACGATTAGATATTTCCACATTTTCCTCGATACTGGAAGCCCACCAGTGGTTAATGCCAACTCGATAACCACCTGTTAATAGCACTTGATTGAAACATATTTGGTCACAGTGTTACATGGATAGAAAACATTCAATTAAACTCTTTCACATGAATATATTTTGAAAATTCCCAAAGGAACTGGCAGATTATTTTCCAGCAATGATTAGATCTTTCCGGAACTTTCTCGATGCTGAATGGCATCCAAACGGAAAGAGTTCTGCGCGTGTATGTGTCGATCCTTCGCCGTCCACCTCCTCCAGCACGTTAGGCAACGATGTTGTCTTGTCGATGTTCTCACGAAAAATGAATGTGTCTCACCACCAGAATATCGCTTAAGTATGCTGTTTGTGTGTGATTGAATCGAGAGAAGGTGTGGTTTACGATGGCAATTTGGAAGGCAAACTAGAGGGGAATGAACTCTCTGAGCTCGGAACTTTCGGCGACTGAGCAATAATCGATTGCGGGCGCATACAATATTGGATACGGAAATATCCTACTGATGGGGAAGAATAATCTTCTGAAGCTATCCTGTTAATTGCGATTGATTGAAAAACCACAAAACCAAATGTATTTGATCACAGTGTTACATGGAAAGAAAACATTCAAATAAACTCATTCACATGAATATATTTTGAAAATGCCCAAAGGAACTGGCAGATTATTTTCAGTAACGATTAGATATTTCCACATTTTCCTCGATACTGGAAGCCCATCAGTGGTTAATGCCAACTCGATAACCACCTGTTAATAGCACTTGATTGAAACATATTTGGTCACAGTGTTACATGGATAGAAAACATTCAATTAAACTCTTTCACATGAATATATTTTGAAAATTCCCAGAGGAACTGGCAGATTATTTTCAGTAACGATTAGTTATTTCCACATTTTCCTCGATACTGGAAGCCCACCAGTGGTTAATACCAACTCGATAACCACCTGTTAATAGCACATGATTGAAACATATTTGGTCACAGTGTTACATGGATAGAAAACATTCAATTAAACTCTTTCACATGAATATATTTTGAAAATTCCCAAAGGAACTGGCAGATTATTTTCCAGCAATGATTAGATCTTTCCGGAACTTTCTCGATGCTGAATGGCATCCAAACGGAAAGAGTTCTGCGCGTGTATGTGTCGATCCTTCGCCGTCCACCTCCTCCAGCACGTTAGGCAACGATGTTGTCTTGTCGATGTCCTCACGAAAAATGAATGTGTCTCACCACCAGAATATCGCTTAAGTATGCTTTTTGTGTGTGATTGAATCGAGAGAAGGTGTGGTTTACGATGGCAATTTGGAAGGCAAACTAGAGGGGAATGAACTCTCTGAGCTCGGAACTTTCGGCGACTGAGCAATAATCGATTGCGGGCGCATACAATATTGGATACCGAAATATCCTACTGATGGGGAAGAATAATCTTCTGAAGCTATCCTGTTAATTGCGATTGATTGAAAAACCACAAAACCAAATGTATTTGATCACAGTGTTACATGGAAAGAAAACATTCAAATAAACTCTTTAACATGAATATATTTTGAAAATTCCCAAAGGAACTGGCAGATTATTTTCAGTAACGATTAGATATTTCCACATTTTCCTCGATACTGGAAGCCCATCAGTGGTTAATGCCAACTCGATAACCACCTGTTAATAGCACTTGATAGAAACATATTTGGTCACAGTGTTACATGGATAGAAAACATTCAATTAAACTCTTTCACATGAATATATTTTGAAAATTCCCAGATGAACTGGCAGATTATTTTCAGTAACGATTAGTTATTTCCACATTTTCCTCGATACTGGAAGCCCACCAGTGGTTAATGCCAACTCGATAACCACCTGTTAATAGCACTTGATTGAAACATATTTGGTCACAGTGTAACATGGATAGAAAACATTGAAATAAACTCATTCACATGAATATATTTTGAAAATGCCCAAAGGAACTGACAGATTATTTTCAGTAACGATTAGATATTTCCACATTTTCCTCGATACTGGAAGCCCACCAGTGGTTAATGCCAACTCGATAACCACCTGTTAATAGCACTTGATTGAAATATATTTGGTCACAGTGTTACATGGATAGAAAACATTCAATTAAACTCTTTCACATGAATATATTTTGAAAATTCCCAAAGGAACTGGCAGATTATTTTCAGTAACGATTAGTTATTTCCACATTTTCCTCGATACTGGAAGCCCACCAGTGGTTAATACCAACTCGATAACCACCTGTTAATAGCACATGATTGAAACATATTTGGTCACAGTGTTACATGGATAGAAAACATTCAATTAAACTCTTTCACATGAATATATTTTGAAAATTCCCAAAGGAACTGGCAGATTATTTTCCAGCAATGATTAGATCTTTACGGAACTTTCTCGATGCTGAATGGCATCCAAACGGAAAGAGTTCTGCGCGTGTATGTGTCGATCCTTCGCCGTCCACCTCCTCCAGCACGTTAGGCAACGATGTTGTCTTGTCGATGTCCTCACGAAAAATGAATGTGTCTCACCACCAGAATATCGCTTAAGTATGCTTTTTGTGTGTGATTGAATCGAGAGAAGGTGTGGTTTACGATGGCAATTTGGAAGGCAAACTAGAGGGGAATGAACTCTCTGAGCTCGGAACTTTCGGCGACTGAGCAATAATCGATTGCGGGCGCATACAATATTGGATACGGAAATATCCTACTGATGGGGAAGAATAATCTTCTGAAGCTATCCTGTTAATTGCGATTGATTGAAAAACCACAAAACCAAATGTATTTGATCACAGTGTTACATGGAAAGAAAACATTCAAATAAACTCTTTAACATGAATATATTTTGAAAATTCCCAAAGGAACTGGCAGATTATTTTCAGTAACGATTAGATACTTCCACATTTTCCTCGATACTGGAAGCCCATCAGTGGTTAATGCCAACTCGATAACCACCTGTTAATAGCACTTGATAGAAACATATTTGGTCACAGTGTTACATGGATAGAAAACATTCAATTAAACTCTTTCACATGAATATATTTTGAAAATTCCCAAAGGAACTGGCAGATTATTTTCAGTAACGATTAGATATTTCCACATTTTCCTCGATACTGGAAGCCCATCAGTGGTTAATGCCAACTCGATAACCACCTGTTAATAGCACTTGATAGAAACATATTTGGTCACAGTGTTACATGGATAGAAAACATTCAATTAAACTCTTTCACATGAATATATTTTGAAAATTCCCAGAGGAACTGGCAGATTATTTTCAGTAACGATTAGTTATTTCCACATTTTCCTCGATACTGGAAGCCCACCAGTGGTTAATGCCAACTCGATAACCACCTGTTAATAGCCGCGCGTGTATGTGTGTGTAGCGATGTCTTCCCAGGGAACCGTTTGTGGCATCACTCTCCTCCTGATAGATTGCCTTCTGGCCTAGGGTGCACAAACAGGCTCTTGGTGACACCGTTCATCCGCGCTTTCATGATAAATAAAGAGCTTCACCGCAACAGCGACAACATGCTCCAATCGCTGTTCAATTAGAACTGAGTGGATTTCCGAGCGCCGCTCGCTTATATACCGATTGGTGATTTCAATAGCCTGTTTTGAAAGCAATTTTAAGACTATTGAAACAAGTTTTTGGATCAAAAAGTAACAAGTATATACGCGTAGACATTTTATCCTTCGAATGAAGTGTTTATCATACCATTTCGTTCAGTTGTTTAGGAGCTATTAACGCTCAAAATCTCGGTCTCCGGCGTAACGCTTTCGTTTTCGAAACTTTGATTTTACACCCCGGTATAGAAATGAAAGACGTAGTCCTACGTCAAAATAAAGACTATGAAAATGGAAAACCTGCTGCTTTTGCTTTTGTATTATTGGAATCGTAATCCAATTCGGATTCTGATTTTGAAGAGTAGAGTAGACGACATTAAGCTACGTGTGCTTTCATTGGGAGGTGAAAATAATGATGGATATTCAGGTGGAATAAATTTCAAAATCAAAATTATGAATGAAAATTTACTTAAACGTATCGAATATTTATTTTATGTGATTAAATAAAAGTTTTTTGCCGATATCGCAGAATATTGAACGAAAACTGTGTCTAATGATGGTTTTATATTATAATAGTAATTATTTGTGGAACAAACAGGAAATGCATCGACAAATGGTTAAGTGAGTGTCAGAACTACATCAAACAATATTAAGTAAAAATTTTCATTCAAACTTTTATATGTTTACACTGCACTTGGCCCTTCTGATCTGATGGAGAACAATTTACCTCCCAAGCACTAATATCACCACCAGACGTCGACACTGTACATTTGCCGTTGTAAATATAAACAAATCAGACTATATAACGCACACCAACAAACCACCGCATTCGTGAAACTGAAAACGTTTTTGACGTGGGACTACGTCTAACCGGAATATATGGAGGGTAAAATGAAAACCTAAACACAGAACATGCAGGAAAAAATGAAAGATTTCGAATGCTTATAGCTCGAACATTTCGTACTGGATAGGAGAGATGTTTGCATCACTTGATAGGAAATATTTCTACGCATCTATCGCAACTAACAAAATGTTGTTTTTCATTAGATAAACAATTGAATAACTGTAAAATATTAGGCGTTATCTAAACGCCCTAACTGCATCGTTTTGATTGGCCCGATTTACGGTTTCCCTAACACAACCATCAAAACCAAGCAGCCTTGGGGAAATCGGCATTGCAAATACATGAAAGTAGGGGGACTTTTGTTCTCATCGAAAAATGTTCCCTAACACAGACTTGAAAACCAAGCAGCGAAATCGGCATTGCAAGCACACGAAAGAGCCTAGAGGCGAGTGAACTGAAAAGTTTAAACCCTCTTAAAGCCAAAAAGAAGAAAAAGAACACACGAAAGTAGGGGGAGCTTTTGTTCCCACCGAAATGTGTTCCCTAATAGAGATTTCTGAACCAAGGTGCCTGGAGAAATCGGTATTTCAAATTCATGCAAGTCGGGGGTATTTTTGTTCCGACTGGAATGTGTTTCCCTAACACAGACTTCAAATGCATGAAGCGTAGGGAAATCGGCATTGCGAATTCATACAAATCGGGGGTATTTTTGTTCCGATTGAAATGTGTTTCCCTAACACAGACTTCAAAACCGAGGTTTCTGGGGAGATCGGCTCTGCAAATAAATGCAAACTGCGAGTACTTTTGTCCTCGCTTGCCTTTGTGCAGAGTGGAATATGTCTGTCCTAACATGATCTTCTAAACTTAGGAACCTGGGAAAATCGTGCAGCCACTAGAAGCGAATGAACTTCCCAGTTTCAAGCAAATTCGAGATTCGAGAAGTATGTACACTTTTGGGATGTAAACTTTAGAGGGAAATGTAAAATAAAATAATCGTTTGATAATTTTTTTTTGTCTTTATTGGAAAGATTTTCAGCCTTAGGCTGGTTCATCAAACGTTTGATAATTCTTCCGTACATATATTTTGTTCTAGTCATCATACCAAACGTAAAAGGTCCGTCATTAAATTTACTTGTAACGAAGAACAATCAATCACAATAAATGAATTGACTTTACACGGCATTTGTTCATTTTTTTCACTCACAGAGCAAATATATTGAACTCAATTGAATTTGGAAACTGTTTCATTCAATCAAGAATTTCATCAATACAAACGAATGATTGCTAAGCTAAGGTAGTGTTCCACGTGAACCTTTTTTATTACTGAGTCAGTTTGGCACTGACTCAGTTTTAAAAACGAATTCGCTATAACCAAATGACGGTTGGTTCCAATGCCTCTCACTGCACTGAGAGGAAAATTTAGTAAATATGACGAATTTTTTGGTACATGTTACCAATTCTCTAGTCATTTTCTACCCTACTAATCATTGGTACATGTTACAAAAAAAGAATGGTAGGCACATATGTCAAACAAACTACAAATAGTTGGTCCAACATTGGTGCAATAACAGTGAAAATTTTGCTTCATATTTGTTAGAGGTAATCATCAGGGATAATCACAATATTTTGACGTAGGACTACGTCTAACCGGAAGATATAGGGGGTGAAATGGAAATCTAGGCACTGAACAAGTAGGAAAAATGCAAGATTTGGAACGCTTTTAACTCGAGCATTTCTCAATAGATCGCAAAGGTTTTTGCATCAATTGATAGGAAATATATCTACGCATCTATCATAACGAATAACATTTCATTTTTCTTGAGATAAATAATTGAATAATTGTGAAATATCAAGCATTGCCAAAATGCACTATGTACCCATTTTTGATTGGTCCATTTTGTGCTCCTCAAATCGTACCGACCCAAACGGGCAACCAGAGCAGCAGCGAAATAGAATGAAGCACGATTGGAAAGGAAAAAGAAAAAAAATGAACGAAACATTGGTCGCAGTCTCACACATGCGTAACTCTCGAGCCAGCCAGTCAGCTTGAAAATCCCCGCTCCGCTGCCGTAACGATCATTCTCATTCAAACCGTACACCACATCGGTTCGCATCACAACACATCAACAAACCAACCCAAGCAGCCATGTCTGGACATGGTAAAGGAGGAAAAGTGAAGGGAAAGGCAAAATCCCGCTCGAACCGTGTTGATCTGGAGTTCCCCGCAATGATAGCTAGGCCGAGCGCGTTAGTACCAGTGCACCAGTCCACCTAGCCGGCGTTATATAGTTTCGGCCGCCGGAATGATCGAGTTAGCTGGCAAAGCTGCTCGCGACGATAAGAAAACCCGCATTCGGAACAGAACACATCCGGTTCGGTGGACCTCAAGACAACAGGCAGTTGCAGCGAGTGGCTAGTGGCAAACGCAATCGCAAAACGGCATCAGGTAGCAGAAGAAAAAAGTTTGTTATTTTTACAATCTGCTTTGGTGGCAAATCCAGAACAAGGCGGCATCGAGGGCGCTCGAAATGGTTTTTTTTTCAAAACCACGAGTACAAAGTTTACTAAATTGGAACCTTTCCATAAAACAAGGCGCTTTTCAGGGCCATTAAACCTTCCAAAAAAGAGTTTAGGAAATACAGTTCAATGATTTCTAAAACATTATCCAACATAATAATAAAACACAAATTGATTTTTTCATAATTTGTTTGCCAGGATCTGATGAGTATGTGAATTTGGCAGTTGTTCTGAGCTTATTGATAGTTGGGGACTTTCCTGATTATTCAATTTTCACCAATTCTTAAATTGTTTCCAGATTGAAAGTACATTAATTTACAATTAGTTCGACATTTAGCTAATTGGACGGACATGTAATGCGACTTATTTAGTTGGACATTTTTGTAAACATAGAAATCCAAATTATGACCCCACATTGAAAGTTGACACTGTACCACTGTCATCGCAAATGTTCAATTACAGGTTAAAATTACCTCCAATCCGATACTGAGTGGTGGTAATGCGACGTGCCATTGAATGTAATTTACCGTACAACATGTCACAAGCTGGATGGGAAGAAATTTTCCAACTGTGAAAGCTGTGGCGAGTGGCAAATGCAATCGCTAAACAGAAAGGTCTAGCCGAACAAGATGGGGATATCGAGTGATAACAAAACAATAAACTCTTTAGATTGAAGATAATTTTGTGATCCTGAAAAGGACCTGTGTGGGCTGAATATGGAACAGTGTATCATGGACTGACGTGAGGCGAAATAGGGCTGGAGAGCGCGTGGGCTAATATGGCGCAGTGTAACATGGACTGAAGTAAGGCGAAATAGGGCTGGGGAGTTCGATGAGAGAGTGTGTGTAAACTCTACACGAGATAAGCATTAACTGCGAGAACAACCATTGCTCGTCCTCTTTTGGTATCCGGCGTTCGACAAGGTAAGACGTGTATTCGTACACGGAGCAACAATGGCTGCCTGGCTGATTCCTGAGTGGCTTTCGGAACTCCACATTGGCGATCCTGCCAGGAGTTGCTAACTCCAGCAACATAAATTGAGAACCTATTTTTACATTTAAAATGTTAAAATGACACAGGAAGGAATCAGCCAGCAGCTACACGGAACAAACATAATCAAGAAGTCGAGGTTATGTTTGGCGTCTCTTGGTTTTGCTCTTAGAGAGCATTATAGAGGGAAAAAGATTAATTTCTTTCTTAAGCGGTTCGGGACGTCCGCTGTACGAAGAGAAATGATTTAGAGAAAATCATATTAGAGCGACGTGTGTCGGGAGACCACAAATGAACGATTTGAGAAACGAGTTGGGACAACCGCTGCTGGATAATGATTTTATCAATTAGCGGAACGGGACATCTGCAATTCGCAACCAACAATGAGTGTGCACTCATCGAAATTGAAAGAAGTAGAAAAGTAAACTCTGAACTTAGTTGGTGAAGAGACGGAAACATTCAGATGGTGTATTGCGACACCCAGAGCAAGATATGAATGAATTATGCATATTTTCATAAGATACCCTAATGTAAACATAATCGTCACAACCTTTTAAGACTGTGCAACTGATTTCAGGTTAACAGTGATAAAAACAAGTGGATATGGCGTGCAAGGACCGATACATTCTGGTAATGGACATGACCGAAGGTAACGACAATGACGTAGCCCATTTCGTCGAAGTGCGCTCGGAAGAGACCGAAATTGAAACCCACCCGGGAGTTGAAAGTAGCGAACCAGACGATAACGATGGTCGTGAGGAAATCCCTGAAGACAGCGATAACGATGCCGAGTCCTGTGCTGAAAGCTTGACTCCAGATTCAGGTGATGATTCGATGAACCCAAAGACTGACCAGCATGCTGACTCGGGCGTCAATGGAAAATCGAGTGGAGAAACCTCAAACGAACGAATGGAGCGCATCGAGAAAGTTTTAGGAGATATGGCTACAGTATTAACACGATTACAATCATACGATAAACCTTCTTCGTCGCACTCTCATACCGACTCGAGCTGGAACACACCGACCGCAATGACCAACACGGAAGGAGCTTCGTCGGCAATCCGTTGGGATAATATCAAATCCTTTCCTAGTGGCGTTCCAGCTAATAAAATGTGGGAAGAGTGGAACCGATATATTGAGAACTTTGAAATCGCAGCCTCTTTGAACAACGCGAATGATCCTGTCAAAAGAACTAAATTATTGTTTCTTTCTATGGGACCGGATTTACAAGAAATTGTTCGAGCCGCTAAGTTGCGTCCAAACTTGAAAGACATCAACTGTTACAAAGTCTTCGTATCGAACATACATGATTATTTCCGGTCTATGACAGATACAGCGGCGGAGCATGAAGCCTTTTCTTGCATGAAACAAGAAAAAGGTGAATCAGCAGTCGCTTTCCACGCTCGTTTAATGTGCAAGGTACGACTGTGTAACTACAGCACTGAAGATCAGGACAAGTTCGTGCGAGCGCTGCTCCTAAAAGGGTTGAGAAACAAGGATTTGGTTAAAACAGCTAGAACCTACGGACACGAATCGAATTACATCGCGCAGGCCGCGACCCGCGACGAAGCATATGAAGCAGAAACCCTGCAGCCTGTGGATGTCAATGCGTTCGAAGTAAGTAATCGACAAACCTTAAATGACGAACACAACAGGAAGCGGAAAAATCTGGGCGAACACGACGGTATACGATTTGCAAAACGTAATAAGCAGAATTATGGTCAAGGCCGACGTTCACGTTGTACAAAGTGTAATCTGATGAACCACAGGAATGGCGTTTGCCCAGCGTTACAGAGAAACTGCAACAGTTGCGGTAAACGTGGTCACTTCGCGGCAGCCTGTCGGAAGAAACGCGTATACGTTACCAAACAAAATCGAGAAGTCCCGAAAAGCGATACATCTGAAGATGAAATACAGGAAGAGTCCAAACAGGTATTGAAAAATTGAATCTATGAATACAAGATATTGAGATTAAATAAACGATGCCATTACTGAGACCTACTTTTCATTCCTTTTTAGTATACTAATGCTCTCTCCTTGGAAGACGCCTTGATTTCATGTAGTGTGGGGTCATCGAGTCCAATTCGTTTCTTAATTGACTCTGGCGCCGACGTAAATGTCATTGGTGGGAATGATTGGGAGCGCCTGCAGGTTGAATTTAACTTAGGGAAAGCGAAATTCAAGATCATAAAACTACCCAGTTCAGGAATACACGCATACGGTTGTAAAGATCCAATACCTGTTGAATGCTCGTTCAAGGCCAAAGTTGCTGTAATGGAAGCCGTTAAACCCTCTATTATTGCTATCTTCTATGTTATACGGCAAGGAGCTAGATCGCTTCTTGGCCGATCTACCGCTAGTGACATGAAACTACTGAAAATTGGATCAACCATCAATAATTGCGAAACAATAAAAGATGAGGAGAAATTTCCGAAAATGCCAGGGGTCATGGTAAGGTTCAGTGTGAACAAATCGATTGCCCCAGTGAAGAACGCATATTATAACGTGCCAGCTGCATACCGGGAGGCAGCAAGACGCAGACTGCACGAGATGGAAGCACGTGGAATAATCGAAAAGGTTACCTCAGCACCCAACTGGATTAGCGGAATGTCCGCTGTTTCAAAAGGGAAAAGTGATTTTCGACTCGTGGTAAACATGAGGGCCCCAAATAGGGCTATCAACCGAGAATATTTCCGGCTCCCTCTTATAGATGAAATGAAGGTGAAGCTTCATGGAGCAAAATATTTCTCGAAATTAGACCTTAGTAACGCTTTTTATCACCTCGAGTTGTCAAAGGAATCGAGAGGCTTAACAACCTTCTTGGCAGAAGACGGCATGTACAGGTTTACTCGACTCATGTTCGGGGTTAACTGTGCCCCCGAGGTGTTCCAGAGGGAAATGTCGCGCATATTAAAGGATGCAGACAATATAATCGTATACATCGACGACATCCTCATATTTGCGCAGACGCTTGAAGAACTTCGACGATCCGTTGCAAATGTTTTGAAAATTTTGAGGAAAAATAACTTAACTCTGAATATAGAAAAATGCGAATTCGATAGGACCAAGATAAAATTCCTTGGTCACGAGCTGGACGCTGAAGGCTTTCACATAGATAAAGAGAAGATTATCAGCGTACGAAACTTTCGAGAACCAATCACGCTGTCAGAGCTTAGAAGCTTCCTTGGGTTGGCTTCATTCATCGGCCCATACATACAGAATTACGCAGACATTTCAAGCCCTCTATGGGCCATGACATCCTCAAAAACCTGGACATGGGGTCACAAAGAAAGCGAGGCATTCAACTTGATTAAAAGGCGAATCGTGGAATGTACGATATCATTAGGATATTTTTCCGAGAACGATCGGACAATTCTATACACCGAAGCGTCACCAGTAGCTTTGGGAGCTGTACTGGTCCAAAAAAGCGACCGACATACTCCAAGAATAATTAGTTTTGCGTCTAAAGCTCTAACCAGCACCGAAAAAAGGTACGCCCAAAACCAGCGCGAGGCATTAAGCGCCGTTTGGGCAGTGGAACATTTTTCTTTATTCCTTCTTGGGAGGCATTTCACACTGCGTACAGACGCTCAAGGGGTAGCGTTCATTTTGAATCGATCTCGGGAAGAGTCAAAGCGAGCTCTTACCCGTGCCGATGGCTGGGCACTACGATTGAGCCCGTACGATTACGACGTGGAATACGTTCGTGGCCGGGATAACATAGCCGACTCCTCATCGAGACTGTATTGCGGTGATGATGAACCCTTTGACGAAGATGTAAGTCCTTGGGAGATTGCACAACTTGAAGCGAACTGTGTAGAATTTTTGACAGAACAGGAAATTCGAGACGCTACCGAAAATGACGAAACGCTCCAAAAAGTAACGAGCGCTCTAGATTCAGGAAGGTGGACCAAAGATATACGCAGGTATCAAGTCGTTGAGAATGACTTAGCAGTGCGAGATGGCATTCTCATCAAAACCGGTTGCGCTGTAATACCAAAATCGATCCAGACGAAGGCTTTACAGGTCGCACATGAAGGACACCCTACAACAGCTAAGATGAAAAGCATAATAAGACAGCGTGTATGGTGGCCTGCTATCTCAAAAGATGTTCAAAATTGGGTTGAAAAATGCAGAACATGTGTCATCAATGGAAAACCAGATAGAACTACCCCAATGGAGCGTGTTTTTATGCCGAAAACCGTCTGGGAAACGATAGCCTTGGATTTCAATGGTCCCTATGTCAAGTTTGGAGGAATTTCAATCCTCGTAATCGTTGACTATAGGTCTAGGTACCTTTCTGCCAGACCGGTCAAATCCACCAGTTTCGAATGTACCAAAAGAGTGCTTGAGAAGGTATTCGAAAGAGAAGGCTATCCTAAGAACATTAAAACGGATAACGGACCACCGTTCAACAGCGATGATTACAAAACTTATTGTAGTCAGCGTGGAATCAACATGATTTTTTCAACTCCTTTATTCCCACAACAAAATGGGTTGGTGGAATCGTGCATGAAAGTGATCAATAAAGCGATGGTTGCAGCTTCTACCGACAAGACCAATTTCATAGAAGAACTTCAAAAAGCAGTAAATGCGCATAACGCAGCGGCGCACAGCGTAACCAAGGTCCCGCCGGAGGAGGTTATGCTTGCACAGAAAGTCAAGCGCGGACTCCCACTTCTGCGGCACAGTAAAGCAACATTTGACGAGGAGCTTTTCGAGAAAACTGACCGAGAATCAAAACTTTCTGGCAAACTTCGGGAAGATGTCGAGGTGCACGGAAATGCAGAGTAAAGCCAGGCGACACGGTAATAATCGAACGACACACACGCGCAAAAGGTGAGTCTCGCTTCGCTCCTACGCAGTATACTGTCATCCAGGAAAGGAACGGTAGTCTTACCCTCAATGACGGTGAAGGTCAAGTACTAAAACGACACGTATCTCAAACTAAAAAGATTTCCTCTTGGCGTAACAACGGAGAAACTGTCGTTCCAACCGAGCAATGCCGTCAGTCTTCGCCAGAACTAATGGAGACAGCTGAACCTGAACCGGTGCGAAATAGGAAACCTCCATCTCATCTTCGTGACTATATTAGATACATTGATGATCGCATAATGTAATCAATGCAAGTTGCTGCAACGAAAAATAAAAAGTTGAAATAAATAAGCATTTCTTTCGTAAATAATTCCAATGTTTCCGATCTCGAGATAACTGTTTATTTTCCACTAAGTTTGATGAAAATAATTGCATAAAAATGTATAATTTCATCTTAGTTGAGTTGTCTTTGTTTTGGTGATTGAAATTGACAGTTCAGCCCAGTGTGAAGTATTTGATACACAGTGCAAGTGTTGCAAAATGCCAGTAGAACAGAAAATACACGCGGAAAAAAAGAACCAACCTAGATCATAAGTGCAAAGCCCATATCGTTTTGATGACTCATGTATACTAGATATTTTGGCGATCAATTCGGATGCGTAAGTTTCATATGTGAAACAGAACTTTATGAATTTTAGGAATAATCAAAAATCTTCGGAAATCAAAGAGATTGCGTCACCTTTTTATTGTGAGGTAGGGAGATGTGTGGGCTGAATATGGAACAGTGTATCATGGACTGACGTGAGGCGAAATAGGGCTGGAGAGCGCGTGGGCTAATATGGCGCAGTGTAACATGGACTGAAGTAAGGCGAAATAGGGCTGGGGAGTTCGATGAGAGAGTGTGTGTAAACTCTACACGAGATAAGCATTAACTGCGAGAACAACCATTGCTCGTCCTCTTTTGGTATCCGGCGTTCGACAAGGTAAGACGTGTATTCGTACACGGAGCAACAATGGCTGCCTGGCTGATTCCTGAGTGGCTTTCGGAACTCCACAGGACCCTTTTTAGCCTGCAAGTGAATCCAACGAGCGAACAAATCGTAATGAATGTATTTTGACGTGGGACTACGTCTAACCGGAGTATATGGGGGGTAAAATGAAAACCTAAACACAGAACATGCAGGAAAAAATTAAAGATTCCGAATGCTTATAACTCGAACATTTCTTACTGGATCGGGAAGATGTTTGCATCAATTGATAGGGAATATTTCTACGCTTCTATTGCAATTAATAAAATGTTGTTTTTCATTAGATAAACAATTGAATAACTGTTAAATGTTAAGCGTTATCTAAACGCCCTAACTGCCTCGTTTTGATTGGCCCGATTTACGGATTCCCCAACACTTGATGGCTGATGTGTAGCTACCGCAAGGGGAGCTAGACCAAGCAGCCTTGGGGAAATCTGCATTCCAAATACATGAAGGTATGGGGACTTTTGTTCTCACCAATATGTGTTCCCTAACACAGACTTCAAAACCAAGCAGCGTTTGAGGAATCGCATTGCAAATACATGAAAGTCGGGGGTATTTTTTTCAGACTGTAATGTGTTTCCCTAACACAGACTTCAAATCCATGGAGCGTGGGGAAATTGGCATTGCAAATATATTGTAAGTCGGGTGCATTTTTGTTCCGACTGAAATATGTTCCCGTAACATAGACCTCAAATTCATGGAGCGTGGGGAAACTGGCATTGCAAATACATGCAAGGGGGTATTTTTGTTTCGATTGATATATGTTTCCCTAACACAGACTTTAAATCCAAGGAGCGTAGGGAAATTGGCATTGCAAATACATGTAAGTCGGGGGCATTTTTGATCCGGCTGAAACACATTGAATTCGGAAATTATTTCATTCAATCAAAAATTTTATCAATACAAACAAATGATTGCTAAGCCAAGGTAGTCCCACGTCAACCTTGCGGTTATATCATAGATTTTTTTTGCCATCGCTCCCTTTTAACGCTCATTCGTTTGTCTCGTTGGACTCGCCCCTCTGGCTGAGTCTGCCGATTTGTCTCTATCCTGTGAGTGTGTACCGCTAGAGTATAAAACACGCGGACCACAAAAAAAAATTATTTTCTTTCAAACCGTAAACCCGTGTGGTTGTACGGCATCGGCATCGTGGACGTAACAAAGGAGGACAAGTTAAGGAAAAGGCAAAGTCTCACTCGAACCGTACAGGTCTCCAGTTCCCTGTTGGTCGCATTCACTGATTGCTCCGCAAGGGTAACTAGGCCGAACGGATTGGTGCCGGAGCACCAGTATACCTAACAGGGATTATAGAGTTTCGGCCGTCGGAGTGCTCGAGTTGGCTTGCAAAGCTGCTCACGACAATCAGAAAACCCGCATCAAGAACAGAGCAGCTTCGGTTCGGCGCTCATCAAGGCAACAATTAGTTTCAGTGAGTGGCAAAGTGTTTCTCCGGCACGTTGCATTAAATGTAATTTACTGAACAATATGTCACAAGCTGGATGGGAAGAAATTTTCCAACTGCGAAAGCTGTGGCGAGTGTCAAACGCAATAGCTAAACGGGAAGGTTTAACCGAACTAGATGGGAATATCTAGTGATAACAAAAACACAACACCAAAGGTTCTTTTCAGAACCATCAACATATTCATAAAGAGTAAACAGTAAACTAATCCATTTTTCAGGTAGATAGGTAGGTATTCACGTAGGAGAAGAAAATAAAACAATATATTTAAAATATATATTTAACAAAAGCTGTCCCCTTTGTATAGTCCTACGTCACTCCGGTTATGTCCCCGACATTACCCACCCGTCTTTTTGACGTAGGACTACGTCTAACCGGAAGATATAGGGGGTGAAATGGAAATCTAGGCACTGAACAAGTAGGAAAAAATGCAAGATTTGGAACGCTTATAACTCGAGCATTTCTCAATAGATCGCAAAGGTTTTTGCATCAAATGATAGGAAATATATCTACGCATCTATCATAACGAATAACATTTCATTTTTCTTGAGATAAATAATTGAATAATTGTGAAATATCAAGCATTGTTAAAATGCCCTATGTGCCCATTTTTGATTGGTCCATTTTGTGCTCCTCAAATCGTACCGACCAAAACGGGCAACCAGAGCAGCAGCGAAATAGAATGAAGCACGATTGGAAAGGAAAAAGAAAAAAATTAACGAAACATTGGTCGCAGTCTCACACATGCGTAATTCTCGAGCCAGCCAGTCAGCTTTAAAATCCCCGCTCCGCTGCCGTAACGATCATTCTAATTCAAACCGTACACCACATCGGTTCGCATCACAACACATCAACAAACCAACCCAAGCAGCCATGTCTGGACATGGTAAAGGAGGAAAAGTGAAGGGAAGGGCGGAGGAAAAGTGAAGGCGAGGGCGTTCGAAATGGTTTTTTTCAAAACCACGAGTATAAAAATTTTTCTAAATTGGAACCATTCCATAAAACAAGGCGCTTATCAGGGCCATTAAACCTTTCAAAAAAGAGTTTACGAAATACAGTTCAATGCTTTCTAAAATAATATCCAAAATAATAATAAAACACAAATTGATTTTTTCATAATTTGTTTGCCAGGATCTGATGAGTATGTGAATTTGGCAGTTGTTCTGAGCTTATTGATAGTTGGGGACTTTCCTGATTATTCAATTTTCACTAATTCTTAAATTGTTTCCAGATTGAAAGTACAGTAATTTACAATTAGTTCGACATTTAGCAAATTGGACGGACATGTAATGCGACATATTTAGTTGGACATTTTTGTAAACATAGAAATCCAAATTATGACTCCACATTGAAAGTCGACACTGTACCACTGTCATCGCAAATGTTCAATTACAGGTTAAAATCGCCTCCAATGCGACACTGAGTGGTGCTCCGGCACGTCGCATTGAATGTAATTTACTGTACAACATGTCACAAAGCTGGATGGAAAAAAAATTTCCAACTGTGAAAGCTGTGGCGAGTGGCAACAAATCGCTAAACAGGAAGGTTTAGCCGAACAAGATGGGGATATCGAGTGATAACAAAACAATAAACTCTTTAGATTGAAGATAATTTTGTGATCCTGAAAAGGACCCTTTTTAGCCTGCATGTGAATCCAACGAGCGAACAAATCGTAATGAATGTATTTTTCTTCTTCTTCTTTTTTGTTTTTAAGAGGCTTCAAACTTTGCAGTTCATTCGCCTCTAGATGTATTTTTTTGCCATCGCTGCCTTTTAACGCTCATTCGTTCGTCTCGTTGGACTCGCCCCTTTGGCTGAGTCTGCCGATTTGTCTCTATCCTGTGAGCGTGTACCGTTAGTGTATAAAACGCGTGGATCCCAAAAAAATATCTCATTTTCTTTCAAACCGTAAACCAATGTGATTGTACGGCATCGTTTAAAATCGCATCGCATCAACGGATTGGTGCCGGAGCACCAGTATACCTAATAGCGGTTATAGAATGTTGGCCGCCGGAGTGCTCGAGTTGGCTTGCAAAGCTGCTCACGACAATAAGAAAACCCGCCTGCAGAACAGAGCCCATTTGGCTCGGTGGCATTAACTAGTTTCAGCGAGTTGCAAACGCAATCGCAAAACGGCAGCAGGTAGAAGAAAGAAAAAGTTTGTTTATACAGACTGCTTTGGTGGCAAAACCAGCCACCGTAAAACACGGCGCTTTTCAGGGCCATTAAACCATTCAAAGAAGAGTTATTAGAAGTTTTTCACAATACCAATGCATTCAAAAGTGACATAATATGACAAATAATAAAAACTGATTTTTTTGACGTAGGACTACGTCTAACCGGAAGATATAGGGGGTGAAATGGAAATCTAGGCACTGAACAAGTAGGAAAAAATGCAAGATTTGGAACGCTTATAACTCGAGCATTTCTCAATAGATCGCAAAGGTTTTTGCATCAATTGATAGGAAATATATCTACGCATCTATCATAACGAATAACATTTCATTTTTCTTGAGATGAATAATTGAATAATTGTGAAATATCAAGCATTGTCAAAATGCACTATGTGCCCATTTTTGATTGGTCCATTTTGTGCTCCTCAAATCGTACCGACCAAAACGGGCAACCAGAGCAGCAGCGAAATAGAATGAAGCACGATTGGAAAGGAAAAAGAAAAAAATTAACGAAACATTGGTCGCAGTCTCACACATGCGTAATTCTCGAGCCATCCAGTTAGCTTAAAAATCCCCGCTCCGCTGCCGTAACGATCATTCTCATTCAAACCGTACACCACATCGGTTCGCATCACAACACATCAACAAACCAACCCAAGCAGCCATGTCTGGACATGGTAAAGGAGGAAAAGTGAAGGGAAAGGCAAAATCCCGCTCGAACCGTGTTGATCTGGAGTTCCCCGCAAGGGTAGCTAGGCCGAGCGCGTTAGTACCAGTGCACCAGTCCACCTAGCCGGCGTTATATAGTTTCGGCCGCCGAAGTGATCGAGTTAGCTGGTAAAGCTGCTCGCGACGATAAGAAAACCCGCATTCGGAACAGAACAAATTCGGTTCGGTGGACATCAAGACAACAGGCAGTTGCAGCGAGTGGCGAGTGGCAAACGCAATCGCAAAACGGCAGCAGGTAGCAGAAGAAAAAAGTTTGTTCTCGATACAAACTGCTTTGGTGGCAAATCCAGAACAAGGCGGCATCGAGGGCGTTCGAAATGGTTTTTTTCAAAACCACGAGTACTAAGGTTTCTAAATTGGAACCATTCCATAAAACAAGGCGCTTTTCAGGGCCATTAAAGCTTCCAAAAAAGAGTTTAGGAAATACAGTTCAATGCTTTCTAAAACAATATCCAAAATAATAATAAACACAAATTGATGTTTTCATCATTTGTTTGCCAGGATCTGATGAGTATGTGAATTTGGCAGTTGTTCTGAGCTTATTGATAGTTGGGGACTTTCCTGATTATTCAATTTTCACCAATTCTTGAATTGTTTCCAGATTGAAAGTACAGTAATTTACAATTAGTTCGACATTTAGCTAATTGGACGGACATGTAATGCGACTTATTTAGTTGGACATTTTTGTGAACATAGAGATCCAAATTATGACCCCACATTGAAAGTCGACACTGTACCACTGTCATCGCAAATGTTCAATTACAGGTTAAAATCGCCTACATCCGACACTGAGTGGCGCTTCGGCACGTCGCATTGAATGTAATTTACTGTACAACATGTCACAAAGCTGGATGGGAAGAAATTTTCCAACTGTGAAAGCTGTGGCGAGTGGCAACAAATCACTAAACAGGAAGGTTTAGCCGAACAAGATGGGGATATCGAGTGATAACAAAACAATAAACTCTTTAGATTGAAGATAATTTTGTGATCCTGAATAGGACCTTTTTTAGCATGTGATTGGAGCGAACAAATCGTAATGAATGTATTTTTTTTGCCATCGCTCCCTTTTAACGCTCATTCGTTCGTCTCGTTGGACTCGCCTCTTTGGCTGAGTCTGCCGATTTGTCTCTATCCTGTGAGTGTGTACCGCTAGAGTATAAAACACGCGGACCCCCAAAAAATATCTTATTTTCTTTCAAACCGTAAACCCGTGTGGTTGTACGGCATCGGCATCGTGGACGTAACAAAGGAGGACAAGTTAAGGGAAAGGCAAAGTCTCAATCGAACCGTGCAGGTCTCCAGTTCCCTGTTGGTCGCATTCACTGATTGCTCCGCAAGGGTAACTAGGCCGAACGGATTGGTGCCGGAGCACCAGTATACCTAACAGCGATTATAGATTTTCGGCCGTCGGAGTGCTCGAGTTGGCTTGCAAAGCTGCTCACGACAATCAGAAAACCCGCATCAAGAACAGAGCAGCTTCGGTTCGGCGCTCATCAAGGCAACAATTAGTTTCAGTGAGTGGCAAAGTGTTTCTCCGGCACGTCGCATTAAATATAATTTACTGAACAACATGTCCCAAGCTGGATGGGAAAAAATTTTCCAACTGTGAAAGCTGTGGCGAGTGGCAAACGCAATAGCTAAACAGGAAGGTTTAACCGAACAAGATGGGAATATCGAGTGATAACAAAAACACAACACCAAAGGTTCTTTTCAGAATCATCAACATGTTCATAAAGAGTAAACACTAAACTAATCCATTTTTCAGGTAGATAGGTAGGTATTCACGTAGGAGAAGAAAATAAAACAATATATTTAAAATATATATTTAACAAAAGCTGTCCCTTTTGTATAGTCCTACGTCACTCCGGTTATGTCCCCGACATTACCCACCCGTCTTTTTTTGTTTATGCTTGTTCTTGAACTTATTGGTGGTTGGGGTTTTTTAAATTGATCATTCAGTTTTCACAAACCCATGTATGGTTTCCGAATTAAAAGTGGCTTCAAATTACAACACATTGTATGCAGGATGGCATTAACGAATTTTCTCGGTAGCAAGAACTGCTTTCTTTAGTTGATAACTGATGTTGAAAATTGACTGACGTTACATCTGCATTGCATAGAGAAATAACTAAGGAGCAACACGATGAGCTATGTATTTCCTGCTGCTCTGTTCTTATTTTAAAGGACTTTAATCCGAAGGTCATCCGTCCCTGTATTTACTGTTGGTTTTTCAGAACGCTTATAGCTCGTCTATTTCTCGACAGATCGTAGAGTTCGTCTCAGTTCAACCTCAGTTCTTTTTCATTTTTATTTACTTTGTTTGCGGAGACTACACATCTTACAATTCATTCGTCTCCGAAACCACAGCTTAAGGTACGGTAATGTGCTCAATAGTGAAATATATGATAGTGAACGAGCTGATGACCTGTGCATTCCCTATCACAGCCATCATTTTGATTGTACGATATGTGTATACGCCGAAAGATGCCCGACATTGAACATTTAATAAGTACAAAGCCTTCAGAAAAAAATCAAGAATCAAGTTTGTAAAAAAAAAACGCAAAAACACAACACCAAAAGTTCTTTTCAGAACCCCCAACATGTTCATAAAGAGTAAACAGTAAACTAATCCATTTTTCAGGTAGATAGGTAGGAATTCACGTAGGAGAAGAAAATAGAACAATATATTTAAAATATATATTTAGCAAAAGCTGTCCCCTTTGTATAGTCCTACGTCACTCCGGTTATGTCACCGACATTACCCACCCGTCTTTTTTTAATATTTATTTTTAATTTAAAAAATGTAAATTCGATTGCGTTTAATTCTACATACTTAGAATACATTATACTAATAACATATTCTATAAACAACATCAATAATTCTCGTTGGAATCATTCTATAAACTGCGTACAAGAGGCAAATTTTAATCGCAGCCTCAACCACCTCAATTTGATGAGCATTTCCAAAGCAAGTTCCCGTTCCTCTTCCTGCTGCATCGCTCTGATTTGCATTAGCTGATTAGCAGCTGATTAGCAGAGTGACGGTAGAATTAGCACGTTTCATCCGTATTTTGTTCTCTCGTGTCCCTATGAAGAAAAGAAATACATATGTTGATGATATTAAATATGCAATAAATTATGTATGTTCACCTTAAGTTTTTTACGGTCGATGATGTGTTGAAGAAAGATTCCAATCTTAGCGACAAACTGGCCGTTACCTTCAATCCCATAGCTTGGATGGTTTTGACGTAGGACTATGTCTAACCGGAAGATATAGGGGGTGAAATGGAAATCTAGGCACTGAACAAGTAGGAAAAAATGCAAGATTTGGAACGCTTATAACTCGAGCATTTCTCAATAGATCGCAAAGGTTTTTGCATCAATTGATAGGAAATATATCTACGCATCTATCATAACGAATAACATTTCATTTTTCTTGAGATAAATAATTGAATAATTGTGAAATATCAAGCATTGTCCAAATGCACTATGTGCCCATTTTTGATTGGTCCATTTTGTGCTCCTCAAATCGTACCGACCAAAACGGGCAACCAGAGCAGCAGCGAAATAGAATGAAGCACGATTAGAAAGGAAAAAGAAAAAAAAGAGGGAAACATTGGTCGCAGTCTCACACATGCGTAATTCTCGAGCCAGCCAGTCAGCTTAAAAATCTCCGCTCCGCTGCCGTAACGATCATTCGCATTCAAACCGTACACCACATCGGTTCGCATCACAACACATCAACAAACAAACCCAAGCAGCGATGTCTGGACATGGTAAAGGAAAAAGTGGAAGGCAAAATCCCGCCCGAACCGTGTTGATCTGGAGTTCCCCGCAAGGGTAGCTAGGCCGAGCGCGTTAGTACCAGTGCACCAGTCCACCTAGCCGGCGTTATATAGTTTCGGCCGCCGAAGTAATCGAGTTTGCTGGCAAAGCTGCTGGCGACGATAAGAAAACCCGCATTCGGAACAGAACACATTCGGTTCGGTGGACATCAAGACAACAGGCAGTTGCAGCGAGTGGCAAGTAGCAAACGCAATCGCAAAACGGCATCAGGTAGCAGAAGTAAAAAGTTTGTTCTTTTTACAATCTGCTTTGGTGGCAAATCCAGAACAAGGCGGCATCGAGGGCGTTCGAAATGGTTTTTTTTGACGTAGGACTACGTCTTTTATTTCTATACCGGGGTGTAAAATCAAAGTTTCGAAAACGAAAGCGTTACGCCGGAGACCGAGATTTTGAGCGTTAATAGCTCCTAAACAACTGAACGAAATGGTATGATAAACACTTCATTCGAAAGATAAAATGTCTACGCGTTATATACTTGTTACTTTTTGATCCAAAAACTTGTTTCAATAGTTTAAAAATTGCTTTCAAAACAGGCTATTGAAATCACCAATCGGTATATAAGCGAGCGGCGCTCGGAAATCCACTCAGTTCTAATTGAACAGCGATTGGAGCATGTTTCGCTGTTGCGGTGAAGCTCTTTATTTATCATGAAAGCGCGGATGAACGGTGTCACCAAGAGCCTGTTTGTGCACCCTAGGCCAGAAGGGAATCTATCAGGAGGAGAGTGATGCCACAAACGGTTCCCTGGGAAGACATCGCTACACACACATACACGCGCGGCTATTAACAGGTGGTTATCGAGTTGGCATTAACCACTGGTGGGCTTCCAGTATCGAGGAAAATGTGGAAATATCTAATCGTTACTGAAAATAATCTGCCAGTTCCTTTGGGAATTTTCAAAATATATTCATGTGAAAGAGTTTAATTGAATGTTTTCTATCCATGTAACACTGTGACCAAATATGTTTCAATCAAGTGCTATTAACAGGTGGTTATCGAGTTGGCATTAACCACTGGTGGGCTTCCAGTATCGAGGAAAATGTGGAAATATCTAATCGTTACTGAAAATAATCTGCCAGTTCCTTTGGGAATTTTCAAAATATATTCATGTGAAAGAGTTTATTTGAATGTTTTCTATCCATGTAACACTGTGACCAAATACATTTGGTTTTGTGGTTTTTCAATCAATCGCAATTAACAGGATAGCTTCAGAAGATTATTCTTCCCCATCAGTAGGATATTTCCGTATCCAATATTGTATGCGCCCGCAATCGATTATTGCTCAGTCGCCGAAAGTTCCGAGCTCAGAGAGTTCATTCCCCTCTAGTTTGCCTTCCAAATTGCCATCGTAAACCACACCTTCTCTCGATTCAATCACACACAAAAAGCATACTTAAGCGATATTCTGGTGGTGAGACACATTCATTTTTCGTGAGGACATCGACAAGACAACATCGTTGCCTAACGTGCTGGAGGAGGTGGACGGCGAAGGATCGACACATACACGCGCAGAACTCTTTCCGTTAGGATGCCATTCAGCATCGGGAAAGTTCCGGAAAGATCTAATCATTGCTGGAAAATAATCTGCCAGTTCCTCTGGGAATTTTCAAAATATATTCATGTGAAAGAGTTTAATTGAATGTTTTCTATCCATTTTACACTGTGACCAAATATGTTTCAATCAAGTGCTATTAACAGGTGGTTATCGAGTTGGCATTAACCACTGGTGGGCTTCCAGTATCGAGGAAAATGTGGAAATATCTAATCGTTACTGAAAATAATCTGCCAGTTCCTTTGGGAATTTTCAAAATATATTCATGTGAAAGAGTTTAATTGAATGTTTTCTATCCATGTTACACTGTGACCAAATATGTTTCAATCAAGTGCTATTAACAGGTGGTTATCGAGTTGGCATTAACCACTGGTGGGCTTCCAGTATCGAGGAAAATGTGGAAATAACTAATCGTTACTGAAAATAATCTGCCAGTTCCTTTGGGAATTTTCAAAATATATTCATGTGAAAGAGTTTAATTGAATGTTTTCTATCCATGTAACACTGTGACCAAATACATTTGGTTTTGTGGTTTTTCAAACAATCGCAATTAACAGGATAGCTTCAGAAGATTATTCTTCCCCATCAGTAGGATATTTCCGTATCCAATATTGTATGCGCCCGCAATCGATTATTGCTCAGTCGCCGAAAGTTCCGAGCTCAGAGAGTTCATTCCCCTCTAGTTTGCCTTCCAAATTGCCATCGTAAACCACACCTTCTCTCGATTCAATCACACACAAAAAGCATACTTAAGCGATATTCTGGTGGTGAGACACATTCATTTTGACGTAGGACTACGTCTTTCATTTCTATACCGGGGTGTAAAATCAAAGTTTCGAAAACGAAAGCGTTACGCCGGAGACCGAGATTTTGAGCGTTAATAGCTCCTAAACAACTGAACGAAATGGTATGATAATCACTTCATTCGAAAGATAAAATGTCTACGCGTTATATACTTGTTACTTTTTGATCCAAAAACTTGTTTCAATAGTCTTAAAATTGCTTTCAAAACAGGCTATTGAAATCACCAATCGGTATATAAGCGAGCGGCGCTCGGAAATCCACTCACTTCTAATTGAACAGCGATTGGAGCATGTTGTCGCTGTTGCGGTGAAGCTCTTTATTTATCACGAAAGCGCGGATGAACGGTGTCACCAAAAGCCTGTTTGTGCACCCTAGGCCAGAAGGGAATCTATCAGGAGGAGAGTGATGCCACAAACGATTCCCTGGGAAGACATCGCTACATACACGCGCGGCTATTAACAGGTGTTTATCGAGTTGGCATTAACCACTGGTGGGCTTCCAGTATCGAGGAAAATGTGTAAATAGCTAATCGTTACTGAAAATAATCTGCCAATTCCTTTGGGAATTTTCAAAATATATTCATGTGAAAGAGTTTAATTGAATGTTTTCTATCCATGTTACACTGTGACCAAATATGTTTCAATCAAGTGCTATTAACAGGTGGTTATCGAGTTGGCATTAACCACTGGTGGGCTTCCAGTATCGAGGAAAATGTGGAAATAACTAATCGTTACTGAAAATAATCTGCCAGTTCCTCTGGGAATTTTCAAAATATATTCATGTGAAAGAGTTTAATTGAATGTTTTCTATCCATGTAACACTGTGACCAAATATGTTTCAATCAAGTGCTATTAACAGGTGGTTATCGAGTTGGCATTAACCACTGGTGGGCTTCCAGTATCGAGGAAAATGTGGAAATAACTAATCGTTACTGAAAATAATCTGCCAGTTCCTCTGGGAATTTTCAAAATATATTCATGTGAAAGAGTTTAAGTGAATGTTTTCTATCCATGTAACACTGTGACCAAATATGTTTCAATCAAGTGCTATTAACAGGTGGTTATCGAGTTGGCATTAACCACTGGTGGGCTTCCAGTATCGAGGAAAATGTGGAAATATCTAATCGTTACTGAAAATAATCTGCCAGTTCCTTTGGGAATTTTCAAAATATATTCATGTTAAAGAGTTTATTTGAATGTTTTCTTTCCATGTAACACTGTGACCAAATACATTTGGTTTTGTGGTTTTTCAATCAATCGCAATTAACAGGATAGCTTCAGAAGATTATTCTTCCCCATCAGTAGGATATTTCCGTATCCAATATTGTATGCGTCCGCAATCGATTATTGCTCAGTCGCCGAAAGTTCCGAGCTCAGAGAGTTCATTCCCCTCTAGTTTGCCTTCCAAATTGCCATCGTAAACCACACCTTCTCTCGATTCAATCACACACAAAAAGCATACTTAAGCGATATTCTGGTGGTGAGACACATTCATTTTTCGTGAGGACATCGACAAGACAACATCGTTGCCTAACGTGCTGGAGGAGGTGGACGGCGAAGGATCGACACATACACGCGCAGAACTCTTTCCGTTAGGATGCCATTCAGCATCGAGAAAGTTCCGGAAAGATCTATTCATTGCTGGAAAATAATCTGCCAGTTCCTTTGGGAATTTTCAAAATATATTCATGTGAAAGAGTTTATTTAAATGTTTTCTATCCATGTAACACTGTGACCAAATATTTTTCAATCAAGTACTATTAAAAGGTGGTTATCGAGTTAGTATTAACCACTGGTGGGCTTCCAGTATCGAGGAAAATGTGGAAATATCTAATCGTTACTGAAAATAGTCTGCCAGTTCCTTTGGGAATTTTCAAAATATATTCATGTGAAAGAGTTTAATTGAATGTTTTCTATCCATGTAACACTGTGACCAAATATATTTCAATCAAGTGCTATTAACAGGTGGTTATCGAGTTGGCATTAACCACTGGTGGGCTTCCAGTATCAAGGAAAATGTGGAAATAACTAATCGTTACTGAAAATAATCTGCCAGTTCCTTTGGAAATTTTCAAAATATATTCATGTGAAAGAATTTAATTGAATGTTTTCTATCCATGTAACACTGTGACCAAATATGTTTCAATCAAGTGCTATTAACAGGTGGTTATCGAGTTGGCATTAACCACTGGTGGGCTTCCAGTTTCGAGGAAAATGTGGAAATATCTAATCGTTACTGAAAATAATCTGCCAGTTCCTTTGGGAATTTTCAAAATATATTCATGTTAAAGAGATTATTTGAATGTTTTCTTTCCATGTAACACTGTGATCAAATACATTTGGTTTTGTGGTTTTTCAATCAATCGCAATTAACAGGATAGCTTCAGAAGATTATTCTTCTCCATCAGTAGGATATTTCCGTATCCAATATTGTATGCGCCCGCAACCGATTATTGCTCAGTCGCCGAAAGTTCCGAGCTCAGAGAGTTCATTCCCCTCTAGTTTGCCTTCCAAATTGCCATCGTAAACCACACCTTCTCTCGATTCAATCACACACAAAAAGCATACTTAAGCGATATTCTGGTGGTGAGACACATTCATTTTTCGTGAGGACATCGACAAGACAACATCGTTGCCTAACGTGCTGGAGGAGGTGGACGGCGAAGGATCGACACATACACGCGCAGAACTCTTTCCGTTAGGATGCCATTCAGCATCGGGAAAGTTCCGGAAAGATCTAATCATTGCTGGAAAATAATCCGCCAGTTCCTCTGGGAATTTTCAAAATATATTCATGTGAAAGAGTTTAATTGAATGTTTTCTATCCATGTTACACTGTGACCAAATATGTTTCAATCAAGTGCTATTAACAGGTGGTTATCGAGTTGGCATTAACCACTGGTGGGCTTCCAGTATCGAGGAAAATGTGGAAATATCTAATCGTTACTGAAAATAATCTGCCAGTTCCTTTGGGAATTTTCAAAATATATTCATGTGAAAGAGTTTAATTGAATGTTTTCTATCCATGTAACACTGTGACCAAATACATTTGGTTTTGTGGTTTTTCAATCAATCGCAATTAACAGGATAGCTTCACAAGATTCTTCTTCCCCATCAGTAGGATATTTCCGTATCCAATATTGTATGCGCCCGCAATCGATTATTGCTCAGTCGCCGAAAGTTCCGAGCTCAGAGAGTTCATTCCCCTCTAGTTTGCCTTCCAAATTGCCATCGTAAACCACACCTTCTCTCGATTCAATCACACACAAAAAGCATACTTAAGCGATATTCTGGTGATGAGACACATTCATTTTTCGTGAGGACATCGACAAGACAACATCGTTGCCTAACGTGCTGGAGGAGGTGGACGGCGAAGGATCGACACATACACGCGCAGAACTCTTTCCGTTAGGATGCCATTCAGCATCGGGAAAGTTGCGGAAAGATCTAATCATTGCTGGAAAATAATCTGCCAGTTCCTCTGGGAATTTTCAAAATATATTCACGTGAAAGAGTTTAATTGAATGTTTTCTATCCATGTAACACTGTGACCAAATATGTTTCAATCAAGTGCTATTAACAGGTGGTTATCGAGTTGGCATTAACCACTGGTGGGCTTCCAGTATCGAGGAAAATGTGGAAATATCTAATCGTTACTGATAATAATCTGCCAGTTCCTTTGGGAATTTTCAAAATATATTCATGTGAAAGAGTTTAATTGAACGTTTTCTATCCATGTAACACTGTGACCAAATACATTTGGTTTTGTGGTTTTTCAATCAATCGCAATTAACAGGATAGCCTCAGAAGATTATTCTTCTCCATCAGTAGGATATTTCCGTATCCAATATTGTATGCGCCCGCAATCGATTATTGCTCAGTCGCCGAAAGTTCCGAGCTCAGAGAGTTCATTCCCCTCTAGTTTGCCTTCCAAATTGCCATCGTAAACCACACCTTCTCTCGATTCAATCACACACAAAAAGCATACTTAAGCGATATTCTGGTGGTGAGACACATTCATTTTTCGTGAGGACATCGACAAGACAACATCGTTGCCTAACGTGCTGGAGGAGGTGGACGGCGAAGGATCGACACATACACGCGCAGAACTCTTTCCGTTAGGATGCCACTCAGCATCGGGAAAGTTCCGGAAAGATCTAATCATTGCTGGAAAATAATCTGCCAGTTCCTCTGGGAATTTTCAAAATATATTCATGTGAAAGAGTTTAATTGAATGTTTTCTATCCATGTTACACTGTGACCAAATATGTTTCAATCAAGTGCTATTAACAGGTGGTTATCGAGTTGGCATTAACCACTGGTGGGTTTCCAGTATCGAGGAAAATGTGGAAATATCTAATCGTTACTGAAAATAATCTGCCAGTTCCTTTGGGAATTTTCAAAATATATTCATGTGAAAGAGTTTAATTGAACGTTTTCTATCCATGTAACACTGTGACCAAATACATTTGGTTTTGTGGTTTTTCAATCAATCGCAATTAACAGGATAGCTTCAGAAGATTATTCTTCCCCATCAGAAGGATATTTCCGTATCCAATATTGTATGCGCCCGCAATCGATTATTGCTCAGTCGCCGAAAGTTCCGAGCTCAGAGAGTTCATTCCCCTCTAGTTTGCCTTCCAAATTGCCATCGTAAACCACACCTTCTCTCGATTCAAAATATGTTTCAATCAAGTGCTATTAACAGATGGTTATCGAGTTAGCATTAACCAGTGGTGGGCTTCCAGTATCGAGGAAAATGTGGAAATATCTAATCGTTACTGAAAATAATCTGCCAGTTCCTCTGGGAATTTAAAATTACATTCATGTGAAAGAGTTTAATTGAATGTTTTCTATCCATGAAACACTGTGACCAAATACATTTGGTTTTGTGATTTTTCAATCAATCGCAATTAACAGGATAGCTTCTGAAGATTATTCTTCCCCATCAGTAGGATATTTCCGTATCCAATATTGGATGCATAAAACCTTGTGGCTCCAACGTAACGCTCTCGTTTTCGAAGTTCTCCAAATATTCATTCATTCAGAATGAATTCAGATTCAACTTCCAACAAATGATCTCTAAATCAACGATAGTCCTACGTCACCCTTGCGGTTATACCATAGATATAACCCACTTCCTCTTTTTTCAAAACCACGAGTACTAAGTTTTCTAAATTGGAACCATTCCATAAAACAAGGCGCTTTGCAGGGCCATTAAACCTTCCAAAAAAGAGTTTAGGAAATAAAGTTCAATGCTTTCTAAAACATTATCCAAAATAATAATAAAACACAAATTGATGTTTTCATAATTTGTTTGCCAGGATCTGATGAGTATGTGAATTTGGCAGTTGTTCTGAGCTTATTGATAGTTGGGGACTTTCCTGATTATTCAATTTTCACCAATTCTTAAATTGTTTCCAGATTGAAAGTACAGTAATTTACAATTAGTTCGACATTTAGCTAATTGGACGGACATGTAATGCGACTTATTTAGTTGGACATTTTTGTAAACATAGAGATCCAAATTATGACCCCACATTGAAAGTCGACACTGTACCACTGTCATCGCAAATGTTCAATTACAGGTTAAAATCGCCTCCAATGCGACACTGAGTGGTGGTAATGCGACGTGCCATTGAATGTAATTCACTGTAAAATATATCACAAGCTGGATGGGAATAAATTTTCCAACTGTGAAAGCTGTGGCGAGTGGCAAACGCAATAGCTAAACAGGAAGGTTTAACAGAACAAGATGGGAATATCGAGTGATAACAAAAACACAACACCAAAGGTTCTTTTCAGAACCATCAACATATTCATAAAGAGTAAACAGTAAACTAATCCATTTGTCAGGTAGATAGTGTGCAACTTACCTCGTGAAGTATCGATGAAAGAGTGTGGGAATGATGTGATGTGGAGGAGCAGATATTCGGCTCGTGTCTATGTGTGAGTATGCGTTGAAGCGTTACCCGTTTAACGGCTACATACTGTTGCGCTAATGGTGGTGGGCAATGGTACTAACCCGTAACAGGTTAAGCGCTAAGTTAAGCTCTATTGACATCGCGTTTGATATGCCACACATCTTCCCCTCTCTCAAAAAAAACTAAATGTTAATTAAAATTACAATCACCATTGCAATCATTGCTGAAGAGTATGTTCTTGTTCTGCTCCGTAGCTCGAATCAACCAGAAGTATATTTATGTCGAGCGCTTGTTCGATTGTCTCTGCATTGAAGGCTTCGTCGCGAGTGGCTGCTTCATATTCTGGAATGATAGGTGTTCGGCAACTCTGCCCGTTATCGAGCGTAAATCGTTCACGGTATTAATCTTGAAAGTCGCATAGCAATATACGCAATATTCTCGAATACAGCTGGGGGAAGGCTTGCTGCATTGTGGATGTACGGTCGTTTAGTAATTCTGGGCTCTTGATTGCTCATGGCTAAAGTTCTGGCTTTGATCGACTTCGGAAACCATCGACTGTGGAAAGCTGCCAGTAAAAACAGGACACTTGAGAAGTGTGATGATAGCCGTCAAGAAATCACCAAAAAACTTTTCCGGGTTTACTTCACCCATTCGCTCGTGTTGCTTCCATTGCCGGTTTTTATGGCTCGATTCATGATTTGCCTGAGTTTTTTGGTTTTCGATGTGGGCTCGTAGACATCACTGGAAACACCGATCGTTAACATTGATTTCATCTAAAGCTTCTTCGTAGATGCTCCCACTGCGCTGAAAATTCACTGCTATCATCAAGACTCGTACCTCTAACGATGCCGCTGGGATGCTTGTTTCTCGTCTCGTATCTTTCTTTCGATAGAACGTACTTTCCGTCGTATGCCATAGTTCAAGCTTTTCGGAATTATGTTGTAGAGATTACGTGTTTTGATTTGCGATATGCAGCATACTTAATATCAGCTATTAGACACCAGTTAATAAACCATTGCTAAAAAGAGCTGTAAAGTAATTAGCCAAATAATTTTTATGCATCGTTTTGGGCTAAATTTTTCTTTGCATTTTTTCCATGGCGTCGATATGGATTGACTGCAGTAGATGCACCTTTTTCTACGGAGTCGTTTTGAAACGATTACTTTGGCAATTTTGCATTTTTCTATAATGGCGTCGTTTTGCTACGATTGCTGCAAATTTGCAATTTTGCATTTTCCAATGGTTTCGTTTTGAAACGAAACAGCTTACAATTTTGCATTACACAATGGCATCGTTTTGAAACGATTGCAGCAGCTTTGCAATTCAGCATTATTTCACGCGTCGTTTTGAAACGATTCCAGCAGCTTTGCAGTTTTGCATTTTTACAATGGCCTCGTTTTGAACGATTACAGCAGCTTTGTAGTTTTGCATTTTTCTCAGTTGTCGTTTTAGAACAATTCAAGCATACTTCCGGCTTTTTCGGAATGCATTAGCAATGCGGTTGCACAATTCACTTGTTATAAGCGCGGCCCCTTTTATTTGAAAATTCACACAAAAGATTCCATTTGTTTCACTTTAAATAAATGGCAGGATCGCCAAATGTGCAACTTACCTCGTGAAGTATCGATGAAAGAGTGTGGGAATGATGTGATGTGGAGGAGCAGATATTCGGCTCGTGTCTATGTGTGAGTATGCGTTGAAGCGTTACCCGTTTAACGGCTACATACTGTTGCGCTAATGGTGGTGGGCAATGGTACTAACCCGTAACAGGTTAAGCGCTAAGTTAAGCTCTATTGACATCGCGTTTGATATGCCACACAGATAGGTAGGTATTCACGTAGGAGAAGAAAATAAAACAATATATTTAAAATATATATTTAACAAAAGCTGTCCCCTTTGTATAGTCCTACGTCACTCCGGTTATGTCCCCGACATTACCCACCCGTCTTTTTTGGTAAACAAGTATTACGAGTCTGGAATCATGCCAGCTGTAAAGACAAGGAAAAAGGTCAATAGTGTTGTAATGTATAAAATATAACTGATGTTTATCCTTGGCGGGAATATGAAAATAGTTTCCCGACCGAGCTGACTGATGTAATGATGTAAAAAAAACGAATACTTATCTCCGATTTGTTTATGATGAATGATTGTACTGCATATAATTTTAAGGCCAACTAAAAAAGAAAAAAATGGTATTAGATCAATTATGTTAGTATGGATCAAAATTTATTGTGATATTTTCCCCGCTGAAAATATGAAAACAAATTCTCGGGGGAATTGAATGCATAATTGAATTCAATAGAAACAAAGTGCTTACCTCCAAATCGCTTCGTCTCCAAAAGACAAAAGACAAAGTGCGCACATCACAGTTGTTAGGTATGACAATAAAAACAAACTTACTAATGGTATGATGAAGTAAAATATACGAATTCCTGGTAGGAACATTCATTGCGTCTGATATCTTTTTTACGCAATTTTAGTAATATTTACAAAAAATGTGTATATTTTACCAATGTTTTTGCTACTAAAGATTTGGTAGCTGCTTTTACTAAACTATTTCTCCAGTGATGCCGACGCTCTGTTTACAACTTTACGTTACGAATGCAGTGGTTGTGGCGTATGATGGTAGTAAAAATGTGAGTGATCAGACAGTTCCAATCATTTTTGACAATGACGATCTCACGTACAAATCTACACTTAGGCGGCGCTGCGGTGAAAGTGATGATGGTTTTAACTTTTGCCATGTGAGCTTATGTAAGGTTTGTAGTTCTTTCCACAAATTACAATGTTATAATCATAAAAGAATATTTGATTGCGATGAGTTTGTAAGAAATTTAATTCTGCGCAATTTTATATATAACATGATATTTATTTACCTCTTTCAGTAGTGAAAACTATAAAAATGTTGACAATGGTTGAATTAAAGAAGGAAATTCGAGAGCACAATCAAACACAAGTAGAGAAATGCACGATTCCTGCATGTGAGAACTATCTTGGAAAGCCCGGAAGTAAAATATACGTGATTTGTTTTTTGAGTTTTAGGTTACATCTAAGAAAATGATGCTATTCTTAGTTCAAAAACAAAATCCAGATGTCTCACCGATCGTTTACGTTTTGCGATCGCCAATCGCGACGGTTGTTTAGATCAAGAAGGTGGAGTTAACAGGTGGCTCGTAATTTACACTATTTAGAAAAGACGTATGAGGAATGGAAAGACGAAAGGTTTGGATTTGTTTATGTTATTACTTACGTTGGTATGGTTACATTTGATTTCGTCGAAGGTATTTGAAGCAGTATAATAAACAGTTGTCGTTGAAAATAGTAACCTAGTAACCTTTATGCATATGCTTCCGCCAGCTGGCTCGGCTAATGTTATATGATTTATTCAGTGAATGCTTTGATCGTGGTACCGACATGGTGCATAATTTGCAGCTTTGTTTTTTGTGCTGGTTCATAACGGCAATCAACTGTGCCGACGAAACTGTAGCCAATGTTTAGTGTTGTTTGGATACCATCTATGTAAATAAATTCAAACTTACGGGATACGTCCGAACGGCCATTCTGACATTACGTTTTACTTTCCACTTCACTTTCCTTGGTTTAGATTTGTTTGTTGAAGTAGAAGTTGTTGTTGTTGTTAGAGATGTCTACATTTTGACGTAGGACTACGTCTAACCGGAAGATATAGGGGGTGAAATGGAAATCTAGGCACTTAACAAGTAGGAAAAAATGCAAGATTTGGAACGCTTATAACTCGAGCATTTCTCAATAGATCGCAAAGGTTTTTGCATCAATTGATAGGAAATATATCTACGCATGTATCATAAAGAATAACATTTCATTTTTCTTGAGATAAATAATTGAATAATTGTGAAATATCAAGCATTGTCAAAATGCACTATGTGCCCATTTTTGATTGGTCCATTTTGTGCTCCTCAAATCGTACCGACCAAAACGGGCAACCAGAGCAGCAGCGAAATAGAATGAAGCGCGATTGGAAAGGAAAAAGAAAAGAATGAACAAAACATTGGTCGCAGTCTCACACATGCGTAATTCTCGAGCCAGCCAGTCAGCTTAAAAATCCCCGCTCCGCTGCCGTAACGATCATTCTTTGTGTGGACACCGACTGGACAACATCGTTGCTGGACGGGCTGGACGGCGAGGGATCGAGTGCCTTTCTCAAGGCAAGAGGGCGGAGGTGGTAGCGCTGGAGTAAAGTAGAGTAGAGTTTTCAAAGGGCCTTTCTCAAGGCTAGAGACGAATGAACTGCAAAAGTTTAAAGTCTCTATAATACAAGACCTTCCTTCCTTCCTTCCGTAACGATCATTCTCATTCAAACCGTACACCACATCAGTTCGCATCACAACACATCTACAAACCAACCCAAGCAGCCATGTCTGGACATGGTAAAGGAGGAAAAGTGAAGGGAAAGGCAAAATCCCGCTCGAACCGTGTTGATCTGAAGTTCCCCGCAAGGGTAGCTAGTCCGAGCGCGTTAGTACCAGTGCACCAGTCCACCTAGCCGGCGTTATATAGTTTCGGCCGCCGAAGTGATCGAGTTGGCTGGTAAAGCTGCTCGCGACGATAAGAAAACCCGCATTCAGAACAGAACACATCAAGACAACAACAGGTAGTTGCAGCGAGTGGCAAGTGGCAAACGCAATCGCAAAACGGCATCAGGTAGCAGAAGAAAAAAGTTTGTTCTTTATACAAACTGCTTTGGTGGCAAATCCAGAACAAGGCGGTCGATGCCGCGTTCGAAATGGTTTTTTTCAAAACCACGAATACTAAGTTTTCTAAATTGGAACCATTCCATAAAACACGGCGCTTATCAGGGCCATTAAACCTTTCAAAAAAGAGTTTACGAAATACAGTTCAATGCTTTCTAAAATAATATCCAAAATAATAATAAAACACAAATTGATTTTTTCATAATTCGTTTGCCAGGATCTGATGAGTATGTGAATTTGGCAGTTGTTCTGAGCTTATTGATTTTCACTAATTCTTAAATTGCTTCTAGATTGAAAGTACAGTAATTTACCCTTATCTCGACATTTAGCTAATTGGACGGACCTGTAATGCGACATATTAAGTTGGACATTTTTGTAAACATAGAGTTCGGGATCCAAATTATGACCCCACATTGAAAGTCGACACTGTACCACTGTCATCACAAATGTTCAATTACAGGTTAAAATTACCTCCAATCCGATACTGAGTGGTGGTAATGCGACGTGCCATTGAATGTAATTTACTGTAAAATATGTCACAAGCTGGATGGGAAGAAATTTTCCAACTGTGAAAGCTGTGGCGAGTGGCAAATGCAATCGCTAAACAGAAAGGTTTAGCCGAACAAGATGGGGATATCGAGTGATAACAAAACAATAAACTCTTCAGATTGAAGATAATTTTGTGATCCTGAAAAGGACCCTTTTTAGCCTGCATGTGAATCCAACGAGCGAACAAATCGTAATGAATGTATTTTTTTGCCATCGCTCCCTTTTAACGCTCATTCGTTCGTCTCGTTGGACTCGCCCCTCTGGCTGAGTCTGCCGATTTGTCTCTATCCTGTGACTGTGTACCGCTATAGTACTTTCTTTCAAACCGTAAACCCGTGTGGTTGTACGGCATCGGCATCGTGGATATAACAAAGGAGGACAAGTAAAGGGAAAGGCATAGTCTCACTCGAACCGTGCAGGTCTCCAGTTCCCTGTTGGTCGCATTCACTGATTGCTCCGTAAGGGTAACTAGGCCGAACGGATTGGTGCCGGAGCACCAGTATATCTAACAGCGATTATAGAGTTTCGGCCGTCGGAGTGCTCGAGTTGGCTTGCAAAGCTGCTCACGACAATCAGAAACCCCGCATCAAGAACAGAGCAGCTTCGGTTCGGCGCTCATCAAGGCAACAATTAGTTTCAGTGAGTGGCAAAGTGTTTCTCCGGCACGTCGCATTAAATGTAATTTACTGAACAACATGTCACAAGCTGGATGGGAAGAAATTTCCCAACTGTGAAAGCTGTGGCGAGTGGCAAACGCAATAGCTAAACAAGAAGGTTTAACCGAACAAGATGGGGATATCGAGTGATAACAAAAACACAACACCAAAGGTTCTTTTCAGAACCATCAACATGTTCATAAAGAGTAAACAGTAAACTAATCCATTTTTCAGGTAGATAGGTAGGTATTCACGTAGGAGAAGAAAATAAAACAATATATTTAAAATATATATTTAACAAAAGCTGTCCCCTTTGTATAGTCCTACGTCACTCCGGTTATGTCCCCGACATTACCCACCCGTCTTTTTCGTTTATTCGATTATCGATTAATCGTGGGGCCTTTTTTAAATATTCGATTCATTCGAACAATTGTCTTTCAGTATTCGAGTATGTATTTCTTGCAGTTAAAATGAACAAACATTTATAATAAAAAAGATTATGGTGTCATAATTTTAAAAGTTATATTAAATATAATTTTCAAATAAACATGGTGCAGCCAAAACCATTATTGACGTGGGACTACGTCTAACCGGAGTATATGGGAGGTCAAATGAAAACCTAAACACAGAACATGCAGGAAAAAATGAAAGATTCTGAATGCTTATAACTTGAACATTTCTTACTGGATCGGAAAGATGTTTGCATCAATTGATAGGGAATATTTCTACGCTTCTATAGCAATTAATAAAATGTTATCTTTCATTAGATAAACAATTGAATAACTGTAAAATGTTAAGCATTATATAAACGCCCTAATTGCCTCATTTTGATTGGCCCGATCTACGGTTTTCCTAACACAGCCATCAAAACCAAGCAGCCTTGGGGAAATCGGCATTGCTAATACATGAAAGTATGGGGACTTTTGTTCTCACCGAAATGTATTCCCTAACACAGACTTCAAAACCAAGCAGCGTTGGAGAGATCGGCATTGCAAATATATGAAAGTCGGGGGTATTTTTGTTCCGACTGAAATGTGTTTCCATAACACAGACTTCAAATACATGGAGCTTAGGGAAATTGGCATTGCAAATACATGCAAGTCGGGGGTGTTTTTGTTCCGACTGAAATGTGTTTCCCTATTACAGACTTCAAATCCATGGAGCATTGGGAAATTGACGCTCCAAATACATGTAAGTCGGGGGTATTTTTGTTCCGACTGAAATGTGTTTCCCTAACACAGACTTCAAATCTATGAAGTGTGGTGAAATCGGCATTGCAAATACATGAAAGTTGCAGCATTTTTGTTCCGAATGAAATGTGTTTCCCCAACACAGACTTTAAAACCAAGGTGTCTGAGGAAATTGGCATTGCAAATTCATGCAAGTCGGGGGCATTTTTGTTCCGACTGAAATGTGTTTTGCAGACTTTAAAACCAAGATGTCAGGGGAAATCGGCTCAACAAATAAATGCAAACTGCGAGTACTTTTGTACTCGCTTGCCTTTGTGCAAACTATAATATGTTTCCTTAAAACGGTCTACCTGGGGTACTTCTGCACTCACTTTTTTTTTTGCACTCCAAAAAGTGTTTTCTTAACAGGGATTACAAAAGCGGGTACGAACACCACGCTATGGCTCGGTTATTCAAGATTACATTGAAGGATATGCCTTCATATCTTCTGCTCACTGAATTTCTACGCATACCATTTGATGATTAGGCAAAATGGTGATAACCATTTGCTGCGATAACGCCTATTGATTAAACAATATGCGTTCGACGTACATGTTAAAATCGAAACTGAGTGCCTGAAGTTCATCAAATCAAGCAAATTCGCGGTTCGAGAAATACGTACACTTTAGAGATGCAAACTTCAGAAGGAAACGTAAAATAAAATAATCGTTTGATAATTCTTTTGTTCACATATTTTGTCCTAGGCATCATACCAAACAATAAAAGGACTGTCATTAAATTTACTTGTAAAGAAGAATTAGAATGCATGAATTGACCTTATATAGAATTATACCATCTTTTTACGCAAATATATTGAATTTAATTGAATTCGAGAATTGTTTCATTCAATCAAAAATTTAATCAATACAAATAAATGAGTGCTACGCTAAGATAGTCCCACGTCAACCTTGCGGTTATATCATAGATATAACCCACCCAAGTATATTGATAAATTTACCATTTCATAATCATTTGCGGATCATGAAAATGATCCGATTGAAAACCGACAAGGCGTTTTTTTATTTAGAGTTAAGCCTTACCAGAACTATTGAAGTTTAGTTAATAAACGTGAGATGAACACAAAAGTTTCATTTTTTTATAAAACGAAAGAAAATTGCGATCTCAAATAATCGCTTAAAAATCATCCACTTCCATTGAGGCTTTATTGAGACACTTCTTATACAGTGTTACAAACTGCGCCACGAACACGTCCAGATGGAATATATGTTTGCTTCCTTGCTGCATCCAGTGTTCATAATGCCCGGCAAAATTCAATGTTTGCGTCTTCAGACTCATATCGCAATTTTGAACCAGATTCGGTACCAATCCATAGATTATAACATTCGATAGAACGCCTTGAAATAGCAGCTCGTATAGCCGTTCGCTCACCCCCTCCAGCTTCTGTGGACTTCGAGGACAATCTGATTGGCAGTTTCTCGATGGAATATTTGCCAGTCAATTTCCGGTACTTCTTAGTTGACCGTGAACGGTTACTGTTGTACCTTGCAAGCTTCCAGCATGAGGATAGCGTAATTCTTTTCTCCGAAGGAATGTGCTGAAATGCAAATAGTGTTGTTACATTCAAGAAACAAACAAATGACAATATTACATTCAAAATTTCAAGAATATCCTCCTAAGATATAGCCGGCCCCCTTATTTCCAAGCAACGACTTCTCACCGCGGGAATAACCCGCGAAGTAGAATCGGTAGCGGTCAACTCAGAGAGCCATTGTACACAAAAATATTTGATGTATATTACAAAAATACTTGGTGACTTGTTGTTTTCGTGTTGGTCTTTGTCAGAGTAAATGCATCACCTCAAGAGATGCCAGATGATTTTTTTGAAAATCTTCGACAAAAATCTGAAATGTTGATGAAATCTGAGATGCAGATACTTTTGTAACCGCGAGAATAGCAAAGTAATGTTTGAAGAAAGGGGTTTTAAGCGCAGGGAATCAAATCATAAAGAGAAGAAATACCATATCCCTACAGTCTGCAACTGAAAATATAAGTTTGCAACAGGATAGACAGGACATTAAATATCAGTAAAATTGCGAACATGTCTGCAGATTTAGTATCCTTGCAATGATGAGAAACAAATTCGGTGAAAAATCTAAGTCGAACGGGTTACAAAATGCATCATTTTACTAATTTCAAACCCGATCGGGAGCCGGAATAGAGGGGATACGCAAGGCGTGTTATTCCACAAACTAAGTACTAATACAAATGACACGTGTATTACTACGTAGAGTCGGCGAAGTGCCGCTAAAAACGTTAAGGCCATCTGAAAAGTTGAAAAGAAAATACATGCCTGAAAACACAATATTCTTCAAATTGTATTTAAAATGAAACTGTATATTCACATCTGGCATACCTAGTCACGAAGAACGAACACAAAGAGGCGAATGTTGTGAATATCGCCAAACACTAAACCATCAGCTAGACTTTTGAGTGTCGCACTATTCTGACATTTCAGCGAATGGACACCCACCAAGGAGCTCGGATTTCTACTGTCAAGTAGAAGTTCACCATGCGTTAGTGTTGTGAAAATACTCTTCTCACACTATTGGACTGACTTTGGGATGGTCACCAAAGATAATCGTAGTACAAAATTTGTTGATTATCTTTGTGTGAGTACCATCAATTGATTCTCACGACAAATCGTAGCTCTGGCAGCAGCACGACGAAGCTCCGCTATTTTGGCCAGATTTGGCATCATGCCACTATTCTAAAAGTGTGAAAAAAAAGTTCATGCCACTATTCTAAAAGTGTCCTGGAGTGGTATGAGGCCAATTCTGTCCATTTTGTTCCAAAGGACATGAACCCTCCAAACTGTCCGGAGCTGCGCCCGGTGAAGCAGTACTGGGCAATAATGAAGCGGGAACTTCGGAAGAGCAAGAAGACAGTCAAAGACGAGAAGGATATGTTAAGAAAATGGAAAAATTATAGTAGGTTGTGTTCAACATACAACCGCATTGTTGACGTAGAACTATGCTGTTATTTTATACAAGTCGTATATTTATAACTTCGGCTACTATTTTATAATACTGTGAAATTTAAGAAATAACTGTTTAGTAGAATGGTATGATCACCCTGAAATGGTTTTTTTGATCGTAGAATCAGTTGACGATAATTGATTGATGATTCATTCTTACCCCCGCAGAACGATACACTAGCTGATCGTATGTCACAATTTGTTTCATGTCAATGCATTAAAACTTCACCTCGAACGCTATTCCGATGGCCTTTTTCACAATTAACATACACTCGGCTACTGTCGATCATATACATGTTGCACCAGCACCATTATTCCACATCTCATAACTACATCAATACATCTTTGGAACCGCATGGAAAGAACAACAATGACAATACTTGCATGTATCGAATATCATGCTACATGTTATTTAGTATTGTCCCAGTGGAATCGCACCTCTAGACATCGTTCGTGCAACGTAAACCAAGCGCCAAACAAGCGTTCGCCATAGCATGCATACAGAGCCATATATTGGTGACTAAAAGCTACTAGAATAAGCAGCTGTCATCCTCAGTGGAAAAATTCCAGAATGACATTTACTTTCTTGGTGACTAAGTAAACGAAATAGACTCTTTCTGTTGATCTCAACAACCTCGAAAAGAATAGCATTGCTTCATTATGATGAAGATTAGCACAAATGCAATCTCCCCTACCTCCCCTCCTTGTTTGTATTCATCATCACGGCTGCACAATTTACACCACCAAACAATGGTTCGCTCTTTTCAACAGAAGCCCTTTCTGTAAAAATTGCCGGTCTAGATTAGCTTACCTCTCATTCTTTGTGGAGAGGGTTTTCTTACTGTCATGCAGAACCAAATCTCCGACAAAATTCCAGAACATTTATTTTCTTGGTGAGCCGACGATATCCTAGCTTGATGATTCCCCACACAATTTCCCAGCTCAAGACTTTAATGCAATGCCGTCAGTATGATGCAATGATTGCAATGCCAGAGACATCAGCGAGTGAGTGATTTGGTCGCGTCCACAGCTCAATCCGAAACGAAGACATTTGATAACGCAAAACAAGGAAGAACAAGCGATTTTCATTGCTTCGAAAACAGAACGAGACTGAAAGTTTGCCTCAACGAGATCCACTGTTTATACTCTAGGCAAATATTTCCCTTCGTTCTTCTTCTTTTCCTTTGATCATGGAGACTTTTAATCTTACGATTTCCCCTTCGTTATTCGTCGATAAGTTGCTCGTTACTGACAGCTCTGTTCGGGAAAGCACACAAATGGACAGAACAAATGTATGGGAAAATGGAAACGCTTTTAGTTTTCATGAATTTTAACCACTTACACACCAGGGGATTGTAATGTTTAGCATATCAAACAAATCTTAGGGAATTTCCGATTCGTTGTTTGGTATGTAAATCGCCTAAATCCGTTCGCGTCAAAAATAGTTATTAACGTTAACATTATTTCATAAAAACGTGACCTGTTTTCTGAATTGGCACCCTTAATGAAAGACGTAGTTCTGCGTCAAAAAAACTGAGAAACTGGTACCGGATGACACTGTAAAGACTTTGATGGAGGGCATCAAGCGAAAATGCGTTCAATTTTAAATTCAAGGCTCCATCGATTAACTTTTCTTTTGATTTTTGAAGTAAATATATGTATAAAACTACCCTAAAATTTTGGTTTGATTCTAAACATTATAAGAAAATTGGCATGACATTTTCGGTGTCGCAATAATTTCGTGTTCGCCCTTTAATAACAACACTTTTCCTATGTAGTGGACCATTATAAGAAAAGTAACATACATAAACAAAATCTGTAACGTCACAGATTTAAAAATCTTCCCACCTTTCATTTTCCATCTCGATTTTAGCCCGCTCATTTTACAATCAGACGTAAAGCCGGGTTCAGACGGTGCGAGCAAGCATACGAGTCGGTCTAGTCAGTTACTGCAGTGCAGCTACTCACACCGTGTGAACACATCATGCCAGTTATTGTCATGTGTGATCCGGCGTGCGAGCTACTTCAAAGTTTTTTGAATTTACTCGCACTCGCATGCTTCAAAACGTCAAAAACAGAATTTAGCGTTCGAATCAGGGATGCCAAATGTAAAGAAATGTCTCTATTTTTAAGATATTTGAAAATATGCGAAGATATTTATAGACTTGAAAATTATTGGAAAAACAAATAAAACCCTCATAGTTTCTTAACGAAATCATTGTTATTCTGTTTTGCACGCTGGCGGGGCACGCTTTCTTTTTGAGATAGTTTTCTGGAGAATGTCTAATATAGAATCATTATCAGGCACAATTTTCATTCAAAATTCACTCACAACTTGCGAAAAAAAGTAAGGTTCTAAGAAACAGAATACATATTCGATTTAAAAAAGTACATTTTCATTCATTATTTTAATTTTTGACGCGTGTGAATAAAATTTTAAAAAGTCTTCTAGACTATCATTTAAAGCATCACATACTTCCGGAATTATCTTAGCTATGGATGCTTTCGAGATTCTAAAAAATATCGACAACAATCTGAACAATATTCCAGAAGAAAGGCATATCAATGTCATTTATATTATCACTCTTGCAGGTACAGCATCCTTCATGAGTGTATCTTGGCGTTGTATTTGTGGAGCAATTAAATTCAACAGTTTTTCCACTTGTTCAGGTGTTATTCTCAACACTGCTCTGTAATCTCTATAAAATTGTGTAATGATACATTCAACTGAAAACCTAAGATGAAAACTACCAATAAAGAAGTCGATTTCGGACCAATCATTTGACAAATTCGGACCTGATTGCTGTTTCTGACTATTTGATGGACATTTGAAAAATCGCCTGGCATCCCAGGTAAACCCGTGCCGTAGTATCTAGTTTCTCGCCAGCAGCTCACACTATGTGAACGGACAAGGCGAGTCAACCAATTGTCAAGCGAGTCCACCGGGTCAGTAGCTGCTCATTGTCAAGTCAGCTACTAGCAACGTATAAATGGGCCTTAAGCCGGGTTCAGACGGTGCGAGTAAGCATACGAGTCGGTCTAGTCAGTTACTGCAGTGCAGCTACTCACACCGTGTGAACACATCATGCCAGTTATTGTCATGTGTGATCCGGCGTGCGAGCTACTTCAAAGTTTTTTGAATTTACTCGCACTTGCATGCTTCACAACGTCAAAAACAGAATTTAGCGTTCGAATCAGTGATGCCAAATGTAATGAAATGTCTCTATTTTTAAGATATTTGAAAATATGTGAAGATATTTATAGACTTCAAAATTATTGGAAAAACAAATAAAACCCTCATAGTTTCTAAACGAAATAATTGTTATTTCGTTTTGCACGCTGGCGGGGCACGCTTTCTTTTTGAGATAGTTTTCTTGAGAATCTCTAATATAGAATCATTATCAGATCACAACTTACAAAAAAAAGTATTGTTCTAAGAAACAGAATACATATTCGATTTAAAAAAGTACATTTTCATTCATTATTAAAATTTTTGAAGCGTATTTATTGCACCTGCAAATCGACTATCATTTTCATTTCACAAAATAAATAAAATTTAAAAAAAATCTTTTAGACTACCATTTATAACATCACATCCTTTCGGAATTATCTGAGCTATGGATGTTTTCGAGATTCTAAAAAATATCGACAACAATCCCAACGATATTCCAAAACAAAGGCACATCAATGTCATTTCTAATTTAACTCTTGCAGGTACAGCATCCCTCATGACTGTATCTTGGCGTTGTATTCGTGGAGCAATTAAATCCAACAGTTTTTTCACTTGTTCAGGTGTTATTATCAACACTGCTCTGTAATCTCGGGGATCCTCATCGTAGAGTTCCTTCAATATTGTATTTGTTGCTCCTTTTCTTTGCATCTAATTCCTGGCCCGAATCCTTTTCTCTTTCTGCTTTTTCGGATAGTACCTTCAGTTCAAAGAAATTCAGCACAAAGTATGTATTTTTAAACACGATCAGCGTTTGTTTTGCTATAAAATTGTGTGATGATACATTCAACTGAAAACCTAAGATGAAAACTGCCAATAAAGAAGTCGATTTTGGACCAATCATTTGACAAATTCGGACCTGATTGCTGTTTCTGACTATTTGATGGACATTTGAAAAGTCGCCTGGCATCCCTGGTAAACCCGTGCCGTAGTATCTAGTTTCTCGCCAGCAGCTCACACTGTGTGAACGGACAAGGCGAGTCAACCAATTGTCAAGCGAGTCCACCGGGTCAGTAGCTGCTCATTGTCAAGTCAGCTACTAGCAACGTATAAATGGGCCTGTAGTTCTACGTAATAATTGCCAGTAGCTGATACCGATATTGGCGATCTAACGTAAAAATCTACACCTAGGCGGCGCTGCGGTGAAAGTGATGATGGTTTTAAATTTTGCCTGTGAGCTTATAGAAGGTTTGTAGTTCTTTCCATAAATTGCAATGTTATATGTTATAAAATGTTATAAAAGATTATTTGATTGCGATGAGTTTATAAGAAATTTAATTCTGCGCAATTTTATATATAACATATTATTTATTTACCTCTTTCAGTAGTGAAAACAATAAAAATGTTGACAATGGTTGAATTAAAGAAGGAATTTCGAGAGTGCAATCAAACACAAGTAGAAAAATGCACGATTCCTGCATGTGAGAACTACCTTAGAATGTCCGGAAGTAAAATATACGTGATTTGTTTTTTGAGTTTTAGGTTACATTAGCATCATTTTCTTAGTTCAAAAACAAAATCCAGATGTCTCACCGATCGTTTACGTTTTGCGTTAGATCGCCAATAGGCCTTTAGTTTGTTGATGGCGTTACAAAATACGTTACACATCTCAAACTCTATGATAATATGATAATAGATGTCACTAGCGTCAGGTATAATTGACTGCATAATCCAGTTTTCTTCGAAATATTTCATTGTAATGTTGTTTTAAACTGTTTGACCTTCGAAGTTTATCGGTGCTCTGTAGCAAAAAATTGATACCTAGAATGAGATTCATCTATTACTATGAATTCTATTCTGAATAGATTTTCATTTTTGAATTATGTTAAATGTGTTCATACACTGTTTGTCCGGGGGTCAAACATTTCTAGATCAACATGTCAAAAGGGTCTATCTTCTTTGATCGATTTTCTTCACCGCCTTTCTCTTTTGATAACCACGGCCTTTCAGACAGATTTTGCTCCAGTTTTGCCATGTAGTTTGATAAACGAGGTCCCCTTTAACACTCCTTGTCGTCGAACACATCAGGAAATCCTGTTACTGCTGAATTATTAATGAAAGAGAATGTAGATGATGAGAATCGACCAAAGAAGATAGACCCTTTTGACATGTTGATCTAGATTTGATACTTTCTGGCAGATAAAGTTAGGTTTGAATTTGAACACTACACCACCACTACCGATCTTCAATTATCAACAATGCTAAATGTTACGATCGACAACCGGTCAGCAAGTAACGGTAGCGAAATTGTTAATCCATCTACCTTCGAAACCCCCTCGAAATAAGCACGTTACACTGAGTAGCGTAACTGTCATGTCAACTGTCAGCTTTGCTAGACAGTTACATTGTATCAAAATAAAAACTTTATAAAGTACTCGCGCTGAATTCATTGTAGATTTTCTTTGGCAAACTATTGTTTTGACGTAGGACTACGTCTTTCATTTCTATACCGGGGTGTAAAATCAAAGTTTCGAAAACGAAAGCGTTACGCCGGACACCGAGATTTTGAGCGTTAATAGCTCTTAAACAACTGAACGAAATGGTATGATAAACACTTCATTCGAAAGATAAAATGTCTACGCGTTATATACTTGTTACTTTTTCATCTAAAAACTTGTTTCAATAGCCTTAAAATTGGTTTCAAAACAGGCTATTGAAATCACCAATCGGTATATAAGCGAGCGCCGCTCGTAAACCCACTCAGTTATAATTGAACAGCGATTGGAGCATGTTGTCGCTGTTGTTGTGAAGCTCTTCGTTTATCATGAAAGCGCTGATGAACGGTGTCACCAAGAGCCTGTTTGTGCACCTTAGGCCAGAAGGGAATCCACCAGAAGGAGAGTGATGCCACGGTTCCGCTTGAAACATCGGAGCAGCCGCCACACATACATACACGCGCGGAACCCTCGTTCCGCGTTCCGCGTACCAGTTCCCCTGGGAATTGAAAAATACATTCATGCGAAAGAGTTTATTTTAATGTTTTCTATTCATACAACACTGCAACCAAATACATTTGGTTTTGTGATTTTTCAATCAATCGCAATTGACAGGAAAGTTTCTGAATATTATTTTTCCCCATCAGTAGATAATTTTCGTATCCAATATTGGATGCATAACATGAAAAACGGAAAATGTTACACATCGCGAAAATCATGTCATTTTCGAGCGATTATTTGCATCCTACTCATATATTGCTGCGACCAAATACATTTCGTTTTGGATTTTTCAATCAATTGCGATCAACGTAAGACCACGTCTTTCGGCAATTTATTAGAGGTGCAATGAATCTTTAGGAATTCCCGCTCTACGCGCACTGGCAAACGATGTTTACTCAACAGTTTCTCAAACGAGAAATGGGTGTTGTGAGAAAGGATTAGCGAACGCAAAAACGACAAACGGGAGAAAGAGATGTTTGAAGGTTGAAGGAAATTAGCAGAAAACATCTTCATTTTATCTTCCGAATAATGTGATTATCATAGTACTTCCTTTTGCCGGAAACAGATTAATAACGCTCAAAGGAGGAATCGAATCCTCCGAGGAAATACCCAGCGCAAATTAGAATCGACTATAGATTGCGCCATTAGTACACAAATAACTTTATAATGCAGTTTCATCAAAGTGATTTCTTCGATATGGGGAAATATTCACTGCATCATGTCATGTATTTCATATTCTTCACTATCAAAATCCATATCCATGGCACCTATCGGTATCGAATTGTCATCGACAACACGATTTTCGCTAAATGCTCCCTTCAGTTCGGCCCGCAAAAAACTTTCCTGAACTCTAATACATCAAATTAGGAGCCCTGAAAAGGGCTGCTGATTATATGCTAAGCTAATAGCACGCTCTCCTCGGATACGATGGGCCAAGGACATCCTTGGGCATAATGTGACGCGCTTTGCGTGGATAGCACACAAATTGGTATCTTCGAATAGGCCTCCTGCAGTACCATAACCGCGAAGTTTGACGAGCAAGTCGGTTTTGAAGTTCCGGGCAATTCCACAAACCAAACGCTGCAAAGGTAGCTTGCGGATCAGCAGTTTGTTCGACCTCTGAAAGCGACGAATTTCACTTAAAGTTCCCGGTCGATAGCGATGTGGCTTCTTCACGCTTTCTGCGGCTGGTGCGCTTATCCGAGCTGCTTTCATGGTGCCTTACCACCGAAAGACTAACGAGCTGTCTTCTTGGTCCCAAACAAACAAGTCCTCACGGTGCGAGAGTAGAGTAAGAAATGAACGAAAGCAAAGGAAGCGTGATATTATATACCATAACAGACTTGAATGTAAACCCCACCCTCTTTATTATATTCTTAGCTTAGCCTGAGAGAGAAAAGAATAACATCGAAGTAATTATACAGTAATGTATTTGAATCCGGACACTTTGTGTTACATTCAATATCATACCGCAGACACAACATTTCGTGCATGCTGAATTAATACGATTGATTAGTAAGTATCAAGTAACTATCAGTAACTATATTAGTAACTATTAATCGCATAAATTGAACATGAAAAAAAATGTTATGGCTGTGGTATGATTTTGAATGAAATGCAGTGTCCGGATTCAAAAGCATTACTTCTTTTACAGTACAGTTAACTCAACTGAAAATTTTTCAGTTCGGCCTGCAAAAACGAAATTAATTGGAAGAGTACAGCATAATGCATAGACGTGAGTATGAGCTTCCCCATCTCACATTCCAATAGGATTAATGGGCTTCCAAGTGGGCGCGCTACATACGGATACGTATGATTTCAATAACCTGTTTTCGAAGCTATCATTAAGCTATTGAAACAATTTTTCGAGTCAATAAATAGCAATGATATAACTCTTGGACATTTTATCTTTTGTATGAAATGATTATCATACTGTTCCGTTGATCCGAAGCAGAATGAATCACGCTTAAAGAAGGAATGGAATGGAAAAATCTAATCGTTGCTGAAAAATAATCTGCCAGTTCCCGTAGGAATTGAAAAATACATTCATGCGAAAGAGTTTACTTTAATGTTTTCTATTCATGTAACACTGTGACCAAATATTGTTTAATCAAGTGCTATTAACAGGTGGTTATCGAGTTATCATTAACCACCGGTGGGCTTCAAGTATCGAGGAAAATCTGGAAAAATCTAATCGTTGCTGAAAAATAATCTGCCAGTTCCCCTGGGAATTAAAAAACTACATTCATGTGAAAGAGTTTATTTTAATGTTTTCTAACCATATAACACAGCGACCAAATACATTTGATTTTGTAATTTTTCAACCAAGTGTAATTAGCAGGAAAGCTTCTGAAGGTTATTCTTCCCCATCAGTAGGATATTTTCGTATCCAATATTGTATGCGTATGCAACGGAAAATGTTTCGTTTCGCGAAAATTATATAATTTTCAATCGATTATTGCTCAGTCTCCGAAAGTTTCAAACTCAGAGAGTTCATTCCCCTCTAGTTTGCCTTCCAAATTGCTATCGTAAACCATACCTTCTCTCGATTCAATCGCGCACAAAAAGCATTTATTCTGGTGGTGAAACGATATTCTGGTGGTGAAACGATATTCTGGTGGTGAAACGATATTCTGGTGGTGAAACGCATTCGATTAGAGGCGAATGAACTGAAAAGTTTAAAGCCTCTTTAATCCAACATCATCATCATGAAACGCATTCATTTTCCGTGAGGACATCGACAAGACAACATCGTTACTGAACGAGCTGAACTAGCTGGACGAGCTGAACGAGCTGAACGGCGAAGGATCGAGGGATCGAAGGATTCATTACCTGGCCTGACCTGACCTGAAACGCAATCAGTTTGTTTTAACTGTGAGGGAGCGCAGAAAAGCCGATCGATCAGAAGGAGAAGAGAAGGTGACCAGGAGAGTATCAGCATCGAAAAACGGTTCCCCGGGAAGACATCGAAGCAGCCGCCACACACACACATGCACGCGCGCAACTCTTTTCGTTTGCTGGTTATCGAGAAGAAACCTGGAAAGAAATGATCGTTGCTGAAAAATAATCTGCCAGTTCCCCTTGGAATTGAGAATTACATTCAAGCGAAAGAGTTTATTTTAATGTTTTCTATTCATATGATGCTGCGACCAAATACAATTGGTTTTGTGAGTTTTCAATCAAGTGAAGTTAGCAGGAAATCTTCTGAAGATTATCCTTGTGAAGAACCTTGTGCCTCCAACGAAACGCTCTCGTTTTCGAAGTCCCCCAAATATTCATTTACACATTCATTCAGAATGGATTTAGATTCAACTTCAAACAAATGATCTCTAAATCAACGATAGTCCTACGTCACCCTTGCGGTTATACCATAGATATAACCCACTTCCTGTTTTTTTACCTACAATTTATATCAATAATCAATACGGACAGTTTACGTGAAGACTAAAAATGTAAGAAACCTAAAACTATGTCATGCAATTATGAATTTCTGAATAATACTAATTTCAGCTTGAAGCTTACTACAAACAAACACACGAGTTTGCTTTTTAGAGTCCGAATCGTGAACGTCTCCGTAATATAATCTTCAAGATTTTTATCGATAAATCTACCGGACAATTGAAATGTCGCAACAGGTTTCGAACGAAAACACAGTGGCTACTTTGTGTCCTGCATGCGGACGCCCGGATGAAGCCGAAACCAATATGGTTCAGTGCGAGCGGTGTTTATTCTTCTACCACTTCGGTTGTGCAAACGTTGGCGAGAGCATTGCGGACGATGATCACCATTTCGTTTGTGTGCGCTGTAACGATCGTGCACCGACAGTCGCCGGTTCCAGATGCGGTAAATCAAGCACATCAAGCTGTAGAGCAGCAAGGGCAGTTCTCGAACTTCAACGCCTTGAAGAAGAGCGTCAACTGGAGAGAAATTACATAGGGAAAAAATATGATATACTATAAGGCCAACTGGATGAGGTAGGAGAAGGAGGTAGTGTAAAGAGTCGCCGCTCACGTCGCAGTACGCAGAGGACCCAAGATTGGGTAATGAACCAGGCAATTACGACTACGAGCATCAATACCGGGATGTCGCAAATCCCCGTATGTTTACCGTCGCGGACTGGTGCAATACCAAAGGAAACTCCTCTAGTACCAGCACAGCATAGATCGACTAGCAACACTATCACCAGACCCGAGGATCGATCCGGTATCGCTAGAACACCGATTCCGCACACTACGATGAAATCACCGGATCGCCAGGCACTTCCCACACTCACCGATAGTAGATCATCACAAATACCAACTACGAATGAAATAGTATGCAATCCGACGAGTAACGTAGAAGCGAATCGTCAAATTTCGAGTATGCCAACTTCGACCATGACGTCTACAGTACAAGTGATCAACGAAACAGCGAAACGAAACACTACCGGTTCGCATGACATCTCTTCCGATCATCGTAATCGACCAACTGTGGTGGACTACAATATTTCCGCAACGCCGACGTCAGAAGAATTGACAAAGCAACTGTTCGAGCTCCAGACAAGGATGGACTCCCTGCGGATGCAGCTGGCGGCTAAGCAGTCCGCTCAACCATCAGTGGTCAGCAGTCGTTCAACCATCGGTGCTCATTCAGTCGCACAGCACAACCAGCCTCCGTTATCATTACCCATGCCGGAAAGAATTCCGTTATACGAGTTTCCCGTAAGCAGTTCGGTAAGTCAGGCGTGTTCTAGATCTACTGGAGCAGTTTCGGTATGCGCAGCGAGCCAACCCGCTTTTGACTCTACGCCGCCAAATATACGAAATATAGATTCGATCATTCATTATACTCCTCCTACGTCGACCGAACCATGTAGCCCCCCCATGCTTCAGGCTTTCATACCGCCACACAGAAGCACTCCTCAATCGAATGCGAATTCCTCTTCCGTTCATACAGTCTCCGCTTGCTTATCCCCGATAGTTACTCCTATGGTTAGTTACACGGCAACAAATTCGACTTCCATTCACGAGATACCAGTTTCCCCACCACTGTCATTTCACGGTCCCAGCTCACAGCAACTCGCTGCCAGACATGTCGTCCCCAGGGAGCTACCATGTTTCTCAGGAGATCCCGTCGAGTGGCCGTTGTTCCTGAGCAGTTTCCGAAATTCGACTGAAATGTGTGGTTACTCGGAAGGCGAAAATTTGATGCGTCTGCAGCGATGCCTAAAAGGAAACGCATTGGAAGCAGTTAGGAGTTATTTGATGCAGCCTTCTTCGGTCCCGTTGATTATGCAAACATTGAAGACATTGTACGGGCGCCCAGAACTGATCATCAACTCACTATTGGTTAAAGTGCGTTCCACTCCGACGCCGAAACCAGAGCGGTTAGAAACTATAATTAGCTTTGGTCTAGCGTGTAAAAACCTGTGTCAGCACCTTCAAGCAGCAGGACTGCACTCACATCTATCAAATCCTTTATTGTTGCAGGAGCTTGTGGAAAAGTTACCAGTCAATATCAAACTGAACTGGTCTCTCTTCAAACGGACTCGTCCTATTGTTGATCTTTCCACCTTCGGTTCGTTCATGGACGAGATTGTGGTTGCAGCAAGTGATGTCACTTTCACCCACGATATAGATGGTCAACGAGCTGGCAAGCAGGATAAACAAAAACCAAAAGAAAAATTATTTGTGAACGCACACAATACTGAGAAATCTACACACTACCCAATCAGCGGATCAAACAATTTGAATCGTAAGGAATATCAACCTAAACCCTGTACAGCCTGTGAGAAGGACGGTCATAAAATCAAGGACTGTACCACCTTTCGGAACTTGACGCTTGGTGACCGTTGGAAACTAGTCCAAGAACGGCGATTGTGTCGGCGATGTCTGATTGGTCACGGAAAACTTCCGTGTAAAGCAGGGTTGTGTGGTGAAAATGGATGCGAGGACAGACACCACAAACTCCTCCATCCCGGAAAACCAGGATCATCGCAGACGATCGATGTCCCGAATACTAGAAGCACAGTAACAATCCATCGTCATCTTCAGTCTTTAATTCTTTTCCGAGTGATTCCAGTGACGCTGCACGGCAACGGAAGGGCCATTCAGACGTATGCGTTCCTTGATGACGGCTCATCGACCACACTGGTAGAATCAGCAACTGCGCGAAAGCTAGGACTATCAGGCGATATCCATCCCCTCTGTCTGCAATGGACTAGTGACATTGAGCGCATGGAAGGTGACTCACAACTAGTCAAGATGGAGATCTCGAGCCTGGGGAGTTTGAAGCGGCACGTTCTGAAAAAGGTGCACACTGTGAAGAACTTGAATCTTCCAGTTCAATCGCTGGACTACTCAGTACTGCGTAAACAGTTTCCACATCTTCGTGGTTTACCCGTGCACAGTTATGAATCAGCATCTCCTACAATTCTGATAGGTCTGGACAACTCATTCCTAAAGGCAACCTTGAGGCTTCGGGAAGGTTCAAAAGGTGATCCGATGGCGGCCAAAACAAGGTTGGGTTGGACAATTTATGGAACGTTGAACGCAGAAGCAAAAACGGCAGTTCATCATCAGTTCCATATTTGCGCTCATTCGTCGGATGAGGACCTACACAATTTAGTGAAGGAGTTTTTTAAGGTAGAAGCCGTAGGATCGGGCAAATCATCCGTGGTGGAATCTGACGATGACCAGCGTGCGCGTAAGATACTGGAGAATACAACCGTTCGCACAGCCTCTGGAAAGTTCCAAGTTGGCTTATTGTGGAAATACGATTGCATTGAATTCCCGAACAGTAAGCCCATGGCCGAAAGGCGGTTGCGATGTTTAGAACGCCGTCTGGCATCCAAACCCGAGTTATACGATAAAGTTAGACATCAAATGCAACAATATCAAGCTAAAGGATACGCACACAAAGCTGATCCTGAGGAGCTCAGTAACTTTGACCCTCGACGAACCTGGTACCTGCCCTTAAACGTGGTCATGAACCCAAGGAAACCGAACAAGGTGCGGTTGGTCTGGGATGCTGCGGCAAAAGTTCAAGGCCAATCATTGAACTCCGCTCTGTTGGCTGGTCCCGATTTGCTCGCACCGCTTCCTTCATTTTTGTGTCCTTTCCGACAGTTCGAGGTGGCCATCAGTGCAGACATACTCGAGATGTTCCATCAGCTCTTTATTAGACCGGAAGACAAATCAGCGCAACTGTTTCTGTGGCGAGACGATCCCTCCAACCCGTATGAAATCTTCGTTATGGACGTCGCGATATTCGGCGCTTCATGTTCGCCGTCGGCAGCTCAGTTCGTGAAAAACCTAAACGCTCAGGAGTTCTCTGATCAGTATCCACTAGCAGCAAAAGTGATAGTGGAGCATCATTATGTTGACGATTTTGTATACAGTACAAACACCGTGAATGAAGCAGTCGAACTAGCGCAGCAGGTGAAAGAAGTACATTCTAGAGCTGGATTCACCATACGCAACTGGTTGTCCAATTCCCCCGAAGTAATCTCACGGTTCGGGGTTCCAGGAATGGAGTTGTCCAAATGTTTCGAGGTAGCAAAAACGGCCACCCAAGAACGAGTTCTTGGTCTAGTTTGGAAGCCAGATCCTGATGTTTTTGTGTTCCAAGGACTATTCAGAGAAGAGATCCGATCACTGCTAGACGACACTGTTATTCCGACAAAAAGACAAACTCTAAGAGTTGTCATGAGTATATTCGACCCCTTGGGATTGCTAGCTGTAGTTGTAGTCCACGGTAAAATATTGCTACAAAACATCTGGCGGTGCAAGACGGATTGGGACCATTCCATACCAGACGAATTACTCGATGCATGGAGACGATGGACTAAACTGTTGAAGCAACTCGAGCAGGTCCAAATCCCCCGCTGCTATTTTCCTGGATATTCCGATAGAAGTTATCATTCCTTGGAGTTGCATATTTTTGTAGATGCAAGTGAAGAAGCGTACGCTGCCCTGGCTTATTTTCGCATCGTGGATAGCTCTGGAGTGCGCTGCTCACTTGTCTCGGCGAAGACAAAAGTGGCTCCCCTGAAACCGCTCTCAATCCCTAGATTAGAGTTGCAGGCGGCTGTTCTTGGTGCAAAACTTTCAAAATCGGTAGAAGACAATCATACACTGTCGATAGTTCGCAGAGTGTTGTGGACCGACTCTAGCACCGTACTTTCCTGGTTAAGGTCGGATCAACGAAAATATCGGCAATACGTTGCATTTCGTGTGACGGAAATTCTCGAGCTTACACAGGTGGACGAGTGGCGGTGGGTTCCTTCACGCTGGAATGTAGCCGACGAGGCAACCAAATGGGGCAAGGGCCCTAACATAAGTAGCAGCAGTCGTTGGTTTCAAGCACCAGCATTCCTGTATCAAGAGCCAGATACCTGGCCACAGCAAGGTCCATGTGTGGTTGAAATAACGGAGGAGCTTCGTACAATACACCTTCATTGTCATCTCATCAGGCAGCAACTTATAGATTTCGAAAGATATTCAAAGTGGGAGCGATTAGTGCGTGCGATAGCGTATGTGTACAGGTTTATAGACAATTGTCGCCGTAAAATCGAGAATTACTCAACGGAACTATCTGGGTGGTTGAACCAGAACGAGTTGCAGAAAGCGGAATGGACTATCTTCAAGCTCATTCAGCACGAAGCATACGGAGATGAGATTGTGACCTTTAATAGAAACCAGCATCTTCCAGTGGACCAGCGGCTAAAGCTCGAGAAGACTAGTAAAATCGTTAAACTAACCACTGTGTTGGACGACCAAGGTGTTTTGCGTATGGATAGTCGTATCACCAATGCACAGCAATTCTCCACAGATTTCAAGTTCCCGATAATTCTTCCCAAAGGTCATTACGGGACACAGCTGCTCGTTGACTGGTATCATCGTCAAAGCAAGCACATCAACACGGAAACAGCGGTGAACGAGATGCGTCAGAAGTTCTATGTGTCAGAGATGCGTTCTGCGTTCAGGAAGGCTAAGAAAGTGTGTCAGTGGTGTAGGATCTACAAGGCGACTCCAGTGGTTCCAAGGATGGCTCCACTTCCTCCAGCAAGAACTGTCACCCATATCCGCCCATTCAGCTACGTTGGTGTGGATTATTTCGGACCTGTGTTGATCAGGCAAGGTCGCAGTGAGGTGAAGCGTTGGGTCGCCCTTTTCACCTGTCTGACGATTCGTGCCGTGCATCTAGAGGTAGTGGCGAGCATGTCAACGGAATCCTGCAAGATGGCTTTTCGACGGTTTATTGCAAGAAGGGGCGCTCCAGCTGCAATATACAGCGATCGGGGAACCAATTTCGTAGGTGCTAGCCGTGAACTGGAGCAAGAGCTACAGAAAATCGATCAGGGATTGGCAGCTACATTCACCAACGCGGAAACTCAGTGGTATTTCAATCCGCCATCTGCACCGCACATGGGGGGGTCTTGGGAACGCATGGTTCGGTCTGTAAAGTGTGCGTTAGCTTCACTCTCCACCATTCGGAAGCCAAACGAGGAGACCTTCAACACTCTGCTGATCGAGGCCGAATCAATGGTGAACTCGAGACCACTCACCTACATGCCGATTGAGTCCGAGGGTCACGAGGCGTTGACTCCGAACTGCTTCCTGATGCTAAGCACCAGTGGAGTGAATCAACCTCCTAAGATGCTAGTCGACGAAAGGGTAATATTGAATTCGAACTGGAACTTGTATCAACAGCTATTGGACCAGTTCTGGTGTCGTTGGGTTCGTGAATACCTCCCAACAATCACAAAGCGATCCAAATGGTTTACTGACTGCAAACCGATCGAGTCTGGTGACCTAGTGGTCGTGGTTGAAGATCGTCTACGCAACGGATGGATTAGAGGTCGAGTGCTACGTGTATTTCCGGGTCGTGATGGGCGAGTGCGAAGCGCAGAGGTGAAGACCGCTACAGGAGTGTTGCAAAGACCGGTAGCAAAGTTGGCGGTCCTGGAGATTGGTGGTATAGCTAGAGAGCACTCCAAGCAATACGGGTCGGGGAATGTTACGATCGACAACCGGTCAGCAAGTAACGGTAGCGAAATTGTTAATCCATCTACCTTCGAAACCCCCTCGAAATAAGCACGTTACACTGAGTAGCGTAACTGTCATGTCAACTGTCAGCTTTGCTAGACAGTTACATTGTATCAAAATAAAAACTTTATAAAGTACTCGCGCTGAATTCATTGTAGATTTTCTTTGGCAAACTATTGTTTTTTTACCTACAATTTATATCAATAATCAATACGGACAGTTTACGTGAAGACTAAAAATGTAAGAAACCTAAAACTATGTCATGCAATTATGAATTTCTGAATAATACTAATTTCAGCTTGAAGCTTACTACAAACAAACACACGAGTTTGCTTTTGAGAGTCCGAATCGTGAACGTCTCCGTAATACTAAACAATGTCAAACATCGAGCATGGAAAAATTCGACTGAAATATTTTAGGTAACCAAACCATATTTTCACAGATTTTCCTGTATATTCGTCCCTCACGAACCAACTACGGACATAACGAGCCCATGCGAAGGATATGCCGAATCTTCAACAGATGCTACGATGTGTTTGACTTCAATGTTTCGCGTTACAAAAATAAGTGTAGTTATCGTAGTGTTCCTAATTAATGTGTATAGTGCTAGTATATTTTTTGTCATTGGGGTGAATATTTTACCTGTTGACTAAATAAATACTTTTGCTTGTCGTGTTTTTGTCGAATATATTTGATTAGTACACATTGATCAAATTTTATCTGTCAAAAAGAATCAAATATTTGGCTTACACTGTTTGACCGAAGCCAAATATTTGATTCTTTAAGAATTAGAGTGTAAATATTCGAATTATTCAGATGAGAAGATGATCGATCCATCGTTTGATTACTCGTCATCAAGTGAGTTTCTGTCCCATTCATACCCCCTGAACCTAGCAACTTCAGTTTATCATTTATTTATGTATACTATTTTTCGCATGGAAAATACTAAAAAAATATCAGACTAGTACTGATTTTTTTTCGTCCCTTTCCTGGAGTCATTTAAAAAATATATATAATTGAAGATACGAAAAATAAAACTCCTTGGTAGACCTTTTATATTGATAACACTGAAGAGGTTAGAAATTTGCACAGAGCCTGGCCGGGTAAGGGAGTAAAAAGTGTTTTTGGCGGTTTATTTGAAATTTTGGCGGTTTATTTGAACCCCTATGTGGTTTTACATAGGGTCTATAGTGAAAAACGTACTTTTTCGTTATTTTTACGCCATCCTCAAAAGTTTAGAGATAAAAATTTGAAAAAAATCTTACTATGGTGTATCAAGAAAAATTATCCAAAAAAAATTCATCAAAAATTTTAGAACTAAAAAAAATATTGAAATTTTGAATAAAAAACAGGAAGTGGGTTATATCTATGGTATAACCGCAAGGGTGACGTAGGACTATCGTTGATTTAGAGATCATTTGTATGAAGTTGAATCTGAATTCATTCTGAATGAATGAATATTTGGAGAACTTCGAAAACGAGAGCGTTACGTTGGAGGCACAAGGTTTTATGCATCCAATATTGGATACGGAAATATCCTACTGATGGGGAAGAATAATCTTCAGAAGCTATCCTGTTGATTGCGATTGATTGAAAAATCACAAAACCTAATGTATTTGGTCACAGTGTTACATGGATAGAAAACATTAAAATAAACTCTTTCATATGAATGTAATTTTAAATTCACAGAGGAACTGGCAGATTATTTTCAGTAACGATTAGATATTTCCACATTTTCCTCGATACTGGAAGCCCACCAGTGGTTAATGCTAACTCGATAACCATCTGTTAATAGCACTTGATTGAAACATATTTGGTCACAGTGTTACATGGATAGAAAACATTCAAATAAACTCTTTCACATGAATGTATTTTTAAGTTCCTAGAGGAACTGGCAGATTATTTTCCGGATCTTTCTCGATCCAAACGGAAAGAATTCCGTGCGTGTATGTGTGTGTGTAGCGGCTGCTTCGAGATCTTCCCGGGGAACCGTTTGTAGCATCACTCTCCTCCTGATGGATTCCCTTCTGGCCTAAGGTGCACAAACAGGCTTTTGGTGACACCGTTCATCCGCGCTTTCATGATAAATGAAGAGCTTCACCACAACAGCGACAACATGCTCCAATCGCTGTTCAATTAGAACTGAGTGGATTTCCGAGCGGCGCTCGCTTATATACCGATTGGTGATTTCAATAGCCTATTTTGAAAGCAAATTTAAGACTATTGAAACAAGTTTTTGGATCAGAAAGTAACAAGTATAGAACGCGTAGACATTTTATCTTTCGAATGAAGTGTTTATCATACCATTTCGTTCAGTTGTTTAGGAGCTATTAACACTCAAAATCTCGGTCTCCGGCGTAACGCTTTCGTTTTCGAAACTTTGATTTTACACCCCGGTATAGAAATGAAAGACGTAGTCCTACGTCAAAATTTATTTGGTATTTAGAGATTCAGTACTACTCTTATTCAAATTTAAATGTGTTCCTACGGCTTTTATAGATATGTGTGATTTTTTTCAGTGTTGCGCGGTTCAAAATAATATTTTCTTTATATTTCCAAAGGGTCTGGCTGGATAAGGGAGTAAAAAGTCCCCCAAACCAAATCACCAGCTGTATGGAAAATATTGTATAGGGTACTAGATAAAACATTTTGGTAGTAGTACCATATATTTGAGTCCTTATATGGTACACCATAGGATCTATGGTGAAAAATGCACCTTTTCGTTTTTTCACGCCAAATATGAAAAAAGACTGAAAGTACATCTTACTAAAGTGTATCGATAAATTTCTTCAAACAATTTTTTCATAAAAAAAATAGTAATAGAAAAATTAAATACGCAGTACAAAATAATTTTATATATTTTTTGACATTTCGAAATTTTGAAAAAAAAAAAACTTTGAGACCCACTTCTGCTCTAATTTTTATTTCAATGCGTTCGTATGTGTCTTTTTTTCTACATGTGGCGTAATTTTTCTTGAACTTTTAAGAGCATTGCGAGAGACAAAAATTATTTTCTTCAACGTCTGCATTATTATTTTTATTTTCTTGAAATCGATTATTTTATTGTATTCGTGGTTTTCAATTGTAAGATTAAAATAAAAAAAATAAATACAATTCAGATTTTTTATGTGTTCTTCTCATTAATCCGAATGATCAAGGTCTTTTTTTTCTCACAGAGCTCTAACGTACTGCTGATGCTTCCTTTACAATGCAGGCTTTTAATCGCATGCGATATACTCACTCGCGATATTTCTCAATGCAATGCTCTTTACAATGGTTAGCGATATCGCGCGATAATCTGTCATAATCTGTCTGTAAAACCTGCATCCATCTAAGGGCATCCGCACCAATGCGTTACTATTCAAGGCTTCTAGTCTCGAGTTTTAGCAGTTGCCAATTTATTAACTCGTCGATTAGCGCACCCGTCGTTGCTATCGCGGTTACTATAGTATCACTTCTTTTTCGCACCGCAGGTTGCTAAATACGATTGCTATTACCAGAAGAAATGACAAGTGTCAGTTGATTCTCATTTCGTTGCGTTGATTTTTTGGTAGATAAATGTAATATATACACTTCCGAAATAATACTTCAGAGCAAAATCACAAAAAACGAACACAAGACGAATGAAACCCACAACAGATGTTTGACATTTGTTGAAAATAGCAACACATGGCTCGGTTGCTATCGCGTTGGTAAATTTGTTAACTCACTATTCACCGAGAGGCAGATTACTATTTCCCACACCTGAATCGCAACCACCAGTGGGCTTGCTGCGTTATGGTGAGGGTTGTCAAAATGTCTGTAACAACACATTGGTGCGGATGACCTAATCATACTGTCATTATTTGTTATGGACAAGGTCGTACTTGATTGGTGGATATGGAAATGTGGATGTGGAAATCATATCGCTAGAAGTGTGAAAGCAGATAATTAATGATTGAACAACTAACAAATTCAATCGTATACATATTAACAAAAATGTGTTAAAATAATTATGCTCATGCAGCAATACACTTGCAATAGCTGATCGACTCAGCTCTCACTTGATTAAGCGTTTGATATGTATAGAGCTGAACATTTATTTCGATTTATCGTTCCACCCGTTTAGTATATTTCGTTCCACCTGTCTGATGTATGTTGTGTCTCCTGCACTGAGAGGAAAATTTAGTAAATATGACGAATTTTTTGGTACATGTTACCAATTCTCTAGTCATTTTCTACCCTACTAATCATTGGTACATGTTACAAAAAAAGAATGGTAGGCACATATGTCAAACAAACTACAAATTGTTGGTCCAACATTGGTGAAATAACAGTGAAAATTTTGCTTCATATTTGTGAGAGGTAATCATCAGGGATAATGACAATATTTTTTAATAATTATTTTTAATTTAAAAAATTGTATTTGATTGCGTTTAATTCTACATACTTAGAATACATTATACTAATAACTTATTCTATAAACAACATCAATAATTCTCCTTGAAATCATTCTATAAACTGCGTACAAGAGGCAAATTTTAATCGCAGCCTCAACCACCTCAGTTTCATGAGCATTTCCAAAGCAAGTTCCCGTTCCTCTTCCTGCTGCATCGCTCTGATTTGCATTAGCTGATTAGCAGCTGATTAGCAGAGTGGCGGTAGAATTAGCACGTTTCATCCGTATTTTGTTCTCTCGTGTCCCTATGAAGAAAAGAAATACATATGTTAATGATATTAAATATGCAATAAATTATGTATGTTCACCTTAATTTTTTTACGGTCGATGATGTGTTGAAGAAAGATTCCAACTCGCCGTTACCTTCAGTCCCATAGCTTGGATGGTTTTTGGTAAACAAGTATTACGAGTCTGGGATCATGCCAGCTGTAAAGACAAGGAAAAAGGTCAATAGTATTGTAATGTATAGAATATAACTGATGTTTATCCTTGGCGGGAATAAAACAGTTTCCCGACCGAGGTGACTGGTGTAATGATGTAAAAAAAACGAATACTTATCTCCGATTTGTTTATGATGAATGATTGTACTGCATATAATTTTGAGACCAACTAAAAAAAAACAAAATATGGTTAGGTCAATTATGTTAATATGGATCAAAATTTCTTGTGATATTTTCCCCGCCGAAAAAACAGGAAGTGGGTTATATCTATGGTATAACCGCAAGGGTGACGTAGGACTATCGTTGATTTAGAGATCATTTGTTCGAAGTTGAATCTAAATCCATTCTGAATGAATGAATAAATGAATATTTGGGGGACTTCGAAATCGAGAGCGTTACGTTGGAGGCACAAGGTTTTATGCATCCAATATAGGATACGAAAAACCTTGTTCTGAAGAATAATCTTCAGAAGCTAACCTGCTAACTGTACTTGATTGACAAATCACAAACCCAAATGTTATATATGGATATTTTATGGATAGAAAACATTAAAATAAACCCTTTCGCTTGAATGCAATTTTCAATTCCAAGGGGAACTGGCAGATTATTTTCCAGCAACGATTAGATATTTCCACATTTTCCTCGATACTGGAAGCCCACCAGTGGTTAATACTAACTCGATAACCACCTTTTAATAGTACTTGATTGAAAAATATTTGGTCACAGTGTTACATGGATAGAAAACATTCAAATAAACTCTTTCACATGAATATATTTTGAAAATTCCCAAAGGAACTGGCAGATTATTTCCAGTAACGATTAGATATTTCCACATTTTCCTCGATACTGGAAGCCCACCAGTGGTTAATGCCAACTCGATAACCACCTGTTAATAGCACTTGATTGAAACATATTTGGTCACAGTGTTAGATGGATAGAAAACATTCAATTAAATTCTTTCACATGAATATATTTTGAAAATTCCCAAAGGAACTGGCAGATTATTTTCAGTAACGATTAGTTATTTCCACATTTTCCTTGATACTGGAAGCCCACCAGTGGTTAATGCCAACTCGATAACCACCTGTTAATAGCACTTGATTGAAATATATTTGGTCACAGTGTTACATGGATAGAAAACATTCAATTAAACTCTTTCACATGAATATATTTTGAAAATTCCCAAAGGAACTGGCAGACTATTTTCAGTAACGATTAGATATTTCCACATTTTCCTCGATACTGGAAGCCCACCAGTGGTTAATACTAACTCGATAACCACATTTTAATAGTACTTGATTGAAAAATATTTGGTCACAGTGTTACATGGATAGAAAACATTCAAATAAACTCTTTCACATGAATATATTTTGAAAATTCCCAAAGGAACTGGCAGATTATTTTCCAGCAATGATTAGATCTTTCCGGAACTTTCTCGATGCTGAATGGCATCCTAACGGAAAGAGTTCTGCGCGTGTATGTGTCGATCCTTCGCCGTCCACCTCCTCCAGCACGTTAGGCAACGATGTTGTCTTGTCGATGTCCTCACGAAAAATGAATGTGTCTCACCACCAGAATATCGCTTAAGTATGCTTTTTGTGTGTGATTGAATCGAGAGAAGGTGTGGTTTACGATGGCAATTTGGAAGGCAAACTAGAGGGGAATGAACTCTCTGAGCTCGGAACTTTCGGCGACTGAGCAATAATCGATTGCGGGCGCATACAATATTGGATACGGAAATATCCTACTGATGGGGAAGAATAATCTTCTGAAGCTATCCTGTTAATTGCGATTGATTGAAAAACCACAAAACCAAATGTATTTGATCACAGTGTTACATGGAAAGAAAACATTCAAATAAACTCTTTAACATGAATATATTTTGAAAATTCCCAAAGGAACTGGCAGATTATTTTCAGTAACGATTAGATATTTCCACATTTTCCTCGATACTGGAAGCCCACCAGTGGTTAATGCCAACTCGATAACCACCTGTTAATAGCACTTGATTGAAACATATTTGGTCACAGTGTTACATGGATAGAAAACATTCAATTAAATTCTTTCACATGAATATATTTTGAAAATTCCCAAAGGAACTGGCAGATTATTTTCAGTAACGATTAGTTATTTCCACATTTTCCTTGATACTGGAAGCCCACCAGTGGTTAATGCCAACTCGATAACCACCTGTTAATAGCACTTGATTGAAATATATTTGGTCACAGTGTTACATGGATAGAAAACATTCAATTAAACTCTTTCACATGAATATATTTTGAAAATTCCCAGAGGAACTGGCAGATTATTTTCAGTAACGATTAGTTATTTCCACATTTTCCTCGATACTGGAAGCCCACCAGTGGTTAATGCCAACTCGATAACCACCTGTTAATAGCACTTGATTGAAACATATTTGGTCACAGTGTAACATGGATAGAAAACATTCAATTAAACTCTTTCACATGAATATATTTTGAAAATTCCCAAAGGAATTGGCAGATTATTTTCAGTAACGATTAGATATTTCCACATTTTCCTCGATACTGGAAGCCCACCAGTGGTTAATGCCAACTCGATAAACACCTGTTAATAGCCGCGCGTGTATGTGTGTGTAGCGATGTCTTCCCAGGGAATCGTTTGTGGCATCACTCTCCTCCTGATAGATTCCCTTCTGGCCTAGGGTGCACAAACAGGCTCTTGGTGACACCGTTCATCCGCGCTTTCATGATAAATAAAGAGCTTCACCGCAACAGCGACAACATGCTCCAATCGCTGTTCAATTAGAAGTGAGTGGATTTCCGAGCGCCGCTCGCTTATATACCGATTGGTGATTTCAATAGCCTGTTTTGAAAGCAATTTTAAGACTATTGAAACAAGTTTTTAGTAATTTTAGTAATATTTACAAAAAATGTGTATATTTTACCAATGTTTTTGCTACTAAAGATTTGGTAGCTGCTTTTACTAAACTATTTCTCCAGTGTGTCAGAACAACGCGATTTTCGCAGCCAAAGCTTGGAGATTTCTATCTTTTTTCGCACTGTCATGGGTGGTTTCGCGCTTTGCTCTGATTGGTTGATGAATAAAAATCGTTATTGAAGTAAAAAAATCGCGCTCATTGTGAATGATTGTAAATCCGGCATGACTCCTATGAATTTGGTTAACCATCTAAATCCAATGTAAAGATATTATATATTTTATATATATTTTAAGTACGAAAAAAATAATTATACAGTGCATTGCTCTAAATATACCGACAAAATTTAGACATTTTTTTTATTTAAATCGTTTATTTTTACAGGCTCAGTTAGTTAGGTTTAAAGGAGCCGAACTCCTTCCTGTATTGTTACTAGTATATATACATTTTTCCTTAATTCTAATGTTAATAATATAGGAAACCGATTACTCGCGGTCGACTCGAGTTTAGAAGGGTGACATATTTTCTTCAGGAAAAGGAGGGGATATGAGGATATGTTGACAATGATCACACTCACACTCTCAATCACACTCATCACACTCAATTCTTAAACCTATCTTATATCTAATATGTATTTACATTTCATCTTATTCTTAAGAAGGGATCCGATCTCTCACAAAATTTAGACATATGAAAAACTAAATTTAAAAAATATTAGAGCAGAAATGGGTCACTAAATTCAAAATAAATTTAAAATGCTCAAAGGTAAAAAAAAAACTTTTTTTTTCCCGCAATCCTCTTAGAAATTCATGAAAAATTACGCTGAAAATAGTTAAGTTAGGGTCAGGACTATGTCTTCTAAGTATTTGAACAACATCGAATAAAGATTTTCATTCTATTTTCAACAACTTACATTCGCTTTCAGGTCTGCTTATGACGAAATATGGGTTACTGTTCGATATTGTTACCACAAACATGGTTCATGGCCGTGTGGTGATTTAAAACTTGTATAGCCTTGCATGGCGGATGTAAATATACACTGCATTTTCTTATAAATTTCATCAACGACAAGACCGCAAGCCTTGGTGGATGTCCAATATATCAACGAAGAAATACTGATTTTTATAAAAATTAACAACGCGTATGTATATTTATGTATGTGTAGATCGTTGAAGCATTTAAACACACTTACAACACATAAGTTATTAAGTGGTCCGAATAATCAATATTTTCCACTTTTTCCAAAAAATGACAAACGAAAATTAATAACTTTTGAATCACTGAACCGATTTATATGATCGACATATAAAATTGAAACTAATGACCTAGCCTTTTATTAAAAAATATTCAACTTGCGAAAAGAAAAATTATATTTTAGTATTTATTGATTTTAGTGGTTTTTTATTTTTTATGACTTTGGTGCTATATTGACGTAGGACTACGTCTAACCGGAAGATATAGGGAGTGAAATGGAAATCTAGGCACTGAAAAAGTAGGAAAAAATGCAAGATTTGGAACGCTTATAACTCGAGCATTTCTCAATTGATCGCAAAGGTTTTAGCACCAATTGATAGGAAATATATCTACGCATCTATCATAACGAATACCATTTCATTTTTCTTGAGATAAATAATTGAATAATTGTGAAATATCAAGCATTGTCCAAATGCACTATGTGCCCATTTTTGATTGGTCCATTTTGTGCTCCTCAAATCGTACCGACCAAAACGGGCAACCAGAGCAGCAGCGAAATAGAATGAAGCACGATTGGAAAGGAAAAAGAAAAAAAATGAACGAAACATTGGTCGCAGTCTCACACATGCGTAATTCTCGAACCAGCCAGTCAGCTCAAAAATCCCCGCTCCGCTGCCGTAACGATCATTCTCATACGGTTTGACACCACATCGGTTCGCATCACAACACATCAACAAACCAACCCAAGCAGCCATGTCTGGACATGGTAAAGGAGGAAAAGTGAAGGGAAAGGTAAAATCCCACTCGAACCGTGTTGATCTGGAGTTCCCCGCAAGGGTAGCTAGGCCGAGCGCGTTAGTACCAGTGCACCAGTCCACCTAGCCGGCGTTATATAGTTTCGGCCGCCGAAGTGATCGAGTTAGCTGGCAAAGCTGCTCTCGACGATAAGAAAATCCGCATTCGGAACAGACCACATTCTCCACCGAACCGAATCAAGACAACAGGCAGTTGCAGCGAGTGGCGAGTGGCAAACGCAATCGCAAAATGACATCCGGTAGCAGAAGAAAAAAGTTTGTTCTTCATACAAACTGCTTTGGTGGCAAATCCAGAACAAGGCGGCATCGAGGGCGTTCGAAATGGTTTTTTTCAAAACCACGAGTACTAAGTTTTCTAAATTGGAACCATTCCATAAAACAAGGCGCTTTTCAGGGCCATTAAACCTTCCAAAAAGGAGTTTAGGAAATACAGTTCAATGCTTTCTAAAACATTATCCAAAATAATAATAAAACACAAATTGATTTTTTCATTATTTGTTTGCCAAGATCTGATGAGTATGTGAATTTGGCAGTTGTTCTGAGCTTATTGATAGTTGGGGACTTTCCTGATTATTCAATTTTCACCAATTCTTAAATTGTTTCGAGATTGAAAGTACAGTAATTTACAATTAGTTCGACATTTAGCTAATTGGACGGACATGTAATGCGACATATTTAGTTGGACATTTTTGTAAACATAGAGATCCAAATTATGACCCCACATTGAAAGTCGACACTGTACCACTGTCATCGCAAATGTTCAATTACAGGTTAAAATCGCCTCCAATGCAACACTGAGTGGCGCTTCGGCACGTCGCATTAAATGTAATTTACTGTACAACATGTCACAAAACTGGATGGGAAGAAATTTTCCAATTGTGAAAGCTGTGGCGAGTGGCAAACGCAATCGCTAAACAGGAAGGTTTAGCCGAACAAGATGGGGATATCGAGTGATAACAAAACAATAAACTCTTTAGGTTGAAGATAATTTTGTGATCCTGAAAAGGACCCTTTTTAGCCTGCATGTGAATCCAACGTGCGAACAAATCGTAATGAATGTATTTTTTGGCCATCGCTCCCTTTTAACGCTCATTCGTTCGTCTCGTTGGACTCGCCCCTCTGGCTGAGTCTGCCGATTTGTCTCTATCCTGTGAGTGTGTACCGCTAGAGTATAAAACACGCGGACCCCAAAAAAATATTTTATTTTCTTTCAAACCGTAAACCCGTGTGGTTGTACGGCATCGGCATCGTGGACGTAACAAAGAAGGACAAGTTAAGGGAAAGGCAAAGTCTCACTCGAACCGTGCAGGTCTCCAGTTCCCTGTTGGTCGCATTCACTGATTGCTCCGCAAGGGTAACTAGGCCGAACGGATTGGTGCCGGAGCACCAGTATACCTAAAAGCGATTATAGAGTTTCGGCCGTCGGAGTGCTCGAGTTGGCTTGCAAAGCTGCTCACGACAATCAGAAAACCCGCATCAAGAACAGAGCAGCTTCGGTTCGGCTCTCATCAAGGCAACAATTAGTTTCAGTGAGTGGCAAAGTGTTTCTCCGGCACGTCGCATTAAGTGTAATTTACTGAACAATATGTCACAAGCTGGATGGGAAGAAATTTTCCAACTGTGAAAGCTGTGGCGAGTAGCAAACGCAATAGCTAAACAGGAAGGTTTAACCGAACAAGATGGGAATATCGAGTAATAACAATAACACAACACCAAAGGTTCTTTTCAGAACCCCCAACATGTTCATAAAGAGTAAACAGTAAACTAATCAATTTTTCAGGTAGATAGGTAGGTATTCACGTAGGAGAAGAAAATAAAACAATATATTTAAAATATATATTTAGCAAAAGCTGTCCCCTTTGTATAGTCCTACGTCACTCCGGTTATGTCCCTGACATTACCCACCCGTCATTTTTTTTTAAATTTTTTTCTTGAAAGCTGAGGATTTTTTACATAACATATCTCTATTTTTTCGTTTTTTAGATATGATTTTTCAAAGTTAACCGGTGGTTCAAAAAATCATTTTCCCCCTTTGTCCAAAAATAAATTTCTGCAAAAAAATCATAACATTTGAACTACTGCACCGATTTAGATGATCGATTTATTAAATTGAAGCCAATAAGCCAATAAGCCAAGCCAATAATATCACACTTGCGGGAAGATTGGATTCTAGTAGCATAGGTCTAGTTTAGTCACATATGAATATGTTAAATGTTAAATTTACAAAATTATAACTTAAAATCGATAATTATAGCATCTTTGATATCGAGATATGTTAGGTAAATAATCCTCAGCTTTCCATAAAAAATATAAAAAAATATTGCGCTCCTATCTTTAACCGAGAAAACTATGAAAAACTAACTCAATCAATAATTAAAAAAGCAAAAATTCAATTTTTTTTCGCAAAGGAATATTTTTTCAAAGAAAATAACTCGTAAGATTCAATTTGATATACCGATGATATGAATCTGTCCAATAGTTCAAAAGTTATGACTTTTTGTAGTGGGAAAAATGGGGAAAAAAGTTTCTCGAACCATCGATTAGTTTTGAAAAATCATATTTCAAAAACGAAAAAATAGCATATCTGATATTAAGATATTAGGCTGTCAAAAAAGTCCTGCGGCATTTCCGCGAGGTGTCGTTGTAAGCGCGTAGTTCTAGTTGTATTCATTGTATCGAGTCATACTATAGCTTGTTGGGAAGGTATTTTTGCTATAATATATCCTTGACAGTGTTTTGTTTGGTTAAGTCGTTCGTGAGTTATAGTGTCGCAAATATGGAGCAAAATAAAGAGAAAATCCGACATATTTTACAGTACTACTATGACAAAGGCAAAAATGCATCTCAAGCTGCCAATAAAATTTGTGCAGTTTATGGACCCGATACAGTTTCTATTTCCACCGCACAACGATGGTTTCAACGTTTTCGTTCTGGTGTAGAGGTCGTCGAAGATGCGCCACGCTCCGGAAGGCCTGTCGTCGAAAATTGCGACAAAATCGCTGAATTAGCCGAGAAAGACCGGCATAGTAGCAGCCGTAGCATCGGCCAAGAGCTGGGGATAAGTCATCAAACCGTTATTAAACATTTGAAGAAGCTTGGATTCACAAAGAAGCTCGATGTATGGGTGCCACACACGTTGACGCAAAAAAACATCTTTGACCGTATCGACGCATGTGAATCGCTGCTGAATCGCAACAAAATCGACCCGTTTCTGAAGCGGATGGTGACTGGCGATGAAAAGTGGGTCACTTACGACAACGTGAAGCGCAAACGGTCGTGGTCGAAGCCCGCTGAAGCGGCTCAGATGGTGGCCAAGCCCTCATTAACGGCCAGGAAGGTTCTGCTGTGTGTTTGGTGGGATTGTCATGGAATAATCTATTATGAGCTGCTTCCCTATGGCCAAACGCTCAATTCGGACCTGTACTGCCAACAACTGGACCGCTTGAAGGTAGTACTCATGAAGAAGAGGCCATCTTTGATAAACAGAGGCCGCATTGTCTTCCATCAGGACAACGCCAGGCCACACACTTCTTTGGTGACGCGCCAGAAGCTCCGGGAGCTCGGATGGGAGGTTCTTTTGCATCCGCCGTATAGTCCGGACCTTGCACCAAGTGGCTACCACCTGTTTTTGTCCATGGCGAACGAGCTAGGTAGTCAGAAGTTAGCCACAAAAGAGGCCTGTGAAAATTGGCTATCCGAGTTTTTTGCCAATAAGGAAGCGAGCTTCTATAACAGGGGTATTATGAAGTTGGCATCTCGTTGGGAAAAAGTCATCGAACAAAACGGCGCATATTTGACTTAAAACAGATGAATGTAACTAATTTTATGAACAAATGAAAATTCAAAAAGACGGGTGGGTAATGTCGGGGACATTACCGGAGTGACGTAGGACTATACAAAGGGGACAGCTTTTGTTAAATATATATTTTAAATATATTGTTTTATTTTCTGCTCCTACGTGATTAAAACAGATGAATGTAACTAATTTTATGAACAAATGAAAATTCAAAAAGACGGGTGGGTAATGTCGGGGACATTACCGGAGTGACGTAGGACTATACAAAGGGGACAGCTTTTGTTAAATATATATTTTAAATATATTGTTTTATTTTCTGCTCCTACGTGATTACCTACCTATCTACCTGAAAAATGGATTAGTTTACTGTTTACTCTTAATGAACATGATGATGGTTCCAAAAAGAACCTTTTGTTGTTGTGTTTTTGTTATCACTCGATATTCCTATCTTGTTCGGTTAAACCTTCCTGTTTAGCTATTGCGTTTGCCACTCGCCACAGCTTTCACAGTTGGAAAATTTCTTCCCATCCAGCTTGTGACATGTTGTTCAGTAAATTACATTTAATGCGACATGCATGTGGAGTGAAGATGAGTTCGGTCGTTGGTTACATACGATTATCCCTAAGGTCTCGACGAGTGCATGGTTCAAGGGATTGAATGTAGGTCGTGATTTCATTCGCGTGATATCTCGGCTTATGTCCAATCACTACAACCTAAACGCGCATCTCTATCGCATTGGGCTCGCAGCAAACAATCTTTGTGATTGTGGCGATGGCTACCACGACATCGAGCATGTTGTCTGGTCGTGTATCCGGTTCCATGCTGCTCGCTCTCAGCTCTCTAGAGCACTGAGAGCAAAAGGCAGACAATCGGATATCCCCGTCCGGGATATCTTAGGTAGCCGGGATCCTGATCTTCTGCTTCATCTATACCTGTTCCTCAGAAACGCCGATGTCAACGTTTAATGATGTTTCCTTCGTTGTGTCCCCGTTTCATATCCCTCCTATCCAATCGATAAACTTTTACTTAGTCGCGGCAATACATACACACACTCTTTACAGATGCACGGGCCAAAGGTTGTGCAGTTCACTGATCATTCAACAAGAGCCAAAGGTTGTACCGCTCATGACAACTCTACACGAACTGATGATTGCGCCGGCTAGTGACCATTCTATCCTGGATCCCTCGAGTCGAGAAAGACGCACCACGCTAGATATGGGGTACAGACTAGGGAGCGTTGCTGATTAATGGTCAGCTGCATCCCAATAGGACGTAGCCAGTGTCGGGCACACGTATAGAGCATCGAAGACTGCAACATACCAATTATGAGAACACTTGTAATACTAACCTCGAGCCAACCGCGAGTAATCGGTTACATATTACTAACATAGTTGTAAGACAAAATTGTCAAAATATTGGACTCCCGGCCCCGTCAGGCTAACGCCACATGTGCCTTAATAAAAAATATATTTTGGATAATGCGACATGCCGGAGAAACACTTTGCCACTCACTGAAACTAATTGTTGCCTTGATGAGCGCCGTACCGAAGCTGCTCTGTTCTTGATGCGGGTTTTCTGATTGTCGTGAGCAGCTTTGCAAGCCAACTCGAGCACTCCGACGGCCGAAACTCTATAATCGCTTTTAGGTATACTGGTGCTCCGGCACCAATCCGTTCGGCCTAATTACCCTTGCGGAGCAATCAGTGAATGCGACCAACAGGGAACTGGAGACCTGCACGGTTCGAGTGAGACACGCTTAACTTGTCCTCCTTTGTTACGTCCACGATGCCGATGCCGTACAACCACACGGGTTTACGGTTTGAAAGAAAATAATATTTTTTTTTGGGGTCCGCATGTTTTATACTCTAGCGATACACACTCACAGGATAGAACCAAAGCGGCAGACTCAGCCAGAGGGACGAGTCCAACGAGACGAACGAATGAGCGTTAAAAGGGAGCGATGGCAAAAATAAAACAGGAAGTGGGTTATATCTATGGTATAACCGCAAGGGTGACGTAGGACTATCGTTGATTTAGAGATCATTTGTTTGAAGTTGAATCTGAATTCATTCTGAATGAATGAATATTTGAATGAATACTTCGATAACAAGAGCGTTACGTTGGAGGCACAAGGTTTTATGCATCCAATATTGGATACGGAAATATCCTACTGATGGGGAAGAATAATCTTCAGAAGCTATCCTGTTAATTGCGATTGAAATCACAAAACCAAATGTATTTGGTCACAGTGTTACATGGATAGAAAACATTCAAATAAACTCTTTCACATGAATGTATTTTTAAATTCCCAGAGTAACTGGCAGATTTTTTTCCGGATCTTTCTCGATGTTGAATGGCATCCAAACGGAAAGAATTCCGTGCGTGTATGTGTGTGTAGCGGCTGCTTTGATGGTCACCTTCTCTTCTCCTGAAGGATCGGCTTCTCTGTGCTCCCTCACAGGTTTAAACAAACTGCTTGAGTTTCAGGGCAGATCTCGATCCTTCGCCGTCCAGCACCCTCAGCAACGATGTTGTCTTGACGATGTCCTCACGAAAAATGAATGCATCTCACCACCAGAATATCGCTTAAGTATGCTTTTTGTGCGTGATTGAATCGAGAGAAGGCGTGATTTACGATGGCAATTTGGAAGGCAAACTAGAGGGGAATGAACTCTTTGAGTTCGGAACTTTCGGCGACTGAGCAATAATCGATTGCGGACGCATACAATATTGGATACGGAAATATCCTACTGATGGGGAAGAATAATCTTCAGAAGCTATTCTGTTAATTGCGATTGATTGAAAAATCACAAAACCAAATGTATTTGGTCACAGTGTTACATGGATAGAAAACATGCAATTAAACTCTTTCACATGAATATATTTTGAAAATTCCCAGAGGAACTGGCAGATTATTTTCAGTAACGATTAGTTATTTCCACATTTTCCTCGATACTGGAAGCTCACCAGTGGTTAATACCAACTCGATAACCACCTGTTAATAGCACTTGATTGAAACATATTTGGTCACAGTGTTACATGGATAGAAAACATTCAATTAAACTCTTTCACATGAATATATTTTGAAAATTCCCAAAGGAACTGGCAGATTATTTTCCAGCAATGATTAGATCTTTCCGGAACTTTCTCGATGCTGAATGGCATCCTAACGAAAAGAGTTCTGCGCGTGTATGTGTCGATCCTTCGCCGTCCACCTCCTCCAGCACGTTAGGCAACGATGTTGTCTTGTCAATGTCCTCACGAAAAATGAATATGTCTCACCACCAGAATATCGCTTAAGTATGCTTTTTGTGTGTGATTGAATCGAGAGAAGGTGTGGTTTACAATGGCAATTTGGAAGGCAAACTAGAGGGGAATGAACTCTCTGAGCTCGGAACTTTCGGCGACTGAGCAATAATCGATTGCGGGCGCATACAATATTGGATACGGAAATATCCTACTGATGGGGAAGAATAATCTTCTGAAGCTATCCTGTTAATTGCGATTGATTGAAAAACCACAAAACCAAATGTATTTGGTCACAGTGTTACATGGATAGAAAACATTCAATTAAACTCTTTCACATGAATATATTTTGAAAATTCCCAAAGGAACTGGCAGATTATTTTCAGTAACGATTAGATATTTCCACATTTTCCTCGATACTGGAAGCCCACCAGTGGTTAATGCCAACTCGATAACCACCTGTTAATAGCACTTGATTGAAACATATTTGGTCACAGTGTTACATGGATAGAAAACATTCAATTAAACTCTTTCACATGAATATATTTTGAAAATTCCCAGAGGAACTGGCAGATTATTTTCAGTAACGATTAGTTATTTCCATATTTTCCTCGATACTGGAAGCCCACCAGTGGTTAATGCCAACTCAATAACCACCTGTTAATAGCACTTGATTGAAACATATTTGGTCACAGTGTTACATGGATAGAAAACATTCAATTAAACTCTTTCACATGAATATATTTTGAAAATTCCCAAAGGAACTGGCAGATTATTTTCAGTAACGATTAGTTATTTCCATATTTTCCTCGATACTGGAAGCCCACCAGTGGTTAATGCCAACTCAATAACCACCTGTTAATAGCACTTGATTGAAACATATTTGGTCACAGTGTTACATGGATAGAAAACATTCAATTAAACTCTTTCACATGAATATATTTTGAAAATTCCCAGAGGAACTGGCAGATTATTTTCAGTAACGATTAGATATTTCTAATAAAAAGGCAGAGGTTTATAATAACGTCTTGATTTATTGAAGGCTGACGTTTAACTAACGAATAATAGTTCAAGGCTAAATATAACAAGGTTAACCAGATTGCCACTGTGTTGCTATATCAATCGGTTGTTATCTAACACCCCCGCTCAACCGAATAATCCTATTTTCGATCGTAGTGCTTCAAAAAGTCTTCTTGATAAGCCTTTGGTAAAGATATCTGCAGCTTGCTCGGTGGTTGGAACGTAGAGAACCTTGAAAAATCCGTCCTGTATTTTCTCTCGAAGAAAATTATATCGGATGTCTACATGTTTCATCTTTTTGTGGTCACGAGGTTCCTCAGCGATACGGATGCAGGATTGGTTATCCTCATATAGTGGTACTGGATGGTCCACCTGTACTCCAAGCTCCTTCAAAAGATTTCTCAGCCAAATTGCTTCGCAGAAGGCTTGGCTCAATGAAACGTATTCAGCCTCCGTTGAAGACAGCGCCACAGTGTTCTGCTACCGGGTCATCCACGAAACGGTTCCACCATAAACTTGAAATATGTTGCCGGATATTGATCGGCGGTCTTCTGGGTTGTTGCCCCAATCAGCATCAGCATAACCAAGCAAAGGTGTAGCTCCTTTACGTCGCCGAAATACCAAACCGTAGTTGATGGTACCCTTCAAGTACCGGAGGACTCTCTTCAGATGGCTCCAGTGAATATCCGTTGGTGCAGATTGAAATCTGCTGAAGAAGTTTACAGCTGCACTGATGTCTGGTCTGGACGATAGTGCTAGATACGTCAGGCAGCCAATCAGCTCTCGATAGGGTTGCGCTGTAACTGCTTCGTTGCTCCGTTCCAGTTTCAGGTTTGGGTCTAATGGAGTTGACACTGGGTTGCACTCCGTCATTCCAAAACGCCGTAGAAGATCCGAGACATATTTAAGGTGACTGATCTTTATCGTTCCTCGGTAGCGATCCCGTTCAACTTTCAGACCCAGAAAATGTTTAAGTTCACCTATGTCCGTCATGTCAAATCGCTTGCGTAACTTCGCCTTGATTTCTGTCACCAGGTCAAGATGGCTGGAGATCAGGATGATATCGTCCACGTAGAGTAACAGATATACGACAACAGTCTCGATTCGCTTCCAGTATAAACAGCTGTCCTGATTGGATCGGTTGAAGCCAAGCGCCAGTACGAAAGAGTTGAACTCCTCGTTCCAGCTTCGTGGAGCTTGCTTCAACCCATACAGCGACTTCTTGAGGCGGCAGACGAGATTTGGGTCACTCCGCTCGAATCCCTCAGGTTGTCGCATGTAGATTTCTTCCTTCAACACGCCGTTCAGGAAGGCCGTCTTCACGTCCATCTGGTGAACATGGAACTGCTCCTGATTTGCTACAGCTAGCATCACCCGTACCGTGGTGATCTTCGCCACCGGCGCGTACGTCTCGTCGTAGTCGAATCCGTGGCATTGCGAGTAGCCCTTTGCTACCAACCGGGCCTTGTACCGATCGATGTTGCCAGCTTCATCACGCTTCACCTTAAAGACCCACTTGCAGTCCACAAGGTTCTTTCCTGCTGGTTTTGGAACAAGCTCCCAGGTTTCATTCTTGTGTAGCGATTCCAACTCACTACCAATCGCATCTTTCCAGTGGGGCCAGTCACTCCGCTTCATCAGGCCATCAATTGTGGATGGAAGATTCTCCACAAATGTCTCCGCATTCAGTGCAAATGCCATCACCGTGTCATCTGTCGTCTCACTGGAACCTGTGAAATATTCAGCGGCAGAAGTTGCTCCAAATCCAGTAATGTAATCAAAGAACTTACCGGGGATTCTGCGCTCCCGTCCGCTTTGCCTCGTGGACACTTCTGCTGGGCAGTTGTCACGTTCTAGTTGCGAAGGGAGCGCTTCGGTAGGTTTCTCCTCTTCTTCAGACACAACGTTGTCCTCTTAATTAATGGGTTCCTGGGGTTCTCGTGGTTCTACAGCCGTTTCCAGGCAAGGTCCTGATGGACATTTAGTCTCCAGATGGATTTCCTCTTCCTTATCCTTCAGTTCCAGCGTTACCGGCTCGACGATTTGCTGCACATTTCGTTGCTCGTCGAATACAATATCACGTGACGTGAACAACGTCTTCCTCTTGGCATTCCAAACTCGATATCCATTGGTTGTGTACCCAATCATCACGTTCTTTTCGGACTTCGGGTCTAGTTTACTACGTTTTACGTTCGGAATCCATGTATAGGCGATCGATCCGAAAACTCGTAGCTTGTCGATGTTTGGCTTCCTACCGTACCATATCTCAAACGGTGTCTTCTTCTCTTCCAGGGCAGATGTAGGGCTTCGATTCAATAGATATGCAGCGGTAACCACCGCCTCGCCCCACAAGCTCTTAGGGAGACCAGCATCCTCCAGCATCGACCGGGACTTGTCAAGAAGTGTCCGGTTCATTCTTTCTGCAACTCCGTTTTGCTGCGGACTGTATGGTACAGTTGCTTCCATGCATATTCCTTCAGTGCGGCAAAATTTTCGGAACGACTTGCTCGAATACTCCCCGCCGTTGTCGCATCTGAGCTTGGCGATTTTCATCCCGAAGAATGTAGTGACCCGCGCACAATAATGTTCGAACTTTTCCTCGACTTCATCCTTCGACTCCAGGAGGTATACCACCGTGAAGTGACTATAGTCGTCGATAAACGTGACGTAATAGCGTTTCCGGTTCCATGTTGTTGGCGTGAATGGCCCGCACACATCGGAATGAACCAATTCTAATGGCCGGGATGAACGTTTCTCTTTGTTATCGTCGAACGGTTGCCTCGTTTGCTTACCAGCCAGGCACACCTGTGAGGTGCACTTATCAGGCCAGTCATGGATTTTTGCTGTTGTGTCCACCATCCCCTGTTTCCAGAGGGTTCTCATGTTCGCCTCTCCTAGATGGCCGAATCGTCGATGCCACAACTCGAAATTATCTTGCTTTGACGTCATAGCGCTCGCTTCCACTGACCTCCGGAAACTGATATCCAATGCATACAATTGGCCCTTTCTCTGTCCAACACATACTACTCGATTATTCTTCTCAATGGATACCTTTCCTCCGGCAATTTTCAGCGTCATTCCGTTATCCTCCAGCCGACGGACCGAAAATAGATTGCACTGCAGATCAGGTACATACAGCACCTCCTTGACGACGGACGGGTATTTCTTTCCATTGATTGTCATATTCACTCGGACCGTTCCAGCCAACTTGGCCACGAGCACCTGACCGGATTTCGCCACCGCAATGTGAATCGTTCTCGTTAGAGGATGCAGCTCTTCGAAAAACACTTTCTCCTTTATCATGTGATCTGTTGCGCCCGAATCAAGAAACCACTCAATTCGTTGTTCAGTCATTGCAGCAGGTGCTGAAAGAGCGCTGTCACTGTCGCCTGTGACAGCAACGAAAGCCATCTCGTTTTCGGTCGTCAAATTTGCACCGGATTTTTGTCGTCGCTTGAATTTTCCAGCAGTCTTCTGATTCCTTCCCCGGTCATTACCAGGATTCTCTGGACAATCTACACTACACGGCAGCCATAGCACTTCAAATTGTAATTTTTACCTGCAAAAGCTGACTCGCTGGAATTTTCCTCCCTGCTGCTCGATGGATTTTGGTGCGTTCGTTTTACCTGCTCGTCCAATAGCCGTTTTTTCACGTACTCCAGCGTCAACTGGTCAGGCTGGATCGTTTCCAGCGCCGTAATCAGCGCTTCATAAGATTTTGGAAGTGCCAGCAGCAGCTGACACACGACATCCTCCTCATCCATATTCACGTTAGCAGCTCTTAGCTCTCGGAGAACCTTCTCGAACTGTAGCAAAAAGTTCTGCACGGACTCATCGTCTCTCAGCTTCAGCTCTTGAAAACGCTTCCTCAGGAACAGCTTGCCGGCGATTCCCATACGTTCGAACGCGTTCTTCAGACCGTCCCAAACATCCTTTGCCGTGCGCTTGTCCTTGACGTACTCTAACTGGTCTTCCGCGATCCGGTGGATGAGTAAGTTCTTGCACTTCCGGTCTCTGACCATACGCTCCTCGAGTTTCTGCTTCTTTTCCTGTTTGACATCCGCGGAGTCATTTGCCAGTTCCGTCGCGTACTCCTCATCCTCGATGGCCTTCTCCAGATAGTCCAGCAATCCCTTGTCCTCCATCAGTACCTCGATCCGGAACTTCCAGTTCCCAAAGTTGTTTCCGTTGAACAGCCAAAGCTTTTCTTCGCTCATTTCGGGAGCACTTTTTCGTTTTCTTCAGGTGAAAAAAAAAGACGGGTGGGTAATGTCGGGGACATAACCGGAGTGACGAAACTCTATAATCGCTGTTAGGTATACTGGTGCTCCGGCACCAATCCGTTCGGCTTAGTTACCCTTGCGGAGCAATCAGTGAATGCGACCAACAGGGAACTGGAGACCTGCACGGTTCGAGTGAGACTTTGCCTTTCCCTTAACTTGTTCTCCTTTGTTACGTCCACGATGCCGATGCCGTACAACCACACGGGTTTACGGTTTGAAAAATATTTTTTTGGGGTCCGCGTGTTTTATACTCTAGCGGTACACACTCACAGGATAGAGACAAATCGGCAGACTCAGCCAGAGGGGCGAGTCCAACGAGACGAACGAATGAGCGTTAAAAGGGAGCGATGGCAAAAAATACATTCATTACGATTTGTTCGCTCGTTGGATTCACATGCAGGCTAAAAAGGGTCCTTTTCAGGATCACAAAATAATCTTCAATCTAAAGAGTTTATTGTTTTGTTATCACTCGATATCCCCATTTTGTTCGGCTAAACCTTTCTATTTAGCGATTGCGTTTGCCACTCGCCACAGCTTTCACAGTTGGAAAATTTCCTCCCATCCAGCTTGTGACATATTTTACAGTAAATTACATTCAATGGCACGTCGCATTACCACCACTCAGTGTCGGATTAGAGGTAATTTTAACCTGTAATTGAACATTTGCGATGACAGTGGTACAGTGTCGACTTTCAATGTGGGGTCATAATTTGGACCCCGAACTCTATGTTTACAAAAATGTCCAACTAAATATCTCGCATTACAGGTCCGTCCTATTAGCTAAATGTCGAGATAAGTGTAAATTACTGTACTTTCAATCTAGAAGCAATTTAAGAATTGGTGAAAATCAATAAGCTCAGAACAACTGCCAAATTCACATACTCATCAGATCCTGGCAAACACATTATGAAAAAATCAATTTGTGTTTTATTATTATTTTGGATAATGTTTTAGAAAGCATTGAACTGTAACCTAAACTCTTTTTTGGAAGGTTTAATGGCCCTGAAAAGCGCCTTGTTTTATGGAATGGTTCCACTTTAGAAAACTTAGTACTCGTGGTTTTGAAAAAAACCATTTCGAACGCCTTCGATGCCGCCTTGTTCTGGATTTGCCACCAAAGCAGTTTGTATAAATAACAAACTTTTATCTTCTGCTACCTGATGCCGTTTGCGATTGCGTTTGCCACTCGCTGCAACTGCCTGCTGTCTTGATGTCCACCGAACCGAATGTGTTCTGTTCCGAATGCGGGTTTTCTTATCGTCGCGAGCAGCTTTGCCAGCTAACTCGATCACTTGGCAGCGAAACTATATAACGCCAGCTGCTTGGGTTGGTTTGTTGATGTGTTGTGATGCGAACCGATGTGGTGTACGGTTTGAATGAGAATGATCGTTACGGCAGCGGAGCGGGGATTTCTAATCTGACTGGCTGGCTCGAGAATTACGCATGTGTGAGACTGCGACCAATGTTTCGTTCATTTTTTTCTTTTTCCTTTCCAATCGTGCTTCATTCTATTTCGCTGCTGATCTGGTTGCCCGGTTTTGTCGGTACGATTTGAGGAGTACAAAATGGACCAATCAAAAATGGGCACATAGTGCATTTTAACAATGCTTGATATTTCACAATTATTCAATTATTTATCTCAAGAAAAATTAAATGTTATACGTTATTATAGATGCGTAGATATATTTCCTATCAATTGATGCAAAAACCTTTGCGATCTATTGAGAAATGATCGAGTTATAAGCGTTCCAAATCTTGCATTTTTTCCTACTTGTTCAGTGCCTAGATTTCCATTTCACCCCCTATATCTTCCGGTTAGACGTAGTCCTACGTCAAAAATCTTCTAGATGTCCACATGTGCTGGGCCCATAACCTAATAAAAAGGCAGAGGTTTATAATAACGTCTTGATTTATTGAAGGCTGACGTTTAACTAACGAAAAATAGTTCAAGGCTAAATATAACAAGGTTAACCAGATTGCCACTGTGTTGCTATATCAATCGGTTGTTATCTAACAATTTCCACATTTTCCTCGATACTGGAAGCCCACCAGTGGTTAATGCCAACTCGATAACCACCTGTTAATAGCACTTGGTTGAAACATATTTGGTCACAGTGTAACATGGATAGAAAACATTCAATTAAACTCTTTCACATGAATATATTTTGAAAATTCCCAAAGGAACTGGCAGATTATTTTCCAGCAATGATTAGATCTTTCCGGAACTTTCTCGATGCTGAATGGCATCCTAACGGAAAGAGTTCTGCGCGTGTATGTGTCGATCCTTCGCCGTCCACCTCCTCCAGCACGTTAGGCAACGATGTTGTCTTGTCGATGTCCTCACGAAAAATTAATGTGTCTCACCACCAGAATATCGCTTAAGTATGCTTTTTGTGTGTGATTGAATCGAGAGAAGGTGTGGTTTACGATGGCAATTTGGAAGGCAAACTAGAGGGGAATGAACTCTCTGAGCTCGGAACTTTCGGCGACTGAGCAAAAATCGATTGCGGGCGCATACAATATTGGATACGGAAATATCCTACTGATGGGGAAGAATAATCTTCTGAAGCTATCCTGTTAATTGCGATTGATTGAAAAACCACAAAACCAAATGTATTTGGTCACAGTGTTACATGGATAGAAAACATTCAATTAAACTCTTTCACATGAATATATTTTGAAAATTCCCAAAGGAACTGGCAGATTATTTTCAGTAACGATTAGATATTTCCACATTTTCCTCGATACTGGAAGCCCACCAGTGGTTAATGCCAACTCGATAACCACCTGTTAATAGCACTTGATTGAAACATATTTGGTCACAGTGTAACATGGATAGAAAACATGCAATTAAACTCTTTCACATGAATATATTTTGAAAATTCCCAGAGGAACTGGCAGATTATTTTCAGTAACGATTAGTTATTTCCACATTTTCCTCGATACTGGAAGCCCACTAGTGGTTAATACCAACTCGATAACCACCTGTTAATAGCACTTGATTGAAACATATTTGGTCACAGTGTTACATGGATAGAAAACATTCAATCAAACTCTTTCACATGAATATATTTTGAAAATTCCTAAAGGAACTGACAGATTATTTTCCAGCAATGATTAGATCTTTCCGGAACTTTCTCGATGTTGAATGGCATCCTAACGGAAAGAGTTCTGCGCGTGTATGTGTCGATCCTTCGCCGTCCACCTCCTCCAGCACGTTAGGCAACGATGTTGTCCTGTCGATGTCCTCACGAAAAATGAATGTGTCTCTTCTTCTTCTTCTTCTTTTTGGCTTTAAGAGGGTTTAAACTTTTCAGTTCATTCGCCTCTAGCTCTGAGAAGAGCCGTTGAGCACCAGTCTTGAGGAGGCTGGTGAAAAAGAAGAAAAACCATACTCAGCGGACCTGTCTGCTCAGATGTAAAACCGGGCGAAGGTAGGAAAGGATCCTATGCCATATAAGATGTTTAATATGAGCTGTAACGTAATTGTATTGTTATTATTGAGTACCAAAGCGGCGACAAAGCATCGTAGAACCTAGCTCTAGATAAAAGGAAATGTAGGGGGAGAGGGAGGTGGGGGAGGGAAAGGAAAGGAAAGGTAAGGAGAAGGGGTGGGATGGAGTGGGAAGGAATGATGTGATGTTGGGTGATTTATAAATGTAGTTAGTTTAATGGTGTTAGTAAAATGCTGGATAAGTATGAATTAGTGTGGTTAGAATTGAGTAAATAAAATAATAATATGTTTAAAAGGTATGCTGTTTGATTATATAGTACTGCTGCATATGCTGGAAAAAGTTAATTTGTGAGTTATATATGGAAGATGTTTATGTTTATATATTTTTATTTGTTTTAATATTTTTGTATGTTATATGTTTATAGATGCATACACATACATACGCCAATTTATTTGTTAGATTTGTAATTTTGTACATAAACCTGTGCATGCATGCGCATGTACATGTATACATATATATACATTTTATTTACTTATATCTACATATATTATACGTATCTATACGTATCGTATACGTATCTATATCTTATATCTATTGGTGTGTTGCAAAAGTTTTGGAAAGGATGGATCAATACTTATGCACTGCTTTCGGGGCCACATGTATATATTAAACAGTGGTCGGTAAATGGCTGAATACAGCGAACATATAACTCATTATGATGATCCATTTATGATGGTAGCCTATGATTCAGCAACTCCTATCTCTACCTCCCCGTGGTACCGACTGGGATACGAGCAACCTTCGGAAAGATCGAGTAACCAACCTCAAGCTTAAGGTGTGTATACGATCCGTGCCGATAGCTGAATGGTGGAAGGGGCGATACAAATATGAAGCCGCGAACGGACCCTGTGGGGTACCGGGGCAAACCTCACAGTAATGTTGCCCTTGCTGTGGTATGGCAGGGTAGTCCACAGTCGACCATATATTTTCCCTAGCGACTCGTGGGAACCACATGAAAAGCAAAACCAACCCAATGCGAAGATCGAAGCGTATTCATCACCCTAAGAAGTGTCCTTGTTGTGTGAACTCAGTGGCGTCGTCGTCCTCATCGTCATCATCGTCCTCATCATCATCGTCCTCGTCCTCGTCCTCGTCCACGTCCTCGTCCTCATCGCTATTCCCTTCTCCGGTTATAGATATAAATCCGGATGAAGAATCGAAGAGCGAGCAGCAGTGGTCTGACCACCCATTAGCACCGTCATCGCCATCCGAAATGACACAAGACCCACTGTACGAAGAATCGAAGAGCGAGCAGCAATGGTCTGACCACCCCTTAGCATCGCCATCGTCATCCGAAATGACACAAGACCCACTACACGTGGAATCGAATAGTGAGCAGCAATGGTCTGACCACCCCTTAGCAACGCCACCCTTATCAGTATCATGGGAACCACTAGCATCGTCATCCAGAGTGATGCTAGAGCAACTACCCCAGTCCCCTTCTGTAGACATAGAGTCGTTTGATACACAGCAGACGATCCAATTAGACTCTCTGAAAGAACTCAGAGTTGTCCTAGAGCCGATAGATGCTAGTCAATATGATATACAAACCATAAGACTATCTAGAACTGAAACAAGAATGTTCATCTTGCACCACTACGACATGGGTGATTCAGTGTCGGACACCCTCTTGGCATTGAATTCCACATATGGACAAACTGTTACTCGTAGAACGGTTACGATGTGGTACAAAAGGTTCGATACCGACAGGAACTGCGCGGATCGTCCACGCAAAGGCCGTCCGAAGGCAATCGATAACACAGCAACACTGCTTGCTGATGTGAAACAAAACAGCCAGCAATCTACGAGGTCTATGGCCCAGAAATACAACTGTTCGGCAGCGACTGTTATGCGAACGTTGCATAAACTAAACTATGTGCCAAAAAGAATGGGATACCACCCACACAAGCTAGACCCAGTCAACCTTGCAAAGCGGGTGAAACTAGCCCAACGACTACTCAGACAAAGTGAACGAGATCAGGGTATGCTCGATAATTTGGTCACTTGTGATGAATCTAAGATACCCATGTTTGCGCCTCACAGAGGCATACATTGGATCGTAAAAGGCGCCATGCCGAAGACAATCGCCAAAGACAGGATGAATCGCAAGTGGAACATGCTCTGTGTGTTTTGGGATCGACGAGGCATTATACACTGGGAATTGCTAGACAAGGGTGTATCTGTTAACCGTAAACGATATCAGAAGCAGCTGGAAAAGGTGGCTGGTATACTGGGAGTGAGTAAACATAGGCCGGTACCCCTACTACACGATAACGCTCCATGCCATAGGGCACATGAAACGATAGATAAGGCGAGGAGCCTGGGATTTAACATATTGAACCATCCTCCTTACTCACCAGACATCAGTCCATCGGACTACCATTTATTCAGGTCATTGAGTAATAAGCTTAGGAATAAACTCTTCAGGACTAAGGACGAGATGAGCGCATTCCTAAAAGAGTTCTTCGATAGCAAGCCTCCTACGTCCCAGTCCCAGAAACGAGGTCATAAGTCGAAAAAATTCTAAGTCCGAACAATATTCTAAGTCCAAGAAATATGTTCCCGGATCACCCCCCATCGGAATCCGACCCACACCCGGCACTGGTACTGATTACGGTGTCCCAAGTTGCCCCGATCGAACGAGGTGTCTCTGCTAGCGGTATAAGCTGTGCACCATGTCCTGGAATGCAAAGTAGCATGTTTTGGAAAAGTACTGGCGCTGGCGGCTTCTCTCTTTTTTCATTAAATCGCATTGCGCCTGGTAGTATGCAATCGTGCGTGTGTGTGAAATCATCCCATGGCCGGGAATAACAACTGTCAAGTGTTGTCCCCCAGCACAACACAGCACACAACAGTCTGCGCGAGCCAACGCCCGCAGTACGCAGCATCGGCGATAAGTACGATAATGCTATAACACCAAGTGCGTGTGTGAAGCCATTCCCCTCGCTGGATATTACTTTACTTTTTTTTTATTTCATCCTGCGCCTGGTAGTATGCAACCGCGTGTGTGTGTGAAACCATTCCATGTCCTGGAATGACAAGTCTCAAGTGCACAACACCCGCACACCAGCACCCGCAGTACGCAATGTGTAAAACACTGCCCCGCCGACAATAACACTAAGTCCCAGAAAGCGTCCAAGTCCCCCCAGCATACAGCACACAACAGCGCTGCGCGAGCCAACCCCCGCAGTACGCAATGTGTAAAACACTGCCCCGCCGACAATAACACTAAGTCCCAGAAAGCGTCCAAGTCCCCCCAGCATACAGCACACAACAGCGCTGCGCGAGCCAACCCCCGCAGTACGCAATGTGTAAAACACTGCCCCGCCGACAATAACACTAAGAAAGCGTCCACGTCCCGGAATGCAAAGTGTCAAGTGTTGGAAAAGTCCCCCGCACATCGCACACAACACAACAGCGCAACAGTTTGTTTAATTTGTCACTGCGCAAGCCAGCACTCGCAGTACGCAGTATGTGCATCGGTCCGGCACTGGTATTAAGCCCAATTCGATAACACAATAACACCAAGGCAACATCGAGGGTAAGAATGCGCGTGTCAAGTGTGATGAAAAGTCTCCCCCACACAGCGCACACAACACAACAGCGCAACAGTTTGTTTAATTTCTCACTGCGCGAGCCAGCACTCGCAGTACGCAGTGTGTGCATCGGCCCGGCACTGGTATTAAGTCCAATTCGATAATACAATAACACCAAGCCAACATCAAGCACAGCACAGCACAACAGTTTGTTTTATTTCTCACCCGCAGTATTACATCGACAACGGCGCGTACATGACTATTGAAAAAAAAAACAACACATTCACACATTGGTCACACATCATCATCTTTACCTACGGGAAAACTGAAACTGTTGGAAAAAAGTTCAACTATTGAAAAAATGTCAACTATTGAAACAAGTAACCAACTATTGAAACAACCAACACCTTAGGCACGGCCCAAGTACAAGTACGAGTTCAATAGTAGGGTTACCCCCCATCGGAATATGACCGACACCCGGCACTGGTACCGATTGCGGTGCGTGAACATTTCCCGACCCAGCATGGTGTCTCGGCTAGCAGTACAAGTCTATCCAAGGCACTCCTATAACGATGCCCCCAGTGTGGTATATACCCATACCGAGGCAACGTTGGTATGACCATGTTTACACTATTGTGGGGAAAGTTGGTGAGTGAAAAGTTTGAGGCATAACTTGCGAAGCTTGTATGGATGTTCGGTAGTACGATGCCGTACGGGTGGGGTCAAGTTACTGTCGGTAGGGTCGAACGTCTATCGAATCCAGTGAGTCTGGTCGGCACCCGGGAGGGTAAACCTTTTGAGCTTGTATCGAATCCAGTGAGTCTGGTCGGCACCCGGGAGGGTAAACCTTTTGAGCTTGTATCGAATTCAGTGAGTTTCGTGTGTCGAACCCCTACCCTCACTACGTGGTGAGACGTACGTACTCCAGTGTGTGGTGTCGTGTCGTGCGTTGAACGTCGAAGGAGCATAAGGCGATTGTGGCTTTCTCGTGTGCCATGCGAACCCTGTGCAGTACGGTGTGTCGAACATTGAAATACCTCCCATGTAAGACGCATCGCATCAGTGCAGCTAGTAGCACCACACGGGTAGTTACCGCTCTCTCGCTCCGAGTTTTTTTTCTCCCTTGTTATGCCTCCTCAGCGTATGCTGTAGGTATGCAGTAGGGGAAAAAAAGCGTGCGCTCGCTCGCTCGTCTGTGTGTGTTGGGTCGTTTACATCAATGTGGTGCAGCTACCTCGTGATAAGCGAGCGTGGACATGTGAACAATACCCCCTCTCACGCTTTTATGCGTGCTAGTAATTGTGTATGGGAATCTTTTGGCTAGTGTATGGCTATCGTGTATGCGAACGAGGAACGAATTTACCGAGGATGAACGTTGTGGTGATGTTGTGCGAAGTTAATATACACCCCTATCGAATTGTTTGCGGGCCGGCGTGCCGCGCATCCATCAGTAGATAGTGATAGTGAATTCTGGTTGATCCTACCAGTAATATACGCTTGTCTCAAAGGTTAAGCCATGCATGTCTAAGTACGAACAGATTTAATGTGAAACCGCATAAGGCTCAGTATAACAGCTATAATTTACAAGATCATACAACTAGTTACTTGGATAACTGTGGAAAATCTAGAGCTAATACATGCAAAATGCAGGGACCTCGCGGAACCTGTGCAATTATTAGGCAAACCAATCGTCCCCCTTCACAGGGCCGTGACGCTTGAGTTGAAATCTGGATAATTCCGCTGATCGTACGGTCTCGCACCGACGACGGATCTTTCAAATATCTGCCCTATCAACTATTGATGGTAGTATAGAGGACTACCATGGTTGCAACGGGTAACGGGGAATCAGGGTTCGATTCCGGAGAGGGAGCCTGAGAAATGGCTACCACATCCAAGGAAGGCAGCAGGCGCGTAAATTACCCAATCCCGGCACGGGGAGGTAGTGACGAGAAATAACAATATGAGACTCTTGAATGATGTCTCATAATTGGAATGAGTTGAGCATAAATCCTTCAACAAGGATCCAGTGGAGGGCAAGTCTGGTGCCAGCAGCCGCGGTAATTCCAGCTCCACTAGCGTATATTAAAATTGTTGCGGTTAAAACGTTCGAAGTTCATTCTTGTCCAGCACGGGTGCTACTCCTAATGTTGGCAGTAGGTCACTGGTATTGCTGCGACTATAAGACTGGGTGCACATACACGGTGGCACTTTGTGCCCTTTATCGGGTGCGGTGTTTCCACCTGCCCAGCTGCGATTACCTTGAACAAATTAGAGTGCTCTAAGCAGGCCACACAACGGCCGAGAATAATCTTGCATGGAATAATTGAATATGACCTCGGTCCTAATGGCTGGTAAAGCCAGGGTACAGCGCAATCCAGTGCCAATTATTGGCCCTTCAGCTTCCGCCCTGGAACTCCTATCCTTACCTCCCCGAGGTACCGGCTGGGGTATGAGCAACCTTAGGAAAGATCGGGTAACCAACCCCGGTGGGACCTTTGGTCGTACGCAGACAAGGAAGGGGGAAAACGGGCCCCAAAAGTTAAGGTGTGATGCGACCCGTGCCGAGAGCTGAGTGGTGGAAGGGGCGATATAAATGAGAAGCCGTTAACGGAGCCTGTGGGGCACCGGGGCGCACCCCACAGTATGCAGCCCTTACCGTGTTACAGCAGGGCACTGACGCGGAGGACCCCACCTTTCCCTAGCGACTCGTGGGAATCACATGGAGAATAATAAACAAAACCAACCAAAACAAAAAACTGTATCGACGATGAGCGGAGTAGGAGGTAAAACTTACCTCAGCCTTACGGCAGAAAAAACCGATGGAAAGATAACAAGAAACCCCTTCTTGATATCAAAAACGCTATCCAAACTAACGAAAGACATCATAGAAATAAAGTACATAAAAAGAGACACAAGCTTTCTGATTGTTCTAGAGAACAACAGAAACGCGGAAAAGCTACTTATGCTTAAAAGCTTAGTAAACGGAGAAAAGATAAAAGTAGAATACCACAAGAACCTGAACATTTCAAAATGTGTGGTCTACAGCGAAGAAATGATGGAAATGGAAACGAAAGAGATACAAGTTGAGTTAGCAGACCAAGGTGTGCTAAACGTACACAGAATCACTAGGAAAAACGAAAAGAGAGAAACGGTTAACACGCCTCTTCTTATCATTACGATCAATAGATCAGAGCCTCCGGAACATCTGAAATGTGGTCTACTAAGACTTAAAACTAGACACTATTTCCCGAAACCAATGCAATGCTTTAAATGCTACAAATATGGGCATACACAGAAGAATTGCCAAAGAGAAGAAGCAAGGTGCAAAAAATGCTCGAAAGACCATATCAACGCATCTTGTGAAGAACCACCATATTGCATCAATTGCAAAGGGAATCATGGGCCTGGCGACAGAAACTGCCCATTTTACAAACGAGAGAACGATATACTAAAAATTAAAGTATCAAGAAACATACCATATGGGGAAGCAAAAAGAACGTACGTAAACACACAAAGACAAACAAAAAGTTACGCTGATGTAGCCAAAAGCCAAGTTCAGCAAAGATTGGTGGTAAACAATGAGGTCATAAACGAGAATAACGCTCTTAAGGCCCAGATCCAAGAACTGAAGCAACAGATAGAAGAATTGAAATCAATCATTACAGAGATGCAGAAGAACAACATGATAAACAAAATTGTTCAAAACGAAGCCGATCTGATAAAACCTTCAACCAGCCATAGCGCTCCTAAGGGCATGAGAACGAGCGAACCTAATAACAAAGCGAACAAAAAACAAAAAAAGAGGAAAGAGAAAAGATCCTCTGACTCCTCGCCTCCGTCAAGGAAAAACAAGAAAAGCGGAAACTTTTCCGATTCCGAAATGTCACAAAGTGACACAACGGAGTTATAGTGAAACCTTTAATATTCCATAATGAGCTATCACAAATTCACAAACGAAACACTAATACTACAATGGAACATCTTTGGCTTCCGAGGCAGACTACACGAGCTACAGCTACTAGTAAACGAACACTATCCATCCATCATTGCACTTCAAGAAACAATGATCCCCAACACAAACGTGTGCATAAACGGTAGACTACCAAAACAGTGTAGCATATTCTCCGCTGAGGCATATGCTCTCCATAAGGCAACCCAGGCTGCCAGAGAAGGATGCCATCAGGTGGATCAAAGAAGCAATAAAGGACGAATGGAACAAAACCTGGTTCCACTGCAGAGAACAGAAACTCAGGAAAATTAAAGGCAGCGTAGAAAAATGGACCGAAGCAGACAACCCTAGGGACCAGAAGTTGCTTACTAGGCTCAGGATAGGCCACACCTGGATGACGCACAGCTCAATCATGAGCCAGAGACACCAAGATGGACCCACGTGCGAAACTTGTGGAACAGCTTTAACAGTAGAACATATCCTTGTGGAGTGTAGAAAGTACGACACTGAAAGACGGAAACATGGACTAGGAGACAACATCCAAATAATTCTGAAAAATAGCACTGAGAACATAAAAAGAACGTGTGATTTCATAAGAGACTGTAATTTGACTAATATGATCTAAGTTAGGGACTAGAGATAGGCCCACCATATCACGAATACTCAAAAAATGAAAAAGAGTGAACAGAGCAAAAAACGCCCGCTCAAAGTGATGGTGAACAGGAGTATAGGGAATATAGGGAATAATGTAAAAGAGATAAACTTAGGCGAATGACAGAGCAGCTAGTTACTGTAGAACAAATGTTAAAGCCTAATAAACAAGATATACACACACACCTCGGTCCTAATGGCTGGTAAAGCCAGGGTACAGCGCAATCCAGTGCCAATTATTGGCCCTTCAGCTTCCGCCCTGGAACTCCTATCCTTACCTCCCCGAGGTACCGGCTGGGGTATGAGCAACCTTAGGAAAGATCGGGTAACCAACCCCGGTGGGACCTTTGGTCGTACGCAGACAAGGAAGGGGGAAAACGGGCCCCAAAAGTTAAGGTGTGATGCGACCCGTGCCGAGAGCTGAGTGGTGGAAGAGGCGATATAAATGAGAAGCCGTTAACGGAGCCTGTGGGGTACCGGGGCGCACCCCACAGTATGCAGCCCTTACCGTGTTACAGCAGGGCACTGACGCGGAGGACCCCACCTTTCCCTAGCGACTCGTGGGAATCACATGGAGAATAATAAACAAAACCAACCAAAACAAAAAACTGTATCGACGATGAGCGGAGTAGGAGGTAAAACTTACCTCAGCCTTACGGCAGAAAAAACCGATGGAAAGATAACAAGAAACCCCTTCTTGATATCAAAAACGCTATCCAAACTAACGAAAGACATCATAGAAATAAAGTACATAAAAAGAGACACAAGTTTTCTGATTGTTCTAGAGAACAACAGAAACGCGGAAAAGCTACTAATGCTTAAAAGCTTAGTAAACGGAGAAAAGATAAAAGTAGAATACCACAAGAACCTGAACATTTCAAAATGTGTGGTCTACAGCGAAGAAATGATGGAAATGGAAACGAAAGAGATAGAAGTTGAGCTAGCAGACCAAGGTGTGCTAAACGTACACAGAATCACTAGGAAAAACGAAAAGAGAGAAACGGTTAACACGCCTCTTCTTATCATTACGATCAATAGATCAGAGCCTCCGGAACATCTGAAATGTGGTCTACTAAGACTTAAAACTAGACACTATTTCCCGAAACCAATGCAATGCTTTAAATGCTACAAATATGGGCATACACAGAAGAAATGCCAAAGAGAAGAAGCAAGGTGCAAAAAATGCTCGAAAGACCATATCAACGCATCTTGTGAAGAACCACCATATTGCATCAATTGCAAAGGGAATCATGGGCCTGGCGACAGAAACTGCCCATTTTACAAACGAGAGAACGATATACTAAAAATTAAAGTATCAAGAAACATACCATATGGGGAAGCAAAAAGAACGTACGTAAACACACAAAGACAAACAAAAAGTTACGCTGATGTAGCCAAAAGCCAAGTTCAGCAAAGATTGGTGGTAAACAATGAGGTCATAAACGAGAATAATGCTCTTAAGGCCCAGATCCAAGAACTGAAGCAACAGATAGAAGAATTGAAATCAATCATTACAGAGATGCAGAAGAACAACATGATAAACAAAATTGTTCAAAACGAAGCCAATCTGATAAAACCTTCAACCAGCCATAGCGCTCCTAAGGGCATGAGAACGAGCGAACCTAATAACAAAGCGAACAAAAAACAAAAAAAGAGGAAAGAGAAAAGATCCTCTGACTCCTCGCCTCCGTCAAGGAAAAACAAGAAAAGCGGAAACTTTTCCGATTCCGAAATGTCACAAAGTGACACAACGGAGTTATAGTGAAACCTTTAATATTCCATAATGAGCTATCACAAATTCACAAACGAAACACTAATACTACAATGGAACATCTTTGGCTTCCGAGGCAGACTACACGAGCTACAGCTACTAGTAAACGAACACTATCCATACATCATTGCACTTCAAGAAACAATGATCCCCAACACAAACGTGTGCATAAACGGTAGACTACCAAAACAGTGTAGCATATTCTACGCTGAGGCATATGCTCTCCACAAGGCAACCCAGGCTGCCAGAGAAGGTTCAATAATATTCACGGACTCGGCAAGCTGTCTGGCTGGGCTAGAAAGCGGAAACTGCGACCACCCATGGCTGAAGCAGGCCAAAGCAACAGCTTGGGAAAAAGATTCCTGCCCATACTGGGATTGAAGGCAACGAGAAAGCGGACTTTTTAGCCAACGAAGGTCGATCCAAGCCACTTGAAGACAGAACCATACCTAAGGAAGATGCCATCAGGTGGATCAAAGAAGCAATAAAGGACGAATGGAACAAAACCTGGTTCCACTGCAGAGAACAGAAACTCAGAAAAATTAAAGGCAGCATAGAAAAATGGACCGAAGCAGACAACCCTAGGGACCAGAAGTTGCTTACTAGGCTCAGGATAGGCCACACCTGGATGACGCACAGCTCAATCATGAGCCAGAGACACCAAGATGGACCCACGTGCGAAACTTGTGGAACAGCTTTAACAGTAGAACATATCCTTGTGGAGTGTAGAAAGTACGACACTGAAAGACGGAAACATGGACTAGGAGACAACATCCAAATAATTCTGAAAAATAGCACTGAGAACATAAAAAGAACGTGTGATTTCATAAGAGACTGTAATTTGACTAATATGATCTAAGTTAGGGACTAGAGATAGGCCCACCATATCACGAATACTCAAAAAATGAAAAAGAGTGAACAGAGCAAAAAACGCCCGCTCAAAGTGATGGTGAACAGGAGTATAGGGAATATAGGGAATAATGTAAAAGAGATAAACTTAGGCGAATGACAGAGCAGCTAGTTACTGTAGAACAAATGTTAAAGCCTAATAAACAAGATATACACACACACACACCTCGGTCCTAATGGCTGGTAAAGCCAGGGTACAGCGCAATCCAGTGCCAATTATTGGCCCTTCAGCTTCCGCCCTGGAACTCCTATCCTTACCTCCCCGAGGTACCGGCTGGGGTATGAGCAACCTTAGGAAAGATCGGGTAACCAACCCCGGTGGGACCTTTGGTCGTGCGCAGACAAGGAAGGGGGAAAACGGGCCCCAAAAGTTAAGGTGTGATGCGACCCGTGCCGAGAGCTGAGTGGTGGAAGGGGCGATATAAATGAGAAGCCGTTAACGGAGCCTGTGGGGCACCGGGGCGCACCCCACCATATGCAGCCCTTACCGTGTTACAGCAGGGCACTGACGCGGAGGACCCCACCTTTCCCTAGCGACTCGTGGGAATCACATGTAGAACAATAAACAAAACCAACCAAAACAAAAAACTGTATCGACGATGAGCGGAGTAGGAGGTAAAACTTACCTCAGCCGTACGGCAGAAAAAACCGATGGAAAGATAACAAGAAACCCCTTCTTGATATCAAAAACACTATCAAAACTAACAAAAGACATATTAGAAATAAAGTACATAAAAAGAGACACAAGCTTTCTGATTGTTCTAGAGAACAACAGAAACGCGGAAAAGCTACTAATGCTTAAAAGTTTAGTAAACGGAGAAAAGATAAAAGTAGAATACCACAAGAACCTGAACATTTCAAAATGTGTGGTCTACAGCGAAGAAATGATGGAAATGGAAACGAAAGAGATACAAGTTGAGCTAGCAGACCAAGGTGTGCTAAACGTACACAGAATCACTAGGAAAAACGAAAAGAGAGAAACGGTTAACACGCCTCTTCTTATCATTACGATCAATAGATC